>NW_026947503.1:16400531-17600531 GCF_034190915.1 Cavia porcellus | reverse complement strand
TACATCCCATCTCTTGTCAACTTGATACCCAAACACACCTCTTTAAACCAAAAGTAACCTCCAGGTAAACACAAGGTCAGAATTCTACCTACTATAATGCAATTATTCCACACACATGCAAAACATGATAATCCATTCCTCAAATTCACAACAATTCCAGGAGTTTTCAAAAGTCCAAATCAAAATCTTCCCCGAGACTCAAGGCACACTCTTAGCTGAGTATAAACTTTTAAAGCAAATTACATAATACTAAGATACAATGGCACAACCTAAACACTCTCACTATGAAAGAGAGGCAAGGGGAATAGAAAAGAATAAAAAAGGATCAAAGCAAGTCTGAAATCCAACAGGGCAAATGCTAAGTCTTACAGCTTCATATATGGTATCCTGGGCCCATAGTCATGACGTGTGAATTCTAGAGGGGTGTTCCCCTTCTGTGGCCTTGCTGTGCAGTCCAAATGTTCTTTGCTTTGGGCTGGTTCCATTCATGACTTGAAGCTTTCCTTGGTAAACATTCCATGTGAATGGCATCTTTAAATTCCTGGGTGTCCACTGTACTGTTTGGTTTCAGTCCCATGGCTTCACACACTGGTTCCTCCGTTCCTCCTTTGCCTGTCCTCTCAGCCTTTCCTTTACAATTCAGTTGAAGCCATGACTTCATAATCTGTGCATCTTGTTGCCACTAAAGCCAGTGTTACATGGAGATGTCAGAGTCTGCTCTCAGCAGAAGCAGTAGACAGGACCTCTTGCACAATGGCTGCAGCAGTTTCTGAGTGCATAAATGGCCAAACATGGTAAAATGAATCCTGAAGAGCTGATTTCCTTGGTGGTCCTTCTAGAGAAGGTATCCCAGGAACTCTCTTCTCAAATGAAAGGTTAACACTGTTGAGCTTGTGATGGTTGGGTCTTTCTGATTTCCAGAAAGGAATCTTTCTTCCTTTTCCTGTACAAATTGGTTGATATATTCTTAATGGCCCTATTTTCTTTAGCAACTACACTTACTCCCAAATTTTATGCATGTTTCTTTTGGGACCGAAATTTAAACATTTTTAAATTTTTCAGCTCAAATTTTTGTTTTTGATGCTCATTTTACATATGGCTAAAAGCAGCCAGCTCTAATAAGATCATTCTGAATGTTGGGATACCTACAAATTTCCTCTACCAAATGAGATAATCTATCACCATTAATCTCAATCTTCTGCAGTCCGAGGATACAGCCAAAATGTACTTTTTTGTCAGAATTTATGCACATGGTCTCTAACCCTATTGCCAATAAAGCTCTATTCTCAATTAAAATCTTATGACACAAGTTTACTGTCTGCATTTTTATCATGGTCTTCTTTTTACCTCTAATCAAATGTACCCATCAAACTGCCTGCAATATTCTAAGGCTTCTCTAGCCAGAATTTCCAAACTTTTACAGACTCCCAATGTTAAGACACCTTTCTGACTTACATGACCAGGTATAGCCACAGCAATGCTTCATGTCCCGGTGTAAATTTCCTGTGTCATTCAGCTTTCTTTGCACTGGAATATTATACCTAGCACTCACAATTTAAGGATGGATAGTTTTAATTTGGGTAATGACCTCAGGGGGTTCAGTCCATGGCAAGGTGGCTCCAAGAAGAAGATGGCTCTGGCAGAAGAACATGTCACATCCTAGTTGTTTGGGTCATTTTAACTAAGAAATGGAGCAGTGGAACAGGGCTAGAAAGTGATGGGTGAGGCAAGGACTACATATAGACTTCAGAGTATCGCTTCTCTGACCCACCCAGACATAGTCTGAAATGTATTTTAATAATCGTTTTCAGGCTTCAAACCCAGTAATGTACATAGTCCACCTTAACTACAACATGCAGCATTTAAGACTGTTGAATATTTTTCTACTGAAACTCTTTTTGGAGTCTAAACTCTTCTCTTCTTTGCCCTGTTCTTTCTTCTAGCAATTAAAGTTGGACTACAGAAAATATGTGTATCAAATGCTTTGAACGGAGAGATGAGGAGAGAATAATCATTGGTACTAAGGAATAGTGAGATAGACACAAGAAGTTCTGGTACACTCTTTCAAAGAAGGGTGACTATGAATAAGGATTACCTACTGTGTATTTCAAGACAAGATGAAATAGATTTTGATCCTTTTCACCATAAAAATGATAAATATTTTATTATATATATATATATATATATATATATATATGTTTACCTTAATTTGAACACTATACAGTGTAAAATTGTATCAAAACATCTAATGTTACCCTATTAATATGTACAAGTTTTGTGTATCATTTAAAAATTAAAAGGAATCTTGAGTACTAAGTAAATGTGTAGTAAAGGTTTCAGGAAAAACAAATAATGACTGACTGAATGAACTGGGCACTTGCCCATTTGAGAACCTGGAGAGCAGTTATATAAATTCATTTATAAATGGCTTAAGAAGTTTCAATCTGTATTTGAAAGAATTAAGTCGACATGGATTTACTTGGCATTTTTTGTTATTTACTTTTTTGTCAAAAGTGCCGGTCATTACAGTATCATTTCTCAACTCTAATCCCTCCTTTCTGAACTTTATCTTTTCACTCTTGAGTTAAGACTTTGCCAACCCCATTTCCTCTTTGCAAGTAAGTTCCAATATGTGCCTTGAAAAAAGACTGAAACTTTGTAAAAAGAAGGTGGAATATTGTTCTTATAGTTTCCTGCTGGTCCGGTAGTATTAGTCTAGCAATATGTTTTCAATCTAGAGGCACATTCAGTGCATTTCAGGCTTCTTTCCACATTCTCTGAGCCAGTTTGAGAGGTATCAGCTCTAATCCACATATGAGTTCTAGTACTATTGGGGCCTCTAGAGACTCCTGAGATAATAGCTCTCTCTACTAAATAGCAACATTTTGATTTGCAGATTTCAGATTAAATCTCTTCCTCTTTCCAGGAAGGAAACACATTGTACAATAAGTGACTCCAGGTCGATCCATCATTTCAAATTCTCTGGTAAAGTAGTTGCATATTCTGTTCTCTATCCTCTGTTTGCTAAAATGTGCAGCAGAGCACAGAACACACACCTTTAAAGAGTCTGCATCACTAGAGAATTTAGGGCTGTGAGGCTAAAATTAAATGGCACAGTGGATCCAATGATTCATGAAGAATTTGATGTGGATAAAAACATCAGGTGGTTTTAACAAAGAATCCCCAGCCTCTCCCCAAAAGTGTAGAACTGTAGGATTCCAAACCAAGACAATGCCTTTTATAGCAAAAATACCAGTAATAATAATAATTCACAAAATTTCTCTGTAGCATGTTAGTAGGCTGCATGATTCTATGATGCAAATGGGGCATTCAGTGACTGTGCAATTCAAGACATGCATAGTAAACTAAGAACTGTCATAAACACCAACCCACAAGGTGAAGCAACTACTCCAATACATCATAAAAATATAAAGTTATGCATTTGGGCCTCACATGACCACAGAGCACAGGAAACTAGACCAATGTCTCATGTCCTTTAATCCACTTTTTTGGACTTACATCTCCCTCTTAGATTTATTCTCATGAGTTTGTGAAGGGGGAAGTGTAGAAGTGCTATACAACAATGTGACAAAACATTTTATAAATCCAAGCTTTATCTGTAGAATAACTTGAAATATACTTGCAAAGTAAAAATAATAGGTGAAACTGCTGTCATGCAACTTCACTCAGAGGTAACTCTTAAAAATAGTAGAGTGGGGAAACTGGCCTGGTGGGCAGAACTCTGAGGAATAGTCTTAATCATCAACTTTGGCTAAAAGAAAGAGTGGTTTGAGGGAAAGATGTACTCAAACTCTCCAGCCCGAAGAGAGTATTAGGAAGGCATCTATAGGAGAAGGCTTTGGGTGGATCCATGAGAGCACTTGCCATGAAGGAACACTGGACTTCAGCCACACAAAATTGTTCACCTAGTGGCAAATGCAGACTCTCTCACCAGCCATGTCAGGGTCCAGAGATGAAATAGTCATGCGGGAAAGGATGGAAGCTACACATGACTCACTCAGGACGAGATTCTTTTCTCCAAAGCCTCTGCCATGGATGAGTATTTGACTTATTGGCAACAGAGGCCAACCCTGAGTCCTCAGTATGACATCGTCATGCATGGGAACCAATCACCTCTCATAACAAGTTGGTAGCCACAAATTCTTTCACCCTGAATGAGATGCTGATATGCTGTTACTAGCATCAACATGTGCTCTGGGATTTTGTTTTTTTTTCAGAGACTTCAGTATCTCTGCAAGGGCTCACAATGCAGTAGTCACCTTTTCCACTGAGTTTTGCTTTCTGTATTTTCAGCTAGCCGTTGTCAACCACAATCTGAAAATGTCAAATGAAAAGTTCTAGAAATAATTCATAAACTATAAATTACTTGTCATTCTGAGTAGTGTATCCTCCCACTCTGTTCTGCCACATTCTTCCTGGGATGTTAATCAACCTTTTATCTGGGATATCTACACTACATAAGCTATTTGTGCACTAGTCATTTAATAGCTATCTCAATTATCAGGTTGACTGCCATAATACCACAAGGCTTGTATTCAAGTAATATTCATTTTACTGAGTAGCAGTCCCAAAGTTCAAGAGTAAAGATGCTGGCAATTCAGATATGCCAAAGAAAAGATGTGAAATATTTTACTTAAGTGAAAAAATAAGTTATTTACTTAACAACAGAATTAAAATCATATGTTGAGATTACTATATTCTATAATGAGTTAATCTTATATCTGTAAATCTATGAAAAGAAAAATAAATTCATAGGTATATATATATTTGTATATATTTATAAGTGATAAATTCATAGGTATAGGTAGAGGCACAGGAAACTAGGCATATATATATATATATATATATATATATATATATATATATTATTGTCCATAGCTGTAGCTGTGGTCCTGGCACTTGCTAGGGATCTTGGATTATATTTCCCATGCATAGTGAGGAATTAGTATAGATAACTTACCATATTACACTTTTATGATACACCCAGGGACCAAGAGACACACTCCATATCAAAGAAGTGACAGCAGCTTTTTTATGATGTGGTGTGTAAGAAAAGCAAAGTATCACATGTGGGGATTTTTTTTGTTGTTGTTGTTTTGCTTTGTTTTGTTTTGGCCTGGATCTTATAACCTGAGCAACTACGTCTAAGATAACAACATGTAATATCTCAACTAGTGTTAATTTCCTACTATTTTTAAAATTCTGTATCATTTCTATCCTGTTCTCTGTTTTGTTTTGTAAAATTAAAAAAAAAAGCTGCTGCTCTACAGAATGCTGAAATAACTGCTATAGTTGATACACTGTGTCAACTTGAGAATTTTAGAAGTTTAACTAAGAGACTCAGCAGAGATGAGTATTCTCACTTTTGTAAATATTCTAGTCCTGGCAAGCAGATTTTGCCCTGGAGCGGGGGTGGCCTGTGTACAATATAAGACAGGAAAAGAGGCTTGCTGTTTCTCCTTTTGTTCTGGTTGCTTCTGCTGGCTGCTGCCTTGAAGTGTTGCCCTTACCATGCCACCTGGCCTTGGAGCCAGCTGATTATGGACTGAAATCACCATAAACAGTGAGCTAAATAAACATTTTCTTCCCTGGTTTTAGATGTTGGGTATTTTGTTCCAGCAACAAGAGATAAGTAACCAAGACAATGACCTTTCCAGCTTATATCTAGAGCTGAGATTCCATTCAAAGGATAGTATAAATTGGGTAAACTGTATTATGCTGATTGTGTATAACTCAAAAACTAAAATATATAGGGAAAGAAAGAATAAGGCCTAGAAATGTTTGCTCTCATCATCATTGTTGGTGATTTACTTGGAATAATTAGTGCTTTCATTTCAGACAATTCGATGTGATTCTGTTTCATGACATTGTTAGAAAGAGTTAAGAAAAGGATAACCCTAAGATAGCCTTCAAAAAAAAGTTTTACTGTTACTATTTTTAACCTTATTGTTGTACCCTAAGAAAATAGCTTTGTTATATGTGTATTATAGCAAACCTGCATAGGGGCTTACTAAATGTGTTTGTTTTATCCTTTTTCCCTAACTGATATGTTAAGGGACCTAATTGATCTGTTGAGCAACACTCTCCTCTGTAAAGAATTGCAAGAATCTCACCTAATTGATATGTTAACCATTGTTGCTCTCTACAAACTACAGAAGCTGTGCTAAAACAAGCTAACAAGGGTTGTTAATCACTGCTAAGAGCCTCTATTCTCTGCTAAAGAGCTAAGGAAAACTAGAATGGCAATTAACTTACATTTGTTTAAAGTAACCTGCTTGTGTGCAGAGAGATTTGCGTGTGAGTTTAACCCTTTACCCTGACCTTGACACATTACCGCCGTTTTCTGTTCTGTATGGCGCCTTATTGCCTCCCTCTCCCCTCACCTATCTATCTAGGCCATAAAGAATTTGGGTTTCTGGTGACCTCCCCCTGACCCGGTGATGATCTGTTGTAAAATGAGCCTGCCCCAATTTTAAAAACTGCTTAGCTTAAACAAATTACCGGGTAATACTATGGCCCAAACCCCAATCGGTGCTTTCCTTTTGTTCTGTATGTATCAAATGAGTTAGATATCAGGTCTTCATAAAACTTAAGTTCCAGCGTCTCATAACTTGTGACCCCTTCGCACTCACTAGCGAAGACAAGCTGTCCTGAGATAATTAACTGTCCACTTTCTTCTCCAAATATTGCTGCAGACGTGCCACTCTGAGATAATGTCAGTCTGCAGGATGGAAATAATTTTTAAAAAACACCAGAAACTCCCTAGATTGTCAGAGCTAAGTGGACAGCAATACAGTTTCCAGACTCGGGTCAACAAGTTTGATGGCTCTACAGGTTTCTTTGTTTCTCTCCCCCCGCCCTTTCCTCCAGCCCCTTTTTAAAGTCCTCCCTTCAGCTCCTAGGGGACAGTCTCCAAATTGGCTCCCGGAGACTGGTCGCCAGGCCTGGAAATAAAGCCTTTGCCACTAAATTTTCGGTCTCTTGCCTCCTTGGATTTTATACCGGGGCTCAAGTTATAACACTTATTAGTCTCTTAGTTTTACTATTTTTACTATTTTTAACCTTATTAGTCTCTTAGTAGAGCTGTGATTATTGTCATAGCATATCTATGTGAAATGCTTTAAACCTACGTGTCTAACAGTTTAGTAACCTTTCTTCTTACCTCATAGAGACTACAGTATTTTTTTACAGGGTGGCCCAGTAGTACCCACTGGTTGAAGTGAATTTCCTCTACCCTTCTTACTTCAGTTTTGGGCTTTAACAGGGGAAGCTAAGGGAGAAAGCCAGATGGAGCCAAGCTTTGACAGCTCAGTAATGCTTGCACGTCCACGTGGACACTGAGCAGCACTGATGTGTCTCTCTGCCTTTTTGACATTTTCAGTCAGTCCTCCCTCCAGTGATTCTCTCCATCTAAGTCTGCTTTCCTCAATCATGCTTCCTCAATTGTGCTTCTTCAATTGTGTTGCCTGTCTGTCATCTGTAAAGAAAGGTATCATTTAGTTTACAATAAAATAGAATATAAATTGTTGGAATAACATTCAGCCATTCATGTGCAATTTAAGCAAAATAGTCAATCCCTCCTCCCCAAAGCAAACAATACCCAAGATACTAGAGTCTAAATTTTCGCAAAACAAACTAGGTTTTTTGAAAGACATCATTTCACCAAAAGAAAATTGTATTTAAAAAGATACTGTTTTCAGTGTGAGTTTTGTCTTGTTATGCAGCTGAGCATCAGTCTCAGCTCATCATATTGTTTTGATGTAGAAAATTCAAATAGAGCTATTACTGCCTTTATCCAAAATAGACAAGGCCAAGCAACTTTTTAAAAATGACCTCATGATCTTCCTTCTTTATTTGTTCCTGCCTTTCAAGAACTACTTATTGATTTTCACATGATTTGAGAATGAAAACACAATAGCAGTAACATGAACATCACAGTTAATTCTCAGAATTTTTAGTATACAAGACATGATGTTCTAGTCAACATTGTTGTCTGTTGTGCTAAATTTATTACACTGTGAAATATGAATTCTTGCTGCCACTTTTGTACAGCAAAGAAAGCGCAATGACAATAACTCAAAATATCTAAAAACTGATATGGGAATTAAGAAGATAAGCACAGACACATCCGATACTAACATGGACTAGGTCCTCCTGAGGCAGACATAATGCTAACTAGAGAGACGTGGCTAGCAAAAAGTAGGACACACAATGAAATCACTCAGTCAAGAAATGTCAGGTGGTGTGTGAGAAAGTTTACATGCTGCAGTGAGCACGTGATGGTGTATCTGACACATTTAAAGTATATCTTTAAGATTGAGGAACACTTTGATCATGCACAGAAATTTCAGTTGCGTATAGTTGCTACTAACCTTTTAAAAATGTAGGCAGAGAGGTCTCAAATTTTTCCAAGTGCAATAGAAAAGGAGTCATGATTTTGCTTTGTCTGAAAATAATAAAACTGTAGCACACTGGGGGTTCCTTGCTACAACCTTGTTTTCTTTATTACAAAAAATAAACTTATTTCGATATAAAATTTCAACTTGGGAGAGAGGACTACAGTTAGCTCTTTCATTAGGTATACATATGATTTTAAATTATTAAATGCTAAAGAAATGGTCATTCTCAAAACTCAGCTTTCCTTCAATCAAAGAAATAACTTCATCAGAATGAAACACGTACAAGAAAAGGGAAGCAGAAAAGAACGAGAATATTTGATAACAAATGTAATTGCACTTCAGTTTTTGCTGACACAAATGCTGTTTAGTTGTCAATGAGAAAATAGGTCATTATTAATTCATTAAAATACCACATTGTAACTTTTTATTAAGCAGCAGAATAGCAGTGATCCTTTTTAATAATCAACACTAAGGAAAGCTACCAAAATTAATTAGATCTGTAAGTTTATGAATTTATTTTATGCATCATCTCATTTCAAGGATATTTTTCTGTTTACATATATTTTAAGCTTTCTGCTTATGTCTTTCCCAGAATGTACTCAGCCTTCTCTCTCTCTACCTCTCCTATCTTTTCTCTCTCTCTCTCCCTCTCCCTCTCCCTCTCTCTCTCTCTCTCTCTCTCTCTCTCTCTCTCTCTCTCTCTCTCTTTGGTTGCCCTGTAATCATTAAATATGTATTGCCCTTACTTACTGACAGTGGAGAGTCCAGTGAATTGGCTCCTTACAACCAATATCCCTTTGCTCCTCACCGTTAGGAAGAGGTAGACGATTAGAGGTTACAGTTCAGTAGGACATACAGGGTGACAGGCAACGAGGGCCTGGCAAAGTTTCAGCTGGGCTCCACCCCTGCAAGGCTTTCTACATAAAGGGTAAAATGCTGGGTTTATACTGTGAACCAGTGGAGGTGCTGGACACTTTACATCCTTAGTTTCTTTCTTCTTATTCATCTTTTAAGCTTTTTGTCCCTGCCCCTTGGTGTATCTGACCCTTTTTCACTCTGTGTGTCTGGGACGAGGAGGAGTAGACCGCTTGCCAGCCTTCTGGCAATCCTGCTTACTTTCTACACAGTTTCGAATCTATATGGGAAGCTATTTGAGCATAGCATTCAATCTGAGGAGAATTCAGATTATTCTTTCTATCCACCATCGAAATCAAATACAAGGAGAAAGCCAAAGAGCCAAAATAACAAAGACAGTAAAATAAGATTATTAAAAATGAGTTTACATCACAGGAGGAGATATAGGTGTTAGAAGAAGTGCTTGTGTGAACTCAAGTCAAGAAAGGTTGTGTGGGTCTCCATTAGTTAGGTGCTTTAGAAAAAGCAGAACAAATTTAGACTGCAATCAGTCCCACCATAAGTGCTTAGAAGCAAGGGTCTAGCCCAAATGACTTCTGACATCTCCATTCCTTCGTACTATATTTTTAGAAACCATCAATCAGCCTCCACAGGAAAAAATATGAAATGTTCATATCTATAGTCCTCAGAGTTATCTGAGTTGTCAAAAGTATATAACAGTTCCGGGAGAACATGGCAGACAGATAACAGCAACTACCGGAGGCTCTCTGAAAGACTCGGCTCAGAAGCCAGGAATGGTGCGGACTAAGGAGACATAAGCAGGTGGAGATATGCTCTGCTGACTCAGGAACAAACTGGGCTGAAAGAAACCAACTTGGAATGCATTCCTGGTGCTAAAACAGGAACAGAAAAGCCTTGGAGTGGAGGCTGGACCCCGCGCCATTGTAAGCCGCGATTTGGGTTTCCCGCCGCGCGGCGGCTGGCTGCCTCTACAGTGGCTCGGCAAAGAGAGAGACACACAGAAGCTCTGAGAACGGCAATCTGCGAACGGCAGGGAGGCGTGCACTGACTTATGGTGAGGTGAGTGAGAGAAACTGACACTCTACCACAGTTTGACTCCAGCGGAGGACTTTCTGGGTCCGAGCAGTCCTGCGGGAGCAGGGCACGGTGGCGACTCCAGCCACACATCCCCCTCTGGGGCGAGATTGGTGAAAAGTGCCTGGCCTGCGTGACACTGCCAGCGGACCTGGTAGGCTGTCCCAACCCAGATCCCAGAGCCTGACAGTGGCCGGGAGGGGAGACGCGTAGGCTGCCTGGTCCGTAACGCCCTGGTGCACAGCGGTGAGCGGGAACACCTAACTGGCACAATTCGATCAGGCTGTGGCTGACTGGGAGAGAAGCTGGGCCTCTTATATAAGCTTGCATATATAAGGAACAGAGAAGAAGAGGCAGCATGGGAAGAGGCAGCAACAAGAAAGGCTCCTCGGCCCCCAATTCTGAGAAACAGGCAATAGCAGACACCGCACCAATATACATAAGGCACCATATAGAGAGCCTCATAGACCAATTCAGGAATGAAGTTATCAAGACCTGAAGCTAGAAGTATGCAGAATAGTTAGAGAAATGCTAAGTACCACCCAAGAAAAAACAGGCGGTGGAATGGAAGTACTTAAAAAAAGGGGAGAATTGTTTGACGGAGAAAACAGAGAAAGCATAGAATACATGAAACAGGTTCAAAGGGACTACCAAGATACTAAGAAGTCTATAGAAGACTGGCATAACAGCTTGAAAGAAACTAAGGACAGACTACGTGAACTGGAGGGCAGACTTGTAATATGGGAGAATGAAATGAAAAACTTCTTAAAAATAACAAAGAAAAAAACAGCAATAATACAAAGACAAGAAGATGATAAGAGGATCCATAACTTAAGGATTAAGAACATAAAAGAAGTAGGGACACAAACAAGTGAACTACAAAAGCTACTCACAGAAATAATCCAGGAGAATTTTCCTAATTTAGCAAAAGGTAAAGATACTCAGATGTATGAGGCATACAGGACCCCAGCTACCTACAACCCAAACAGAGCAACACCCAGGCATATAATAATAAAAATTCCAGAAATTCAATACAAGAACAGAATATTAAAAGCTGTCAGAGACAAGAAACAGACCACTTACAAGGGAACACCCATCAGAATTACAGCAGATTTCTCTGCACAAACCATCAAATCACGAAGAGTGTGGGGGGAAATAATTCAAGCTTTGAAAGATAATAATCTCCAGCCAAGATTGAGATATCCTGCACAACTGTCCCTGGAAATTGATGGAAAAACAAGGTGCTTCCAGGATAAAGAGGAACTGGGGGAATTTGCAACCACCAATTCAACTCTACAGAGAGTATTGCAGGATATTCTAAAAAAAGAAAAATACAAAGAATCCAGAAATAATGGCAGAGAGGCCACAACGAATGGAGCAGAGGACAAAATGAAAAAGACAAACTGACAGCTACTGACAGAAAAAGAGCTCAACAGAAATGAGGCAGAGAAGATTGGATGATAGGAACAGCTATTTTGGAGAAAATGACATCTTAATAGGTAATACTGATTTAGTATCATCTTGTTTTGAAGTCTCATCTAGCTTTTGTCCTTCTGTCTCCAATGGTCTAAATAGGTTGTATCTTACTGGATTTTATTATGTATGATAGTATAAGCAAAAACCTTTTAAAGACAGGGAGATTATACAGAAACCATTATTCATTTTCTGTTAGTCGATTCTAAATACTCTGTAATGCTGTCATTCTCTTGAATGGTTTTACATTGTTTTGATATACTTAATGCTACAGTATACGAAGTTGTACTCAAGGATTTCAAAGAAAGAGACAATATGGTAACTACTTTTAGGTTAGGATTATCTGGTGGTGAAACACTATTCTGCTTAAATGGTTATGTTTTGATCTGCGCTGTTTCGTTGTTATGCCCTCTTTTATCTCAATCTCCACTCCATTATTTACTTTTTTATCTTTATCCTTTTAATTAAAGGAAAAAATAGCAGGATATATTATAGTAACCCACTTTGACTTTTCATTACCTTGATTTAAAGCCCTGTATTACTCTCACCATCTGGTTTTTAACTGATGTTCCCCTATTCTGTTTTGCTGGATAGTATCAGGTTCGAAAGTTTAGGCATCAGCTGTGAAGATAATGAGATTCATTATGACGCCCATTCTTGTTGACTTTTATCTACTTTTGAAGACCTACAATGTCTCCAATGTTTTGGTTTTGTCGGTTTTATTCTTTACTGTTTTGTTCAATTGTATTATAACTAACGATATAGGCAATTCTATTAGAGATAGCGGGAGGCATTATAGTAACCATTGTTGATCACCTTGTATTATGTTTTTACATTATCTATTATGTCCACCCTTTTGACTTGACCAATTCTGTTCTGTCATGTCACATTTGGTTTTACTCTCTTCCAAAAAAGTAATAAGAACCGTGGGAGCAATGAAACCCAAAATGTGTAATAGTCATGGTACAAAAGAGAGGAAAAGAAAGTGCTCCAAACTATATAACTGCATGTATATTTAAGTGTATAAGATAGAAAATGATATCACAGAGTTTTATTGGATCAATGAACAGAACTGTTTGCAGTATCATTGATGGAATGTCCACTTTACAAGCTTTAATTTTGTGACTTGAACAATTATTTCTAAGATGACAATATGCAATCCATTAACTAGTGATTTCCTACTGTTCTTTTTTTTTCTGTAAATCTGTATAACTTGTACCCTTTCCCTGCTTTTTTTTTCTTTTCTCCTTAAATAAAATTTAAAAAAAAAAGTATATAACAGAGTGTAGAGCGACTAATACCTACAAAATAGCAAGTTATACACTTACAGCAACAATACTTGCTCTAATGTAAAAATTCATTCTATAATTAAGACCTGTGCACATACCAGACTTCTAGTTATGGAAATGCTTATTATCATCAAAGTAGAACACTTGAAACATCTTGAAAATAGTAAATCAATGTAGATGTAAAATGTTTATAGCATGTATTTCAGTTAATTACAAGCTGGGATTTCAGTTGAGAATAAAAGACGTGGTTGTGAAATATTGTATATTCCGAACTTTTGAAAAAAAAATTTCTGAAAACAGATATTAAAATCCTAGTACTCCGCTCCCCTGAAAGCCCCTCTGGGTGGTATAGCAAAGATACAAGAATCCTAGGGTAATAACAGGAAATCATCTCCCCGGCGAATGCAGAGTTTGTAAAACAGTACACAGGGGTGTTTCTCCTTTTCTTAGAAGTTATATGGATTCCAGCTTACTGTCACTGGTTTAGCAACAGATAATTTTGCTTTTGTCCAAAAACTTTCAGCTAGAAAACTGGCGGGGTGCATACTTCACATCCAGAATCCTGGAAGGAGTGGAAAAAGGTTTTCAAAACAAGATGAGCTGAAAGAGAAAGTACTGAGAAAGTTCATAGGATAGGCAAAGAAAAGCTAGTGATGAGAATGGGGCTAAAATACAACAGCAGCTCCTAAGTAAAGGAAAGAGGACTTGGAGATGCCAGGAGCAAAGGCAGTTTCGGAGAGGGATTCTGGGTGCTCACAACGCAGTGGGGAGACAGCACTCTAATCACCAGCTATGTGCAGCTGGCCACGCAAAGGCAGACCAGTTCAGGCAACCTGCAGGGCGATGCACAACTCACTCTGTGCAGGAGTGAGCCAGCTTGTCCCCGCCGCCTTGTCCTCACCAGAGCACCCTGAGAAAGTAGAGAATTGCACATCACCACTGTCACACACCTTCCAGCTGGATCTTCACGTCTGACCTCTGCAGAGAAAGGATAAAAGCTTAAAGTTTAAAATAGAAAGATCTAAATGTTCACAGCCAATGCACACTGTATTTTTTTTATAACTGAAAGTGAGTGAAAAGTTAAGAAATGGTACATGGATATTTTGGAAGAACAGGACAGATGGAAAGAGAGGGGCTTCAACATAGTGAGACCTGTTTTCAGAAAAAAATTAGAATGTTTGCTTTATGACATTAGGTGGTAGCAAAGTAGACAGATGACAGATGGATCAATACACAGATGACACATACATGTGTGTGTTTGTGTGTTTGTGTGTGTGTGTGTGAGAGAGAGAGAGAGAGGGAGGGAGAGAGAGAGGTGACAGATAGATGATAAGTAGATGGTAGAAGATAGATGATAGATAAATAGATTTAGATAGATAGATACACATACAAATATAGGAGCAAATCCAAAATATGGAGATGAATACATAAAAATTAGACTTAATAGTGTATGCTGTCTTGAAATCTAGTTAAATTAAGAAAGTCTCAAATGACCTAACTACAATTGCTTCCCCTATCCTGTTCCTAAAGATAGTTTCTAGTCAAACTTTTTAGCAAACACATTAGGCACGGTTCCAGCTTATCCTAGAACACAGGGCCTCACTTCACTGCCAACTTGTGGAATTATACAGATAAGCTAATCCTTCTTCCATATAAACCAGAGTTCTCCTCATCCCTTGATACTACAGATTCTAACACCCACAGATTTTGGCTGGTCATTCTATACTCAAGTGCAAGCTCATGAAGCCCTGGAGTGTTTTGTGTCGCTCCTCCCTTAGCCTACAAAAATATGTAATTAATAACCACTGTCCCTGTGTTATACATCCAGCCTTCAGTAAAACAAACAAACAAAAAACTTTTCATGGACAGAGTGAAAAGAAAACAATTAAACCAAAGATTTCTATATTTAAAAAACCTTAATACATATTAAGGAGATTTGAATTGCAGCCTTTACCTTTTACCATATATATGTTAGGGGAACAAGAATTTCCCTTAATTCTGAAGAATAAAATTTTCATTAGCCCAGGTCCCACCTATCAGGGAAAAAAGTAAGATTGAAATGAAGTGTTGGCTCAAAGAAATGCACTAGATTTAGAGTTGCAGTGTATAGGTGATTCCCCAAAGCCCATGAAAATTTAACTCCAAGTGCAACAGTGTTGAGAGCTAGAGCCTAATGGGGGGTTTTCAGGTCACCAGGCTCCATGCCTTTGTGTAAATGAATGACAGTGATGAAGGCTGTTAGCTTTTCTTACTGTCTCAGTGCTCCTTTCCCCTTCGCCTTCTGCTATGGATGAAGCAGTACAAAGGCCATCACCAGGGGTGAGCCTATGGATTCTAACTTCTCAGCCTTCAGAACTGTAATAAATAATTCTCAACTATCTATAAATTGTCCAGTCTCAAGTTTTCTGTTATAGCAACACAAAGCAGAATAAGAGCTCCAAGGAAATCTCAAAAAATAAGAACCATCACCTTCAGTATAAAATGGGTAGGTTTCACACCAATTTTTAGGAGTCAATTTTAAGAGCCAGACAATGGCTCCTAACCCCAGTTGTGTGCAAGGATTACGTGGGTGCTTGTTAAGTATGAAAACAATATATCTATTCTAAGAAATTCTAAATTTTTGCATATATGATGGGGTCCAGGAATCCATACATCTTTCAGGTACTTTGAGGTAGTTCTGCTGGATGGGTTCCATTTTGTCATCATGGGATGGATGGTGACCCCACAACTTGTAAGAGGCTGAGAACTTCTGGCATGGTAATTCTCTTAGCTTTGGTTTCATTATCTTTCAAGTGTGGATATCAGCTGGAAGTTAGGACTATTGGGATGGTTCCATGTCCTCACTCCAAATAAATACATATACCTGGCGTGTTTGGCCTTCAATGGAAAAGCCTTTAACATTTGAGGATTACAGAATACTTTGATTCTTGGAATACCCACTGCTCTCTCCTTTCCATTTTTTTTTCTTTTTGTTCTTCTTTCAAACCAAACTGTTAATTTCTTTTTCTTTTTTTTTTTTTACATTTTTTTTTTTTTTGGTCTTTTTCCTTTTTATTGGTACCAAGGATTGAACTCACGACTGCCTGCTTGCAAGGCAGGTACTTATGCCACTGAGCTAAATCCCCAGCCCCCAAACTGTTAATTTCATAAGGAGAATTTCAAACAAAATTTTGTTTACAAGAATATTCGCATAAGTCTAACTTCAAGTGTCAACAAGTTTTTAGATTTTTGTTCAAACTATTGCTTGATAACATTTTCAAAATTTGACTCACTGGGAAAAGTAAAGGGAAAACTAATGATCCAAAACCACAGAGTTTCAATATGAAGCGAGAAATTTATTGTTTTTGAGTGTTTGAAGCAAATGTATTAGATGATAAATCCCAATCTCCATTGAGAAATAAGAATAAAACAAACTAAAAAAAAAAAAAATCCACACACTTGGGAATCAGCATCAAAATTCCTGAGCTCCAGTCAAAGTCAGCTCTTTTCTACTGGATTTTAGGAAGATCTCCCATGGTCACTATGCCATCTGTTATGGATTACAAACTGATAGTCAACTTAACACCAGCTGAATTAAATCAGCATGGTGCTGAGTGTAGATGTTCCACCTGAGGAAAGTTGCCAGCATAGAGATGTGGAGAACATGAGTGAGGCATTGTGGGTTTCTCTAAGTTTGCTGTCTGAGCCGTTGGTTCTTGTGGAGGAGCTCATCATGACTGGCTTCCCCAGTGTGAGTTTAACCACTGTCACTGGAGGAGCTCAGGGCATTGTTGGTGTGAGTGGCTGTGGTTCACTTTGGGGGGAATCTGGTCCTTACATTGAGCATTGCTTCCTGGCTCCAGAGGAGAAGATGTGTGCCACTTAATCTACAGGAGAAATTCATCACACTGGTTTCCTAGCATGTACTGGACTGTGCTTATCATCAGAGGAGCTCGGGACCTCCATGTCACTGAGGATTGCTGTGGTGCATTTCACGGCAACCCTGGTTTTTGAGTGTGACTTCTCGGCTCAAGTGTAGAACCCTCAACCTACCAGCACAGCTCCTTTACCCTGCTGGCATAAACTGTCTAGCTTCCACTGATGACCTTTAGGCCTTCCCAGCACAGATTTATAAAGACAGAATGGTGTGTGTCATTCTCATGAGCTCTAGACCTCTAGTTGGACTCATGGGAGGCATTGTCATGGGCTTCAGGTTTTCATCTGGACACATGAGGGACATTGCTGTGGGATCCAGGCCCTTGGCTGAATATTCAGTGTCTTTAGTATTGTGGATAGATTTCCTGTACTTTCTTGTGTTAAACTCTGGGTGACCATCATAAATAACATTATAAATTCTGTGTCCTGATGCTAATTGTTCTCCTCACGACCCCTAACTCAAACAGGCCATAATTGATTAATAAGAACATTGGATGAAGACAGAGTTAGGCAAGAAATCTGACAGGCTGAGTTCTGTGACTGTTTCTTATCTGAGTAGGTACTATAATGTGAACTGAGCAATCCCAAACCGCTCTCCAACCATGATGGACAAAACAGGAAGCATTCTTTAAATAATAATTGTTTGTTATCATTTTTTTTCAGATTATAAGATCTATTCTGGACTTTACCTAGATAACTCAATAGATGATACCATGGTTTTTACGTTAAGAGGCACTATGGGTTCAGTGTTGTGTCTTTAAAAAATGTGTATATTGAAACCCTAACCCCTGACATCATTGTAGGTAGAAGTGGAGCTTTAGGAAGTAATTAAATTTAGATGAGAACATGAAAGTGGAGGCTCCATTGATGTATTAATTTTCTAAGAAGAAGGAAATTCTGTAGCTTGGTCACTTCTGAAGACAGGTAAGAATATGGGAATCTGAAAACCTCAATTCCTCATCACAACCTGACCAGACTGCCACCACCAGATCCAACATCTCAGCCTCCAGAACTGACAGGTAAAAAATTCCTGCTGTTTAAACCATCCACTATTTGGTATTTTATTAAAGTAACCTGAACTCACTAAGACAATAGGTCAACAATTATTCTCTATTATTGCAAAGCACCTGCACTGTAAATCAACATGCTGTGCCCCCATTAAGCCAGCCAGTGAACTCCTATCTGGGATTCAGGCCTCCTCCTAAATAACGTCAACAGAGTATAGCACAGCAAACCCATATTTTTCTGCTTTTTTTTTTTTTTTTTCTCTCCAGAGTCTTCTCTTAATCTTTTATTAGTCGAGTTTCTCAATGAGCTTCTATCAACTATCTGTCCTTTCTCCCCATCCCCTCACAATTAGGCAAGTGACTCCTCTGAGGACTGCAAGGCGACCCAGACTTCTGGCTTTCTCTGCAATGAAAGTCACAGGACCTCCTGGAAACCAGCAAGTTGAAATGGGCTTTATTTATGCAGCCTTTAATCTGGAACCATTTTAAGATCCTTTCCTGTCAGTTTCTTTAAGCATTCTTCTCAGTTGGTTTATGTTTATGTGAACTTGCCATGTCTTTGTTTACACATTTGACACTTTTATATTTTCTTTAAACTTCGAATCACACAGTGCTTCCTCACCTTTGTAGGCTGCCTCCCTCGCTGTTTCCCCTGTAGATATCAGTGCTTGAATTTCTCTTTTCTTCAGAGCTGAAATTTTCCGTGAATTACCCTTGACATTTAACATATGCACACGGTGAATATTCAGACTTCAAAGAGTGCTGAGGACAGACTGCTGTGGCTCGGAGTGTTTAGACAGCAGCACACTGCACAGTTCTCTGCATCTCAGGGCCGTCAGCTGTCTGAACGCTGAGCAGTGAATGGGTGCTTCTTTGCTTGGGGCAAGGTAGTGCTCACTGACCCATTTATGTATAGAAATCAAAGCTCAGTCATGATATGGTCTTTGTCCTTCAGGCACCATAAACTAAATTCAGACCACAAAGGCTGGAGATAATGAAACTGAGCATCTTGACCTTCTTTTGGAAAGAAAGTGAGGTAAAACTCATAAACACATGCTCCATTCCAGAATAGGTTGGCAGAAAGTGAAGGAAATTCTCGGAGAGAGTTAAAGGCACACCAAGCAAGAATAACAGAAATTGGTGAGAAGAGAGAACAGTGTAACTCTCCCAGGAAAAGAAGTTAGAGTTGTATTTCTTCTTCACAAAACCAGCAAGAATTTAGTGAAGGAGAGTAGCAATTTAAAGTAAGTGGGTGAGTACCGATGAATACGTCAACTGTGCCTTTAGCATATCTAAACTTATATAGACAGCTTTCTTTCCTGACCGTGAGACCCTAACCTCTTTTATTTTCCTTAGGATATTCACCCCAGAAAATGTATAATTGCAAATTTTTTCCTACCCTTTGAAATGTAGGTAAACCCTCAGACTTTTGCCAGAACGTCTTTCTCAAAGGCCTAGCAGTAAACCTGTGACATGACACCCTGAAAGAAGCTGGCTTTCCCATCTCCCCGGGTCTGAGAGGATGGAAACCTGACTTTAATGAGCCCAATCAGCAAACACAGAGGACCAGAGCGCATTGGTCAACCTCCTTTCCTCCCTTTATGCCCTCCAGTTCTTTTGCACTAACTTTCTAGTGTTTAAAACCCTTCCTGTCATTTGTTACAACCAACTTGGGTGAAATCTCTCTCTCTATTGCAATAGCCTATAATGAAATCTTCTTTGCCTACTTAACTTTGTCTGGTACAATTTTTCTTTGATAGCGATGGACTCTGCCAGCCTGGGGCTTAGCTGTCTCTAACATGACAATCGCCACCTGGGCACCTGGCCCAGAGAAGCTACTGATCTCTCTAGGCCTAACTTCTGTGTTCTCCTTCTAGTTCCAGAAATAAACCTCCCACTTCTCCCTTTTTGTGTGTGAACCAAACTCTCTTCAATCCCAAGTGCTCCATACCCAGGCCCCAATAAATCTTTGTTTCCTGTGCATGTTTTGCATACACAGACACTCCTTCAAATCAGCTGTTGATGTGTCATTTTGCCCACCTCCCGAAGTCCTCCCCTAGCCAGACCTGATAAAAATACTTCCACTTCTTTGTTCTCACTTGAGAGTGCTTCAGTCTCTTCTGTGGCTTTTCTTGCCCATAATAAAGTCCTCTTTTTCCTTTATTTTTCTTTATCTCACCTAAAGTTTTCCTCATGTGTTTTGCCAAGTCATCATGGCAGTGGTCCAGGATGGCAAAAGAGCCAAAAACAACAACATATCTGACTTCCTGCTTCTTCCTCCTCTCTGGCCTGAAACTAGCTTCCTGTCAGGAGGCCGGCATGGGCCAAAGTAACTGCCAACCAGCCAGGACCACAATGTTCATGTCAAACCTCAAAACTCCCTCCCCCACAAACCCAACAAAGCCCCAGTCTTCCTTTATTCCCACAGAGGGCGCTTGGGTCTCTTCTGCAGCCCTCCGCTACACACAGTAAAGGCCTCTTTCTCTTTCCTTGTCTTCTATTTGTGCCAAAAATCTTATCAGATAGTTCAGAGACCCAATTTATGAGTGATTAGGGGATACTGAGTTGAGTTTGAGTCCTGGAATGCAGAAAACTAACCCAGCTGACTATAATCCTCATAGAATAAGCATTGGAAAAATGTTGTGTGGTAGAAAGTATTCCAGGATGGACATTTTCACCACATCTGTGGTGACCTTTCATGAAACAATGGCCCTGTCAGGATCAGAAATTTACAAGTACAGTGGAAAATGTAGTCCTTTAATGGAACACCTGAATAAACTACTAACATGAGTGCATTTATTATACACTTATTAATATAGTGCTTTAGTACTGTGTTTGTACATATTTCCAGAAGTACTAAGAAAATGGATTCTTGTCAAATACACTAACATCAATTTTGTCTTTGATAAAAATTACATTATGGAAACATATCTAAAAAAAAACTCCAAGAAAAAAGTGTAACCATAGAATTTTTGGTGCAGAAGGGAATCATCTAACAGAATTTTCAGTGCTTCTAAAAAGATAAGAAGTATGAAATAAAAGTGGCCTTTATTTTAAGAATGTGGAGAGAGACTCCATGACCCTTAAGAATGTGGGGAGAGACACTATGACCTCTGGGCTCTGGCATTCTCTCTGCCAGACACGTGGTGTGGGGCATACAAGTGGCTTAGGTTTGAGGTGGTGCCTAAGGGGCAGTAGTGATGCACAGGTAGCCCACTGGTATTCATTTTGCACCTCAGGTAAACTGCCTAGGGGCGGGAAAGGTAACCTCAAGATAGAACCCTTGGTTCTGATTCCAGGGCTCCCACCGGCTAGTGTCCCATCTGGGTCCAAATCCTTTCATAACTATTATAGGCAGCTAAGTTAGACAGAGATGAATATGCAGTCAGAGAAGGACTGGGGTCTCAAGGAAGTCAGCAGAAAAAGATAAGGACATCAGAACTGTGTTTGGAGGTACACATGAAGAGATAAGCAGCAACTTGGGATTATACTATGATTAGCTCTACCTGGCCCAGGAAGCCCAGATAGACATGACTCACACAGGGAGGTGCCTAGAATATCGGACCCATCCCTTCTCAAAAATGCTTTTTTTTCTATGAACCCTTGCTTATGTGAGCCATTTCTTATTTGGAATGGTATTAGTTAAGCAGCTATACTTGTAATTGTACAGGTTGATTATAGTTTGACCTACATGGTGCTCACATGGTGACCTTGCTGTATATATTACCCCTAACAAAAGGCCTCAGTGGCAACCTACTTCCACGACCTCCCCTACCTTTTAGGAGCTCTCTGTCCACAAACTTTCACACTCTTTATTTTCTTTATCTTTGGAATTCATTCTTTGATTTCAGGGGACATGTACTTGCCACACCTGACATCTAGCAGGTTGAGAGTTGTAGTTCTATATCATAACTATGCCTGAATTTATCTAGGAATTATTTATACCAAATTTTACATAATATAAAAATATTTTATTGCATCACCAATTTTCCTTCCTTAATTTTTACAGAGAGATTTTTGTGTATTTTAGAGGGAAATATTGTAGTATTTGTAGATTTATTCATGGCAAATTAAATAAAATTCAAAAGCATATAGAAAAACCAATTTGAGGTGTGTTAAATAATATTCGTAATTTATCAATTGTTAGTATGCTTCTACCATGTAAAATACTTGGGCCAGGTTTGTGGAAGGTGAGAAGTGTATATATAATACATAACTGAAATCAAAGCAGGCAATTTTTTTTATTTTGGAAACTAAATGTTTGCAGTGAAAGAGATGTTCCAATCAACTCATCATTTTCAGATTCTCTTACATTGGAGAGCAGAGTAAAAGCTCACCCCAGAAACTCTTACAGTGCACAGAGGTAGATGCTTAAATGTCTGCAGTTCAGATTAAGTAAAATGCAGTGATATTAACTAAGGGTTTCAAGATTCACCCAGGAAACAAATGAGAATATAAAGTAATTAATGGTATCTCAGAGTGAGGACTAGGCAGCTTCAGTATCTCATAACTGTTATCTGATTAGTATTCTAAGCTGACATGCTCAGAAATGCTGATTGCTACCCCTGGGAAAATGTATTGCCAGTGCTTTAGGAATATAATCACAGAGATCCGGGAAGTCTTATCAACAGCTAACAAGGGCCTTGATGATACATCGGTACTGGGTGAATGCACATAACTAGTTGCACTGTTTCTTGTAAATAATAAATACTATTATAAGCAAGAAGTTTTTCATGGTCCTTTGTTCCCAGTCCAAGCTTAGAAAATGAAAGCAGCATCATTTCCCATACAGGATATTCCTGTACGGTGGGTAAAATTACCCACCAAAATTCCTATTGGTGGAATAGGAGTGGCCCCCACTCCTATAAAACTGAGTGTCCCACTTCATTGTTCCTAAGATACTCTAGTTTTAGTCAAATGGCTCAGCATAAAAATGATCCGAGAGAAAGAAAAAGCAAGAGAAAGAAAAGGAAACACAGGTCCCTTGAGATATAAGTCTGTGTTTTATTTACTATGGTTCCCATCGGATGCTAGAATTATATGTAGTTTGTAATATATATATATATATATATATATATATATCCAAGTACTGACAGCAATAAGTGAAGAGGAAAGGAAGCAAGGTGAGGGGAGGATGTGCTGGAGAAAGAAATTTGAAAAGGACAGGAGAAAGAAAGCGAGGGAGAAAATCGAGATTGTATTTAGAGACCAGGATTTCCTGTGGTAGCAGATCACATTTCTGTATTCTTAAAAGGCTTTTGAACAGGTTGCGATGTTTACATGATAAACATGTTGTCATCCTTTCTGGCAACTATGCCACTTTATTCCGAGGGGTGGGAATGGAAAGCTGTGTGTACAGTGTTTACTGCAAACGTTATCTCCTTTGCATCCTCTTACTGCATTCAATTTCTTACCTTCAGTGCTTAAAAATTATACGCTCCTGATGCCAAAGATGCAGTACTGGTTTGCTGTTGAACTGCTTTTGACAGTTCAGCCTAGAGTAACTCCAGAGACCATAAATAAGGATACATATGGCAATACAAAGCCAAGAAAATAGAAGATACAATTTCCAATGCAGCAATAGTGCATCTAGATAAACATGAGTCTTGACTACCATTCTGAGACATGTGCAGAAATTACATTAGATATTGCTACTTCACTGGCCACCAAAACAGTGATACACAGTGAGACATGATGGCATCTTTCTCTAGTCTTATGGTTAAAGCTTTGCTGCAGAATTCAGATGATTCCACAGAACTGAGAGAAGGTCTGTATCCCTAAGGGAGATGAGAAGTTTCTCAGAGAGTATTATTTTGTTTGATTTTTCAGAGTCAACAAACAACTATATTCTGTACATGGTATTTTGGTGTGAGAAAAGAATATAATCAACCTTGACGTGTATAAAAAGTGTCAGCTCGCTTAACAGAACTAGTTACAACTTCATCAGCAGTTTTAGCCTACTAAAACTGCTAACACAAAAATTACAAAGCTATCCAAGTACCTTCGTACCCCAAAATGGCTCTGACAGCATAGTCAAAGATTAAAAGTGACGGTAAGGATATTGGATTTCAGAGTACTAAAAGAGTATAACTTAACCAAAAGCAACTTCTACATAATAGTAGAAATGCTTTTAAGGTAGCTTTCAACCTGGAAGTCCCCACACTGAACAAATGCAGTGCTGACCTACATAATTCTACCTGCTGTAATTTCATAAAACGGAGACTCTCTAATGTAAGGAAGCCTCCCTGCCCAAAAAGGGTATTCCTAGGTGTCTGAGAGCTGCAGATGGAAAGGTGATAGGTAACACTTCAGTATTTCAACTAGATGCAAACTGAAATCAGTTAAATCTGTACTTGAGATGTAAATTGAGGAGCTTATAAATGAAGCTTTTCTGCAGTTAACAATGAAGAATATAAACCAGAGTCCAGGAAGATTTAGGACCATATTACTGCATAAAGAGAGAATTGGTAATTATACCAAAAAAAAATTAGAACTCACAAGAACCAGTGTAAAGGAATTATTATATTATTTTTGTTTTCATGAGAATGATCTGAGTTATGTGAGCACCATGGATGAAGCCAAATCATAACTGAATGAAAGAAGCTACACACCTATGAGGAAATATTTAATAGTTCCAATCGCATAAAGTTCATGGGTACATGAGTGGGACAGACGGACTGGAAGGCAACATTAGGAAGTGCTCTAGATGATACATGCTCCTCATGTCTTGACTGAATATGGTTATCTGGGTGTATATGTATCTACGTAAAAATAGAATTGAACCGTAAAATTCTAGGTATTTTTAAGAAGTGCAGAAGGATACCTGATTTTGGGGGATCCCAACACTAGCAGGCTTTAATGAGACGAGATCAAATGTCCTTGCAAAATGTGTACTGATATCTGTTTCTAACCTCTGAGGCATACATTGCCCCCTACTTCCTAGTGCTTAAACAAAATGAAGCCATCCTTGAACATTCACTCCTATCAGCCCCATTTGGTACTTACCACGTTGTGAGTCTCCATAAATATTAAACAGGCACTCCCAATTCAAGGACTAAGTGAAATTCAAAAGCACACTAGGGAGCCCAGAGTGTTCACTAGGCACTGGTATTGGAATACCACTGGTATGTTAAACAAAGCTTATATTTAGGAAATGCTTTTAAAAGCACTTTGGAAAATGCAGTCATACTCTTTGCTCAGGTATTTAAACATCAAACTATACACACACATGCACGCACACACACACACACACACACACACACACACACACACACACGCACGCGCGCGCGCACGTGCGCGCACACAGCAGAAGAGCTACCATTTGTAAAGCTTATTAGTATACAATCATCTCTCAGTAACTCTGGCCTCTGGAGGATGTACATAAATCTCAGAGGATAGAGAGAAAAGATTCTTGCTTCTCAGGTTTGTGAGCCTTAATTCACCATCTGCTACTTGATTAATAGAGTACGTTTGGCATCACTCTGCCCTGCAGCCAAAACTAGAGCATGCTAATGATGACCAATAGGTAAAGAGGAAAACGGAGAAGATTGGAGTTCACAATACTTAGGTGAAGAGCAGAAAATCATTCATTTTATTTAACTCAGACTTTGAGAGTGTGGGGAAAAAAGAATTTGATTTCTCTCTCTGTGCACAGTTGAGAATTCATGGAAACTTTCTGGCTGTGCTTTTATTTTGTATATCTGAAGAAAGAAAACAGAGAATACAGAGCGTGTGTGCTGTGTATGGCTGTGTGCATTTGCATGTGTGCGTGGAGGAGCTAGGGAAATACTGCCCCATGTGAGGGGCTGGCGCTGGGCTCTGAGGGACTTTCCTTGCCATTCTCACTCTCTGCTCCATACATTCTTAGTTGGTTGCTTTTCTGCTACCATCCTCAGTAACAACAAATGTGAAAATAAGCCAAAATGACAGCCCAAGACCGGGACAAAAAGCTGGTAGTGCCCACAAAGACAATTTATATTTCAAGCAAACAGGTCCCAGGGTATTTTTTTTGTCAGTTTCCTTTGTTCAAATCCATTATTTTTACTTGAAACTACTCATGTAAGGTTGCCCCTGTTCCTGGTGCAAGTTATAGTGGGTTTTTTGATGGTTCTGTCAGTTTTATCTGTGGACAATTCCTAGATTGAGTAACTGGAAAACCAACCACCGTGGGCTAGCAAAACTCATCCGAGGAGGCAGCAGTCCTTGCTGTGACTGTGGACAGGAAAATGTGGTTCCCACATTACTCCCTTTGTTGAGACCTGGCCGCTCACTCCAGAGCTGTTCCAAGGATGATGCTCTTGAAGTATGTGGTGTCCCGTTTGATGCACTTGGGATCCATGCATCCTGGAGGAAACACTCTTGGTAAGCTCAGGGCCACCACAACCTGATCCACATGCAACACATGGAGGGAAAGGCTGAGGGAGAAGGGAAGTTACATTAGTTTAAATTCGGATTGCATACAGTAGCCCAGGCCAACGGACTTCAACATTGTTTTTTTCATTAAATCAGAATAAAATAATGGAATAAGAGGACACAGTTCCCAGGGAGTCATCTTATTTCCAGTCAAAATAACTGTTCCTTCTCCCTCTTTCCCTTTGCACTGACACATGAAACTCTTCTGGGTGAAGGAGACCATTTCATAATCAAGGATTTCCCTACGACAGTGTTACAGAGAAAAGGGGACAGTTGGGAGAGGAAAGAGAACAGAGAAAGTACCAGCCTCCAAATATATCTAAGTGTACATAAAATGGGATTGTTCATCTGACAAGGGGGTTATTCAAATTATTCAGAGTTGTTATAAGTATTCTTTTCCTGTTATTATTCTATTGGTAAAGTACACTGGGGTTTAATGTGTGCCTTTCAAGCCCTAAGTACACGGAAAACTGTTACAAAGTTCTTAATTTTTTTCAACTTTATTAACATTTTTCCAAATGGAATTAAAATTAAAATATAACTTGTTTTTTAAAACATTTTATCTTTAAATTGAAGATATCATATTACAGTTGTATCATAGACCTATGTTTGTTGAATCACAATTCACAATGGCTAAATTTTGAAAACAGGCTGTATGTCCATCAATAATGGAAAAAGAAATTGTGGCAGTGATATGCAGCAGAGTATTACCTAGCCATAAAAAGGAAAGTAGATTACAAGGTGAAGCAAAGTAGACTGTTACACTTTGAGACTGTAAGCAAAATAAATCCAACACAGAAAGGTAAAAATAACACAGGTTTTCATATATGAAAAATCCATGTATAAACAATTTAAAAGAGAAAAATAAAAGATAGAGGATAAGAAACAGACAGCAAGACCTTCTGCAGATGGAAAGGGGGTCTAAAAAAGGGTAGTCTAGGGAATAATGCAAATGGAATTAAACTGGACTAAGATACAATATGTACATGTACCAAGTCCCCATCATGAACATATTCCTTATGTATCACAAACGTGACCTAATAACATGATTTCAAACCTTTTATCTTCAGAAATAATTATGTAACTTACTTGGTCAAACTCTGCAAGAAGAGCAATCAAAGAAGCCTTTGCAGATGCACTGTTTGGCTCTAGAAACATAATTTTACACAGATACACTCACTGACTCAAACATGAGCATGACAGTAAATGAAGGACAGACGTTGAAGGTGCAAACGGCTGGGGCCCCTTAGCGAATGGGCAGCATGTCTACATACCTCAGAAAGCATCAGTATGGCGGACACTAATGAAATAGCTAATATCCCAAATGTTGGTCCTGACTTTTCAGTGACATTGCTATTGATTATGCTCACATGACTTTGTTAAGATATGGTCTACTATAAAAATTCCATTGTCACAGAAAATAGGCAAATATTTTAATTTTTCAAACTTCTAACACACACGTAAAAAATAGTTACCTGAAAAATTATATGTACCATATATTTAGTTGCCTTACTTTAGTATACAATTTAGTGAGACTGTTACAACCACTAGGTATATCTCAGATCCACTACTAATCCCTTAGACCTATCAAGAAAATAATCACCTAATTCTAATGTTGTTATGATTCTCTAAAGAAAATGAAAACTAAACAAGTTTAGATTTGAGAGACTTAAAAATAATTCATTTAATTATTTGATTAGTAGCAGTGAATAATATTAATGGAGAGAAAGAATAAAGTTGACCATCGGAAATGGGGAAGGAAGGAGAGAGCGGGAGGCGGTCTAGATTTCCCTTTGGAGCAATCAAGTACAATTACAGGTGGGCAGAATCTTGGGGGAGAGTACCTTCCCAGGTAGGGCCATCTGAAGCAAAAAAGTGGACGGGAGGCCGCATGCTCACTTTTAGGTCCACTTAACACGTGATCCAACTTAAAATACCCACTCTGAGTTGAACAGTTGAGTAGGAAAATCCGGAACACTGAAGATATGTCTTGACTAGAGACACAGATTTAAGAAAAATAGGACACAGATTACAGAGAAAGAGTAGCGAGGTGGAGGAGTCTAGAAAAGGGAACAGAGAACAGTGTGTCTTCAAGATGTGACAAAGGATGCTAATTTTATGCTAACCAGTAACAAGGAATAGAAAACATACTTAATATTTTATATTTTCTATCATAGACTGTTATTATTTAACAACTGAAAAACTTCAAATCTGCCACTAAAGATCAAATGTATGTAAAATTGAGTAAAATACTGAAGTACAATAATCTTGAAAGATTTGGGAATAATTTAGGGATTTCTACTTATGTCTGTCTCCCTTATTTTCTCTGCGTTCCTCCTGACCATGAATCTTATTCAGCTCAGCTTCCCTAAAATAGAAGATAGGAAGCTATATTGTTAAGTTTCTCATGTAGCCAAAGCTCAATAACTTTCACCAAAATGGAGAATGTTTAACTTAGCCTACACAATGAACTAACCACAGCTAAGCATCTGACAGAGAAAGAATCGCTCTAAGAGGAAGCCATGGATCAGCCTGAGTGGTTTAAATGAAAATGCTTTCATGTGCCCTGGTAGATATAAACTGGTTTGCGTGGCAGGTAGAACAAGTAATATTCCATTTTACAGGAAAATAAACTGAGTTATAAATGTGGATACTACTAAAATCCACAAAGTGAGTCAGTGATAGGATCCAACACAACCTTATCCTGAGCTTCTGACTTTTACATATGATTTTTGAAGTGTAGTACACTGACTAACGGTACCAAAATTCAAAATATTCAGAGCTGACAACACTTAAATAAAGAAAGAGAACTATTATAGCATTAGTGGTGACAGAAAGGGCTCGCACTGAGAAATGAATGATGCTTTTGGATCGACATAAAGAAGGACCATTTAGAATTTGTCTTTCAGGGTATGTATTCCCCTGAGTTAAGTAACATATTTATGTCTCCTTCATTAACAAGCATACTTGCTTACAGCCCAATTTAGTTCCAAAAATATTGAGTTCTTGCTCTTTATATGGCACTATGACTTTCTTCCAAGAGATGAGTATACACAATATAATCAATGATAATTACATCAAACCCAGTTACATATAACTGTGATGCAAAGTAGGATACAGTACATTTTTTAGAAAGAATATAATGAATACATGAGAACACAAAAGCATGCTCAGTTACTGAAAAAGAAAATGGCTTCATAGATAATATGACAGTTGAAAGAAATTCCATGTATGATGTGCTGCATTTCCTAGACATCATTTTACAAATCATGTCTTTTAATTATGAGTAGATAATAAGGACCAAGAGTGAAATGGGTGAAGAATAAGTTATCTCAGAGAGAAAGAAAGCGCAGGCATCACCATGCAGTATTTCTTGTTTTTTGGAATGCAGATGATAAGTGGGACAGTATTCCCAGGTGATTCTATAACCTGAAACTGTTAACCATTATATAAGCTTTGACCATTGAAAAGAAGAATTAAGTGATTAGGAATCATAGCAATTATTCAAGTAGGAGAACAATGTCTTTGATTCTTTTGTTGAATCACCTTGGGATTTTTTTACTAAACTAGAAGTGGGTTGACAGCAACTGAAATGAGTCAGGAAATTCTGTTTAGAGTGTTGGATGAAGTTTGGAGTATAAAGGAAATATCAGTGATGATTTTCATACAGGATTCTGCAGATAAATTGACAGGTTTTTACCACAAGTAAAGCATAAAATTGAGTGATACATTTTGATTGTGATCTGGGTGACTCCCCCCCCTCCCAGGATTCATTAATATTAAAAGTTGATTTTCAAGAAGTGCTGTGAGACCTTTACAAAGTGGTTTTCGTGGAAGGTTCTTAGGTCATTGTAGGGTATCCTCTCAGAACATAGTTGTCTGGGGAGTCCTTGATTATTCTCACATTCAGATCTGTATAAAAATGTATGTCTTCCCCACTGTCTTCCACCCTGTTCCAAGATATCATTACTTGCACATGTACATTGCTGCGCTCACTATCTGTGCTGTAAGTGCTACAGCCAAGGAGCACAAAGCCTGACTACGAATCTCCACTGAATAAATCTTCTGTTCTTCATAGGTAACATTTCTCAGATATCTCATTACAATGATGAGAACTTGACAAACATACTGAGACGTTCCACTCCCAAGGAGAAAACAAGAATGTGGAGAACAGACATGATTCCACAGATTTTTACAATTTACAGAATGTTTCACGTCTGTTATAGTGTTTGACCCTCCCGGTCTAGTTATTATTTTATAAATAAGAAATAGGCTTAATACAGATGACATTTTTGAGGTGATAAAATTTTATGCAGTACAGTTGGACTAAATACCTGGTCATCTGAATTTAAATTCATTGCTCTTTTAAAAGTACTTTAAAAGTAATGATCAGTGAATAAATAGTAGTTGATATTCAGTAAATGTTGCTGAATGAATGAATAAACAGTAAACAGTATGTAGAAATTGCAGAGCAGACTAGATTTAAAGAATTAAAAGAAAATAATTAGCACTACTATTAACAGGTAACATTACTGAGTGCTTAATCTATAGTAAAGCTTGTTTTAGATACTTCAATAATAGCTTCCTTTTCAATTTAAGCTTCACAACAACCCCATGCACATTGAATTATGGTCATTCTCTTTTACTGATGAGGAGACTAATGCACAGTATCCCAAAATAATTGATGGGGCACACCCAGCAACTCAGTGGAGGCTCTGTAAGAAAAGCTTTCTGTCTGCAAAGCTGACTTTACTAACAACTGCATAGTCCTACAGTTAGTCTTAAATTCGTGGAAATATTTACAGACAGATGAAAAGCAGAGAGGGAAATAGATTAAGAGAATGGTGTGATGGTTAATCTTGTGTATCAATGTGACTGGGTCACAAGGTACCCATATTAAATCAGGTGTGCCTGTGAGGCTGTTTGTGAATAAGATTAGCATTTGAATCCATGGATAGAAAATGCAGAAGGTCTCTGCAGGACAGATGGTCCTTACACAGTCCATCATAGAACAAAAAACTGAGGAAGGTAGCATCATATTTTTTCTGCCTGCCTCCTTGAGTTGGAATGTTGGTTTCTTCAGCTTTTGAACTGTGTTTACATCATCAGCTCCCCTGGTTATCAGAATTTCAGATTCTGACTAGAAATATACCACTAGCTTCTATGGGTCTTCAGCTTGCTAATGGCAGATCATAGGATTTCTCTGCCTCCATAATTATGTGAGTAAATTCACCATATTAAACTTATCTATCTATCCATCCATCCATCCATCCATCGATCTATACCTTTGGTTCTGTGTCTCTTGAGAACTTTAATATGAATTGGATGACTGAAGAGATGGAAGGATGGATCAAAAGAGGAACCAAGAGCTAAAAAGAAAGACAGAGAGAGGAAAATACTAGGGAGCACTGCCACTAACATATTGAAGAATTCATCATCTAAATTGTTCAAAACGCAGGATTAAATAGATTTAGTTTAATTTTTTATTAATTAGTCAGTGTTTGTAGTACATAATGATTTCATTCCTTTTAGGGACTTTGAACATGTTCGTAACACATGTTGCACGTGGTAACACATGCAGTAACACATATTGTACATATTGGTAACATACTGGTAACACATGTCAATAATACATATTAATTCTTTTTTATCCACATTTCTTCCCCTTTTACCCATTTCTTGATCTTTCCTTTATGTATATATTTATAATATATAATGACTTACATTCCTTATGTGGAGCTGGCACATATGCTTGCAAACCTGAATTCATTTATTCATCCCTTTCCCTTCCCTTCCTCTTTTCTCCCTCCCTCTATACCCTGCTCCTTTGAGGAATACCTCACCCCTTTTTCCCATCATTGTCTACTCTGCTCTTTATTTATACTTTGGGTTTTTATATGAGAAAAGCTATATGGTATGTAAGATTGTGTGTCAAATTTATTTCACTTAGCATTATTATGGTCTCAAGGTATATTCATTTTCCTACAAATGGCTCAAGTTTATCTTTTTTATGACAGTAGGGCTCCATCGGGTGTAAATACCAAATATATAATTCCAATTTTTCATTTTGCATAATTTGATTTGCTACTCATTGATGTTAATATTTCTTACAACCTTTTTTTTTTTTTGGATCAATAAAAACAGGACAAACATCAGACATGTCTCAGTAAAGGAATGTACCTTAAGCCCATACTCTCATGTGAAATAAATTGCACATACATGGGTAAATATTGCATTGTGTCTCTGGTGTGAGAAATGGGAGGTGTAAAATGAAGATCAAAATGCATGATGGATATTGTGAAAAAGGAAGAATGTTCAAACGAGAAGGAGAACTAGGGCAGGAGAAAGAGGAAAGAACAAAAAAGAAAAGAAAAAAATGAATAAAGAAGGAAAAATGAAACTAAGCTTTTGTAAATAAGGGAGGGAAGAGGAATTGAAAAGAGGGTAGGGAAATGGGAAAAAGAGTCAAATATATTATGTACAGGCACAGATTCCCTACAATGAATATGGTCATTATGTATACCTAAAATATATTTAATTAATTTAAAAAAAAAACAAAATTCAGTTTTTTTAAATATTCAGTTAAAGGGGAAAGGTTATATCACCCTAGGTTTTTATTGCCAAAGTATTTTTAGATTCAGTGAAATCCTTAGCAAAACTATTTCTTAAAAGTCTAATCATAAGCCAACTAAATGACTTGATGCCTCCTTTTATTTTTTCCTAATTGAACATACAATTCAACACTTAGCTCCATAAGCCAAAGTCTTAGATTTCTAATCACATCTCTTTATGTTAAGCATTAACAATATATTTTCAAATGGAAATGTATTTAAGAGATTAGATTACAATGGCATTTCAAATACACAACACACACACACATACACACATTTCCAAAACAATGTAATTTAAAATTACTGCTTCTCTCAGTACCAATTTTATCAATCATTTATATCTGTTCTTGATGAGAAGGGAGTCTAAAGAGGCAACATAATATATTGAGTTAATAATAATCAGATTCCCTTGTACTTATTCTCCTGATTCCAAGCACCTTCTAGATACTATCTCCTGATTTTAAGCACCTTCTAGATAGTATCTCACTGATCCCTACAACACCACTGTCCGATGGATGGCAAATAGTGTGCTCCACTAGGTGCAGAAGTGATAGAGATGATGATTATAATAATATATTGTGTTTGTCGAGCATCCTTTGCTGAAGTTCAGAACATTTCACAGATGCTATCAAATGAATTGCCTGAGCTTGCCAAGGGATTGGCACCAACAGATATCAGCTTCTTACAGATGACCATGGAAAACTAAAATATACACAGAGATATTTAATTTTGATGCAGGGGACAGTTGAAATGATCTTTTTCTCCTATGTATATATTTAGTAATCTGAAAAGTTAATGGTTATTGTTGTTTACTTGATGCTAAAAGTAAAGTTTATTGATAGATGATATATAGGTAGATAGAGAGATAGATAGATTTTAATGTTTTCAGTCCATGGTGATAATTACTGTATCATGGTGCCATGCCAACAGACTCATAATTGCTGCTGAAAGAAAAGATGAAGTTTCTATATTTAGCACATTTTCTGAAATTCTAATGGACTTAATTTCTAAAGGCTAATTCAAAGTCTTTCTGAGGTTGGCATATAAAAATGATATAAATAGCAATGAATGCAAAAACTTCAAACAATGTTCCGATCATAAAATAAATTTTAAATGCTGAAATGCCATAAAACTCAAAATGACTGCAATAATTTTATTTAAAAAGGACAAAATAATTTTTGGAATGGCTTTCTACGCTTTCTGATACAATAACAGAAATTAGATAAAAGAACATTCCTTCATTATACCCCATTGGATTTTACTGTTACTCTACAATCTACGTTCACTTGAAAGATGCTAAATGAGAAGAAAGTAGTTGTTTCCTGCAGGACAGTGGGTTTAAAGTGAGGAAGAGGTTGGCACTTTGTAGGCCTACTCAAATGGGGATCACAGGACAGTAGGGGAACTTCTGGGAGACCAGGATATACAAAGCTTTGGAGGCCCTGGAAAGACATGCATATATATATTTAAATGTAATGAAAACAACTGAAAGGCTTTGAGCAAAGGTTTGATACGATCTGACTTCCATTTAAAAATCATTCCAGATGCTTTAAAGATAGTCGACTAGAGAATCTCATGACTGGGACCAAGAAGATCACCCATGAAGCTGTTCTCATAGTCAAAGAAAGGGAGGGTAGAGTCTCTAAAGAAATTCCAATAATAAAAGATTAAAAGGAAATTTCAATTTATGTTAATTATGCTATTTTTTTAAAAAAATCAGTACCAGGGATCAAACTCATGACTGCTTGCTTGCAAGGCAGACACTTATGCCGCTGAGCAAAATCCCCAGTCCCCTTATTATGCTATGTTTAAACAAGTTATCATATCCCCCTTCTGTATACAAGAGCAACCATAAATGAAATGACATAATGGTAGAAATTGCATTTTTTTTAATCACAAAAAGTTGTACATCTCAAATTTATTATCATGGTTAGAGAAATAGAATGGATTGAGTCTCTATTTCTTATTGTGTCTATTCTTCCTTGAAATAGTCGAAACTTGCTTCAGTGCAGTTTGATTCACACAAAGAACAGAACCAATTATAACCAAAACCTTTCTTCACCTGCTTGATTTATCTTAATTTCCCTAGATTTTAACAAAGGCAAAAACATATGAAAAATATTAACAGACAACCCTAAAGGGATAGGAAACATTCAATTTTAAGTGTCTTTCTTCTTCATCCAATAAAAATAGACAACAGTAAGCCCATCCCTTTATGTTCACACTGTTTGTTATGGATTTTTTCTTTAGTCATTAATAAAGGAAAGAAAGAAAGAAAGAAACTTTTTCACCACCTGCTCAATATTCTTTACAAATAAAGATGTATACAAGGATTCAGAAAGTTACCACTACACATCTGACCCTAAGCATGGCCTTCTAACCTAGACCAAGTCTTTGTCATCATGTACTTTATGTGAACTACACACACAACTCATCCTGTGACCTTTGAATCAATTTAGTTATCTTCAGTAAGAGTATTGTAAATAAGTGTGCTCAAGCTTATGTAAACAATCCATTTATTTCCTTACTGTATTAATGTTCAGTTTTGTTTTAGATAATAGAATATTTTCAGTAGAATTAAGAATGTCTATCTAATCTAAAGCTGGAAATTTAAAGTGTGACTAAGATAAATTAAAATATCTTGATATTGTACAACTTTAAAAATAAAGTTTTCTAAAAAGAAATGAAAAATATGGTTTAAAATCTGTAATATCAATTGCAGTTTCTTGCAAAACATCAGGTACCCAAAGTACAGGTTTAATATGTAATGCATCATTAATCAAAATGAAGCCACATTTTTTTACTGTTAGAGAAGTGTGTGAACTATTTCACTCAAAGAAAAAAAATCACTCTTGTTTTCAGACATGTCTCTGTCATTAATTTTCTGACTTAATAATCTTAATATATTGCAGGCATAACCTCTCAAGTCAGGCAGACCAGGTCCTTTCCCAGGATGCAGGGCAAGATTTTACAATGCTGTTTATTAAAAGCTGCAGAAGAAGGCAGGAAAAAGTGAGAGAATAAAACATTTCCCTCAATTTCTCCCAGTAATTTCATTTTTATCTTTCTAACACTAACATATTTTTCTCAGGTGCTGAATGACCCACTAAACAATATTGCAAAGCTTTGCTTTACCAGAAGTTACTGAGTGCTAAGTTGCTTACAGATTTGAATACTGAGGCAATCTTTAAGAAATCTATTTTTTAAAAAAAAGAAGAGTGGAAAGGAAGGGAGGGAGGGAAGAAAAAAAGAAGGATGCTACTTTCATTGTGGCAGCCAAATATGCATTTCATTTTAATTCAAGGAATTATTTAATCCATTCTGATTAAAGCACATCTGGTGATAATTATGAAATATGTAAACAATGAAAAAAAGTATTTTTCAAACAGTAAATAAAAATTCATCAATGTTGGTAACAGCTGACTTGAATTTGCCTCTCCTCTCTATTATCTATATTTGGAATACTTAAAACATACCTTATTATCCTGACACATAATTATATACAGAATAAAAGCTCTCTTAATGATCATATTTAACTCACCATCCCTACTAAAATCTAATTAAAGTTTCCATAGAGGAGAAGAGTCTGAATTTAGTGAAGAGGTTTACACAACCATTGAGCTCTCATTATTACTAATAGGGTAACTTGAAACATTTGGGAATAGAAAATATTTTAAATTTATATCTATACTATAAGATCCCAAATAGCCATATGTTAAGTGTAAGTTTTCTTTAAGAGAACGAACTGAAAATGAACATTTTTCCCAAGAAAATTTTAGTAGTCTCTTCTGCAATACTTATTTCATATGATATCTATCTTTTCCATTGGTCTTGAGTATGATTTTTTTAAGCTGAAAGAACATAGCCATGAGGAATATCAAAAGCAAAACAGCTGTGTTTACCCAGTGGGTAAACTTAAAAATTTAAGAGGATCCGATATTTTTATTATTAATTAATATTGATATTATCATAAATACATTTCTCCTGTTTTTCCTCAACTACTGCACCTATTCAGTGTCTTTATGTATGCCTAGGAGACTGTTGTGGTTTAAGTTTGGATGCTTCCACCAAGCCTCATGCAGTCATGGAGGTGGCTGAACCTAGCATTTGTGATTGGCTCATTTTCCAGCACTGGGATTGGTGGTATGAATGCTGCACCCATCCAGTGAGGAGTAGCTGATATACACTGTAAGGGAGGGAAGAAAGCATGCTTTTGTCTTTTTTTAATGCTTCTTGCTTGAAGCGGCCATGACCGGCTGTCCCTTAGCCAGGCCACCTTACCTTGGAGCCAACTGAATATGGACTGAAGCCTCCAAAATGTATAAGATATATAAACCTTTTCTTCCTTCACTTGGTACTTTGTCTCCCCAATGAGAGAAAAGTAACCAAGACAGAATTTGGTATACTATCCAGGTTGCAGAAAAAAATTTCAGTGCAGTCTAGTGTTGGGGTGGTAGCATGGTTAGTACTGAGCACTTTTGATCTGACCTATTTTGGAAATTTAGAGCAAAGAGCCAGTAGAGTAATTTGAAGCATTTGGCCAGATGGATGCCTCCAGTGGAACTGTGGCTTGCAAAGATGAAACAAGAAAACATTGTTGCTTTGAAGATCAGGAGAATGAAAAACGAACTGAAGACTTTCATCTGAAGGAAACAGCATATTTAAATTTCAGGAGGTCCTTATATTTTACTCTTGCCATGCCATGTTAAAAATTTAATGGTAAACAATTGTGATTGTAATAGTTATTTTAATTTGACTTTAATATTAATTATATATATATATATATATATGTGTGTGTGTGTGTGTGTGTGTGTGTGTGTGTAAATGTTTGTAACCAGGTTAGTTAATCGATGTACTGTGCCTTAATCTTGAATTTTGGTCACCTTTTGAAATTTTGCTTTTGTTGCAAGAATGAATGCGATAAGAATTGTATACACATAATTATTGTATTAATTTTCATTTAAATAGACCGAGACATGTAACTTTCACCAATTTGCCACCAAAGACTTTAACTTAAGGAAATGTGCATGGTTATCAAGTTGGGTGGATTGTTATGGATTAAAAACTAGTGGCCAACTTATACCAGCTAAATTAAATCACCATGGAGATGAGTATAGATGGCCCATGTGATGAAAGTTACCAGCATAAAAACAGACAGAAAGAAATAGCATGGCATTGTGGGTTCTCTTAAGTGTTGTTGGGAGCCATTGGTTCCCCTGGAGGAGCTTTTCATGACTAGCTTCCCTGTTATGAATTCGGCCATTCTCATCCAAGGAGCTCAGGATCTTGTCACTGAGAATGGCTGCGGTTCACTTTCAAGGAACTCTGATCTTTAGTTTGAGCATCATTTCCTGGATTTGGAGGGGAAGATGTGTGCTGCTTAATCTCCAGGAGATTTATCATACTGGCTTCCTGATATGTACTGAGACATTCTCATTGTTGGAAGAGATCAGGACTTCATTGTTGCTGAGGATGGATGTGGTACTTTTCAGGGGAGCCCTGGTCCTTATTTTGAGCATTGCTTCTTGGCTCCACTACAGAACCTTCAACCTACTGGTACAGATCCTTCACCCTCCTGGTATAGACATTCTAGCCTCTACCACTGATCTTTGGGTCATCCCAGAGAAAATCAATAAAACAAACTTACATGAGTCATTTTTGTGGGCTCTAGACCTCCAGTTGGACTCATTGGAGGCATTACCGTGGGCTGTAAAACTTGCACAGTACTCATGCAGGACATTACTGTGGGATCCAGGTCCTTGACTGGATTTTCTAGGCCTTTAGTGTGTGTGCATATTTCCTGCACTTACTTGCATTTAACTCTGGGTGACCATCATAAAATAATATTATAAATTCTGTGTCCTGTAAGTAATTGTTCTCCTTGCAACCCCTGACTACAACAGAGACCTTCCCTCATTAATGCACCAAACAAATGCTGATATTAACAGTTTACTATGTGCCTATTGCTGTGCTACAATTCAGGCCACAGAGGTGAGCATCAGTTTGGTGAATCCACTGCCCTGATGCTGCTGAATCTAGTGAGATGTTCTATTGCCAACTATAGCCAGTTTTCTTGGGATATGTTCATGAAGCTTACAGTATAAATGTTACCTTACTGCTGAAACTTTATGAGAATGTTTTACTGAATCCTGAGTATTACTGTGTCCCCCCCCCCGCATAGCTACATTTTGCTTTATTGAACCTTGTTTGTGCAGCTAAAAATAAAACAGAAAAAAAGAATACAAAAAAAAAAAAAAAAAAAAAAGCAAAGTCTAATGTGGAAGAACAAACCTAGTTGTGTTCAAACAAGGTTTCCATTGTATCTACTCTGCTCTTCTCGGTACAAGAATCAGTAATCACTACCTTGTACTCCTTGGTGTCCTGCACCCTTCAATAGGAGCATGTGCTCAAGTGTGTTGCAGTCATCACTTGATACAGTTAGTTCCTAACTTTAAAACATTACAGTTGGAAATCTTCACAAATGTGAATGAATCTCACATTAATAACATTTGCAGATGTGAACAAATCATAGAAGTATCTCACATGCCCGCTGAATATCACCACTGTTGTGCTGTTGAGTGTCCACTGTACAGTGTGGCAGTGTACCGTAGTACAGTGCTCAAGTGAATCCAAAATATCCAGAATGAAGAGAATAAGCAGTGGTGATGTGGAGGAGAATGCTAAGAAGCACAAAGCAAAAACTATGAAACAAAAGTAAAAATAATTGAGCTATTGGATTGAGTCAAAAGATGGTAGATATCACTAGTTCTTATATCATGAAACTTTCAACCACTGGCACAGTTCTAAAGAACAAGGACCAGATTATGAAACACTTGCCATCTTCTATGCCAATGAACTCACTTTGTCAAACAAACCTGATTTGTGAACATTCTTCTGGAATGGAGCTCATTTGTAAATTGGGAACTTACACCAGTAAGTGGTACCTTGGTTCATGAACTTAACTTGCTCCTTCATTGTAGGGAAGAAGGTAGTACCATTGTTTGTGCAAAGAAGGTATATGTGATTGTCTTTGTACTTGAGATGGGGTTTGAGATTAGAAGCAAAATTTTGCCAAATGCTCCTGTTTGTTAAACAAATTGTTGGAAAATTGTTAAGAAAATCTATATGGTTAGGAAGCGAGTGTGTATAGAGAAGTTTTTTCCTCTCACTAGTCTGTTCATCAATTCCTCTCGGCCCTGCTCTGGTTAGCTCCTGTTCCACAAACCTAGCACCTCACCTTGCACATCAGCAGGCTGTGCACATCCGTGTGTCCTCCTTCCTGCCTGCAGCTGCTCCTCCAAGCCACAGAGCTTCACAGGAGCTGGTGGGAATCCCAGCACTCACCGTGAAGGCACCGTGCTGCTCATTAGCTTCTCTCCACATGTCCCCAGCAATCCTCTAATCTGAGGCAAGTTTCTCTGAACTTTTGAGATGTCAAAAGCACCACTTCTGCTACTGCTGATGGGAATCTTGGAGTTTTAGAAGCATAAAATACCCTTGCTATCCACCATATATTTGATTGTTTCCTTTTTTGTGATAAGGTGAAAAAAATAATAATTACTATGATCAAGTCACTCATTACAGTGTATATGAATTTTTGCAAACTAATGCACATTATTACATCAAACTGAACGTGTAATGCTAGTTCCAACATTCCAAATTATCTTTTTAATATCTTTTTATGAATCTCTTAATATTATAATTAAAGAAAAACTATAAATCTAATAAAAATAAAGTAGTATAATTATGATTTTGTGTTATGAAACCAATTATTTCAGTACATAGGTTTAATCTCACATAGGTTTATTGCAGGCAACTGAGTTGGATAGAAGTGTTGTAGACAGTCAGACAGGGCTGGACCCTCAAAGGAGCCAGTGCAGAAGACCAGATACCTTGAAACTATTGGAGAGACAGACACCTCTGCTGTGGGCCAGACCTTAAGACAAAAGATAAATCATATGCACCCACATACTCCCTAAAGATGAACATCTGTAACTAGCATTCTAAATAGGCTTTTATCAGCTGAGGAAGCCAGGAGTCACTAACTCAATCCTCTACAGGAAGTCACTGTTCTTTAGGCATGATATGTGACTGGCTTCGGAATTTGTCCCCAATTTAATCAATTTTTCCTGAGCAATTAATCTTCTGTCCTATCTCATGCCCACCTTGTGAGATTCCATATTTTCCCCACCTTAAACTTACTTCATTTTGTGATTTTGTTCTGTAAAAGTACCTAGAAAAGACAGAGTCTTTGGCAACCCAATCGGGATTCCTTCTGTCTCTCTCTCAGACAGACTCTTTCTCTCAATAAATATATTCTGCTCTTACCTTCTATTGTTCCTAAAATTCATTCTTCAGTCTTAGGGAACATGAACTCATACCAGACAAGTAGTAGGCTGGGAGTTTCTTTCGCCTATATCAGGTTGAAACTTCACATTTGTTGAAAACAGATGGCTAGTTTGTTTTTGTTGTTTTGTATAATCCTATATCTAACAGTCAATAACCATAAAAGTATAGACTTACAAAAACTTCATTTCCTAAGGCAAAGGTTAACATTAGATAAACAGAAGGTTGAAGCCACCAAAGTACTACAGGATTCTGTGCAATATTCCTTAAAATAGAAGTGAAGTAACCTTGGCACGTTCAGTTCTTTGGTTATATTGCAATATAAGCAAATTGCTGCACCATTGTCCATCTAAATATAATTAAATATTAGATCTCATTCAGGGAATGAAATTAATCTCAATTTAAGTAAGCAATGTTCCCTATTTTAATCAAATTCTAAGAATTTTAAGCATTAAAGAGAGAATTAGACATGTATACTTTCAGGATATGTTCTTCATGTGTCCTATTCTTGCGTTCACTTACTATTTAAATTGTTTAAACATATTTAAGCATCAGCTGCTCTTCATGTGTCTAGAGATACAAGATGAACTAGATATATCTTGTTCCTTTCAGACAAACTTTAGACTGCAGGGGAGGCAACAGTGCAAGAAATTTTTAAAAGTTATTGAGAAATATCAAAAAAATTGTAAGTTCATTCCTTAAGTCAGAGATTTACTTCTTAATTTAGAAAAGTAAGCCAAAGTTCCTGAGGTAGTCTTCAGTAGTTTTACTGTTTTAGTTCACTTTAGTTGCATTTTCAACCAAAATGCAAAATCCTACTAATTCCTCAGAACACCTTTACCAATGCTTACAAAGTGAGAAATTTACAGACCTTGAAAAATCACTTCTGAGTGACACTGTGGGGAGGGGGTAGAGGAGAGCAGTGGTCAGGAGGCATCTCTGGAGAGATTTGAAAGTGTCGCAGTTAATGTGAACCTGCAAAGGCATCTCTAATAGGATTCCGAACCCCAAGGACAGGACAGATCCCCTGAATACTCAGCATTCTGCTCCTTCTATTTTAATACAAGAATGCAAGGTGAGTGCGTTTCTGAGGGGAAAATGAAAATGAGGTATTTCATATCCTCCCCAGCAATTTTCCTTCTAGCCAAACAGGTTTCTCACTAAAGGAGAAAATTCTGCCTTTGCTTTCCCAAAAGCCCTTTGTGACAAACGACAGGTATATCAACCTGGTGGATAGGTGTGCTGAAAGAATTATTGCATCTACGTCACATTGAACTCTGAATCTATTAACTCGAGGGCTGCCACTTTTGAAAGCTTTGTGAGCAAATTTTATCATTGTTTTCTGACTGACTAGTTGATGCCTGGACCATAATTAACCACTATTGTAACTGCTTCCTTTCCAAAATATAGGAACCAAATGAATCAAAGCATGTCTCAAGCTACAGAAGTCATATTAAAAATAACACTCTACTGCATAAAGTCTCATGTTGGTTATATGACCTTTCCATCAGGAAAGAAATATTATGCAAATATTCTACCAGGAGCATCTGTAATGATATTGAATCCAGTGTATCTATGGACTTCTTAAAATCCTTGTTTTCATATCTGGTTGATGAGGTATAAATTAAGCTGCCACGCTTTTTAAAAGATAGCATTCCTGATTAATGTTTAATTTGCACTAATAGAATAGTGTTAGTTCTATAAAGATCTACTCTCTACCTCTCTTTCAGGAGTTTTGAGTTACCTTAATAGCTTCAAAGTCATTAGAGTCCAATTCAGTGTTAACCACAGCCCTGGTAGAGACCAGTCAGAAATGGCAGCATGTCTATATTACACTATATTACACTATTGTACTTTAGTCCAATTTAAAATTATGTTTAAATATTTATTAGAAATACAGTTAAATTGGATGATTTCCAGTTAGTCTAAGCAATCTTAGATGTCAGAATAAAATCTTTATACTATCTCAAATAATTGTTCAAATGTTTTTTCTCTGTGAAATCATAGCCAAATAACTATGGTCTGATTAAGTGGAGTGAAGAAGGAAGGAACACGGATGTATGTTGGCATAATTAATGGGCCAGTATATTAAATCTAATTAGGTGAGTGTTCTGTGGATGAACATATCTGTGAAATAGTTTTATGGGATGATAGGAAATTTGAATTATTCAGGCAACAGGATATTGGATGCCTTTTAGTTGCTGACTTAATCCGAGTTTTCAAACGTGAAATGCTTTGCGGAGTGGTATTGAGTATAACCTGAAGAGGTTGATTCATCTAGGTTGGCTATAAATCAGCAAGGTAGCATAAGGCAAGACTTCAGCCTGCATGTATCAACTTTTTTCCTGAAATCTCAGCACAACTCTCCTAAAAATGTTAAAAGCTCACCTCATTGCTATGCATGCATGAGTGTCACATATATACTTTCAAAGGTGCTTTGGAAAACAATTGGATTTTTATTTGCATACACAAAAAACTCTGGGATGAGTACATATAGGTGGGTTCTTAAATGTACACTTCAGAAGAGATTCACAATCATACTAAAAAGTAACTAAAATTATTTTTAAAAAATAACTTTTTTCTTTATTTTATCTTTTGAAATCAGAGCAATAGTGGTTTAGAGGTTAAAAGTAACTTGAAATCTGCAAAATGATGCACGACTTTATTTTACATGCCTTATTTGTACATACACATGGTATAGAAAATTTATCAATTTTTGTTATTTTAAGGACTATGTCAGTGTCATAAATCAAAATATAGAAATTTTGATTATATGGTCAATTTCATGTCAAGATTGTATTTAATTTGAAATTAGTTATTAAATATCACTTAGATCATCTTTGCAATGAATTTTCATATACTATCTGACCTCTTATATAATGTATCCTATTTCATTTAGTGCTACTTTTCAAAACCCCATTCTGTTCACAAGATATCTAAACTTATCCACTTGGGGAAACTCTTTGTGTATAACCTTTAATTCCTTGGTAAACAAACAGGGCAGAAGAGGAAGCAAAAAAACCTGAACCAAAGCATATAACAAAACTATAAATGCTAGACTCTTAAAGACACTACCTCAGAGTCTGATTCTCAAAAGGTAAAAATAAATGAACACTAATACAGCAGGATGGGTGTTTTCAGGGCATGTTTTATGCATGAATAGAAATGCACATTGCACTAAGCTCAGAAAAGAAAAACAATGTGGATTTCTATGGATATATAGCAGTTTAAATATAGGGTAGGGAGTTGGGAGCAAGGAAAGGGCCAAATGAAAAAAAAGTCAAGATTACCCTGAGCAGTCAAAAACACATTATCATGGAAAAGAGCCAGTGAATACTCCACCTCCCTCTCCATCCTGCTGGTGCCTTCATCTCTGGCAGATGGACATAGCAAGCTACATTTATCATCCCAGGAGAACTAAAGGCCCCGATCTCATCTCCTCATCCATCAGATTGAGTAGTTCCTAAATATTGGGAGATGGGGAAGTTCTCTCACAGATGAGTCAATGAAATCAAGATTTCAAGTGCTACCACAAACAGATTAGAAATGAGCCAGAAGAACTTTATTTCTTCCAAAACCACAGTTACTGCAGCAGTAGCAAATCTCTCTAATGTAACCAACTCCACAGCACCCAAAGAATAGCTTGCAGGTGAGAGATGAGCCATTACACTCCAGAGCCTGGAATTCTAGGAATGAATTTGTGCATGGGATTGTTCATTCCATCTGCCAGAAATGTGAGGTATTCTTAGAGTTGATTCCAAGCCAGGCAGAGCAGGACACACATTAAAACAGTGGGATTGAAGGGAACCTTAAACTAGCATTTACTCCACTAGTAAAAGCAGCTCAACTCTGAGGCTCTGAGGAGCAGTAACTTGCTCTGCATTAATTAAACTCCAGAAATTTGGCACAGCCATTGGACATCTCTAGAAGGCTGTGACATCACATGGACAGGAGCCTTAAATGAAGGCAATTGGGTCATTTTTATCATCCATCCAAATATGCAGCAGCAGTGGACCAAAAATTCCTGGGTATAGGGACAAAACTCTAACATCTCAGTGAAAGACCAAAGTAGGGACTACCTACTGCATAATTCAAAGTTCACTGATGCATTATGTGCAAAATATCTGTCTCACCTGGTAAGCACATGGCCTTAAGAACCACATGAGATTCATTACTCTATGTCAATAAATTATCTGAAGAATATCTCAGAGAAATATATCTCATAGAAATACATTATCTCAGAGAAACAGCAAGTCATCTGATTGACATAAAATACCACCCCTGAAACAAGGTTCTATGAAAATGTTTCTTCGACATGTGTGTTGACAGAAATGAAGAGTCAGAAAAGTTTGCAGTCACAGCACCCTGTGCATTGCTGGTGGGAGCAATAGATGCTCCAGATCTGAGTCTGAGCTCCAATTAGGGTATGTCACAACCATTGTTTTTCACATTTACTTCCTGAGAGTCACTCCCTTAACCTGTCACTAAATAATTAGCAACTCAAAGGCTAGATGAGAGGACTTAGTAAAAGAATGAACAACTTATCTAAGTTAGAGGATGCTGTGCAGCACATTGAGGCCTTAAGTAATGAATGGAAATATTTAGATGTTTCACTATGTCCCCTTCCCAATGACATTTTAATTTGATAGTAATGAGAACTCAAAGCACAAACAAAAACAAAATGAATCCTACCTCTCTTTTTCCTCAATTCGTCCAACTTGGCTCCATATACTTTATGTTATAATTTTACCACTATAACTGTGACTTAACTAATTTGAAAGTGTAAATGGCCAAAGGTAGCACCCATAGCCCATCTTTCCCAAAGCAAGGAACAGTTTCCCTTTGATAGCTGCAGATGCCTTTCTAACGCATAATTAAAATATGACCTTAAGGGGCTGGGGATTTAGCTCAGCGGCATAAGCGCCTGCCTTACAAGCAGGCAGTCGCGAGTTCGATCCCTGGTACCGATAAAAATGAAAAAGACAAAAAAAAAAAAAAAAAAAAAAAAAAAAAAAAAAAAAAATGACCTTAAGAAGAGCAGCGCTTCTTCCCAAAATTGTTTCCTAAAGAAAAGTAGCTTGAAAAATATCCAGGGGTACAATAACTTTGCTCTATTTTTAGAATATCCTTAAATTTAGAAAAGTTTCTCTGTTGGTTGATTATAGAATCTTTGAGAATGGTTTGCAAGCTCCTAACCTGCCCCCTAGGCTCTGACATTTCTTCCCCAACAATTACTAAGCATCCCAAAAGTGCAGAAGACATGTGAGATACTGTGTCATTTTACAAAAGCCAGAATAAAATTCAGAAGCTCAAAAAATAACCGACTTGAGAAAATTGCCAAGAGAATGCAGAAATTTTCTCCCAGAAAGAAAAGCTCAATTTAACTCAATTGTTTAAGTATTCTGGATTCTCTGAAAGTAGGCAGGAGTCATTGATTTCATTCATTACCAAGATTTTTCTTAATGTGGTCAATTAAGTCATGCAAAAGTGTGAGGTGATATACAGGTTTCTAGATGTAATCTATTCAAGTGCTTTGTGTTTCAACCATACATGTTAAGGCAACTTTGCTATCAATCCTAAAAAGACAAAATTTTATTATAGGAACAATGTATACAAATTCTGACAGTTATTGTATACAAAGTGGGAGCAAAATGAGGCAAGAAAATAATTTTTTTTCCTTTATTTTTTTAAATTTTAGTTTATTAGTACACATGTATAGTACGTTTACATTCCTTGTAGGTAGTTACTACATGTACATAACACATCTCCATTCCTTTTCTCATCCGTTTCCTTTCCTTCTGCACACCCATCTCTGGACCTCCTTCCATTTTTTGGTACGTGTTGTGTATGTTTACATTCCCTGCCTGAAGTCGGTACGTGTACACAACACATCCCAGCTCCTTTTTTAATGTGTACAATTTCCCTTTCTCTCCTCTCCTTCTGTCCCTCAGTCCCCTTCTGAAGAAACCACACATTCAATGACACAAGAGTTTTTTCAAGATGAATTTCTGCTAACTTCCAAAATGGAAGGTAGCTAGGAAACAATTGAAATTATTAGTTAAGAAAAAATGTGTAAGAAACTAAACTAGCTAAATATTACATTGTATTTAAATACTTTTCAATTCTTTCAAGTATATTTCTGAATATTAAAGACAAAATAATCATAATTATGAATTTGGAATATACTTGTCCCCATCCACACTGAAAGTTAAGAGTTGATGATTTTAAGTTTCAATTTTCTTATATTTGAGATACACTTATTAACACAGTTCATAAATCCAACATTTAGTAAGTGATTCTATTCACCCTGCTGGCTCAGTTCCCTAACACCATATTCTTAGTGAAGTTTTTTTTTTTTTTAAAGTTATTTGCATGTAAATAAGCTTTTCAGAAGACTCCATCCCTGATCACATGGAATAATATCGAAATCCAAAGGGTGAGGATAACCTCTCGCTACATAAGCCATTTTGTTTACATAGCACCATTTACTTAATAAACTATCTTTACAGATGCTAGAAATTAAAGTTAATCTGTAATCCTTCAGAAATATTTCATTTTTTCTAAGAAATACAGTTACAATGATAATATTTTGGGCATGTATTTATATTCACAATTGATCTCCTTTGCAATTTGACTTCTCTTTAAAAAATTCTTTTTCTTATCTGTTTCTTACAAGAAATGGGATTATTCACTTTATTTATTTATGAATTCATATTTTAAACATTTTTCCTTAGAGTAGACAATCTTTTTCAAGTAAGACTACAAACTTTTATCAACTATAACTTCCTGAAATATTGTAAGAATCTTTGTCTTTGGAGTTAACCTAGCATTTTTCCTACTCTTTACAATTTGAGAAAATGGAAATAGGAAAGTTGGAGAAGTTCTTTCCACCTATAAGCCAACAAAGTAGACAATAACAGCAAATCATAGATTTTTTTCAAATTACGAAGAGGCAAACAGGCTACAGTGAAAGTAGCAAATGCTTTTCACAAGAGAAATATTGATGACAAATGCTCCTTAAAAATACCAGCCACTGAACTGAACAACATATATTCTTGTCTGACTTTCATGTGAAGAGCACTGAGGGGAAAATAGCCAAGCTGGTGTATGAAACAGTCAAGAAACCAATGCAGTCATTTAAACAAACAACAAGAACAACAAAACCAATATCTAAAGTGAGAGGAGGCTAAGACACAATTTTACTCCCTAGTATTTAAGTGCAGTTCACCATGCAAAACACTTGGCAAAGCACCTTACACTTCATAAATTTCAACTCTATTCTCTATCCTTTTGCTCAACTTCCATTTAATGAATAGTTAACATATATTTGATACTGAGACCAATGAATGTAAAGGGGACTAAAACATAGTCCTTGATCTTGAAAGGAAAATGGGTATTTAAGCATATGATCAATGTGTACCACACAGTCTACACCAGGATTTCTGTTTATCCAGATGGAACAAGACCTTTCATAGAAAAGAGAATGTAAGATCTCTTATCTGACTGGACAATAACTCTGCCTTAAAGGTAATAACAAAATAGTTTATACTGAGCTTAATAAAAGTGATCATGGTCTAGGAACACAGATTCATATTACCATGACTGACATGTTCCACTATGAAGGAAGGATGTGAACTTCTATAGTAACTGAACAAAAACAAAATCAAAAATCATCCTGTTTACCAAAAACAGGGCAGGCTGCATCAGTTAGGTTGCAGTAAAGCATTAATTCTACAGAATTCAGATGTCTTCTTAAAACATTCTTGCTTTAGGATTGAGAGAAGGTAGAGGTCTGTCAAGCTCAGAGATACATTCCAGAAACTCAATGTAGTATTCAAGAAGATAATAATCAAATTCAGAGGCTGGTGTAGATGATGACTAAAAGAGACTAAAGACAGCCCAAGAGAACTCTGACTCCCCATCTGCCACATTTCGTCTCTCTATAATCTCACAGCCAAGATCAACCATCGTGCAGCCTCCTCATTGTAGATGTGGCTTCTTCAGACATTTGCAGCTCACAGTGCAAATGTGAGGAAATGTAGCGAAACCAGTGGAAGTGAACAGAAGAGAAAAACCCGGGATAGCCTCGAGTTACAGCATGATGTATACAGAAAATCACAGGGTGGTTGACAGAGACTAAGCAGGGCCCTGGGAAATACAGGAAGAGTAAAATAACACTAGAAAGGAAAGGAGCAAGTGGGGAACTCCAGAAGCACTGTCAGGAGGTGGCACCAAGGGCAGCAGTGCCTTTTTATTGAATATGAATTAATTCTGCCTAACACCAGAGTGTCTATTCTCAGCAAGTTAACTCTCTTATGTATTTATGGTCAAGATGCCACCAATAAATTGCTATAAAATTCTCTGTAGTCACTTGTAAAGAAGAAGTACTCATGATCAGAGAGGACTCACTAAAGGAGGTTCTTGCTCAATTGCGACTTGAAGTGCAGGAAGGATTGAAGCAGGTGAAGAAGCATGGAGAGGAGAAAGAAAAAAAAAAAAAACAAGTGGGACCAGGATACTGCAAAGACAAGTAAGGAGAGAGGTAGATAGTTAAAGAAGTAGTGATGCCAGGACCCATGGAAATTTTGTCCAGAATAAAAGAGTAGGCCAATGTGATAACTTAAGGTGCACCGTTGCACAAATACATTTGCATTGGAAAGCAATGACTGGTTGAGTTTTGAGAAATTGACTGAAAGTGTATGACTGCAGATAAGGGAAAGAGAATTGTTTCAACAGTCTAGCTGACAGATGATAGAGACCTAACCTGTTGGAGACCACCACAAAGTGGCCCTGAGCAGGATTTAAATTGTACTAATTGGTTTCCTATGTTTATCTGTGAGTCTGTCCTAGGCCTAGGCCCCTTGCCTGGCGATGGGAGCTGATTCATATTAAGTGAACTTCTATGAATCACTAGACTTGGCTGAGGCCTGTAGTGGCCTGTGAGGCCAGAGATACCTCAAAGGGCAAGATGAGGCCACAGCTGCGGACACTCTGGCTTCAACCCCAATAAACAAGGTAGAGACTGCGCTGCAAAGATTACTCGTACAGTCTCACTTCTACCATGTCTTCATGATAAGGCAGTGCTACTGAATTGACTGGATTCATGACTTGCAGAAGTCCTTGAAGTGTGTCCTTGAAGGGACTCCCAAAGTCCTGCTCATTGCCTGTACTTTCCTCAGTTTCTCTGTCTTTTGTCCTTGGTCCTAACATAAGTGGACTGATCCAGAGAATCCTTTGTCTTTACCCTCAAAGCCTCGAGCTTAATTAAAGTGTTTGATCCTCCTGGATCCCTACAAACCATATAATTTTTCTCTTTTTAATTAAACTCCACCATACATTCATTTGGGAGATCGGGGATCTAGGACAGAACCCAGTACTAACCTATGTTAAGAACAGTGAGACTGGAAAAATGAGCAGATTTAGAGATATTTAAAATATAAAAATATATGATTTATTGATGGGCTACATATCAGTTGAAGAAGAGAAAAATAAAAGTGAAGACTTTTTAATTCAATAGACAAGTACTTATAGAGCCTCCATGTTATGTCACCCAAGCTTCTAGGACTTAGAAATAAAATAGTGAAGAAGGTAAGCAAGGTCCTTGTTTTTAGCAGGTCATGTTCTGGTTGGAGATGTAGTGAGAGGCAGATAATAAACGCATTAACAAGTAAGCAAATTAGATTATTTCATATGTTAATGAGTTCTATGAATAAAATGAACAGGATAAACTTGTGGTGAGGTAGGCCGACCCTAGATGCCATATGATTTTTAGGTCCTGACAGTAAATTTGTGTTGCAATCTATTTTTTTCTTTTTTTTTTTTTTTTTGAGTTTTTATTAGTGTGTATTTGCAATACAGATGAATGAGTTTTATTTTGGTAGATTGGTATGTATATAATATTTTAATCATTCCTCTCAAAGCCTTCATCAACCCCCACCCAGTCTCATATGTTTTAGGGGAGATTTCAGCGTGTACAATGAATTTTGGTGATATTCCTGTCCCAGAATACCCACTCTTGCGCTCCTTTCTACTCCTGATTCCATTTCTCTTGTCTAATAATAGACTCCTTTCTATTGCATTCTATTTTTAAAAGACAGAAATGAAAATCTAAAGCCATATAGAGAAGCCAGAGTCAAAGATATAATTTTGCATATTCTGGGTATATTGCATATTCTATTTGCATATTCTGGGTAATTAAACCTTGAGGTTGGTGGAAGTGCTTAGAGAAAATCCTTTTAGAGCAGCGATTATTTCCAAAATCCTTTCATAGTGCATAATGAATTAGTTAAATAGTTTTACTCAAGTGATAGACATTGACTTCTGATTTCCAGTGGACATACAAAAAGCTTGGAAGTTGCTACCCCATTTTAGAAGGAAAAGTTGGAATATAATGAAAATTAAACAACTCTTCATACATTCATAAAAAAAATGGCAAATCACTGCCCCTGCAAATAGTGCAGACTTGTGGATATGAAGAATCACAACTCACATGTTATGGTTTGTGCTTAGATGTCCCCCCAAAGCCTCATGTGTTCAAAGTTGGGGCTTTTAGGTGGCAGCTGGATCTAGAATGTGTGATGCTGAGATCAAGGATGTGTGATTAGGAAACTAGCCCACTGATTGGTTTCACGTAGTTGTGGGAGTAATAATGAGAAGACCTTCCCTGGGTGTGAGTGCTACCTGTTCTAAAGGCAGATAGTCTAGATAAACTATAAGGGACAGAAAGAGAGCTTCTGCTTTGCTTGTTGCTCACTCCTTGCTACTTCTGCTGCCTTTTGCCTCCCATGAACTGTTTCTCTTCTGAAGTGCCCCTCTGCCAAATGCCATCTGCCTAGAGTCAGCTGATTGGATTGAAATTGCTACAAACTGTGAGCTGAAATAAACATGCCAATCTTTCACTTTGGATGCTATCAGGGGACTATCAGACCCCCAATCACCTGGGTAGAATACAGCAAAGGATAAGAGACACAGGCAATATTTCAGAATGCAAGGGGATCCAGAGTCAGAGCTCTTGTCAGCCTAAGACTAAGAATCTCTGAACTTTTCACTCTTTATTGAATGCACACAGCTTTTTCAGGGGATGTGTAAAAAGCTCCTGGGATCAGAGGAGGGAGGGCACTGATGTGAGCAAGGTTTAATAAAAACCAAGTTATGTCACTGATTAATGGGCAAGTTATTTTTCTCTTGAGTTAGAATTTACTTCTGTAGAACTTTTTACCAGTCAGAGAGTCCTCATCTGGGATGCTGTTCTGTCTTTTGAGATGTTCCAGCATCCCAGGTCACAAACACCTCCACTGAGATCACTAAAATAGGGAGTTTTGTTTCCTCATCTGAACTGCTGGCTCATCAGGCAAGGCCTGTGACAGACTCAGACTTTTACTACTGAAAGCCAGTGTATGAATTTGTAGCTGACTCTAGGTCATCTCCATCAGGATGTCAAGTATTCTGTCTCAGTAATGAGAAAAGAAACCAAGGTATCACCAGAGCAGAAACCTTTAGAAACCAAAGCTAACCATCACTGGCAAATTGCTGGAGGCTTGCTGTGGACAGAGACAAAAACCCTCTGGACAGGGAAGACTCAGTCACAGTGGCTAGCGCAGTTTTGCAGATTTACTACAGGTTCTGTGTCTGAGGATTTATGGAATTTAGAGCCCAAGAGCATAGACTCCTAAAAGACCATAGAAGGATAATCAGTGGTAGAGGGCTTGTCTGGCATGCAGGAGACCCTGGATTTGATCCTCAGCATGAGGAAGAAGAAGAAGAAGAAGAAGAAGAAGAAGAAGAAGAAGAAGAAGAAGAAGAAGAAGAAGAAGAAGAAGAAGAAGAAGAAGAAGAAGAAAGAACTTCTCTTCCACTATACTTTCAGCACCACATCACTGATGGCCAAGTGACTGCACTCCTTTAACTTAAGACCTGACTGACTTTCAATAAAAAGAGCAAAAACAAAAACAACACAAGGCATAAACTTTAAAAATTGGATTCTGAAGAGATACCCACATATGTTGTGACTAGAATCAGACAAATATGCAGGGATATTGGAATTATTAGATCATACATTTAAAACAACGATTCACATGTTTCAATATCCTCAAGATTCTAACAGAAAACATAGACAACAAGCAAAAACAGATGGGCTTGTAAGCAAAAGGAAACAAAAATAAATGGAAATCTCTATAACAGAAAGAGAAGTAAAAAAAGTATATGCACACATTTCCTACCACCGTTCTACCGCTAGTGCTCTGGGCTCTTTTTCATGAAAACCTCTTGGATATTCACTAAGGAGAAGCACCAGTTTGGGTGAATTCACAGCAGTTGTACTAAGCAAAGCCTGCTCCTTTTGCCCAGACTCAGCAGCTCTGCATCTGAACTGCTACTATCTCTGCACCACTGGCTTTGTGGCTTCATTAGGCTCTGCCACCTGGAAAATTGATGGGAGGGAAGCTTTGAGTACAAGAGCTCCACTCACTGAGGCATTTCATAACCGCTGCTTCCACACTGTCCAGGCATATAACACCATCAATTGTGCAACTCCTACTTATTACCACTAATTGCTGCAGCAAGAATGATGCTGACCATGACAGCACAGCTACTAAACCTAGGAAGGCAAGGCCAGGCACACTTAATGGTTTATGGAGGCCATAGAGAAATTCTGTGAGGAGAATCAATTTCCCTGTAACTATCTGCCTGATAGCAGCAAAAGGCACTCAGGTTTTTAATAGTAAATAAGGGCCTCCTGAGGATGAATCATTAATTCTTCACTGAAACTTGTCCTTTACAATAAGTTATTCATCATATGCTATGGTATGTCTTACCACATACCACTTGGCTCACAAATGAATTTCCAAACCTGGATTCCTTATAATGAATTCTAATTATTTAAACATATTATTCATACTCTATTTGTGGTAAAGGGCTGTGTGAAATGCTCACAAGAGACCCAGCAAGCCTTTGTTCTCTTTTGTTGTTGTTTGATTTGTTCTCTGTTGAATGGATATTTTTGCATGAGTTTTATCATGAAAGAGATTTGTGAAAACAGAAATGAACTCTGTGATCACTCATGTTGCTCTTTTTGAGTAGAATTTCTGGAAAAGGGAAAGGATTTTTATCAAATCCAGTTACAAGTTAATTGAGAGCATGCAATTTCTTTTAATTTAATGGCCCTTAATATTTTAGAATCAGAGACTCTCAAGAATCTACTGAAAACTTGAGTTTCTGCCCAGACTAAACACACAAAGATACATATACATAAGTTTCTAGAGTTATCAATGCTAGCAGGGTGTTATACGTTTTATTTAGATGCCCCTCCCAAGCTTCATGCAGATATAGGTAGGGCTTTCTCAGCGGTAGATGAATTTAGAGCATGTGACTGATTCATGGTGTAATGCTAGGATTAATGGAGCAGGGTAAAGGGTGGCTGATTCCTAAATCAGTCCACTGACTGGTTTGGTAGTGGTAGCCTGGATGAAATATAAGGACACAAAGAGGTCTATCGTGTCCCTTGCTTGCTTTGCTACCTTCTGTCCACCATGAACTATTTCTCCTCTGTGATGCTTGTCTGCAGCACCACCACTCCTCACAGCCAGCCAGTTATGCACTGAAGCCTCTCCACACTGTGAGTGAAGTAAACCTCTCCTCCTTTAACTCTGGGTGTTGGGTATTTTGTCTCAGCAAGGAGAAAAGTAGCTTTGACACAGGAATAAGTTCCAAAGAAGTTCAAGAACATGAAGGATACATTAAGTGTTTTATTCCCTACAGATTGTGTCCTTCATGCTGTTTCATTCAATTGTAAGGAATTCTTTCCCCCCACTCTTTAAGGAATGGTAAAAATGTTTGACCTCAAATTCGACCCATGAATTCTTCCCTTGAGTGTCCATGAAGGTGATTGTAGTTAATTCATTTTATTATCTGATGTAGCTACTGCTCTGTGTCTATTCCTTTAACTTCTCAGAACATTTATACCCCTTCAATTCCACAGCCATCAAAAGCTCACTCATGCCCCTCATAGGCCAGCTAGGGTAGGAAGTGCTCTGATTTTTGCATCCTTTCCTCTCGTGAACTCGTCCCACAGAGGTCTTTAAGGTTTCTTCCTTACAACATAGCACCTTCCTAGTATGCCTCACAGATATCTGTGATGGAAAATGCTAACTTGCCCTGCATCTAAATCAGGCTCCAGGAATATGAAAACTACCTTTGATACTGGCATCCTGGATGCCCAAGGTTGATTACATCAGATCAATCAATTCATCATTCATAAAAACACTTCAAAAACAATTTGGTTTTTTTATTGATTATGAAGGTAAAGAAACATATGATCTAATAGCTACATTGGGTTCCTGTATGTGGAAGCATTCAAGTCTGACTCTAAGAATATCCAAGAAGTTTTTCTTCTGTTTCCAATATTTTAAAAGGAACAAAAATACTTGGGATACTTCCCAAATAGTTGGAATACTTCCAACTGTCCCAGATGGACTTTCCACTACCCACTTTGGCTCCTCACTTCTTTAAAGAAATCCCAGAACAGAAAGACTCTTGTTTAGTTGTGAAAGCTTCATTAGATATCCTTGCATTTTCTTATAAAACAGTGAGTAGAAAGCCTGCCTCAGCTGTGGGTGTGTGGGATGATTATATAAGTAGCAAGAAATGCAGTTTTTTATATTAAGTTTTCACTTCTGAGCATAGTTTTAGTCCTTGTGAGGAGATGTAAACATACCTAACATCAGGACAGTTTGTACCCTACGGGAAGAAATTTCTTCTTGCTATTATAGAGTCAGGCACTGGATCCTGAGAGAAGAATGAGGTAAAACATTAAATCTCAGAGGAAAAATTACAATAGATTTCCCAGGAAACATTGGGAGTGGAGTGTAATCCTAGACAGGAAGGTAATTTCTTGTTCCCCTAGACACAGCTTGGAAGACTGATTGCATGTCGTGGAAACCCGGGAGATCCTGCTGCCACACAGCACAGCCCTGGATAAACCTGGCTGTACCTGGTCAGCCATGTGAAAGCATTAGGCATGTTCCTCATAGATTGTCACCTGGGATACTTCCAACTGTCTCAGATGAAAGGGAAGCATTATGACTCATGTCAACTGTTTACCAAGAGTAGGAGCAAATAGTCATTTGTAGATGGCTAGGCATAAACTACGTAAGTCCAGAACTAAGTGGAAGATGAACCAAAAATGCCAACTTGGGTAAAATACAAGATCTGGCTGAATTCACACAGGACAGCTGGTCTTGAATGGGGTGAGGAAATCATCTAGACACTTGGATACTCATCCAAAGCCCCTCTGCTTATCCACCTATGTCAGATGCTATTCATTTCCTTTTGTGTTCAGATGCAATGCAAGAAAGAATGAAAAAAAAGGTCACCACCTAAAATACTGAGTAATTAAATCAAAGTAATTGAATTTTTTAAAAGTTTGAGACAACTTTTATGGAAAAAGCCATACATTCTCAACAAGAATGGGAGAGAACAAGATGAGATTATACCACATAAAGTTATATATTTGTAAATCACTTGGACAAATCAGTACATTTTGTATGCAGTTCACTTGCTATGATAAAAATACAAGAAGGAATAGATATAGCTATATCTATTACTTGTGTTACTATATCTGTTACTTGGAAAAAAAACTATGACACATATGCAAATTTATGTATATTCCATCAATTTCATTTCACATGAAATCATTCCACATACTTTATTGACATCTAACCTACTGTAGAATCATTTTGTTTCATTCCATGGCTAAAATTCTGTATTACTATATGATAATAGCAACCCTACTTCCTAAAGTCATTATGAAGAATTTAGTTTAAAGGTGTCTATGAGTTTTACTTTCTGAGTAAAATTAATGATCCTGAAATTGCTATCTTAATGTCAGCTGTACAATGCTTAAATATTCCAAAGAATTGTCATGTGTTATTGAGAATCATTCAAAATTATTGAACTTCCAGTAATGGCTATGATTTATTTATATTAAATATATAGCTATGTATTGCACAATTTTTATGTATGTGTTTGAAGAAGCAAAAAGCCAGGCAGGTAGCATAACAAATTATTTTTTTTTCAAAAAGAAACATTCTAAAAAGCATAACTGACTTGCTTAAATGTCATCTTTAACTGGAAAGATCCTAAATGAATTAAACGACGGAGAGGGGAAAGGAAGGGAAAGAGGATGAAAAAAGGAATGAAGATTGTTATGTGCATGTATGAACTCCACACAAGGAATGTAGAGCTCATGTAACACAAACATGTACTAATAAAAAGTAAATTTAAAAAGATTTTCTTTTAGTTTATACAAGGAGGCTCACTAATCCCTAGTGGGCCAAGGTCTGCCAGAGAACTCAGAATTTCTATTGCTCTCTTCCCCCACAGCATCTGTTAAAATATCTCCCTGCTGAAGCATAGCATTCTATTTTCTAATCTCTTAAAAGACTTACATATCTCAGGGTTGGGATGGAGCTCAGTGGTGGAGCACTTGCCTAACATCTGTAAGGACCAGAGTTCATTTCCCAGCAACATACACAAAAAAAAAAAAATCAAATACAATCAAAATAGATAGATTTTAAAAATGTTTAGTTGTTTTAATGGTTTCTAGCTTTTCTTCAGTTACTGCATACTTCAGCCAGAACATAGGAAGGCAAATGGAGCCTGTGTTTGCACATGGAGATCTATGTGGTAAAGTCTGTTCAGTCTGTTTTCGAGGCAAGCTGGTCATGCTATACTGCTCCTTTTCAGTACAGTTGCAAAAGAACAAGGTCAAGCCCTTCACATTTATGCTATTTTGTCTGTACAAAAATCCAGAATTCAAGTAAGGAGAGATATCACATTCTTACATGCTTCATAAAGCCTCACGGCTGGTCATAAACTTTGATTACATATTGCACACATCCATACAGAGCTATTGAAATGAAAAACTCTTATTCTTGGGAAAAAATCATAATTGGAGCCCTTTTGGTTGGAGCTCACATTCTCATCTTGGGACATTCTGTACTCTAAGTGACAGCTTTCTGTGTAAACAAAACCTTGTATTATACTTGACAAATTTATCTATTACAATCTCCAAAACTTTCTTAACTGAGTAAACACAGTTTACCATGGCTACTGTATAATCTTGGATAAATTATCACAAGGATGCCTAAAATTTTGGATTATTAACTTACAAAGTTAATTATCTCTTGTTTTTTTAATTTTTGAAAATAGCCTGAGGTTTTTCATTGTTTGTTTCATTTTTTTTCATGCCTATATTTTATAATCTTAACAATGACTTTGAAGAAAAGATATATGCAGTATATTAACCAGTGTCATTCTCTTATTATTTTGATTTGAAATTCTGTATCATTTTTATTCTTTGTTTTAAAATAAAATAAAAACAGCCATCAAGAGAAAATAATAATTATTACTAATCGACTTTATTCCTCATTTTAGAAAGACTAGTAGTAAGTACTCTAATCTTTGCTAATAGTTTAGTCTAAAATCTATCTTTTGAGTCCAAAACTAATGGTTTTCAGAAGCAAATAGATCCTCAAAGAAAAGAAATGATATCCTCAGCAGACAGAGTCAGCTTAATTTGAGGCACACTAGTATGACTGTATTACTACACAAGGAGAATGCATTAAGCTTGTTTTTATCCCAAATAAGCTACCACAGACTTAGTGACTTAAAGTAACATGGTTTTATTATCTTGCATTATTGAAAATTAGATGTTTGACACAGGTGTCAGGATGCAATAATAGTAATAATAATATCACTCACATTGCAGCCCATCGTGGAGCTCCCATGGAACACATTTCCTGGTCTCCTTCAGTTTCTCTTAGAGGCTGCCCCACTTCTTGGTTCATGATTCTTTTTTCCATTTGCAGAGACACTTCTGTTGCTCTAGAACTGTTCTTCCATAGAGATATCACCTTTTGATTGTGAACTTTGCCTCCCCTTCCACTTTTAGGGAAGTGGTGATTTGTTATTGTCAGGGGTTGCAAGGAGAACAATTACATACAGGACACAGAATTTATAGTATTGTTTTATGATGGTCATCCAGTGTTAAATACATAGAAAGTGACTTCTGGGAGAACATGGCAGACAGATAGCAGTAGCTATGGAGGCTCTCTGAAACCAGCTTGGAATTCAGGAATGGTGCGGAGTAAGGAGTTGTGAGCAGGTGGAGATATCCCCTGCTGACTCAAGAATGAACTGGGCTGAGAGAAACCACCTTGGAGTGCAATCCTGGTGCTATAACAGGAACAGAAAAGCCTCAGTATGGAAGCTGGAGCCCGCAGCATTGGAAGCCACGATTTGGGTTTCCTGCCGCGTGGCAGCTGCGTCTACATTGGCTCGGCAGGGAGAGAGATGCGCGGAAGCTCTGAGAATGGGAATCTGCGAACGGAGTTGTAAACAGTATGGGCGGGGAGCTGTGCATTGACTTGCGGTGAGGTGAGTGAGAGAAACTGACACTCTTCCCACGGTTTGGGAGACTCCAACAGAGGACATTCTGGGACTGGGCAGACTTGCGGGAGCAGGGCGCTGCAGCGACTTCAGCCACGTATCCCCCTCTCAAGCGGGATTGGTGAGAAGTGCCTAGCCTATGTGATGCTGCTGGCTGAGACCCAGTGGGCTAGCACAACCCAGATCCCAGAGCCTGAGGGTGACCTGGAGGGGAAGGCCCCGCATAGTCTGCCTGATCTGCAACTTCCTGGTGTGCTGCGGTGGGGCAGGAACACCTAGCCCGTGCAATTCAACCAGATTGTGGCTGACACGAAAGGAAGCTGGGCCTCCTATATATGCTTGCATATATAAGAAACAAAGAATATGGGAAGAGGGAGCAACAAGAAAGGCCCTTCGGCCCCTAATCCTGAGAAACAGGCAACAGCGGATACCACACCAATAGACATAAACGGCCATCTAGAGAGCCTCATAGATCAGTTCAGGAATGAAGTTATTAATGACCTGAAGCTAGAAATAAGCAGAATAGTTAGAGAAATGCTAAGCACCACCCAAGAAAAATGGTGGAATGGAAGATCAGAAAAAGAGGGTAGAATTGTTTGATGGAGAAAATAGAGAAAGCGTAGAATACGTGAAGCAGGTTCAAAGAGACTACCAGGAAACTAAAAACTCTATCAAAAACTGGCATAACAGCTTGAAGGAAACTAAAGACAGACTATCTGAACTGGAGGGCAGATTTGTAATATGGGAGAACGAAATGAAAAACTTAAAAGTAACAAAGAAACAAACAGCAATAATACAAAGACTAAAAGATGATAAGAGGCTCCATAACTTAAGAATTAAGAACATAAAAGAAGAAGTAAGCACACAAACAAATGAACTACAAAAGCTGCTGACAGAAATAATCCAGGAGAATTTTCCTAATTTAGCAAAAGGTAAAGATACTCAGTTGTATGAAGCATACAGTACCCCAGCCACCTACAACCCAAACAGAGCAACACCCAGGCATATAGTAATTAAAATTCCAGAAATTCAATACAAGAACAGAATATTAAAAGCTGTAAGAGACAAGAAACAGGCCACTTACAAGGGAACACAAATCAGAATTACAGCAGATTTCTCTGCACAAACCATCAAATAGCAAAGAGATGGGGGGAAATAATTCAAGCTTTGAAAGATGATAATCTCCAGCCAAGATTGATATATCCTGCACAACTATCCCTGGAAATTCATGGAAAAACAGGGTGCTTCCAGCATAAAGAGGAACTAGGGGAATATGCAACCACCAATTCAACTCTACAGAGAATACTACAGGATATTCTAAAAAAGAAAAATACAAAGAATCCAGAAATAGTGGCAGAGAAGCCACAATGAATGGAGCAGAAAACAAAATGAAGAAGACAAACTGACAACTAATGATAGAAAAAGAGCTCAACAAAAATGAGGCAGAGAAGATTGGATGATAGGAACAGCTATTTTGGAGAAAATGACATCTTAATAGGTAATACTGATTTAGTATCATCTTGTTTTGAAGTCTGATCAAGCTTTTGTTCTTCTGTCTCCATTGGTCTAAACAGGTTGTATCTTATTGGATTTTATTATGTATGATAGTATAAGCAAAAACTTTTAAAGACAAGGAGATTATACGGAAACCATTGTTCGTTTTCTGTTGGTTGATTCTAAATACCCTGTAATGCTGTCATTCTCTTAAATGGTTTTACATTGTTTTGATATATTTGATGCTACAGTATACAAAGTTATACTCACAGATTTCAAGGAAAGAGACAATATGGTAACTACTTTTGTGTCAGGATTATCTTGTGGTGAAACACTATTCTGCTTAAATGGTTATGTTTTGATCTGCGCTGTTTTGCTGTTATGCCCTCTTTTATCTCAATCTCCACTTCATTATTTACTTTTTTTATTTTTATCCTTTTAATTAAGGGAAAAATAAATAAAAAATAGCAGGATATATTATAGTAACACACTTTGACTTTCCATTATCTTGATTTAAAGCCCTGTATTACTCTCACCATCTTGTTTTTGACTGATGTCCCCCTATTCTGTTTTGCTTGATAGTACCAGGTTCGAAAGTTTAAGCAACAGCTGTGAAGATAGTGAGATTCATTATAATGCCCATTCTCATTGACTATTATCTACTTTTGAATACCTATAATGTCTCCAATGTTTTGGTTTTGTCGGTTTTGTTCTTTACTGTTTTGTTCAATTTTATTATAACTGATGATATAGGCAATTCTATTAGAGATAGCGGGAGACATTATGGTAACCATTGTTGATCACCTTGTATTATGCTTTTACGTTATCTATTATGTCCACCCTTTTGATTTGATGGACTCTGTTCTGTTAGGTCACATTTGGTTCTACTCCCTTCCAAAAAAGTAATAAGAACTGTGGGAGCAACAAAACCCAAAATGGGTAATTGTCATTGTACAAAAGAGAGGAAAAGAAAGTGCTCTAAATGATATAACTGCATGTATATATAAGAGTATAAGATAGATAATGATATCACTGAGTTTTGTTGGATCATTGAACAGAACTGTTTGCAGTCTCACTGTTGGAATGTCCACTTTACAAGCTTTAATTTTGTGACTTGAACAATTATTTCTAAGATGACAATATGTAATCCATTAACTAGTTATTGCCTACTATTTATTTTTTTCTGTAAATCTGTATAAATTGTACCCTTTCTCTGCTTTTTTTTCCTTAAATAAAATTTAAAAAAAAAAACATACATAGAAAGTGCAGAATATCTATCTACAACACTAAAGATCTAAAAAATTCAGCCAAGGGCCTGAGTCCCACAGCAATATCCTGCATAAGTCCAGCTAAAGACATAGAGGCTGTGACAAGTCTTCCAATTAGTCCAAATGGAGGTCTAGAGCCCACAACAATGACTCATGCAAGTCTGTTTCATGGATCTGTGCTTGGAAGATCCAATTGTCAGTGGTGGAAGCTAAAATGTCTATTCCAGCATGTTGAATGATCTGTGCCAGTAGGTTGAGGGTTCTGCAGTGGAGCCAAGAAGCAATGTTCAAAATAAGGACCAGGGCTCCCCTGAAAAGTACCACAGCCATCCTTAGCAACAATAAGGTCCCAAGCTCTTCCAGCAATAAGCACAGTCCAGTACATGTCAGGAAGTCAGCATGACAAACCTCTTGGTGATTAAGCAGTACATATCTTCCCCTCTGGAGCCAGGAAGTGATTCTCAAAGTAACGAGCAGACCTCCTCAAAAGTGAACCAGAGCCATTCTCAGTGACAAGGTCCTGAGCTCCACAGATGAAAATGGCCGAATTCATAACAAGGAAGCTAGTCATGATAAGCTCCTCCAGGGGAACCAATGGCTCCAAACAACACATAGGAGAACCCACAAACCACAATATTCTTTTCCAAGTCTGCTTTTATGCTGGTAATTTTCATCAGGTGGACCATCTATACTCAGCTCCATGTTGATCTAATTGTTAACCACCAGTTTTTAATCCATAACATGATTATACTGAGCCAACTGGTTATTCCACGCTAACTTCTCTACCTGAAAATCAACTGACTGGCAACCTTAGTTCCCTCTTCTTAGATTTTTAAGTCTCCTTTGTCTTATAAAATCGCAGCTTCACAGATTCCAGAGTTCAAATGTAAATAACTCTGGGGGCTATTTATCTGCCTACAAAAATAAATACTTCAGGTGACTGGCAGAAAAATCTGATACTACAGAGAATAAATAATGACCCAATTTAATCTCTTGATTTGGTCAGGAATAAAACCCAAATTAAGCAAATTACATGAGAGGACATGGTTTTTGCTTTTCCTTGCAACACTGACCACAAGAAACCAAAGAAAACATTTTTTTTTTATAATTGCTAGAGAAACTATCCATTACATAATCGTCACATACTGGATTAAATTCAAGAAAAAGAGATATTTCTGGTGTTCTTAAAAAAAAAAAAAAACTCTTTGGCCATTCATGGACTGTGTGGGAAGAGAACAAAAGTCACCAAGAAACAAGCCCTCCCTTTGAATCAGCACCATGCACAGGCTTCCAGGGGGACAGCCAGTCTTTTCCCATGAGTCAGCACCATTTGTATGCTGTGTGGGAAAAGAACAAGAAGTCACCAAGAAACAAACCCTTCCTGCAAATCAGTGCCATGCCCAGGCCACTGGGTAGAGAGGCAGATGCCAGCCTCTTCCAGCATGCAGGCTGGGAAACAAGAAGAGCCAACCCAGGCTCTGGCACCCTGTAAGTGACTAGCTGATCCAGAGAAACACAGGGTGAGATGATAGTTATTGAGGCAAAATACAATTTAATGCTTGTAATGTTTAGTGTTTCACTGATTTTTCAGGTCTAAACCTAGTAACAGGGTAACAATAAGGAATGTAGCATCTACGGTTATCTCCTTCTGAAGGTGGTAGCCGTTGTTAATTCCCTATTACCTTGTTTTGAAGTCCGGTGTAATTTTCATTGTTTTGCTGGATTGGTTTTTATTCTGTTCTGTTCTGTTTGATTTTATTACATCCAATGGCATGCACAGCTATTTCAAACATGATGGGATATATTATGGTAGCCATCTTGGATTTACTGTTTTCTTGTTTTGAAATCCTTTATTGTAATCATTGTTTTGCTTTCATTGGTTCTATTGTACTCTGTTTTGTTTGACTTTTTTACTATGTCAGAAGACATCCGCCACAATTTTGAAGACAACAGAAGCATTATGGTAACCATTGTTGATTTTGTATTGTTTTTTAGACCTGTGTCACTTACACTGCTTGTTTTGGATTGGCTTTATATTGTTTTATTTTGCTTGGTTTTATTCTCTTTAAAACAAACTTTTTAAAGAAGAAAGATTAAGAAAAACTGTCTAGGTAAAATGGTACATATTTATAATACCAGCTACTCAAGAGGCTGAAGCAGGATGATCATTACTTTGAGGTCAGCCTGGATGACCCTATATCAACATTTTAACATTAATAAGATAATTATATAATCTGGGGTTATACTTACCTTCAATCACCAATACCACCGGGAAAAAAATCAGTTTATTTCTTATCTTTTTGATCCATTGAAATTCAAATACCTTCTAGATTTCTGTCATGTTTTAGCTAAGTATTTCATTTGTACTATAAATATTTTTCAGATACTGGATTATGCCTTACTATATAATAAAATCAAAGTTGCTAAGTTAGGTATCAATAGGTGCTTGTCTTGCTGATTTATTAATATTATTGCTAGCTTTTAAAATTCATCCCCATTTGGTAAACAAGTGGAAAAAATGTAGATAAACAAAATAAAGGCAAAGTGGGTCATTTTTAAATAAAAGCTATAGTGATATTATAATAAAATAACCAAGGCCAGATGTATTTCTTTGCCCCAGTTTTACTGATGAATTTCCCAGTGGTGCCATCACTGTGCAGGACCTCAGGGCTTCAGTATTTATCCTCTTGCCCTTCTCATCTTACTCATTTGCTTGGTAAACCTTTTGTGTTTATCTGACTCCAAAATATGCAATGATTTTATTTCCATAATTGGTAATAAACTCTAGCTCTTGTTTAAATTGTTTTAAATATAACACTGCGTAAAACTCATCTATGTTACTACAAACACTTTTGATGTATTTATGACCTTCTTGAATGTCACAACATCATTTTGAGAAATAAGCTGGTTTCATTTATTCTTTTTCACTTACAGGAAATTTCTGTGATCATACACAAAAAGTGCGATAGGCCCTTGGGTAGGTTTTGAACATTCAAGGTGTAATCTGAGATCTTTCTTCCACCAAGTAGGGTTACTTTGGAGCTATGATCTTTCCAGCAGTACATAGAGGTCCCTGTGACATAAAATCTAGTTTATATTTGGTCTGTGTAGGTTCATCAGACATTGGAGTCCTATTCAGATATGGCAAGAATAGTAAATACTTCTTTACTTTGAATCATTTTGTTGCTTGCTTGTGACAAGAAGCTCACAACTTTCTTGTAAACACAATTAAAGGGCACAAGTAGAAACAAGAAGCTATCATCTCCTCTACTGAATCCCTACAGCCCTCTCTCCACCTACCTTCTAAACGATGTATTCAAGCTGTTGGAAGAAATGTTGACTCCATTAATACACCCATGCGTGCACACACACACACACACACACACACACACACACACACACACCTGATTAGCTACTGTGGATCAGCTCCCACCTACTGATGCACTCACAGCAGAGTTTAAGCTGCAGCACAGCCAGCAAAATGACATTTCCTAGGCTTTTTCATACACAAGTATGGAGAGGAGAAAATTGCTTTCCAAGACCTTTATAGCTCAGTAATGTACACCCTATTTTAGCTTAGAAACTGTGAAATAGAACAGGCTTGTGAGATCATAAGATTAATCAGCCTTAAACATGCCATAAATATTTTGAGTTAGCTTCTCATGCTCACATTAATCATGAAGTGAGAATATTCCCATTTAAGTATGCACATACTGCTAAACCGCATTATTTCCTATGTGTGAGTATCATACCAAAGTGTTTCACAGAAAAATGCACTTCTGCAAAACAAGCCAATCTTAGAATTACCAGAATAGAAGAACTCTTCTAAACATAGCAGTTCCAGTACTCCCAAGAGAATGAGTTATCATATTTTAACAACTCGTAGTTTATAATTTTTTGAATATTTGCAAAACTTTTTTATTATATGATGTCTCTGTGAGTCTTGACAATTCCCTTGTGGGAGACACTATTATTACCTCAATTTTAAGTGACTTGCACAATGTCAATGTACTAATACAAGATGGACTTGAGACTTAAACATTAACCAGTGAATTTTAATGTAAAGACAATTAACATTTTTTGTTCACCAGCAAATTTTTTAAAAACCCACTCAGTTTTGTAACATTTAAGTCTGTACCTAACTTGTACTCCTTTTAATAACAGATAGCTTAAGGAACCATTTAATTTTTTCTCTTTGGATATTGAATCTCAAATACTCTAGATAATTTATTTTATGCTTTTATAATTTTTCTTCATTATTTTATGGTTAAAACAATTCAAATTTATTGCCTCATAGTTTTTATCAGCTGAAAGTCTGGTGAGTTCTGTTAGGTCTCTGTTTAGAGCATTATAGGCCAAATGTCAGTGTGTCCACTGTGGAATTTTTGGCTAGGTTCTGGAAGAGAATTCATTGCCCTATTCAATGAAGCTGTTGGCAGAATCCAGTTCTCAGGGACTGGGTCCTGTTGTCTTGCTGGATGGATGTCAGCTGAGCGCTGGCCTCAGCTTCTACTGTCCACCCTTTAGGTGGTCATACTCTAACTTTAAAAGCAGCCACACAGCATCTCTGTCTTCCTTTTCTGCACACATCTCCCCTGATTCCAAACTCCTGTTTCCCTTTTCCATATTTGAGAATGAAAAATAATCCAGATGATCTAATAAAACATCCCTATTTCTAAGGTTAGTTGACTAACTACCTCTTTCACCATATAACACCAATGGCAATAACGCCAAGCTCCTATTTATTGCACTGGTTATGAGTTAGACCATCCTCTGTGCACTAGGAATCAGGTAGCCTACAAAGGAAAGACTTTGTCCTAATTGGAAAATGATGAGGAAAAGTGCTTAGGGTGGAATTCTATATAAGGTAAAAAAAAAAAATTTCAAAATGGAGGATAAAGAGGATGATGAACATGGAATAATTTGGATCAGATGGTCAGAAAAAGGCTTGTGACTCATGAGTGGTTCACACAAAGCAAGGGTGTTTATGTGTGGGTGGAACATCTCAGTGGAGGGACAATAGAGATAGGATCCTGGAGTGAAGCATTCTGCGGATATTTAAAGAAAAGCAAGGTCATTGTAGCAGCACAGCCTGAAGGTCAGAGAGAGGCAGGGTGGGCAGAGAGAATGCAGAATCAAACAGTCATCATGCAGTGGTCTTGTCAGGCATTTTGTTTTATACCCGGTAAGATAGGAAACCATCGACAAGTCTAAAATAAAGTATTGGCATGTCATCACACACGTTTAAAGAAATCATCCCAAGATGTGGAATGAGTTGCAGCCAGGAAATTTAAAGGACACACCCCTAGGACTGAAGCCTCCTGCAGCCAAGCTAAACCTACCTTGTAGAACAGAGATCAACTGATCTACACTGTATATCTTACTGGTTGTTGGCTTCATTATTTTTCTCTTTGCTTTACAAGTATTTTAAAGTTATAATTACTAATGCATATCGATCAAATTAATGATTTTCACACTGACATTTCCATATACCGTGTTTCACGCTTGGATCGTATCCTTTCTCCCTATACCTTGTCTCTCTCCTCCCCTCTACTCTCCCTCCACTCCAGGTGTTCTTGTTTCATTTATTTTTCTGTTACCACGAGGCTTAATGTTCATTTGACAGTGAAGTTAATATTATTCTCCCAGTCTAAATGGTGTTTCAAGACTAAAACACACGTCAATCATTTTTATTGTTAGGGAAAGATTCTTAAACTTTCCAGAGACAAAGACATTATGTAAACTTTATACAACGCTGGATTAATTTGTCCAAGACAAGCATACCACTCAAACTCTGCAACAAAAATCAATGAACTGCCAAGACTGCTGCCATATCTAACCATAAATTAGTAGCAGCCAAGTCACTGTCCTGGGAATTTTATCCAGCTTTACCTAGTACCCTTTTCATGCAGTTCAATTATGTGTATGACTTCATCTCCGCACGCTCCCCACCCAGCACCAGTTTGTTCTTAATTATGTGGACAAGCACAGCAGTGTGATTTGAAGATGACCTTGTTTAGATGCTGTCACTGTGAATCTATCTTCACTGGAGATTTGCTTTCTTGATTTTCCAGGAGATTAAGAATTGAGTCATTTGCGGAAAAGCACTTCAGACCGTTGATTTGGAATTTCAATTTTTGATTGGAGGTGGAGTGCTTGCAGGCTGTTGAAGGTAGTGCCTCTTGAATGAAGCTGGTTCCTGAGAAAGGTCCATTGCGAGGAGTTGCCTGTGGCATTGCTCAGTGTTTTTACTGGAGACTGAGAGCTCTTACTGATGTGACCCGCACACACTGGTTATCACCTGTGCCTGTGTGTTCTCTCCTGTGCATCTTGATGGGGTCATTTACTGCAAGTTTATTCAAGTCTTTCCAGACTCACAGCCAACCTTATCTTCAAAGCACAATGAGCAATGGGTGAGCTTTGTGTACCAAGAAAGCACAGAGGGTAAAACGGAAGCTGACAAGCATCAGGAAAGAGTCTCCAGAAATGAACAGCTTAGTATACATGGCCAAGGCTTAGAAAATAGCCACAGGAAAACCAGAGCTGCTGCAGAATAAAAAAAAATAATAATAATAAATAAATAAATAAATAAACATGAAAGAAAAAGTGAGGAGGAAAAAAAAAGGACTAGAACTGATACAAATCTGCATTTTCACATGCCAAGAAAATTAATTAGAAAAGAAATTGCAAACCACCATTCAGATGGCTATGAAATGTGAAGAAATACACAGAAACTTGAGAAAAAGCTGTCTCCAACTTTATAAGCTGTAACACAGTAAAAGCAGGGTGTGATGCAAGTAACTTTTCCTTAATAATGTGTTTTACTTTTTTCTTATCACTTGTCCCCACTGACCTGAACTGGACATTTGATAACCTTGAAACATTTTAAATAAGAAAATATTATTCTTTAATGAATTAAATTTGAATGAAAGTAGACAGAACAACCAAAGTGCAATGTGCAGGTAATTTTTTTCCCAGTGGAAAGAAAAAAGTAATGAGAAAACAGATCAGATCTTCCTTACTGATCAATTTACCATTTCTCTCCTCATTTCCACAATGCTACCATTTCTTCACTTGTGTAACCCTCAAATTCACTGCCTTCTTTATAGCTAATAATAGCATCTGGTTTCTGTTATCTACTTGATCTGCAAACTGCTTCCCTGACAGCAATATTTTTTTCAGGGAAAGTCCAATACCAGTGACATTTGGAGAAGCAATTGGAAGAATTTCAGCAGAGGAAATTGATATTTCCCGTCCATATCAAGCAATACTCTAGAAGTAAGAAAACTGTAAGAGATGTGGGGAAAAAACCTGGAGTAGCTGTAAATAGAAAGAAATTAGTGGCTTGTGCTGTTTGTGGTTTATTCACTGACATATATGTAACCTCAGAGAAATGTTCTGGTTAATAAATACAACCACTGATACAAGCTTTCCTTTGTAAACAATGGGTATTTGTTTCAACCTTTTATATCTTTATGTAGGTATAAAATAGGAATGTCCCTGTGATACAGGATTTCTACGTAACCATTATAAATGAACATCACTCTTCAAAAAGCCCACTTTCAGAATTTTAATTTTGGATTTTAGGTGTTTGAGTGGTTTACTTTTCACTTCTGAAATAAGTTGTAAGCCTCTGAGGAATCTATGTTTGCCTACATATTCTTGGTCAAAATTGAAGCATAATATCTGTGCTAGTTTCCTAAGACTATTATAACAAAATTTCAGTACCTGAATCGCTAAAAAGATCAAAAATGTGTTGTTTTCTCACAGGCCTGTTAGCCTGATGTCCAAAATCAAGGTACGATCAGGGCCATGCTCCCTCACAGGCTAAGGGAAGGATCCCTCCTCACATCTCCCAGCATCTGGTAGCTTCCCACAACACTCAGGACTCCTTGGATTTATCCTCTTAATCACAAGGTGGTCTTTTTATTCACGTGTCCAAATTTTCTAGCCTTTCTTTTAGAAAGATATCGATCTATGGGTAAGGGCCCACCTGAATCCAATAGGATCTCATTTTAACTTGATTATGTCTGCAGAGAACCTAATGTCAAATAACTTCACATTGACAGGGCATGAATTTGAAGCAAGGTAGACGCCATTCAACCCAGTGCAATGTTAAGCCAAGTGGGCACCAAGGAGAATCACTAGTCTTTGCTTATAACTTACATACATCCTCTGGTTCACTTAAAATCATTCAATCTATAAATCTACTTGAAATACCTAATAGGAGGACTATGTTAATAACTGTTGCATTGTAATCTATTCAGGTTCAGTGTAAATAAAACAAATTTTAAATCTTTACATTCCACAGTTTGCTGAATCCTGGATCCAGAATCCAAGACTAAAAAAGAGCTACATTACATTGTTACAGCAGCCCTAGGAAACTAATACAGAGCTTACCTACTAATTCCTCAATGGCAAAGCAGGGAGGGGAGGCCCAGGGAGTTTGGGCTGTTTACTGTTCCAATTAATATTGAAAGGGCTAGAATCAGAATACAAGCTTCATAATTTATAGTTTAATGCTCATTTTCATAATTTTACCCTATATATTAGCCCAAAAGTTTTCATGAAAATTTCAAACATACACATTCATTTCAGGAATGTATTAAAATATAATAATAAATCTGAAAACCATATAAATTATAAGAAAGAAGATGACATAACCTGAACACTCATATTTATAACAGCTGTCATGATATGAAGATCAAATCTTTTAGTTAAACATTCTCATTTAAAACCAATTTACATAAATTATGAGGAGCCATTTCACAGAGAAACAGCTCAAGGAAAGAAATAGGATTGACTGAAAGGTGTGCAGAACATGCCAGACTCCGTGCTGAGCTAATGAGATTTTGTATCATCACCCAGGCCAAAAAAAAAAAAAAAAAAAAGTTTGTAAAGCTTTCTTTACTCTGCCTGGGAAGCAGATAAGTTATGTTTTCCCAATAATAGAGAAACAAATCTTGATTAGCCCAAGAAAATTTGTTTATTTTATATAAAACTGTTTGTAATTATGAAACAGTAATTTGCCTGCTGTGTTCTTCCTAACAAGGACTTTAGTGTTTTCTTCCCCTGCTAACACTTGCCAGCTGTAGACGACTCCCATGACCTCCTGCTATTTTTGCTTGCTGAAGTTTCCTTGTACATATACCCTACATGCACAGCAACGTTAGATCTACGCTGGTGGTTCTAAGAGATAGTTCCTTATATATCATTGGATGCAGATGTACTTATATTGAAACAGTCTTCCATATCCCTTAAGAATCTAGCTATAATTAAAAAGCTTTTTGCTTGCAACTTCAAATGTTTAATAGTTTAAAAACTACATTTTATTCTCTCTTTATGTCCTTTATAGATTGCCATCATTATGACAAAATACCTGATAAAAATAGCTAAATGAAGACAGATTTACCTTGCCCCATGGTTTCAGAGGTTTCTGTGGTTGGCTGGCTGAATTATTTTCAAGCTTATAAAAATCCAGAAACATCATGGTGGAAGGGCATGGAAACCAACATGAAGATCAGAAATAACTTTTTTCAAAATATTTACTCACAGAAGATAGAAAACACAGAAGAAAGGAGGACTCCTAGAAATATATGAATTACCAAAGCTAAATTAAGAAGATATGAAAATATTTAATAATCTAATATCAGCTAGTGAAACAGAAAATATAATTAAAAATTTACCAACAAAGAAAAGCCCAGGTGCTGATGGATCCACAGCTGAATTCTATAAGAAATTTAAAGATGTAATACCAATACTTTTCAAACTCTCTAAAGGAGTTGAAAGGAAGGCAATTCTCCCTATCACATTCCTAGAGACTAGTATTACTCTGAAATCAAACCCAGATAAAAACCCAAACAAAAAAGAGCTACAGGCCAATCTGTCTAACTATCTGTCTAAGGATGCAGAAATCCTTGATAAGATGCTAACAAACAGAATGCAGCAAATCATCAAGATTATGTACCATGATCAAGTGAGATTCATCCCAGGAATGCAGGGATGGTTCAACATATGCAAATCAATGAAAATAATAAATCATATCAATAGAGCCAAGGACAAAAATCACATGATCATCTCAATAGATGCAGACAAAGCTTTTGCTAAAGTCCAAAATACATTCATGATAAAAATCCTACAGAAAACTGGAATAGATGGTTTTTACCACAATCTGAAAAAAGCTAACTATGACAAGCCAATAATCAACATCATAGTAAATGAACAAAAACTGAAAGGTTTCAACCTAAAATCAGGAACAAGACAAGATATCCAGCATCACCACTCCTATTCAATATAGTTCTGGAAACAGTCAGAACAATTAAACAAGAAAGAGAAATAAAAGGAACAAGAATAGGAGCAGAAGAACTTAAACTATCATTACTCATGGATGACATGATACTCTACCTGGAAGACTCCAAAATCTCCACAAAAGGACTTCTAGAATTAATTAAAAAATTCAACAGTGTATGTGGATACGAAATCATCACTCAAAAATCAATAGCATTCCTGTACACAGACAGCAAGCTCACTGAGAGAGAAATTAGGGAAACCACACACTTCACAATAGCATCAAAAAAATGAAATACTTAGGAATCAATCTAACAAAGGAAATAAGTAACCTATACATTGAAAAGTACAGCACTTTAACAAAAGAAGTCAAAGAAGATAATAGAAAATGGAAAAAAATATCCTAGCACATGGATAGGAAGAACCAACATTGTGAAAATGGCCATGCTTCCAACACTTTTATACAGATTTAACACAATCCCAATCAAAAGACATTTAGGATACCTCACAGATATAGAGAAAACATTCTTAAAATTCATTTGAAAACAAAAGAAACATAGAATAGCAAAGGTAATTCTGGGAAACTAAGGCAAGGCAGGATACATAACAATCCCAAACTTGAAATTATACTACAAAGCTACTGTGATAAAATCAGCATGGTCCTGACAAAAAACAGACCTGAGGATCAGTACAACAGATTAGAAGCTGCAGACACAGCTACAAAAACATTCAGTCACCTTATCTTTGACAAAGGGGCCAAATATGTTCACTGGAAGAGAGATAACCTCTTTCTCAAGTGGTGCTGGAAAAATTGCTTACCACATGCTGAAGACTAAAACTAGACCCATGTCTATCACCATGTACTACAATAATGTGAAAATGGATGAAAGATCTAAATATCAAAACAGAAATACTAAATCCACTGGAAGAAAAGACAGGCATGGGCAGAGAGCTCATGGACAAAACCCAGACTGCATAGGAAGTACTTCAAAAAATCAATGACTGAGATCACATCTTATTAAAAAGTCTTTGCATTTCAAAGAAAATCTCCAACAGAGTGAAAAGACCACCCAAAGAATGGGGAAGAATTTTATCCAACTGTCCCTCAGAAAAAGAACTTCTATCTAAAAAATATAAGGAACTGAAAAAGACAAGTCCCCCAAATTCAAAGACCCCATCCAAAAATTGGCATCTGAGTGAACTTGCATTTCTCAGTTGAAAAAAATACAAATGTCAAATAAGTATATGCAAAAATGTCCAACATCACTGCTCATTTGAGAAATAAACATTAAAACACACTGATATTTCATCTCACAACAGAAAGAGTGCCTATCCTCAAATAAATCAACCAATAAAGAATACTGGCAAGGGTGTGAGGGAAAAGGAAGCATTCTCCATTGTTGGTGAGAGCGTAGACTGACACAACCACTGTGAAAATTAGGGTGGAGATTCTTCAGAAAACTAGGATTGGAGGTCCCATTCAATTGAGGTATTTCCCTTTAGGGTATTCCCATAGAAGAATTAAAAACATCATACCACAGTGATATGTGTTTGCTCATGTTTATAGCAGCACAATTTGTAATAGCTAAATCTTGGAAACAACACAAATGCCCATCAACTGCAGAATGGATTTTTTAAAAATTGGTATTTTTATACAATAGAGTATTACTCAGCCATAAAGAATGACAAATTTGAGGTTTTTATAGGTAAATGGATGCACCTTGAGGCCATACTCATCAGTGAAGTAAATCAAAGTCACTCATGTAAATATCGTGTGGTCTCCCTTCTGCGAAAAACTGAAATGGTAAGAGCCAAACATACAAAAAATATTGTGAAAGTGAAAGGTGAAGAAACTGTTCAAAAGGAAAGAACAATTGGGATGAGGGAAAATAAAGAAGAGAAAAGACTATATATAATCTTGTATATTATCATATAATTAACTATAGTCATGTAAAATTACATAAAATCTCATACGTTATATATATACAAAAGAGATAATTATCCGACTAATCTCTGTTAGTTCATCAAAAAAAAAAAAAACAGCTTGTGCTTTCATTGTTTGATTATTTTTCATGCCTATATCTTGTAATCTAAGCAACTACTTGGAAGATAACAAAATGCAAGATATTATCCATTGTTAATCTACTTTTATGTTGTTTTTGTTCTTTTTTTCATAAGAAAGAAAGAACAAGGAAGGAAAGAAGAAAGGAAGGAAGGAAGGCAGGCAGGCAGGCAACAAAGCAAGCTGCTTGCTTCTGAGCATCCAAGAAGAAAAAAGAGAAAAGAACAGGACAGGAAGGGACTATGGATAAGGCTGAGTCCCCAAGATCACTTCCTGATGACCCACAGCCTTCAGTTAAGCACCCCCCTTCTAATTTCCAACTCTCCCATTAATAGCCTCAGAAGTTTCACCAGTGGGTTAATCCCTTGAGGCAGGTTAGAACTTTCCTGACCTAATTACCTTCTGAAACCCCTATCTCCAAACACATGAGATTTTGAGCGAACAATTCACATTCAAACTGTAGCATTCTCACTCGGTTAAACAAGTAAGATTATGCACACATAATTGTAGCACGATTATTAAATGTTGAAGTATCCAAGTAGTTACTATTTAATGTAAGGCTAAGTTTCATGTAAAGTCTTACTCTACTCTTCAGGAAAAGGAAAACCAGCGAATGCTTTAAACCTCAAAGGACCATAATTTATTTGTCCCTATTTCATAAGCTTATGTGAAAAGTCATTAAATGCTCTTTTTGGTGGTAGAAAACTGGAAGGTGAGGAATGACTTCCCAAAGGAGGTACCTGTAAGCTGCCCTGGAGGGGTACAGGGAGTCGAACAGAACTTCTCCCATTGGATATGGAAAGAAAAGGTGCTGTTAACTCAAGAGTCAGCCTGTGTAAGACGCTTGAAGTGGAGAAACAAAAGACATTCACTTAAGAAAACCCCAGATCTGTGCATGAGGTCAGAGTGAATAGCTGAACACTGACTGGGTCCTGGGAGCCTGATCATCCTCTCCTGAATCTTTGGGGTCTGATTCTGCACCTGAATTTAACTGAGATTCACAATTTAAACATCATTCTGGCTTCAGAGTAGAAATGGACTGAAGAAGAAGAAGTATGGAAATCGAGCCCTATGTACCTTTTTTTTTTGTTTCGTTTTCAGAAATTAAAAGTCAGTTCATATACTATTGCAAATTTCCCTCAAGACCATCCGCTCTTACCTACCTATGTCTTCTCTGGGTCCTCACTGTAGTTCACCTAAAGTAGAATAAATCAGTGAAATAGTTTCTGCCCTAAACTGTGTCTCTTCTCTACAGCATCACCTTTATTTGCTGACATACAGCTAGAAATGTCAATAGAAAACTTCAATCTTCCAAACGTACCCCATCTCCTATAGAACTACCTTATTTTCATGGACTACTTTCTCTGGCTTCCTAGATGATGGTAGCAGGATATAAAGGCCGCAAAAACAGCCATACCAAAAACTCTTGCAGCTTAGCCACTCATGACCATGTCAGGGATCCCATGTGTGCCAGTCACTCCACGCATCCTTGCAGCTCATTGAAGAATGATGAATTCTGCCCACTTTTCTTGCCATCCCTGTTGATCTCACAGCCAGAGTATTCCTTCCTCCTGACTTCATCCTAAGTCTGATGTTACATTGGAGTGATGTCATCCCCCAGAAGACTAAAGGAAATGCTGCCCAGAAGGCTTTCAGTGCTTACAGAGTACATCACAGCCACTTCTTAACTCACTGCTATGCCCTAAGCAAGTACCTCCTGTCCTCCTCCAGAAGGAACTACAATCCTTTCTCTAGTCTTTCTGATTCCAAAGATGCCATGCAAATCCAAGATAAATGGCAGACATGGGGATAAATTCATACACTGTGAAGCCAAACTATGCTGCATGCTAACCCATGTCACTCCATAGGACTGTGGTCTTTGCCCTATTTTTGCTTTTATTCTGTAGAGTGGGGAAAATGATAATGTCTACTAAAGAAAAAGTAAAATTTGCATGAGATGATACATGAAAAGAATTCAGCATGGTGCCTGAAACAGATCATTACTCATCATATGCTAATGATTAAGGCAACAAAGCACTCCTCCCCCCACTTTTTAATATCACATACATAAAGAAAAAGAACTGTGGAAGAATAAAATAATTTTCAAGCTGTTAATAATTAACTGCATATTAATCTATTTAGCAGTACATCCATGCTAACAGCTTTGTTCACACCAATGCTATTGAATAGTTGTGTCTATCCTTTAGAGTGTTCATTTAAAATAATGCTTTCCTGAATACTTTGAATTTCTACTGAATCATAAGATACCAACCTAAACCCCTCCACTGTCTCATTTAAATTACACAACAATTATTTGTAATGAGCAAACTAATTTGCATTTTATTTACCATTAGCATCATGCTTTTATTATATGACAAAAGAAAAATATGTTGTGTTACAAATACAACAGTGAAAACAAGGGTCAATAAAATATCACAATGGAACCAAGTAAACAAATATCAGGCTAGAAAAGTCACTGATTTTTTATTCAATTTGGAGAAGATAATTTGCTTCTTTTATGTTTATTTCAAATAAGACAGGCATGCTGGCTGTCTTGACATAATACAATTCCCATTTCCACTGATGTTTCTGGACCATCTTCGTTTACCAAGCACATGGCCTTCCGCAGGGCAACCAGCTCTGGTAACCTTGTTCACTGATCTTTCCTGCTTGTTGCACCAAATTCCTAGTGTTTGATGCTGCAACCTTTTGAGTACTTTCCCAGCAATCACAGCCATCTTCTGATCTATAAATTACCTTCTGAGATATCCCTTACTCCTCTGAAATATTATGAGAAGCCATTACCTAAGTGCTGTTTGAATCCTTTGTGAATGGATGCTATATATAAAGAAAAATTATTAGCTTTGTATTTCAAACCTGAACCACATGACATATCAACAATACAAAAGCAGGCATTTTCCTCTGACATAAATGGATGATTTATCATCTCCTTCCTACAGCCGCCCAATTCAGTTCCTTTCAACTTTTCTACATAGATTTAGCTCTTGCTATCTGAATGATCTTTGTAAATGGGTAATTTAGATTTCTCAGCAGATGTCACAGAATCCTAGCATGATGCTTTCTAGGTGCAAGTGACATTCATGACATAGTATATAGAAATCAAAGTTTCCATTCTAATCTAGGATGATAAAGGTATGACTACTATACTTTTTAAATAAATAATAGTATATAGTTTCCAACATTTATGAATATTATTCATTTTGGGATGTTTAAAAAAAGAATCCTTTTTGTAACAGATATCAGTCAAAGGACACATTATTTCCATCTTCTACATGTTCCTACATATTTTTGCAGGATGCTTTCTGCATGACATCCCAGCATAGGGCCCCACAGGTTATGGGTCTTGCAAACAAAACCAGTGTAAAGTGCTTCCCTCCTTTTCATTGGTCCAGCTATATCACTAATACAAGTTTACAGTTTTGATTCAGATGCTTATCCAACCACTTTGGTCAGCTGTTCTTTACCTAACAGACCGAATGCTAAGCTCTCTGGAATGGTGTGGAAGGTCCTCTCATCTCATCTCAGAGCATCTCATCTCTCTCCAAGTTAGCTGATCACTTCTATCATACTTCAAGAACTCCTCAATGATTTATAAAAAGCTAAATGGTTGAACAAGATGATCAGTTCATCTAGAATGCCATTTCCCATTCCCTCTCTTTCACCATATTCATCAGTAAAATACATAGCAAATTTCAACAACTTGTAAATATTTTTGCTAACTTGAGTGCAGTTAATGAATTTCTACTCATTGGAATTTATACAACCTCCTATATTATTATATCTTATCTAAAAACATATACTTACAAACATGTCTTTTTTGGTGGTAAGATAAACATGTTTACTAGAAGAAAAATGTTTAATTTATCTATGTTTTCTTTTAAAAGTATGCCTGGCACACAGTAATATATTATTGATTAATTGGGTAACTGGAAAGACAGGGCAGACGGATGATAATGATTATTTATTTTAAAAGGAAAATGGCATAAGTTACAAATAAATTTAATACAGAGGAGTTGTAAAGAATAGGGATCTAGTTATTATTCAGTATACTGAGCATGCTAAGCACATAATACGTAGAATATAATAAAGTAAAGTTGGGTAAATTTTAACCAAGCATACGTCATGTATAAAGTCTTAAATAATAAGTGGAAATTATAAAAGTAAAACTATGTTTCTCCAAATTCATGTAATTCACAGGCACCTGAAGAGGCATAGAATCTATTAAAGCTAGTTTGATTTCTTTCTGGCCTGTCATCTACAGTGTATAGGGAGGAAAGAATGTTACAGAAAATGACATGCACAGATCATTTAAAACTTCCATTCAATCTAATCTAATCTTAGCATTTAATATTTCACACCACTTCTCCCTGTACTGGGTATAAATGACCTTTAGCTGAAATGATAGTTTTGAATTTAACTTGTTTCTGAGTTTATTAATTGCACAAAATTAGACACATTCATGTAAAGGGCTACAAAGAAATCAACCAAAAATGTAATGGAAAGATTCCAATTATCCAGCAACTAACTAGGTAAATATCTAAGACGACATCTACATGGATAACATAATTCAATACATATGGTAAAATGTGAAATAATAATAACAGTATATTAGACAATTTCAAGATTTCTTCACATCTAGCTATATCAGCTCTAGGGTCACACAAACCTCAGAGGAAGACTCAGGGTTAATGAACGTGGACAATTAATAGATAATCACTACACTCAGCCCTCCAAATCCTTGTCCCATCAAAGACCTCCATGCAAGACCTCAAGGGATTCCTGTGCTCTAGCAAATACAGTAGAGTTCTCCCAGAATTCACCACCAATCTCATCACCAAAAAAGTGGGGCTTTTTTCTTCCTTGATAACACCTGTTCCATTTGGTTGTAAAATATTTTAAATACAGTCTCTAAATTGAGAAGTGGACATTGGTTCTGCAAAGTTTATTCCAACATATTTTTCTTTTAGGACTGAGAATGCTCAGTTCTGGCTTCCAAATCAAAGGAGCCATACACGTGCAGGTGGTTCAGGGAAACACAGTGGATGCAGTGCTGTCTCCTGCCATTCATGCTACCCAGGGCACTTGCCACAGTGGAGTCAGGGCGTGTTCCTCCTCTGTGTAACTGTTACCTTACCACCTATATCCACATTCTTGGGTTGGAAATTCTAACATTAAATCACACTGAGGTTAAAAAAATTCTAAAATTAGTAAATTAGTCTTTTAGAGAAAAAAAGAAGCATTCCAAGTAGCTTGTATAACTTTTTTTTTATTGAACCAAGTATTAGTATTAGTACAGAAATTTTTGAAAGACAAAGAAAAAACAGGAACTATATTATAATATATTCCTTCTATCTGATTAAAAAAGTGGGGCTTTTTTCTTCCTTGATAAGCAAATTATATTCTCAGAAAAAAAATGCATTCACAAAGAAACTTTAAAATTTATCACCTGAATCATCTAATGAGCCAATAGATCCTTAACAGATAGTATCTGCCATTGCAGTTTTATAAAAGATCCATAGCATCCAATAAAATGATATTTCATACTTTGATATTATATAAAAGTCAGTCCACTAAAGTTCTCCACTTCTCAGTTCATAAACTATATTTAAAATATTTTACAAGCAAATGGAACAGACATGGGTATTGGTAATGATTTCCAGGAGAATGCAACTGTATTTGTTAGAGTACAGGAGTCCCTTAGGGTCCTGCAGGAGGGTCTTTGGTGGAAGAGGGCTTTGGAGGGTTGAATACAGTGATTATTTATTAACTGATTGTTAGAATTTTATGATTCTAACCCAGTACTGCATACCATGACATGCAGCTTTGTCTGTAAGTCTATACTGGGATACAGAACATTACCTATGACCAATAGGGAAAATAAATCATAAGTTGAAAGTATCTCCTCTATCACTCCACCACCCCAATAATTTTAACATGATGGCTGGCTGAGATTTCATTTCAGTGTTCCCAAGGAAAATTATCAAATGCGGCTGGCAGTCAGGCTGAACACTTCCCTTCAAGACTGGTATAAAGCTTTAAATAAAATAACATTTTGCAGTAGATAAAGGTGCTCTGACTTCCTTTTTCAATGTATGTTAAAGAAAAGTTCAAGATCTTGACCTGAAGGTTACAGGTGACTGGTGGTGGTGTCACAAACTAAGAATATGTATCTTTGCTGCATTCCTCATTTAGGTCAGATAAGCAAAGCCGATGAGCAGCTATGCAAGTCTTGTGTTACACAAGTAGCTGAGCAAATGTGAAAGGATCACTCTTCCAGAGAATCACCTTTTCTACTTAAACCTCCATAAAGCCAAGCTACACTGAGAGCAAGTGATTTGAGTTGTTCACTTCCAAAACAATTAGTCACCATTATTTGATTTACACTGACACTTTACATTAGAGTCATCCAGTGACATTGAATGCCCTTGATAGCAATTTTAAAAAAGAAAAGGCCCCAAATGAAGCAAAAGTATATTTCTTACTAGAGAAACCTTGGAGACCTCAGTATGTGAAATCAAACTTGGCTTCCTGCTCTCCAAATTAACTCACTAACCAAAGCACAGTCTTCCTCATTTATAGTGTGTTCCAGACATTCTAAAAAATAAACCTGAGAAAATAGTAACCTATAAGAGAAACTACCTGATGTTATTGAAGGAGATTGGATAGGGTTATTAATGAAAAACACACAGACACAAATACAAGAAAACTACCTCCAGACAGCACATAGAAGATTGAAAACAAGTGACTGGGTCATTGACAGGCTTCCAAAATCTTTATCAGTTTACTTTGATTATTCCAAAATGATCTGAGGATTTACCTTAGGGTAAATATATTCTAAGCAATCACTTACCTGAATGCATATTATCTATATTCTTAAGGTTGAATCCAGATTAACAATCCATTAAGAAATCATGAGAAATGAAATTACCATGTGGCTTGGAAAACTGGAATTGGCAGTAACTTGGTCTTTCAGAGCTCACACTCGAGTGAAGTTTAGCTTACCTGTCCTGTGGCCTTGACACAAACTCTGGTGTCTCAAAGCATCAGTTTCCTTTGCAAGACGTGAATAATAAAAGTAATCTGCATTATTGTGAGAAATTAATGAAGAGGTGCACATAAAATGTTAACTGCAAAGTCAAGGATATATCACGTATATGAAGTACTATAGAAAACAGAAATATAAAGTTTACCTCCCTGGTAAGCAGTGGCGGTGTGGCAGACTGCAGCCCTTCCAGGGGGAGAACCACCAGCAGCTCCTGAGATCCATGCCATGTTGGAACTCAGGACACTGGGAAGCCAAGCATGCACCTCCCCTCCCTGGTAAGCGGTGGTGGTGTGGGAGACTTCAGCCCTTCCAGGGGGAAATCTACCAGCAGCTCCTGAGATCTGCGCCATGTTGGAACTTAGGACGCTGTGAAACCAAACAACCAGCCTGCCTCCTTGCTAAGCAATAGTGGACCTACTGATGCACGGCCTAGGGTCAACTATCCCACTTCTCCTATCCCCTGCCCCCCCCCCCGCCCACTGTTAGCAAATGGGAACCAGAAATCTGAGCGTCTCCTGGGAGGTTGACCATAGCAAATAAAGGGGACTTCCTTCTACCATTTCTTTGAAGGCAAATATTTTTATTACTGTTTTGCTCTATTTTGATTAATGGTACTGCTCTACTCAATATTCTATTTTGATAAGTCTATAGTGTTCTGTATTTCATCTCATTTTGATATATGTGATTGAAAGAACAACTATTATAAAGATAACAAAATGTACTGTGATACCTATTACTGTTATCCCAGTAACCTGCTGTGAAGTTCTGTATCAATTTCACTGTATGATCTTAGTTGAGTTTATTCTGTCTTGTTTTGTTGTATTTTACCACTTTCAAAATAAAATAAAAAAAAAAAAGAAAACAAATATAGGAACGCACTATGCCTTTAATATTACAATACAGTGATGAAAGACACAAGTATTCAGATGAGGCAATACAAAAACAGAAATTGTTGTTTATTTTTGATATTATTTTGAGCACCAAGCTTATTTCATTCAGTTTCAAAGTGTTCACTACTTCACTATCATAAACTAGATATATATGTGGCATTATGTTTGGATAATACTTTTAAATCAGTAATTATAAATGTCTGAAAATTGCTTGAGTACAATCTGGTCCCAAATGAGATGATAATAGAAAGAAGAGAACATAACTCACCTTTTTATGATAAATTCAGTGTCACAATGAGGGCTTTCACCTGTTCTGAGAGTAAAACTTTCCCTGGGCCTCACCAGAGAAACCCTTTGGGATTACGTTTCCAACACATGCATTGTGGTAAATTCCTCCAAGCAAATATACAATGTAGAAAAAATGAAACTTATAGTGAAAAAAACTTAGAAAAGAATGTCTTGAAAATAAATCAAGAGAGGAAGAGAAAGAAGGAGAAAATGGAAGAGAAGAAAAAAGAAAACGAGATTTAAGGTATGTTTATAGATGTAACATATACAAATAAACATATAAATGCATATTTATATTCTTCATTTTTAATGTAAAAGAAATTACCATTGGGATATTTTACATGTTTCTCAGTTAAAGAGATTGAATCAATGTTACTAATATAATCAAAGAATCAGTATTTGAGAGGAAGAGTTAAAATAAGAATGACAAGTTTTGTGTCTTTTTAATTATGAAAGAAAATCCAAAATCGTTTTGAAATCTTGGGACTGATATGTGCAAAAAGAGAAAGAGAGAAAAAGGCACTGGGAGTGCTGGATTCAGTGATAGAAACCCAAGGAATGATTGCACCACGGAAAAGCTGAGTGCCCAAGGCAGAGTGAACAGAGGGACACAAGGTAAGAGTTATCTACAGCTGTGAGCTCTAACAGGACCAAGACTTGCAGGAAGAAAGTGTTACTGCACCAAGTTTATGAAGGGAGTAGCTTAAGTGTGAAAGCAGCAATTGCCAGGCTTTGCAAGAGGATTTCAAGGATGAATGTTGGTGACAAAACACTTATTTATAAGCTTTCGATTGAAAATGCACCACAGGGCACTGAGGGGAGGAACCAGAGTATCAGTGGCTAATGAAAAGGATGAGAGGTGAGAAATAAAAACAATGAATAGATACCGTAAGTGCATTAGATCAAAAAGTGTTTTCAGCAAAATTAATTTACAGCAGTGGTAGTGAACCTATGACATATTTGATTTTGTGTTTTTTAAAGACAAAAGATGTTAATGTGTGAGTCATTTTTTCTAAATTGAAATATCAGAATTCAGATTTAATCCAAGCATTGGTAGTTTGCAATAAATATGTGAGTTTGGGTTTCAGTTTGGCATTTTATCTCTAGAAAGTTTTCCATCACTGATTTAGAACAAGAAACCACTGGATTTGGAGTCATTTATCCCAGGATAGAGTTCCAGCTATGCCACTGATGAAACATAGGACATTAGGCAAGTTATTTACTTTATCTGTGATTCAGGTCTTTTCTGCAAATCAGGAAAAGTGAAAGAACCACACCTCAAAGTAAGCATAAGGATTAAATAGGCACTTGTAAGGTGCTTAATGTAGTACATAGCACATAGTGAGTGTTATGTAACTGTTTATCCCTATTATAGTGTCATCATCACTATTACAGCTACTGTTACTAAGCTTAAATGGCTTGTAAAATTTCACTGGGGAACAAGAGCTCCATTGTAACACAACAAATATTTTGAATATTTCTTAAATGTAACTACTATCAGAGATACGGGAAAATGATTACAACTGGTTTTTGGTCTCAATTCATTAAAACAATCAGTTTGCCAACAAGATTTTGCTGTGTGTGTACATATGCCAGGTGTTGCAATGAGCAAAATTTGGAGGCAATGGCACGGCGGGATGTAGCACAGTATGATTAGATACACAGAGGTACTACAGTACCATAGAAAGAGAAATGTTAGATATGAAAGTTTCTGTGACCTCTTGTATTACGACAAGGGAAAAGCATTTATGGTACCCTAAAGCCTGTAGCCTAGCTATTTGACAAGAACATACTGGATGTTTATAGCCAGATAAATCCTAATTGGGGTGACCATGCTGTTCAAGGGTTAACTATTATGAATGTCATTTTTGGAGAGGAACAATTTCAAATCACATCTGGTACTCGTGTATGTGTGGGGATCAAGGGGACTATCTAAGATGACTTTTTGGAGGAGGTACAATTTACAGGAACTCTGAATGATATAGCATAAAATATACAGAAAATGAAAGAAAAGATTATTTTAGAAATAAGGAATATGATGAGCTAAGACAAACTTGAGAAGCATGAGAAAAGGAACATTTTAATACACATTGTGATATAACTACTGGAATATATATATATATATATATATATATATATATATATATATTAAAATGCAGCTATGTGAATTTATTAACTAAAGATATGCAAAGTAATTTTTTAAAAATATCAGACATTTTGAGTAGATTTGGAAATTCAGGAAAGCCATTTGTGAATAAAGTGGTCTGACCTGTATTTGTAATTTGTGAGTCTTAAAGATGTCCAAAAAAGAAGTACATTATCAGAAGACAATTCTAAATTTATTATGAAGGAGCTAGAGGACATAAAGGGGTTTCTTGATCTGTAGCCAATATCCACCTAGAATGTGATGAAGGAATAAATTAGGATAGTTGCTCTCAGAGACTATCTACAGCTAGTCAGGACTTTCTTACAGAGAATTCAGTGGTTTAGATTGTTTAATGTTAGTATATGACTTTAATCGCAACTCTTCTGGAGGCTGATGCAAAAGAACCACACATTTGAGTTCTAGTTGAGGAACATAGAACCCTTGTCTCAAAATCTTTTAAAAAACGCATGAAAGCAACTCAGTAATTAGAATGCCCCTGGACTGAATCTCCATTACCACACACACACAAACACACACACACACACACACACACACACACACACACACACACACACTGATTTCTCATTATCCAAAGTCATCATTGTGTATGCCATGACTGTTGTGTGTACATTTTTAAACATTAAGGGAGTATATTAATCATTGCCTTTCAGAATGTTGCTGTCTTTGTAATTTTATTTTAAAGCAGGATGATTTTTTTAAGTTTATCAATTTTTTAGTACATGACTAGATTTAATCTTAGAATCTGATACACTCCTAGCAATTTAGAAGTTTCTGTAGAAACACTTTTTCTAGTAGTCTATAATCATCTACAGTCTGCTTTGTATCATGCACAGAAATATTTAAGCGTGCTGATGATACTCATTTTCACTTGCAATCTAGTTTAACCAGCAACTGGCAAAACCAGTTAGAATTAAGAAGATGGATATTTTGAGCTAAAATACAAACAATTCTGATGGAAATATAACATGATACTAAACTGCTATCATTCATGCCTTGGTCTCTAGAATCTGGATAATGGAGGAATAAAGAGTCTACAACTTGCCCTTGTAAAATAAAACAAAATAGACCTATAAATGAGTGGCTTCTCCTTGAACAGCTGAAATGTCCTCCAGACATCTCACAAATGCAAAAAGAAAGTTAATGCTGAAATAAACACTACACTTAACAATTCCAACAACTAATACATTAAGCTAGAATTTCTCTCTGAATTCTACAGAGTTTTTAAAACCAAACCAGTTAAAGCAGCATACTTTTAATTGATCACGTTGTGCATATCACACAGGGGTACTAGACCATTAATCTGAACCAGTTTTGCAGTTAATAGAAAAATTTTGTGTCAGTCAAACAGTGTTTCCTCTAAATTTAACTATCATTCAGACTTTAGAATCTCTTTAAACTAACAAAGAAATCAAAGCTATCTTAGAAAAGATGGAAGAGAAACATCTGTTCTGAGAGAAAAAAAAATAATCACAATTCTCTAAGTTCTCTGCTAATTGTGTACCACATCAGGCTGGGGGTTTTAACAGCTAAGCTTTCATTATTCACTCCTCTGGTTTCTTTGCAGGAAGGTGGCCCTCCTGGTGGTCATGAATCTATTTTTAGGGAATAATAATCAGGTATAACTTCAAAAATCATAGGAGAATAATAAAAATACCTGAGACTCAAAGAGTGTTTTTCCTGCAAATGTGTGTATATGTCTGTGTGGTAGCTCTTCTTTCAGTCCAAACATTTAGTTGTTTCCCTACATTTGAACAAAAGTTATCACTGTCAACTTGGATATCCACAGGACGTATTAGATGAATACACTCAAACTCAAAATTGGGTCTCAAAACTGTAATAAAAGAAATAAACAATTGGAAAAATTCACTATTAGATTACTCTTTGAGCTAAAGTAAAGCAAGTTTTTCATTTTCTTGCTCACTGATCTTAGAGTTAAGATCATGACATCCCAAAGTATGGGGCCCTGACTTGCTGAATACTTTCAAAAGAAGAAAAAGACACTCAGAGTGAGATCTTTCTGAACTTCTATTTTTTGCTACTTCTCCTAGTTTCTCTAGGAAGTCAATAAAACAAGAATTCTCCCAAAGCCAGTCATAAAATGCAGAAATATTACACAGTTATTTCCCTACCTTTCTGTGTAGGACCTAACCATGAAGAAGTCCTCTGAACTACCTTGTGTAGTGGTCAACCTCAGACCCTTGTACCACAAGGGAATCCTTGCTACCCTGAGGAACAGATGCTACCAGAGAAGTCAAAAATCTAGACTGACAGTACTTGCAGAATCTATTCTATATCTGTTATCATAGTCACACAGTCTTGTTTGGTCATTGCTGGAATAAAATACCAAACACCCAGAATTAGCGAAGAAAAGGTTTAGTTAGTTTATAGTATATGGAGGTTTCAGGCCATAATCAGCTGGCTACAAAGCAGGGTGGCATAACACAGGGACAATATTTCAAGGTGGCAGAAGACAGCAAAAGCAGCAAGAAAAAAGGAGAGAAAACAAACTTCCTTTCCTTGTTTATATTGTAAGCAGGGCACCACTCCCTAGGGTAAGTGTGGCACTCACACTATCTCTGTGCCCTCCTCTTGCATAGGTTCAGAATGTTTTAAAAATGGGAATACTGCACCCTGTTGAGTCACTAAGTTAAACTACTAAACTTCTTACCTTAACACAGTGTATCAACCATCATAATTCACCCCTTGTCAATTTGACCACAGACACATTTCTAATGCAAAGACATTCTTATTCTTATTATTTCACAGCATAAACTTTATAACACAGCTCTAACAATCTTGAAGAAACAGTGTTAAGTCTATCAACATTGTACTACATTAGATCTCTAACATTCCATCACTGGACCCCCAAAGACTCACATGTATCCCTTCATGCATATCCCCTTAGTCCCTCTCTAAGAGCTGTCCAAGACCTAAAAGTTTCAATATTGCTGAAAAGACCAAGTCCAGGCCTCCTCGAATATGTAAGACAAACTCTTAGCTGCAAGGCCATGTACAAGTGAAAACAAAGTTAACACTTCCAACATTCACTGTCACAAGATAAACATTTCATTCCAAAAGTTACAAACAGGATGATACAAAGGATTGGGACCAAAGCAAGTCCAGAATCCAATAGGGCAAACATTAAGTCTTGCAGATACCTGTGCAGCATCTATGATAATCTGTGACAAATTGTAAGCTCAAAAGAGCTTTCACATGGTGGTTGCAGCTCTCACAGCTTTTCTTTTAGGCCTATTTTACTCCCTCCTTGCAGGTTTCTGCAGATTATCCACATTTCTTGCTTCTCCAAACTTCTGGGATCTCTCCTTGACCTTTGGCTTCACAATAACAACTTCACATATTGTCCTCTCAGAAGAAAACTTCCTCACCTGCAAGGCCTTCTGAAATTTGGGTGAAAGCCTTCTGAACCTTGCAGCTCTTACATTCTGCATACAACTAAAACTAACACCTCACTGGTGATACCAACATCTGTTGCCATCTGGAGCAGTAGCCAGGCTTTCCTCTCTTTTGGCTGTAGGGATTGAGTGCCTAGAGAGCTGAGCACTATGAAGCCAATTCTGAGGATCTAATTTTTCTCTGCTGCTGCCTTTGTAGGACCTAGTGCTCTGTGGATTTGTCCTTGAACCAAAGTGTTTTGCTTTGGTGATTTTGAGATGGCAAATAGTGGGTAATTACTGCTTCTTGTGATGCCCTTGGGTGTCTTTTATATTCTCAAGTTTCTTCTCAGCAATCAAGATCTTCTAGCTCTTTCTTTGTAGTCCACAGCTTTACTAAAGCTTCCTTTCTGACCAAACTCACAGCATTGTACATAATCCTACTGGGCTCTTTGCTCCTGATCCTTGGCATAAATCTGGCTAAAAGTCCCCAACAATAGCCATACCAAAGCCTTAACATTCAACTTCCTTGAAATTTGTTCTGCCAGATTAATTAATCGACTGCCCTTAATGTTAGTCTCAGGAAAAGTCTCTAGACCTGAGCAAAATGCAGACAAAATTTCTGCCAAGCCATTACACACACCACCTGGAGTCCAACAGCAAATGCACTCCTTCTTCCCAGTAAAAACCTCCAGAGTCTGGTCTTTACTGGCAGGATTTCGATCAGCCTTCTGGTCTTCTGAGCTCTGAGCAGAATCTTCTATACAGAACAGCCTAATGTGGCCCATCTGTACTCTTTCAGCTTTCTGAACTTTTCCAAATTCTTCCCACAAGCCATTCACAAAGGCTCTTAAATCACATGGTCATGTTTAGTCATAACAATGACCTTCTTTTTCTGGTACCAAATTCTGTCTCGGTTTTTTTTCCTCTCATTATTGGGACAAAATACCCAACATCCAAAATTAGGGAAGAAAATGTTTATTTAGCTAGCAATTTGTGGAGGTTTCAGTCCATAGTCAGCTGGCACCAAAGCAGGATGGCATGGCACAGAGACAACAATTCAAGGTGGCAGAAACAACAAGAGCAAAAAAGTGGAGGGAGAGCATGCTCTTTCCTCCTTTACATTGTAAACAGAGTACCACACACTAGGCTGGGTATATCACTCACATCATCTCTATGTCCTCCTTTGCACAAGCTCAGGATGTTCACAAAGTGAAGACCTAGGCCCCCTCCTGTGACAATTAATCTAAACTTCTCAAGCTGGTGCAATGTATCAACCATTACACATACCCTTTAATCCAATCTCATTTCTACACAGCATTTTGCATTAGACAAGGATATTAGAATAGACCTTTTTTTGAGGTAGAGTCTCACTATACAGTAAAGGTTGGCCATGAACTCACTAAGTAGCCACACTGGCCTATGTAGACATTCTACTAGACCTTCTCCTGAATCATAGGTTCCCTTATCACTAAGTTCCTTCACTGTGAAAAATCATGCAATGACAATTTTCAATCAAAATAAAATGGGACAATGCATTGTTGTCGAATTTTGGTCAATAAGGCAGAAAGTCCATGATAACTAAATTCCTAGAAATTTTTACCATTTGTATTAGTAATAGCCCTTGTATCAAATTCATCTTACCTTTTTAGTCCTTGTGATGCATAGGCTAGCAAAATTTAACATGGAATTCATGAGATATGATTATGATTCATTACAGTATATCAATACATGAGGTAACAAGTATGCTAAGTGAAAAATCAAACCCTTCCATCTAAAATTCACGAAATTCTCAAAATTTCTATTTAATCACTTCTAAATGCTTCCCAACCAGCTCAGCCTGTATTCCATCATCCCACCTGATTAGAACTGCCCTCCATCCTTCCAGTCCCTCAGTTCTACTGAGTACTTCCTGAAAATCCTTCTTCAAGAATTCTTTCTTGACAGGATGCTATTCCTTTGCATTCAATTAAGTTATTACACATACTATTATTTACATATGTATATCTTATATGTACATATGACTTTTTGTCATATATGTATTAATTGCTTGAAAATAATTCTTAGCTTTTCAGCTAAATCTAAATTCTGTTTTCTTAATGATTAAGGAATATAATTCATTTTTCCTATACTTCCAAAATAGTGATAACCATTGTATATTTGCCTTGCAACCCAATTAGTGAATTAAGAGTATTAAAAAAAATTATTCAATAACTGAACAATACATATTCATTAAGCCTATACCTTATAGTATAATCCTGTATACACAAAGATATACAAACACACACCCACACACACACATAGTGGAATCTCAAGTAATTTATTTTCACACACTTTGCATACATTTTATTATTTATATTTGAACTTTACAATATGATGTTATAAAATATATTCATATAGATAGTAAATGGTTATTATAGCAAAATAGGTTAACATATCTATCATTCCACATTTATGTTTTTATGTGACAAGAACAACTAAAACCGCTTCTAATACAATTTCAATCATCATGTTACTCAGCAAACTAGTTCATCTTATATATGTATTATTGTACTTTTTAACTTCGGTCTTCCCATTTTTGTCTTTCAAATCTCCCTACCATAATCAGTGTGAAGTATTTTTATTTCATAATAAAATACACTGGTGAAAGACAAAATAATCTATAAATAAGTACAAAATGGAGATTGATAAAAATATGTGTTAACAATTTGCAAAATAAGTAGACAATAGTTGTAAGTGTAAATATCAAATAAAAACCAAATCTGGATTCATGTAAGTGGCGAATTTATCTGAAAAGAGTTTTGAAATAGGAGAAAGGGACAGTTTCAATGGAGAAAGCAGATTATCCCAAAAAAGAGAAGATGATTATACCAGGAAAGGATGCTATCACAATAGGAAGGCAATTTCTACTGTTAGATCAAAAAGATCAGTCCTAGATAGAATTATATGGCTGTTAGATGAGCTCAGTTGGTGCAGAGATCTGATCCGTTAATGTTTTACCTAGAAGTCAGCTATTCTCAGGAGGGTCCATTTCCAAAGGCTACATTGTGTGCCAATGATCAAAAACAGGCTGAGGACCTGGAGGAGAGTAGCCCATTGAGACACAACATAAAGTGTGTCTTAGTGTTACTTTTCTTGTGCTGAGACAAAATACCTGACTTCCAAAGTAAAAGAAGGAAAAGTTTGTTTGGTCACAGTTTGCAGAGGTTTCAGTACAAAGTTGGCTGACTCCAGGGCAGAGTGACCTGCCAAAGAGGCATCACAGAGAACAGTTCATGGTGCCACAACATAGTGAAAGCAACAATTGTATGCAGGCCTTATATTGTTTGCAGGTTACCTGTTAAATGCAGATACAGCTTCAAACACTTAATCCTATGTTAAATCAATCAATGAATTAATTAACTCATCACATGCCCTTAATCCCAGCATAGCACACCATAGATTCAGCCACCTCTATGAAAAACCGTGTGACCACATGAAGCTTTGGGGGATATCTATACACAAACCATAACAGGGAGTTGGGGAGTCTGTCTCAGTTAAAAGAGACAAGTGTCTCTGAATCTTATTTAAACCAATTGAGTGAGAAGGTTATTTTAAGCAAGCATTTCTGGAACACAAATGGTGGGGAAATTACCTTTATTGTCTCAAATAAAGGTAAATATTGCTAGAAAGGAAAAGAGAAAAGGGGAGGGAGGAAAAGAATGAAAAAACAAAAACAAAAGAGAGGAAAAGGAAAAAAAAAAGAAAAATGAGGGGAGGGAATGGGAGAGAAACAAGGGAAGGATGGGAAAGAGAAAAGGGGAAAGAGGACAGAGGAAGGAGGCAGGAGATTGGAGGAGAGAAAGTCAGAGGAAGATCACTCTAGGGTGGAAGTGTTTCTGGTATTGGGGGAGCTGAATGTTGTCCTGATGTTCTAGACAGCTAAGTTGGGTAGAAATACTGCAGACATTCAGACAGAGTTCTGCCCTTGAAGGAGCCAGTGCAGAATACAGGATACATTGTAACTGTGGGGGAGACACAGTCTCATCCTTTCAGGCCAGTCCTCAAGACAAAAGAAGATAGAAATGCGCCCACCTACTTCCTCTAAGGATAAACAACAGTGATGATACTGGAAAACTAGGAAGAGCCCCTGAGCCACCTCCTCCAGGGCACGCCCCTGTTCTGTTCCATGCCTGCTTGCTGTGTTACTTCCTTCCCCATTTGATCCTTATTTAATCAATATTACCTGAGCTATTGTGCTTATAATCTTATTGATTGACCACACTTTTGTTCCACCTCATGCCCCACTTGTAATTTCTCATTTCCCTCTACATTGGGCCAGCTTCACCTTGTGGTTTTGCTTTACAAAACTCCCTGAAGACTTCCGGGAGAACATGGCGGACAGATAACAGCAACTACTGGAGGCTCTCTGAAAGACTCGGCTCAGAAGCCAGGAATGGTGCGGACTAAGGAGACATAAGCAGGTGGAGATATGCACTGCTGACTCAGGAACGAACTGGGCTGAGAGAAACCAACTTGGAATGCATTCCTGGTGCTAAAACAGGAACAGAAAAGCCTCGATGTGGCGGCTGGACCCTGCACCATTGTAAGCCGCAATTTGGGTTTCCCGCAGCACGGCGGCTGGCTGCCTCTACAGTGGCTCAACAAGGAGAGAGACGCGCAGAAGCTCTGAGAATGGCAATCTGCAAACAGCAGGGAGGCGTGCACTGACTTGTGGTGAGGTGAGTGAGAGAAACTGACACTCTACCACAGTTTGACTCCAGCAGAGGACTTTCTGGGCCCGAGCAGTCCTGCGGGAGCAGGGCGCGGTGGCGACTCCAGCCACACATCCCCCTCTCGGGCGGGATTGGTGAAAAGTGCCTGGCCTGCGTGACGCTGCCGGCGGACCCCGTAGGCTGTCCCAACCCAGATCCCAGAGCCTGACGGTGGCCGGGAGGGGAGACGCATAGGCTGCCTGGTCTGTAACTCCCTGGTGCACAGCGGTGAGCGGGAACACCTAACTGGCACAATTCGATCAGGCTGTGGCTGACTGGGAGAGAAGCTGGGCCTCTTATATAAGCTTGCATATATAAGGAACAGAGAAGAAGCAGCAGCATGGGAAGAGGCAGCAACAAGAAAGGCTCCTCGGCCCCCAATTCTGAGAAACAGGCAATAGCAGACACCGCACCAATACACATAAGGCACCATATAGAGAGCCTCATAGACCAATTTAGGAATGAAGTTATCAACGACCTGAAGCTAGAAGTATGCAGAATAGTTAGAGAAATGCTAAACACCACCCAAGAAAAAAACAGGCGGTGGAATGGAAGAACAGAAAAAAAGGGGAGAATTCTTTGATGGAGAAAACAGAGAAAGCATAGAATACGTGAAGCAGGTTCAAAGGGACTACCAAGATACTAAGAAGTCTATAGAAGACTGGCATAACAGCTTGAAAGAAACTAAGGACAGACTACCTGAACTGGAGGGCAGACTTGTAATATGGGAGAATGAAATGAAAAACTTCTTAAAAATAACAAAGAAAAAAACAGCAATAATACAAAGACAAGAAGATGATAAGAGGATCCATAACTTAAGGATTAAGAACATAAAAGAAGTAGGGACACAAACAAGTGAACTACAAAAGCTACTCACAGAAATAATCCAGGAGAATTTTCCTAATTTAGCAAAAGGTAAAGATACTCAGATGTATGAGGCATACAGGACCCCAGCTACCTACAACCCAAACAGAGCAACACGCAGGCGTATAATAATAAAAATTCCAGAAATTCAATACAAGAACAGAATATTAAAAGCTGTAAGAGACAAGAAACAGACCACTTACAAGGGAACACCCATCAGAATTACAGCAGATTTCTCTACACAAACCATCAAATCATGAAGAGCGTGGGGGGAAATAATTCAAGCTTTGAAAGATAATAATCTCCAGCCAAGATTGAGATATCCTGCACAACTGTCCCTGGAAATTGATGGAAAAACAAGGTGCTTCCAGGATAAAGAGGAACTGGGGGAATTTGCAACCACCAATTCAACCTACAGAAAGTATTGCAGGATATTCTAAAAAAAGAAAAATACAAAGAACCTAGAAATAGTGGCGGGGAGGCCACAACGAATGGAGCAGAAAATAAAATGAAGAAGACAAACTGACAACTACTGACAGAAAAAGAGCTCAACAGAAATGAGGCAGAGAAGATTGGATGATAGGAACAGCTATTTTGGAGAAAATGACATCTTAATAGGTAATACTGATTTAGTATCATCTTGTTTTGAAGTCTCATCTAGCTTTTGTCCTTCTGTCTCCAATGGTCTAAATAGGCTGTATCTTATTGGATTTTATTATGTACGATAGTATAAGCAAAAACCTTTTAAAGACAAGGAGATTATACAGAAACCATTGTTCATTTTCTGTTAGTCGATTCTAAATACTCTATAATGCTGTCATTCTCTTGCATGGTTTTACATTGTTTTGATATACTTAATGCTACAGTATACGAAGTTGTACTCAAGGATTTCAAAGAAAGAGACAATGTGGTAACTACTTTTAGGTTAGGATTATCTGGTGGTGAAACACTATTCTGCTTAAATGGTTATGTTTTGATCTGCGCTGTTTCATTGTTATGCCCTCTTTTATCTCAATCTCCACTCCATTATTTACATTTTTATCTTTATCCTTTTAATTAAAGGGAAAAAATAGCAGGATATATTATAGTAACCCACTTTGACTTTTCATTACCTTGATTTAAAGACCTGTATTACTCTCACCATCTGGTTTTTAACTGATGTTCCCCTATTCTGTTTTGCTGGATAGTATCAGGTTCGAAAGTTTAGGCATCAGCTGTGAAGATAATGAGATTCATTATGACGCCCATTCTTGTTGACTTTTATCTACTTTTGAAGACCTACAATGTCTCCAATGTTTTGGTTTTGTCGGTTTTATTCTTTACTGTTTTGTTCAATTGTATTATAACTAACGATATAGGCAATTATATTAGAGATAGCGGGAGGCATTATGGTAACCATTGTTGATCACCTTGTATTATGTTTTTACATTATCTATTATGTCCACCCTTTTGACTTGACCGATTCTGTTCTGTTATGTCACATTTGGTTTTACTCTCTTCCAAAAAAGTAATAAGAACCGTGGGAGCAATGAAACCCAAAATGTGTAATAGTCATGGTACAAAAGAGAGGAAAAGAAAGTGCTCCAAACTATATAACTGCATGTATATTTAAGTGTATAAGATAGAAAATGATATCACAGAGTTTTATTGGATCAATGAACAGAACTGTTTGCAGTATCATTGATGGAATGTCCACTTTACAAGCTTTAATTTTGAGACTTGAACAATTATTTCTAAGATGACAATATGTAATCAATTAACTAGTGATTTCCTACTGTTCATTTTTTTCTGTAAATCTGTATAACTTGTACCCTTTCCCTGCTTTTTTTTCTCCTTAAATAAAAAAAAAAAAAAAAAAAAAAAAGAACTCCCTTGAAAAGGCAGGATCCTTGGCAACCAACTCAGTGCCACTTCTGTCTCTCCCTCAGACAGAAACTTTCTTTCTCCAATAAATATATTCTGCCTTTAACCTCCATTGTTCCTAGAATTCATTCTTTGATTTTCGAGAACATGAACTTGTACCACACATCTAGCAGACTGAGAGGTTCCTTCCGCCATGTCACTGGCAGGAATGTGTTGTAAATGGTACATTTGAAGCAGGGGAGCACACAGTCCTCATAAGCTACGTCATCATGTGATGATTCATCCCACAAAACACCTCTGAAGTTATATCCTAAAGTGATTTTATAAGCACTAGTACCAAAACAAAAATGTCATAATTGTGCGCGCACACACGCACACACACACACACACACACACACACACACACACACACCCATGATCCTATACAAATGGCCATGTGCATTGTACATATGATTGATGCTTTTAAGTTAAATATTTTAAAAATCATTAAAATAAGTATTTTCATACACTTCTTTTTGCAAAACAAATATTAGGAACCGTCTCTTGCAAGTGAAATGAGACATTTAGCTCCTTGGGGTACATGCCTGTCTGCACACAAACCCTGTTCATTATCCAGGACCTGCAGCAAGACAATTGAACTGACCTCGGTTATGAAATATTACAGAATTATATTTCTTCATGTGTAAAGTAACCACATTAGAATAGGTGATGCTGAGATTTCTTATAAGCTTGCTCTATTTATGCAAAATAAATACCATCTGGTACCCCCTGACTTGAATAAAATGCCTCTTGGCTATTCACACCAAGTAATTACTTTTATACAATATATTCAGCCTGAAGACTCAAGGCCCTCTGATTTGGACTCTACCTTATTGTTGGAAAAATCTACATAAGATCAGAGCTCTTATCACTCTTCTTCAGGAAAAGAAATGAAATCTTAGAGAAGTGTTATTATTTACCAATAGTGGGTCAAAGAAAAGAGAAGTAGGCAGCACTGGCAAGGAACCTAGTATGCATGAATGGCTTCTTTGCTGTGGAATCTACTTTTTTCAAAAAGAAGTTGACTGTAAGCACTAGTTTGGGTTTTTTTTTTTTAGTGTGTAAGGAAAAAGTGCAGTAATTCAAAAGAAATGGGATGGATCTGTTTGCTGGAGATACAGAGAGAGCTGCTCTTTAGTTGAACACAGGCAATCTATACTCCGGAACATTACAGCATCTTTTAAAGAACTGTCCTAGTGAGCCTGTGGTATAAAGGTTCATAAACATTCTACAAAGTGTAACTATTCCTGCTGCTCTCTTCAAAAAGACATGACTGTCATCTTTCTGTAGGCCCAAGACACTAACTACCAGGGCTGTATCTCTGAAAGATAAGGTCATATAATTCCATTCTAAGTGTGGAATATAAGTAATACAGTGGCTGTCAATCTTCCAGTTCTACAAGTAAGGGAATAACTCCAGGCATAAAAAATGCACTGCTTCTGGAGCCAGCCAGAATGAATTTGGTAGCTGAGCTCTGCCAACTTTATTATTTGTGAAATTCAGAATACGATGAGTAATGTCTCCACTTTCCTTTCCCACAGGCAGAGACAACAGTGCATCCATTCTATGAGTTCACAAGTTTAGGTAAGTTTACTGTATAAGAAGCTACCCAGGTAGGACAACTAGTCAGTATCTAATTATTGCTAACCTGGAGAAACTTAGGGACAGGTACTTCACCCAAGTCACAAGCTTCAAGTGTAAAGCTGTTCGGTGATCTGAGTGTACATCCTTTCCCTATAAAGTGGAAGGACTAAAGTGATGCCTTTGTTGTATTACAGAGTTCCAAGTTTGTCTACAGGTACTTGATTTGTTAAAGTGAGCAAGAACTCAGTGCCTGCAGCAAATTACCATGAGGAGCAAATTAGGCAGTACAAAGTATTGAATTCAGTGTCACACTAATGTAGATTTAAAAGGAAGTCCTATGAGTTTTGTTTGTCTTTGTTTTAATGAAAACTCAGGCTTCTGGGTTTTAACATACTACCCTAAAGAGTTGGTACCCACCTCAGGACCCATTTCCACGGAATGCCTCTGCTATACTTAAAGCAGCTTATGATTTTAGCACTTTTTGTTTAAAAATATGTGTCTGAAGGAAGGACAAACATTTTCATCAGATTATCAAAACAAAATTTGCAAAAGTAAGCAAAATTTTACAAAAAAAATGTACCCCCTTCCAACTAGCCTGATTGTGTGTGGTAGTTCCTTTCACAACACACACACACACACACACACACACACACACACACACACACACACACATAGCAAAGTGTCACACTGCATACCATAAAGGTACTCAGTTATTACACCTCAGTAAAGATAGGGTAGAAAAGGAAAAAAAATGGAGTGGTAACTGATGTAACTTGCACAATGTTGGATGTAATTGTTTGTAGACAAAATGCAATTGGACAATTGCCATTCCATGAAAAAAATATTCAAAAACTTTACACAGAGTTACAGCTGTCCAACTGATACAATGTTGGACACTATGAGAAAAATTAATTTTTATAAATTAAAGTTTTTGTCATTCTAAAAGAGAAATAATTTTAAGAAAACTCCTCTGGTCAATCCTTCTAAGAAATATACTTATCTCCTTTTAATATTCATTTTATATTTTGTAAACTGGTTCAAATTGAGATAGATGAAATTTTAATGAATTCTTATTTGTTAAAATACCAACTGCATTAGGGCAAAAGAAATTGCATGGACCTCAGTCACAGTTAAACAGATTTTACTTAAGACTTTTGCAGAGAGAGATTGAGAGAGACAGAGAAACAGAGACAGAGACAGAGACACAGAGACACACACACACAGAGAGAGAGAGAGAGAGAGAGAGAGAGAGAGAGAGAGAGAGAGAGAGTCCTGTCCCTCTCTTCACGGAAAGAAGGGCTGTGGAGGTTTTGAGAGCTGAGAGCTGAGAGCTGAGGCAGGCACTGTGGGGAACTTGAGACATCTGCATTTGCTAATTGGCCTCATCCAAAAGAAAAGCAAGTTTTTTCATCTCTTCCTGACAGGAGGTGATTTTACAAACTGGCATAACCTGGCTTCTCCCACAGAAGTTAGGAAATGGAGGTACAATCTGTGATGGTTTTGTTTCTACTTCCCAGGTCACAGAATGGCCATTCTGGGATAGGAAACTGAAGAGGCTTTTTAACATGTTTAACATCTCAAAAAAGTAGAAATAAATTTACAGCTGGAAAGTTTATAAAGTAAATGCTTTAAGAAAAGGAAGGTCAGGAGCCTACAGACAGGAAGACCTGTCTAAATTTAGTAAAATTTAGGGGAATCTTTAAGGCCCTTGGTCAGACTGGTCAGACTGAGATTTTATAAAGAAAACCTGGGTGTTTGGCACTTCAGTGCCCTGTGACATTTCAGTCCATTGGTGTTCTTTGGGTTCTCCTTCACTACCCCATCTGACCTGATCTTTCTCCACCTTCCATACACACACACACACACACACACACACACACACACACACACACAATCTGTAAATAGTTTCTGATCTCCATTTCCTCTTTTCTTATGAAGTCTGCTGTTCCTCAAGGAGTCACTGTCTGCCTTTTGGACAGATGCCAGCAGCTTAAACTCTACACTCATAGCCTCGTGGAAGTTTGTAGTAGATGAATGTGCCTTCCTTCTGCCTAGGCACCTACATACGTAGGGACACTGGGTAACAGAATATCTAATTCACAAGACAGGATCCCTAGAATTGGACAAACTGCTACTTAGGCAGTTTGGAAAAAGTAGGCAGTTTGCACTGAAGGGAAAATGGGGCACCATAGTGAAAGCTCCCCCACAAGTCAGCATACCACTTTCCTCAAAACACAGACGCAGGTGTGCCTTCACCACCAATGGTGGCATCTAAGCAACTGGGTGACAGACCAACTGGAACATCACCTTATCCTACATGGCAATAGACAAGGGTAGGATGGAAAACACAATGTAGAATTGCTCAGAAAATTCACTTTTTTTTCTTCTGTGTCATTTTAAAAATTTTACTTAAAGAAAAAAACAAAACAAAACAAGGGTAGAAATAATACATAATTTCAAAAAAAATTAAAAAATCACTAGTTGATAAATTGCATATTGCCCTCTTAGAAAGTTGCTCAAGTTACAAAAGTAAAGCATACAAAGTGAACATTCTAACAGCAAGACTGCAAACAGTTCTGTGCAAGAATCCAACAAAAACCTAGTAATATGATTATCAATTCTACACACTTCAACATACATGCAGTTATATGCTTCAGAGCACTTTTTTTCTCTCTTTTTTACAATAGCAATTACACATTTGGGGTTTTATTACTTCTACATTTCTTATTACTTTTTATATTAAAGACACAATGTGATATTTATAAATATGATTCTTCTTTATTTTACTAATGAGGATAGTCTCAAGTTGTCTCTATTTACCTATGAAGGCCTCAAGATCAAACTTTTTATAGCTGAGTAATATTCCATTATATAAAAATACATCTTTTTCCTCTACTCTGCGTTTGATGAGTGTCTTGGTTGTTTCCAATATTTAGATATTAAAAATTGTGCTGCTATGAACATGGGTGCACATAAATCTCTATGATATCACCTTTTCAGTTTTGCTGGGAAAATACCCAGGAGAGGAATAGCTGGACTGAATGGAACTTCCAGTCCTAGTCTTCTGAGAAATCTCCAACTGATTTCCATAGTGATTACACCACTCTACACTCCCCCCAACAGACGAGAATTTGTTCCTTTTTCCCTGCAGCCTCGCCAACATTTGTTATCAGTTGATTTCTTTAGGGCAGTTATTCATCCTTGAGTGAGATGAAAACTCAATGTTGTTTTAATTTGCATTTCTCAAATGACAAGTGATAGTGAACATTTCTTCATGTATTTGCCATTTGTATATCTTCATCTGAGAACTGTGTGTTTATCTCAGATGCCCATTAGTGGAGAGAGTCATTGAGTCTGGGGGCCTTGATGTTTTTCACCTCTTTATATATTCTTGACATAAGTCCTTTGTCTGAGGGCTTGCCGGCTATAGTTTTTTCCCATTCTGTGAATTTTCTTTTCACTCTGTTGGTGATCTCTTTTAAAGTGCAGAAACTTTTCAATAACATGAGATTCCAGTTGTTGGTTCTTTAAAGTGTTTCCCATGCAGTTTATGCTTCATTCATGGATTCTATGCCTACCCCTATGTCTCCAAGACTTCTGTCTACCCTACCTTGTCTTCCAGTAGATTTAGTATTTCTGTTTTAATATTTAGGTCTTTGATCCATTTAGACTTTAGTTTTGTGCATGGTGATAGGCATAGATCTAGTTTCAGTCTTCAGCATGTGGAGAGCCAATTTTTCCAACACCATTTGTTAAAGAAGCTATCCTTCTTTCAGTGAACATGGTTAGCCCCTTTGTCAAATATCAGGTGGCTGAGTGTCTTTGTAGTTGTGCCTGCATCTTCTAATCTGTTCCGCTGATGCTCAGGTCTATTTCTTTGCCTGTACCATGCTGATTTTATCACTGTGGCTTTGTCATATGAATTCAAGTCAAGAATTGAGATGCCTCTTGTCTTGCCTATGTTGCCCAGAATTGCCTTTCCTTTTCTAGGTTTCTTCTGTTTCCAAATGAATTTTAGGAGTGTTTTCTCTAGATCTATGAGGTATGTTAATGGTATTTTGTTTGGGATTGTGATAAATCTATATAACCGATGTTAAGTAACAACTTAATTTTGAGTTTCCTTTCTATCTTCTCTACTTTCAGAAAAATCTAATTCCTTAAGCTAGACACAGTGTGTGTATATAGACGTTACTGATCTCTTTTCAACTTTCATGTTTTTAGCAATTTCAACTTTCATGTTTTTAGATATTACAAAAAGTTAACAAGTAGCATCATTTAAACAGCATCTTGCATAGTACATCAATTGATTTTTGCTCTGCAATAAACAACAACAACAACAACAGCAACAACAGAAGCAGTAACAAAAACCACCTCAGTGGTATACAGGAAAATGCAAGCATTTCTCATGCAACAGTGACAGTTTGGAGTGAGATGACTGCTGATTTTAGTTGTACTTCCTTACACATCTTTGGGGAAGCTAGTGGTTGCATGATCTCAAGTGAATTTTGCTTATGAAACTCAGCTCTACATATCTCTCATCTGTTGCAGGTCAGCCTTCTCTAGATGCTGGTGGATGTACAAGAAAATAAATCTCAAGTACAACTGTTTTCAAACCTTTTCTTCTTTATGTTGGTCAAAGAAAGGTCGTGGCTAAGCCCCAAACCAAGGGTCATGGCAGACAGCTCCGGTCATGGTGAAAGTACACTACACAGCTATATGGAAAAGAATGTGGGAACAAGGAGGTATGAGGAGTCAAAGCCAAAAAATGAGCCAACCATACCTGGTGTGGAATCCTAGTGACCTAAGGGAAAATGAGCATGAACTCTTGGAAAATTGATGCTGGTCATATGACGCCTTCTAGTAGCCTGCTCCATAAGAGTTTTATTGACTTCTGGGCAGACTGGCTCTTATCTAAGCCTGTATACTATTTTTTGTTGTAATCTGGATGTATACATACATGTCAGTTGTGTGCCCAGAGAGAATGAAAGATATTGGGAAAACCCTAACTTTAAAGACTGGAAATGTGAGTTTTGCTATAGGCTTTTCTACTAATTAGAAAAGCTGTTTTACTCTACATCTGGTTTTTTAACCTAGAAGATAAGACCAAATTACATCTAAACTAAGTTTAGGTGTTTTGAAGTTTCTTTTGAACATGCCATACTATATCATTTAATTCACAGTTAGGCACAAACTAAGATTGTAATGTATACCGTTTCAATCTGGAATGTTCTCCAAAGGCCCATTGTTGAATCTGTGCTTTTTCATTTGGTGCTATTGGGAGGTAGTGGAAGTTTTAAGAGATGAAGCTATTAGAAGAAAATTAGGTCACTGGGTTCATGCCACTGAAGGAAATCTTGCCATCTTTTCCCTTCTTGTCTCTTTCTTTGTTTCCTGCTGCCATGGTATGAACAGCTCCCTGGCTACATGATCCTACAATGGTGTGCTAAGCTGCCACAGGTCCAACCCTATAGGGCTTTGCAATCATGAACTATTTTGTCCTTTTAAACTGAATATCTCAGATATTTTGTTCACCATCATAAAATTTGCCTGTCATGATTGTTAAATCATTATTTTAAATAAATAGTCAAATCTATGCAGCCGAAAACTATTCATATGTTAGCCTGCATGAGAAGGTAGGGTTGAAAAAATTCAGGAATAAAGTTACTCCATGGAAAACTGAGCTGACTCAGTAACATTACAATTAGCTCAGGTTCTTACAACCAAATTGCAATCCATTAACTCGAAGGTAATAAATATCTCATTATATTTATTAAGTGAGATTGCTTATCTTTAATTGTTGAAAACTGGGTATTACAAATCAAATACAAGGCATAGCAAAACGACCACCATGGAGGACATCACAGAGTTACAAGGAGGAGTGTGCCTATTGTGAGATATTGTAGAGAGAAATGCTGCTATATTTTCAAAAAGTTGAAAAAAATTACAGCTTCCTTGATATAGTTTCAGCAATTTATATGTTCCCTGGGTTTTTTGACTCAGTACTGCTGTCCATAGAATAGAGAAAGTCCGTATGCCATGGTCTGTGCTTTATTGACAGTATGCATCTTTCTCTCAACTGCACACTCTGGCAGAAGAACTATTGTCATTTTACTCCAGGTGAGATTGGTGGGCCTTGTTTCAGTATTGGAAGCTCTCATCTCAAACTATTACTGCTTGGATTTTTTCTTTGCTCTCTTAGCAGGCTACACACTATTTTTGATTGTTAAGGTAAATATGATGTGTGCAGCAAACAAGTCGTGACTTCTTATCTATAAGCAGAAGCTGCCTGATAAACAGCAGGGCTGAATAATTTATAAGGTTGCAGTATGGAAAGTGGCATTTCACACTTCTTCCCATGTAAAATGTCACATGAATTCCAAGCAGGCTAAGCAGTTTAGTGGAAAACAGAAATATAAAATCAAGCACCATAAAGGAAAGAGTGGCTCTATATTGTTATAATTATGATTGTAGTCAAGACAAATTCTGATCTAAATATTGCTCTTATGATTAAATGTGAAAGCAAATTGCAATTTTTCAAATCAATGTTAAGAAATAATTGTTATACACTTGGAAATAGCATCAATAAGGCAAATAGGCTTAAGTTTTCTTCCACTCAATTTCAGTCAATTTATAGTAAATGAATCCTGAAAAACTGAATTTTTCATTTTCTAATATGCATCAAGCCTGCTGTCTAAAGAGAACCAAAATGGGGTTTGATATATTATTATGCATCATATTGCATAGTTAACATTAGCCCCTTAATCAGGAAATCTAATTACTAGTTCTTTATTACTAAAGATAGTAAGATAACTGAAACCAAAGAGATCAAATTATTGAAAGTAAGGCTGCATTATTATTTTATTTGATAATTAATATTTAGTAAGTTGACACTTTGGAAAGCTAAAAATTCAGTTCCCTTATTGAAGACTTAAAGTTATTACTTAATTTGGCTTATGGTAATGTATCATTTTACAAGAACCTTTCAGAAATCTATATTCAAATAAATCCATTCATTATATAATTTTATATGTGAAAAACTATGAGAAGGATACAGAAGATGGAAATACACTGAGTCATTGCCATTGTTTTAGTTTTCATCATTCAGTCTGGGTGAACATCATAAATAAAGAAATGAGATCTGTTTGGTGTTAACTACTGATCATAGTAATGAGAGAGAAAAGAGATCAGTTATCTCCGGAAATGTCATGGAAGACTTCTTAAATGACCTGAAAGTTTGTAGTTTTTCTTGTCTTTTCACTTTCCTACTCCAGTCTATTATTTCCAGATGATTCTACTGGTCAAGTAAGTCTTCTGCTTTCATATCCTCTTCTCCACAACCACCACCTTGAACTGTAGCAGTATCTTTCTAACACCAGTCAGATATTCCTAATGCAACCTAAATACGCCTTCTTGGGCTGTCTTCCTAAATATCTCCCTGTTGTACAAAGAGCACCATTCTGTCCACTCGTTAGCCCAAAATACAAAGTCCTTTTTGAAAGACGGCATACATGTAAAGTCCACATTCGCACCAGTAAGGGATCATGCCAGGACTGGTGTTTCCAAAACACATATGCTTAAGCAAAATATCATATTTGTACTTGTCTGTCTCATGCAAGACTGTATGATCCTTGAAGGCAGCAACTAAACTGTATCTTCCTCATGTTTGTGTCATTGGTTCCATGCCCTCTTAAGATATTCTATGATCATCCATTAAATAACTTTGCAAAACTTATAGTTTGAAGGTGAACACCTCCATCAGGAAAACAGAACCTATACCAGGATTATCAAAAGGGAATGTTTAATAGGGAGGTGTAGTTTCAAAAATCTTGGAACCATGAACCCTAAACTGATACAAAAAACAGAGAAGGCCAGCCGGGGTAGCTCAGTGAAACAGTATCTCAAGATAACAAATAAAAAGGCCTGCGGATGCAGCTCAGCTGCCTCGGAGTTCCTTCCCCAGCACTGGAAAAATAAGTGTCATTGTAGAAACCAGGAGAAGTGGGAGGGAAATAATGGATATTTTTAAAATCAGAGAAAACTCCGCAAAATGACAGAGTTATATACTTCAGTGGATAACAGTATTTAAGACACAACTAAAAATAAATACAACACATGAAGGGTAAAATTAAGAAACTGTTCAGGTTAGAGATATACAAATACGTGTTTAGAAGAATATGGATGAATATTTCAATACATAAGATGAGATCAATTTTGATGACATCTTTTAACCACACAGAAATGACAACAAAAGATGTTACTGAACAATTAGAAGTAGGAAGCATTTAGAAAAGCATTTAGAAAGTATAATCTTTTTCCTTTTTGTGGTTCTGGGGCCTGAGTAGGGCCTTCACTTTGAGCTATATCTTCAGATGCTTTTTATTTCCTATTTTAATACAGGTATTGCTAAGTCACTAAGTACATTGGCAGGCTGGGTTTCAATTTACAATCTTTCTGTCCCAGGCTTCCAGAGTGCTGGGATTATAGGTGGGCACCACCATACCTGGGTAACTGTATTTATAATATGAATAGATGTAAACATATTACTGCTATGATTGACAAAAGAGATAAAATAGTCCCTAAGACCAGATTAAAATACAAGAATCAAATAACAGACAGATGTGATATTATGCAACTTTATTCTACAGAAATATTTTCTCTACACACTTGATAATACATTTCACCTGGTGCTTCTGTTCATCATGTAGATCTGCACCTATTGCTTAACCAGATAAGCAATTTGAAATCTGTACTATTAGTAGTGCTCAGGGTAGTTTTTATAAGACAAATATGAGAAATGCTGCCCAAAGTGTTTAATTGTGAAAATTACTCACTTTCAAAAGTGCTCACTATGTATCACTGGGGATGACTACATAACTTGTACGGCACAGTACAAAGTGAAGTGTGAGGTTCCTCACCCAGCAGCATGCTGGTAGTGATACTAAAATATGGAGGTTCTTACCTTCTTCAGTCTCTTCTGCAGAGTCATGGTATTTTAAATTTCCTCTTTTATATTGCTATAAGTAAAAGATTTAAAAGTGCAAAATACTTTCATGGATGTGCCACTTAGCTTCATACATGCAATGCCAAGTTTAAAAGTTAATAGGCAAATTAACTTTTGGTGGGATTACTGATACTGGATTGCCAATATTTCACAGGTTTCTGTTAGGCTAGTGGGAATATTGCACAATGTTAATTTAACTGTTTCACTTCATTGTTTGTTAAGAATTCCACCAATACTCCATGTTTGACTTGCTTATGAGTAGGATAAGGTTTATCTCTGTTGCCCTATGGTTTCCTTCCAACATAAAGGTTTGCTGTGACTATGAGGGCTTCCTTGGATATTCATGATTCTTAGAATATGGTTGCTTCTGCTGTATTGGAAACAAGTTCTAGTTCAAATATTTCCCCAGGTTGTTAGTCACTTTCTTTGCATCTCTGCTTATGGATAATCATAGCATGTTACCTTGTGCTTAATATTATGTCTGTCCTAGCTCTCAATCATCAGAATGCTGAGCTCGGGGAACACTGCCAACCTCATGTGCAAATGGAAAAGGAAGGAATGGCAGACAGCATGGTGAGTCTGTCCCCTACTCACATGTGAACTTCATTGTCCCAATTATATTTCATTTCCAAATTACAAATTCAAAGATATCGATACTCTGAGGAAGAGATGCCAAGAAATCCAAGGCTAATTTTGTAGCATTATGATATAAATTCTAGCAATACTATTGTTTGCTGATTAGAATGACATTGGACTGGTTTCTTGAGTTCAATTTCAGCATATGTAGAGATGGGGACAGCTATCACAAAGAGAATGAGAGATGCAATGGTAGTTATTATTGTCTTCCCTAATTTGGAACTTGAGGACCTAAAAACCTTCATCATCCTGTAATGATTTGATTAGTTCTTTAATATGAAATAAGTATATAAAGTGGGTGAAGATAGGGACAACTATTTGTAAGAAACTAGAGACAGTTAGATAGACAGTGAAGATCTCCAGTGGACTTGCTTTGAAATCTGTATTTCTTTAAATTGTTTTTTTTAACTGTTTTGTTCTGTTTTGATATGTTTAATCTTACCCTCTTTGAGATGTAAAACAAATGTGTAGGACTGATAACCATATGACTGAGATTTGTTCCATCATAGAGCAGAACGGTTTGTAGTGTCACTTTTTGAATATCATTCTAGATACTTTAATTCTATAACCTAAAGAGCTATTTCTAAGTTGACAATGTGTAACTTATCAACCAGCAATTTCTTACTGTTTGTTTTTCTGTAATTTTGTATTATTTCGACCCTTTTTTATCTCCATGTATTTTCTTTTTTTTTTTTTTTTTTTGGTTTCCTTTTCTTTAAAAAAAAAAAAAAAAGAATATAAGAGGGCTACAGCAGAACTTTACACTAAACGTGGCCTTTCTGTGTGCGGGCACAGGTGCCACAGAGCTGCCTTACGTGCTGCCCTTTGAGTTTTCATTAGTATCTCTTGTTTCACAAAGTAATGTTTGAAGAAGGTGTGAGATGAATTAAGCAGCTTTTAGGTCACTCACACAGACAGTGACAGATCTGAGACTGGAATGAGGCCATTGGTTTACAAAGACCATAGAATCTGCTTCCTTAATGTACTTCTTTTGGACTGTCAGTTGTAATATTTGCACATTTCTGAAGACGGATATGAGTGTCACTAGGAACACTCTTGTAGTAGCACTTGTGCAATTCAATCTCTAATTTGCAAAGTAAACCACTCCTCTGAACTAAGGTGTGAGAATACATATAACTTAGTTGATAAGGCACATTTTCTATGTGTATGGAACTTGATCATGTTGGAGAAACTAAAATTGTCCTTAGGAGAAAGCTGTCCTCTTTCACCTCTCTTGACCTTTCTTCACAGCCTTTATTGCTCTAACTTGACCCTTTGCTCTGAGAAGCTGCTTTTACTAGTTTCTTTCTTTCTTTTGTCATTAGTTGCTTGGTAGCTACATTGTTTATATTTTTATGTCCACCCACATTGTTCGTTGGAAATCTTTGGCTGATTGAACTGATTCATCAAATTTAACCTGGAAGTGTGTTCTCCAGAAGAGATTAAATGAGGATGAAGTGTGGCTGGAATTTACCAAACATCTAGTGGATTATGCCCCTTTCAGTGAACTCTGTGAGGCTTTTGTGTAGTGATTACCCAGAGATAAAGAATTTCCCTGCTTATTTAAAACATTTTAAGATATGAGAAAGTGCTCAGAACATACTTTATTAAGGAGGCATTTGGGGTAATTTGGGTTGGCTATGGGGAAGAAGTAAACAGTCACAGCTCTCAGCAGCTCCTGAGCAAAACTTTCTTAAAATAGAGAACATATCTTGAAGCAAATGTGGTATATTATTACACATCCAGTAAGTAATTAATTATAATACTTTAAATGGCTGTGGAGGGCAGCCTGAGGCACCAATGCTTTTGAAAAGCAGATTTTGCATATCCCCTGAATGGCATAATAACTAGTCTCTCAAAATATTAGTCTCAGAGGAATCATTCCACGCATACTTTGCTCTTTGTAATTATGACTGAAACTTCTACACTGATGAGTTTCTTTTAATTTGTAAATATCTTGAGATCATGAGCCAGATTATTTATTACGAAAGTTCACAACCTCCCTACATGCGTATATGGGATCTGCTAGTTAATTCACTTACTTGCGATGGTTAGCAGCTATAGACTGCGATCCTAGCCCTATAAATACATTACTGCATTCTCTGGGGCAGGAAAAGTAAATTATTTTAGGTCTATGTTGTTACTATCTGCTGTGAGCAAGACACATTTGGAAATGATGGCTCAGAGGAGGAGCCTACAAAAAGCCCACAATGACCTTGAAAATGACAACTAATATCTTGGTTAATCTGGGTATAAGATTTTAGAAAGAGAAGATTGCCAGTTTCAAATCCATACAGTCCCAGAACAAGTAGGGGTGGTTGGCGTCACTTTACTCACGTTTTTAAAATTATACTGCAGTTGGAAAGATAAGTTTACATATAAAATGAGAAATTTAAAAAGTTATTTCAGTCATGAAAAAAACAAAAACAAAAAAACAAACAAAAAAAACCAGGTGATTATTTCAACTGAAGGGATTCTGAACCTGTCTGTGAAAATTCTTGCTATACTTGAGGTCTGGAAGGGAATTAAATGAAAGACGGACATTTGAGTAAGATGAATCTTGATAGAGTCCAGGCATTTCTTTCCTCTTCTAGATTTGCTTTGAAATGGTCAATATGATAAAAAAAAAAAAAAAAAAAAAATTTAGGGGAAGAAATGTCACTATTCCTGGAAACTAGGGAACAGAGCCAGCCATCAGAGAGAAATTGCAAAGAATTTCTGCTGGTTAGGGAACCACTGGGGCCAAGTGGAAGGCAAGCAGAGAACGCTGTTTCACAGCGTCCCCTTCTTAGAAGATGGTACACATGTGGCGGTTAGAGGCAGATCCTGTTGGCAGTGGTGAAGGACAAGGGTGAAGGATTGAGGAAGGGCAGAATCAGTAGCTAGAGATCAAGACACTGCTCCCAGGAGATAACCAAGGATGTTCAGAGCTTCCAGTGCTGTTCCAAATTGAGAGCAGTGTGCCTGTCCTTGGTTGGCCCAGCAGTTTCCTCCTGAACTAGCAGCTTCCTAAAGGAGAAGCCCTCCGCTGGGTACCTGTCCTGCTCACCTGTCCTAGAGAGGAGGACAAGGGCAAATGCGAACAAGCTATCCTGTAAGCCACATGGAGAAGAAACCTAACCGAGTTTGTCTTAACTGCCCAACAGTTGTGATTGTCTCATCTCTTGTCGCATTTTGTTACCACAAAAGTGGTCAAGCAAATCTAAAATAAAGCATCATCATCAGTATCAACAGATCTCTCCAGCTTAAGGTCTGAGAGTATTCTAAGGACAAACAGATGGACAGCAGAGAGACAGGAGGCAAATTCTCCCACTCCCTTTACAGCACACAGGAAGTAAGGAGAGCCTTCTCCCCGCCCCAGGGGGTGTAAATAGGAACGTCCAATGGGAGGCCCAGGAGTAGATTTTATAGTTCTAAGTAAGGAGAGGGACCTGGGGCTTGACATCTAGGGAAAGGGCTAGTTTTGAGCAGATTTACTATAGGAAATAAATTATATGGGGGCCATACTGCTTTATTATCTCAATAAAATACAGTGCAAGGCAAGAGTGGCTTTTTATTTAAGAAAGGAAAGATGGTACGAAATCTTACGAGACTGAGGAAAATAAAAGTTATCTAAGAGTTATAAAAGTAAAAGGAAGCTAATGGAAGTGAAATAATTAAAGAAAAATTAGTGAACAGGGAAATGACACAAACAAGGGAAATGAAGTGGACAGAGCAGATTTGAGTGTAACGTACATGTAATTGGTAAGTTGGAAAAATACAGCAAAAAGAATTCCTGACGATACAGCTTTCTGAGCTGATGGTACACTCAACTTCATATAAAATGAGCTCTATAAGTACATGTAAAAGTTCTGAAACCTGCAAAATGTTATGAAAAGTGACCAGAATCTACATTTTCCTCACATATTTGGAATTTCAACAATAAAAATTTAAAAATGCCAGAAGAATACTGATAGAGTTTTGTACAGGCTGTGATCAAAAAATAAATAGTATAAAAATGAATAACTTGACTATCTACTAATCAAAACAGAATATTCAAGATAAATACAAAGTTTACCATATGGCTCATAGCAACATTATGCCATGCCTAGGAATGAATATAAGCTTTAATATACGCCTATACGTGAACCGTTATCTATAATGTAAAACTTGGCTGAGCGCTGTGAATGAAGGGTGTGTTAGATAGAGAGCCAGTGCTTACTCTTGGGTGTGAAGACCCAGTATTGCATGAATATCAGTTTCCCAAATTTAATCCAATTCCACGTGAATGTTTGGTAGAAGTTTTTTGGAAGTTGGCAAAATTGATCTAAATTATGGAACCATTTAGGTGGAAAGTAACAAAAATAGTTTGAAGAAAAAGAATAATGAGAAGTGAATTTTCTACTGGATTTTAAAAATGAGTAACAGAGAAGATTATACAGAAATCATTAAGTATAAACAGATAAAATAAAAACAAGAATAAACAGATGTTTGTAGTATACAATCCTGTGGATATTAAAATCAATGAGAGAAATAGGAATTATTTACTATATATTATGTCAATAAGTATTAGTAACAAGTAATATTTTTGTGTTATATTACAAAATTTTGGGTGTATTACAATGCCAATTCTGAGGATTAAGTTCATAAAGATGAACGTATCTTTATAGAATGTGTTTTTTACCGTAACACATTGCAAAATTTTTGCTTTTAAGCACTTCAAAAACTGCTTGAAAGGAATTTATAAGAAAAATGTTTATGTGATCCTGAAGAAAATGTAATAGTTAATAACATTTGTAAAGTTAAAATTTATAATATGGTAGATATTTAAAATAGTAAATTGTCCAGAATATGTAAATACTCATATAATTCTAAAGGGATTTTAAATTTGTCCTATGTGTCTGGAAGAAATTTTAGAAAGGTATATTTGTGCTAATATTTCTAGAGTTCTATATATTTTAACCCAAAAATTTTGTGTAAAAATAATAAGGAATATTTACTTAGAGTAAATAACTGCACCATTTCTTATAATAATGCAAAGCCAGGTATGGTACAACAGGCCTGTTATCTCAGGAACTGGGAGGCTGAGGTAGAAAGATTGCTGTGAGTTTGAGGCCTCCTGCCTACATGAGTTCAAGAACAGCCTAAACTACATAGCAAGACCCTGTCTTTAAAAATAAATAAATAAATACTTATAATGATGTGAAATGTATATAATCTAAATAAATATTTACACTGTCTTTTAAGTAAGCTATGGTGTATGGTTATATAGAATAGTATGCAGCCATGAAAGGTGTACTTTCAAAGTTCTAATAGTTAAGTGTGCTGTGAATTAAATCCTTTTGTACTTTTCACATTTCTCCATGAGGTTACTTTATTATATAGCAAACATTATTTTGTACAACTGAGAGTCTTTCCCTTTCACCCTGTGCTATTGGTGACTCAATAGCACAATGTCTGCAGCAAAAACAAGCTTATAATTACTTTTAAGACCACAGATTTTGGTTTCCTCAGAGATACTACTGATAATAACATTGAAGAAACACTTAGGGCTTATAATTTTTAGGTTTTACTGTCAGTGATTGAACACAGCTGTATTTTATATAACACCAGTTTTTCTTCTTCCTGAGAGCTTTTAATAGACAATATATCAAAAAGATATTTAAAATATATACAAATTATGCAAATCTATGTGAAAAGAAAAAATGCAAAGAATTCCTCCACATAGAAGAGGGAGCTTTGCTATTAAAAGAAAGGGAAAAATTGAAGCACTCTGTTATGTGCAATATTATTTCAACTCTACATATCGAATATGATGAAAAATATGTAGGTATAAAATATTTTATGAAATCTTTAAAAACTCCATTTTGTTTTATGATTCAATGAAATATTAAACTTCCCTTTATTGTTAATCAAGAGGGTGTCATGTGTCATTCTAACCATCACCCTCAAACCTTTTCCACAATTGACTGTTGGAAGTGTTGATGAGGAGCTAGGAGGCTGGCTGATGGCAGTAGTTACCTGTGTGATTTATGCTTTTTGTGTGCGGCTGAGTTAACTAATGAGCCAAGGAACAAGATAGCAAACTCCAAGAAGTCAAGTTAGTCAACACCTAACCACTGGAAAATTAAAGATCTGCTATATGCTACTTAATAAATGCATAGGGGTAAAGTCTTTTGACCAAAAATCTTCATTAAATATAATATAACAAATACAAAATTTGCAAACAGATCAATTATTTCCAGGCTTTTTCTGTAACAACTTTCACTTTAAAATTGTATTTTTATTTTTAGTGTAAATTCTTTATAATCATAGCAGTGTTCAGAGATACTACAGTACACTATAGTAAACTAAAACTTGAAAGTGAATTTTGTTATAAACATTATGAATGCAATGCAGAATGTAACAACAGGAATAATTCTTTTCAAAGTAGCATTGATTAAACACAACTTTTACATGAAATTCTTGGCCCTTTATCTTTAGGAAAAAGCAGAAAGTTTGAAATGGGTTGGTGCCATAGTCATAAGTAATACACAAGTTTAGACAATAAAGTATGACCAAGCTCTATACATGGATTTAATTCTTAGATCAGTCAGTTTCACATAATTACTCAAAATTTTTAATTATATGATAGTTAATCAGACCCAGGGGATGGAAACAAATGTTTTCCATCCTACAACTCAGAAAAGGGCATAAATTATGTTGCTGAGCATGGTGACATACTCCTGTAATCCCAGCACTTGGAAGGCTGAGGCATGCAGATCATTGCAAGTTCAAAACCAGCCTGGGCTGCAAATCGAGCCCAACTCCAGCCTGAACTGCATAGTGAGACCCTGTCTCAAAAAGAAAAAAAAAAAAAAAAAAAAAAAAAAGAAAAAGAAAAAGAAAGAAAAGAAAAGAAAAAAAGCATAAATTGTGAATTTTAGTGAATGCTACAAATAGTGAAAGTGAGTCACCTGGGAATTTCAAGAGACTGCTATCTATCCATGTAGATCAATGCTCATTTGGCATGAAATCTGGACCTCAGTAGCACTGATATGTTCTCTTAGTTGCATTATAGCTGGGCTTAGATAACCATAGTATTTTGAAAAAAAAATTGTATTTATATATGCTGTTCACCTAAATTGTCAAGGTGAGGTAAAAGATTAGTGGATAGCAAGGTGGCTGGACAATGTGTCACCCGTTAAACACAGAAACTGGTCAAATCTGTGCTGAGATACACACCCAGCAACTTCAAAGCCCTTTGTGGGATAGCCAGATCTGATGTCAAAAGAAACAAAAATGGTGGCCGTTGACCTTGTCCCATTGCTCATTTGTCCTTGAAGTGGCTCACCCGTGTGCTGAGTGTATCTTTTTTCTTCAGAGCACATTTTCCTTTTGAGTGTTTCTTTCTGCATTCCCTTTTCACCTCTTTTATTTTCCTTAAATAAATGTTCAACTTTCACGTTCATTGGTTTTCTGTTCCAATTATTTGATCTGAACAACAAGAGCCTGGAAGAGACCACCAGACACCTCATTGTCTAATAACAAAGGAACCAAGCAAGTGACAGGGATCACTGAGGTTTCTTACCATGTAAGGGAAGAGGAAGAGACTTAAAACTTGAAAAAGAATCTGTCATTTGATGACTAGAAGAGAAACAGGGTGTTTGGGGAAAAAGAAAATAAAGGGCTGTTATTCAAATCAATGTAGTCCAAGAGGAGACATCTGGTCTCTTAGTTTCGTTCTTCACATTCTCCTTTTGATTGTCAATCATTTACTTTTATCTTTAAGAGAAGAAAATGTCCTAAGAAGAGGAAGAAAGAATCCTAATAAATTATATTTTAAATACTTTTAATAAGTATTAACCATTACTTTTACTTTTTGTTTTTATGAATATCTGCTCCTTAAATATGATTATAATTCACATCTGTGTACTCTCTGAACATGTGATTTTAAACATTTATTGAAAAACAACATTTATCTAGCCTTGAGTTTATGTCAAACATTGGGTGAGGTGTGATGGATGCAAAATGGAAGCTCATGGAGTTGTGGGAGAATCAGACCTTCATGTAAAATCTGCTGGGATCTGAGCTCAGGTTTCAGAGGCAAGAAGCAGAGGGCTGTAGAGGCAGGTGTAGGAGGAGATGAAGAAGTTCTAGCTGGTATAGTGTTGGTCCTAAGCTTTAAAATAATCTCTCAGAAAAGCATCTAGCTTTTCAACTGAACTTACTGGACTCATCTTTTCCGTTGAAGGTAGAATTTTTTTTTCTTATTTTGAAGGTAGTAAAATACAACAGAACAAGATAGTATAAAGCCAACTGAGACCATGTAGTGAAACTGGTACAGAACTTCACAGCAGGTTACCGGGATAACAGTAATAGGTATCACAGTATATTTCGTTATCTTTACAATAGTTGTTCTTTCAATCACATATATCAAAATAAAATGAAATACAGAACATTATAGAACTTATCAAAACAAAATATTGAATAGAGCAGTACCATTAATCAGAATAAAGCAAAATAGTAATAAAAATATTTGTCTTTAAAGAGATGGTAGAAGGAAATACCCCGTATTTGCTATGGTCAACCTTCTAAGAAATGCTCAGATTTCTGGTTCTCATTTGCTAATGGTGGGGACAGAGGAAGGGGGGTAAGGCAAGAGGGGTGTTTGACTCTAGGTTGTGCACCAGTAGGTTCACTATTGCTTAGCAGGGAGGCAGGCTGGTTGCTAGGTTTCCCAGCATCCTAAGTTCCAACATGGCACATTCCAACATGGCAACATCTCAGAAGACACTGGTGGTTCTCCTGCTTGAGGTGCCACAGCCGGCCACATCACAGCCACTTACCAGAGAGGGGAGCTACTTGCTTGGTTTCCCAGCACCCTAAGTTCCAACATGGAATGGATCTCAGGAGACAGTGGTGGTTCTCCCCCTGAGGTGGCTGCAGCCTGCCACACCTTAGCCGCTTACCAGGGAGGCGAGCAGCTTGCTTGGTTTCCCAGGGTCCTAAGTTCCAAAATGGCATGGATCTCAGGAGACAGTGGTGGTTCTCCCTCTGGAGGAGCCACAGCCGGCCACACCACAGCCACTTACCGGGGAGGCCTGAAGGTAGACTTCTGAAAAGGCTTTACAGTGGAGTGGGAAGAGTTCTGCCCTAAAAGCCAGGGGACTTGGATTACATTAGCAGAAGACTGCACGGTAGGGCACTTCCTTGACTTGATTAGGTGTTGGGATTCTCAATTCTAATTGTAGTCAGTTTTGTAATATTAATTTTGTAACATCTATGTCTTTCCAAGTTATTAGTTTTCCTGTCCAGAATACTTTCCTGATGTTCTACACCACAGTCTGCCCGTCAGCATGAAATATATGTTCTGTGGTTCCTTGTTAATATATTCATGACATTTCAGCTTACAAATAGGTTCAAAGTTCAACAAACCTGTAAGATATCCCATCTTATTCTGTGCAGTAAGATAATAGAAATAGGGAGAGAGAGAGAAAGAGAGAAAGAGAGAGAGAGAGAGAGAGAGAGAGAGAGAGAGAGCAGTACATTTTGTGACTGAATTAATATTACTTTGATATGGAACACATTTTTTTCAAAGAAATATTTAATATTCATTCTTCTTCCAAGGCAACTTGTTTTCTACTTAAAGAAATTTTAGGTTGTAGTTTAAAAAAATATTTGGTAGTGGGAGCAGAGGATAGTTATGATAGGATTATTTGGCTTTACAGGAAATCTTGTGTAACAGATAAAGTGATTAGTTACAGAGAAACCAGTGTTTGCTCTATATGACTCCTAAACACCCCGCAAAGCCATTCAAGCATGGCATTTCAATTAATTAAATATGTACAAAGTAAACAGGAGCTCTCCACTACAGGAAACTCTATAGTGGTGTGGCAGACTCCCAAGAGGGCTGATCCTTGTTAACCTAAATGGTGTGATGCTCCCTGCTAACCTTGTTTTTCCTTGGGAGCCTTCCCAGAACAACTAGAAGCATTTAGGTCAAGGAGAGTTAAGGTACTCTCTCTTCATGACTAGTCATCAGCGGAATTCTGCCTAAGCTGTCTTCTTCACAAGTGAGAAAAAAAAAATGAAATGACTCATCAAGTCTTTGAATGAATTGATTTTTTTCCTTTTTGTCTGATATCAGATATAAATGCTCTTTTTTTTTTTTTTTTTTTTTTTTTTTTTTTTTTTTTTTTTTTTAAACCCAACGATTACCGTTCTGTGCAGTTAGGGCTTGTGCATTTCTCTTGGGATGTAGTACATTTTTTTTCAACCAGCACTTGAGAGACTGAGCACTTATGTGCCATTCATAGCTTGCTGATCCATCACATCAGGCACTGGCCCCCTAAGATCAGTATTTTCTGAATGGGAGCTCAGCGGTTGAATACTCCTTGGGAGTCTATGGTTGAGAGTGTCCTGAGAGTTTTGTTTGAGATAAAGTAAATTTGTGTTCTCATTTAGCTTATGGAGGGAGGGCAGCCTCCTTTCTAAAGACTCTTAGAGGACTCTTTACAAACACCTCTGAAAACTCCAGACTATAGATTGGATACTTGATCCTCAAAAGCAAAATCCTGGATGTTTATGTAGGTGCTGTGGATAGCAGGACCTCTCCTGTTGCAAAGCGCTGTTTATCTCCATTCTAATTTGTTTGTCATGTAGACTTTTGTCTGATAATTTCTTCTTATGAGTGCTTCAGTTTAGAAGAAAGGATTGATAGTTATTTTCAAAATGAAATGAAAATGAGCACTAGTGGGTAATTCAGGATTAGGGGACTGCACAACAGGACACCCTGTTAGTGGAAATATACCAGTGCTCGGATTGGTGAGCTCACATCAGTGTCATCCTAGGCCTGCTGGATCCAAGTGTCACAAACTGGTTAGCTTAGAACAATTGAAATTTGTCCCCTTCCTCGGGAGGCGTGTCTGAACTTAAGATTTTTGCAGAGTCATGTTCTGAAAGCCCTAAGGAAAATCTTTGTAAACTTACTAGGTTTTGGTGGTTGTTGGCAATTTTTGTCATTTTTTGGTTTAGAGATACATCACTACAATCCCCTGAACCATTGCCCTATGCAGTTTTCCACGTCTCTCTCTTTATATTGCTTTTTCTGTATACAAGGACCTGTGTCCAAGTTTCCCTATTTGTAAGCACATGAGTCATTGGAGTAAGTTCCACTCTAATCCAGTGCTGCGTCCAGCTCAGCTCTTGAAACTCCAGAGGGAGGACAGTGAGGAATGAAGAAGACAGGAACTGATATACCAAAGCTAAAGGTCAGGGAGAGCACCGTCTCCTGGTAGAAGAAAGGAGCCGCCCAGCACCTGCACAGTTTTTATCTATACAATCAGTGTGTGAATAAATTCATGGAGAGTTTAAGGGGAGGGAGGAATCAGTGACAGGAAGACTATCTAACCTATAGCAGAACAGCACGCCATGGTGGCTTTATGCAGAATAAGAGGAGAAACTGTCTAGACTATTTCAAGCTAAGATCAAGTCCCTGTGTGCCTCAGCTCCCTGAGCTGTGCACACTGCTCATGGGCTCTGGCAAACTCATGAGAAGCGGTGGCCTTGCCCTGGATACCCAAGGTACTTTGCCCTTAAGAGTCCAGTATGATACCATCATCATTAATTACATTGATTTCCAAGTCAGCTCACACTCTGAGATTCTGGTCATATGAGTTTTTGGAGACACTCTTAAGCAAGTACATTCTTTCATGCTATCATCGTTTCCCAGGAGTTACTTCACAAGAAAAAAAAAAAAAATCCCAAACTTCCAAGATCACTTCTCCATATCAGAATTCTTTTTGAGTGTATAAATATGAAGCCATATCCCCCCAAATTGCAGGTTACATGCTGCCATGACTGTAGCCTCTTGAATGTTCCCAATTCTTTTAGGTTACAAATTACAATTTTTAAATTCTAATTTTAAAGCATAAAATAGATTTCTTTGATGTTTCCTAATGTGCTAAAAATAACATCATATTGTACCATGTGCCTTGGAAATCTTGTGACCAAACTGTGTCACAAACTGACAGATCCGCCCCATCATGCTCAGATGCTTGCAGTGACACTCACTGTACAAACGTTTCATATTTATGCTTTATTGTCACATTAACATGCACACACTAAAAATACTTAGTGGACACCAACCAAAAAGCTTTCATAAGAGAATGCCAAAGATCTGTTAGTTACACGCTCTTTGATATAGTGTACTGATTCACTGTTATTTCACATAAGCTAGCGAGATTAGCTATATTAATTCATGCTTCAAGGATGAGAAAAAAATAAAATTTATCAATTAAATTTTAAAATCTAATTTAATGTAAACATTTGTGATACATGATAGTTATATTTGTTAAAGTTGAATATATATGTATATGATTTATTTATTATTATTAGTTTATTTTTGAGACAGGATCTCCTTATGCAGTTCAGGCTCATTTTGTAGTCCAGGCTGGTCTCCAACTCATAATGATCTTCCAGCCTCAGCCTCCCAAGTGCTGGGATATGTATGATTTCTATTTATTTATTTATTTATTATTTTCAAGGTAGTAAAATACAACAGAACAAGGCAGAATAAAGCCAATCAAGACAATGCCATGAAACTGATACAGAACTTCACAGCTGGTTACCAGGATAACAGTAAAAGGTACCATAGTACATCTTGTTATCTTCACAATAGTTGTCCTTTCAATCAGGTATAGCAAAATCAAGCCAAAAATTGAACATTAGAAAACCTATCAAAGCAGAATATTGAATAGAGCAAAACAATTAATTAGAATAAAGCAAAACAGTGAAAACAATGCTGGCCCTCAAAGAGAAGACAGAAGGAAATCCCCCATATTTACATATGGTTGTTCTCCCAAGAGATGCTTTGGCTTCTGGCCCTCAGTTGCTAGCGGTGGGGTGGGGGACACGGTGAAGGTTAGGGTTAGTGTTAGTGCTGGTAGGCTCACGGGAGACCCCAACTGGTTCTATTCCTGGCTTGCCCACAGTTTGCTTGGGCCACGGCTACTTACCAGGAAGGGGGCATGTTGCTTTCTTGCTCAGAGCCCCAAGTTTCAACAGTTATATGATTTCTTGATTAAGTTTCACTCAACTGACCCTAGAAATGATTATTTTATATGATGTCCAGCACATAATTTATTTCATAAATGGAAAATTTTTATGAGTCGTCATTCTTTGTCATTTTTTGAAATAATTTATATTTCCTGCATTCTCACTTCTCAGCTCCACAACTTTCACCAAATGTATGTGGAAAATTTTCACTCTGACCTCCAGGGTTCCCACCATCGCTAAATGACTTAAAATAAATGTGCCTACACAATCTGAAGGAAGTTCCTGATTATCTGAATAATTTCCCTCATTACTTGTACCTTCCCTTTGCAGACTTTGCAATTCTTTCTTCGGTGTTGCTTAAATACCACGGTGGATGCTGAGTAGCATTAACTTCAAAATGCAGCCAGGTTTGTGGGCAGGGATGGTTCCACAGTTAAGGGCACAGAAAGCACTGTGGGGAAAACAGCCATATACAAGAAGAACAAAAATAAAAGAGACAAACAAACAACAACAAAATCCTATACACCTTCTTTAAAATATAAAAGAAAGAAAGAAAGAAAAAAAGAAAGAAAGAAAGAAAGAAAGAAGGAAAAGAAAGCGAGAAGGCAAGCATGGCAAAGCTTTCAAATAGCCAATGTTTGCACACCTGCCTAGTTATTTAAAAATGTATTTCTCATGTCAAATGTAAGTTTCATGTCTTGGTTACAGAGTATAATGTAGTTTTGTACATGAAAGGCAAAGCTTTGGATACAGATGGTACCTACCTGGAAACTCACTGCCTAAGACCATGTAGAGTGGAGCAAATTTTCAGAACAAAATTTGGATTGTAAGTGGAAGGTGGCAGGCTCTAGTGAGAAACAATCTTCTGGAAGCATCTGGCAGGGAGGTTGTGGAATAATCACTAGAATGCCCCCCACCCCCACCCAGCCTGGAACATTCTCCTAGAATGATAAGCAGTCTCTGAGGTTTGCATCTTCTTTGCTTTTTCTATTTTTCAAAAATTTCTATGAAGAGATGCTGACAGTCTGTGAACTACAGAAGAAGGAAGAGAATGGCAAGCCTTCATTTCGGTATCCAAACTAAGCATTCACAGAAAGACACCCCTCAGGCCCTGCTAACAACCTGTATTTTGCAGCTGAATTCACTGCTCTCCTAGCATTGAATGTTGTTTCTTCTGCAGCTTGCATCTGTTCTGGAACTTTGGTCACATGAGGGCAATGACTGGGGACACCATGGAGGGGTCTTCTTTTCTGTTAGTCAGAGGAAGGGAGTAGGGACCCCCCTGACCTTTAAAGGCCAGCGCCTACTTGGGAAATACGGATGGCTCTGCTGCTCCTTTCAGGACTCGCAGCTGCGGTGTCTCTTAACCTGCTTCCACATTTCATTTGAAGGACTGGAGCCTGCTCTCAGGCTGCACGGATTCCTGTGTGCCAGCATCATTTCTGCTGGTGTCAAGAAGTCTGTAGCCTCTGCATTTTCCCAACTTTCTGCTCCAGGACCCAGAGAACTTATTTATCTTTATTGCAGAGGATGAAACGCCCCTCTCCTGTACTCTCTTCATGAAATCAGCACTCCAATCCCAATTCCTTTACTTTCTTCAGAAACCTCATGGGTGCTCCAAGACCTTGAAGTAAATCTGGAAGAAACAAAGAAAAAGCTCAGATCCTTTGTGCTTCTACACTTCCACATAGTCTCCCCAAGGTGACACTGTGCATGTAAGAAATGTCATCTAGTGAAATGGATCAGTAAAACCATATAGAGAGTTTGTGTTTTTGTGTATATCTTTTTTTCTTTCTGTGTTTACAAATAGGGGTGTATATAAAACATATATCTATTCATATATAAAATGCATGTTTCCTAAGCAATGATATGTTTCATTTCTTATGGCATTCCGATCTCATGGTAATGATATACCTATGTCTCAGCATTTTTATTGAAGTGAAATTTGGATCCATGCAGTTGCTGAATTTATATTTTCAAAGAGGCCCCAGTTGACCCAGTAACATCAGTGCTAGAGTGTCTCTGATATCACACAGTGAGAATTATGATAAGATGAAAGTTATGTCACGATTTTAAATAGCTCACATTTATGTAAACTAAATTAAGTGGAAAGAGTAATTAAGAAACTTGGAAAATATTTGGAAAGGCTTTCTTCCCTGTGCCTTCTTATGCCCTGCAATTTGCTATTCCTGTGAGTTAGTGTGTGGGAATGCATATAACATTGCTTCCAATGACATTCTGGCTTAACCTAAGGCAGGAAATGCTAGCAATTTGTCAACAGAGTCAGTCCTTGAGATTTCTGCTTTTACAAACTGAAGCCCTGATTGGCACCTGAACTTTAGAAGGTTTATTTAATGTTACAGAACTCCTGTGTTTCTGGTTATCCTTCAATTCAGAAGATTTGTATATGTTTTACCCAGTGACCCGTTGCTCCCCTCTCCTTAGCCCCCTAATCCCTTTGCTCTTGAGGTTAGAGTCTCTGGAGAGTTTCTTAAATGTGAGCCTGCTGCGCTGCCTGGAAGCCCGGGGCTGGCTGGCTGAAGATGCGCTCGGCTCTGTCTCTGCTAGCAGCGATGTCCTCACTCCACACCTTGCTAACCTGCTTTTTCGTGCTTTGTGCTTTTGCAAACAGTCTTGCTGTACACTACCGAGAAGTTTAAGGTACCAGTAAAGTCCTTTCCTGCTGCTCCTTCCTTTCTTCCACTCGTCCTTCTTTGTTCCACTGCAGGGTGGAATGTCTGGGTTCCATGAAGGTGCTGCAGAAATGGAAAAAAGAACACTAAATTGTCATTTAAACCACTGCTTTTTGTCAGTATTTCAATAATCAGTCTATGAACCAGCATCGCTTTATGTGTACCTGGAATGAAATACACCAACCCAGGTAAGTTTGTGATGCTTCTATGGAGAGAAAAAAATCCAGAAAGATCTGGGATTAGAAAGTGGTAGAGGAAATGAACAACAACCTTGTTTCATTCCTTCTGTTCTTACTGGTAGCTTCAGTCACAAACTTGCCACTTGGAGTAGTTTGCACACTCATAGAAGACTAAGCCTCCTAAATATCTCTAGGAATGACAGGAGGAAACACACTGGAGCCAGTGAGATGATGAATGTGCAGAGAGAGCAACACTGTGGCCAAGAAATGGGGCAGGACTGAGCTGTACCAATTACAAGCAAGGATTTCAAAATCATTATTCTCTTTTCTGCAAGGTTAAAAGAGAGTGAATTCAAGACACTGGAGGCACATAGTGAAAAGAACTAGATCCCTACATCATTACTAAAAATAAGGAACTCTTTGGTGGAGATGCAGAGAAGTACATGGCAGATGTGATGGGGTTGGTTACAAATGCTTAATCTCCACCAAATTCTGGGTGCAAGCTTCGAGGCAAATAGTCAAGTCATGGAATGCTTGGTGGGAGCCAAGTGCTCCCACATACTGTGACTGTCTGAAGTGCGAGAATATCTATGACTAAAGAGGATTCTAACCTATGAGACGTATTTCTCAGACGAAAAGTACTTGTAGCTATGCAGATCTACAGGGAGAAGAAAGACTGATGGAAAATCTCTGAAGTCCTTCAAAATTTGGAGACATACAACAAGAAGTAAAGGCTCTTGCCTTTTACACTTTTGACTGATGAAAGGAATTCATGAGTCCTCTTGCACCTTTGCTGAAAAAGATTATGGTGAGGATTCACACAGTGGAAATCAAGCTTGCCAAAGTCCAGAAATACTTTGTAGATTTTGTAGCAGCGGAGATACAAAAGTACCGTGAATTATCACATTATTGGAGTTAATTTAGCACAGAGAGGATGTAGGGAATGCATTTCTTAGTGGAGAGTGGAGTCTGACCTAGAGGAAGGTTAGAAGACCTCATACTTGAGGGCTGGATGTGATACCTAAGAACCAGGCACAAGGCTCCTTGAAGAGGTTCAGGCCATTGCATGCGGCTTCATCAATCATTCTGCTTAACTATGGGATCAATGAGCACAGGTAGGAGAGTGAAGAAGGTAGAAGCAAGCAATCTCTAAAAATCTGCATTTTTATAATAAAGTTAAAGGCACAGAGCTGTATATTCATGTTTCTGTTACTGGAGTAGTGCTCCAGACCCGAGTTGGGAAAACAACAGCCTCCACAAAAGAAAAAAAAAAAAAAAAGGATTTTTCATTTATGAATGTCATTGGACTCTAGAAATTAAAGAAATGGAATACTATCAGGATACAAGGGAAGATGGTTTTTTCCTAAAAAACTGCCAGTGTTCTAAGAACCTTCCTAATTCTATGGGGAAAGTAAAGGATGGCTTAGAATTCTTGAGAAATGGAGGAGGTAGGTCCTGAAAGAAGTGAAACCCATAAATGATATGACTTAACCCGACATATTGATTGTGGTCTTTCCCCATCTCAAATGGAAGAGGAGCAATAATGGAGAGTTGAGAAGTCAGTCAAAAAATCACAAAACCATGTTCATTACATTTGATTTTAACAACTGCAAATGCTGTTACAGGACAGATGACTGGGATTTCTGTTTTTTGGTCACAGAAGGATGACAAGGGTTGTCCTCTGAGACTAATGATTGAGAAATAGACTGCTAAATATGAGATGGTGATGAAATAAAAGGGGAAAACAAACAAAGTCAGCCATCACTCCTTATTCGTGCTCACATACACAGCCCCAGGGCGGAAAACAAGAGAGGCACGTCTACAGTATGAAAATGTTCAGAACACGACAGACACTGTCCCTCAGGGACTAACCTCAAAGAGGTATCCAAATAGACTAAGTAAGTCGTTTATATGTTTTCTCAGCTTCCATTCAGTTAAAAAACAAAAACAAAAACAAAATGCAGAGCCTTGATAATAACTATGAATTCTTTGTGAATAAAGGATAAAATGGGCAGAAATATCCCTATTCAGAGTTTAATTTTTAAATTTTTCCCCAATTTTATGTGCACAAGAATAAAATTTTGTGTAAAAGTTATAAAACTGTGTTAAATCACATCAACCTTCCCTATGTGACATTTAAAATATTGCTTCAATAGTTGTGTAATGGTATGAAATAAGTTGGTAGGAAATTGTGAGTTTTAATTTCAAATGGTATTTGAGACAAATAGATGTGATCCCACGGGAGGTACTCTAATGAGTAATAACATTAGTAAGTTGGCTAATAAGGTCTTAAAATGGAGAGCAGCATGAAGCTGTTTATTTGGGGCTAGTCCATAGGAATCAGAACTCAAAAGGGTTCCCATTAGTGAAAGACTAGGCCCGGGATGATAGAGTCACCTCTGATGCAAGAAGAGTGAAGCCTGGAGAAATCAGATGGATAGGATTCTAATCCCTTATTAATCAAGACAGCTTTAATCAAAAGTCTAATCTCTTGGAGTAATAATAGTCAGGTTCATTCTTCACGTGATAAACCATACAAATATTTGAAAAATTACACCGTCATGGTTATCATCAGGATCCCTCCATTTATTTACAGTCTATTATTTTTAGGCAAATGTTGGAGGCTTTTCCATATATGATTTCATTAATCTCAACAAGTCTAGAAGATATAGCTGTTATTAATGCTTATTAACATCTGCTGTTTTATTCCCCCCGCCCTGCACATGAAAAGCCAATCTTCCTAGCCTCTCTGTGGCTGGATACTATGACTTAGTTCTATCCCTTGGCAGGGAAGGAAACTGATGTTTTTAGAGTAGAGCACTCACTTCCAATGTGAGAGCCTACACTCATTCTCTCACAGAAGCTGGGGAGGAAAATAGGTTGAGGCAGTAGGGTTGAAACTGCTGAGTAATTTACATCCCTAGATGCCAGACAGGGATTGGATGAAAAAGAAAGCTACAGGGTAGGGTTGTTTGCTAATGTAGCAAAACCAAGCTTCTCCTCACCCTGTAATGAAAGACTGTTCCTTAGTCACCTTGTACAAATGAGAAAAGCAAGGACTTTCCAAAATAAGACACCTTACCTTGCATTGTACTTTAGGCTACAGAAGTGACAGACTTTAGGAGTAAAATGAAAACTCTTTTTAAAGAAAAATAAATGCTTAAAACTTGTTTAGTGTTAAAGTTGTGCAAACAGACGACTTAGGGACCTCTTTTCACAAGTAACTTAGCCTGTCTGTACCTGTTTCAGTGTTCATGTGCTAAGTTCCTTTTCTCATGAGTGACTTAGAACTTTAAAAAGATCCCTTTTGTGCAGTAAGAAGTGAAGAATCAAATAATGATGAAAGCTTCTTTGCTGGCCTGACAGCAACACTGGCTTCTTCAGTTAGGCTACACTTGAAAAACATTAGGAATCAACACAGCCATTATTACCTGTGGCAAAACACTTGGCTATGCTAATAACTTCCCCCATGAGGTATGGCTGGAAAAGGTTTCCCAGTTTACAATGCAGGGTAACTGGTGTGTTTTTGTGCATCCCACTTAGTGCTTTAGAATCTCTGAGTGGCCCCTCTGAGAGCAGAAATAGATTGGCAATTGCAGATCAAATAATCCATCAGAGGAGTGACTGGGAAAAAAATTCAAGTTGTTACACTGTGTGTGTGTGTGTGTGTGTGTGTGTGTGTGTGTGTGTGTGTGTGTAAATATAGTCTGACTATTTTTGCATTTCCTAGTCAGGACGGTGTTCTTACTATGTTTGATTTTCTTCTTTCTAACAATGAATAGCAAATCTGCAGCTTCCTTTCCTTCAACTCTAGCTGTCAGTGCCAGATAGGGATTTAGGCACATTTTCATGAGATTGTAAATTTCTTGGCAGCAAAGATTTGAGGTTACTTGTCTTGTTGCACAGGCCTTAGCCTAACGTTGAACACGTTGTTAAGTTCTCTGCCAACACTATATGGAAACATAAGAAATGACAGGCTAGGGTTATCAGCTCAAATGGCCTATGGACTCCTTATGCACCATCATTAAGTGTGAATCCTCATTTCAGAGGAAAGTAGTAAGAAAAATAAACAATTGCAGTATTACAGATCCGATACACAAGATTAAGGTCAGCTGGTGGTCACAGGTGACCTAACTGCATGCTGCTGCCTTGAAAGTCCTATGGTGTTTCGAGGCCAATTTCAGAACCACTGTCTTCATCCCCTTTGAAGACTATCTGGTCTCTAAAGCTGTCTGAATAAAGTTGTCCAAACTCTTTCATGGAAGTATTACTAAAATAGTGTACTTCCATACCAAGTTTCCTAAGGATTATGAGACGCAGGCTTTAATGCTTCTTAATAGCAAAATTTAATTAAAGTAAATGTACCTGGGGAAGAATACTGTATGCACACTTAACACAAAATCAAGCACTGTGCTGAGGAAAAGTAAGAGCTTAATGCAGATGAATTTCAAAATATTTGGTTTAAGCAAGAAGATCAGCCTATCCTTTATTTCCCTTTAATACGTTGTGTAGGAATTTTAACGGTTGTTTAGTAATAGTAATCCTAAACCTTATATCTGCAATCAGCATGCATGTGCCAGTCCTTCACTCTCAGTAAACACAGTGAGATCCAATCAGTCCTCTGCAGATGCTCCTTATTCTATTACTGCAACGCAATCATTTGGGGGAAATCTTTGAAACTAACGGAAAACATCACAATATGGACTATTGAGCAATATGGACTGAAAATGGAAGACTGGAAAAATAGCTTGTCATAGCCCATTAGCAGCTACACACAGCTATTTAAGAAACTATTTTTCACATGTTTCCAGTTTGCACATGGCTTTAAAAGAACCCACCTTGTTTATCCTCGAACAGTGGGTACATTTATCCTAGGCTATAAAGTTTGATTTATAAAGAACATACTCATTTTCACAAGAAAAAAATGTGTAACTTGATTTAAGATTAGCTTTTGAATTTTTCTTGGAGAACTATAGTTCTGATTTTTATTTTTATTGAGTACTGAGCACAACCAAGTAATGCAATTTAATGGTATGAGTTTATTTATCATGAGCAAGATTCTATACTGAAAATTGGTTAGTACCTTGGCAAGCTGATGTTTAATTCTTTTAGTTTTTTCTCCATTGTTTTATAAATATTTATTCACTTGTTTTGCTTCTCTCTGACCTCCTCTAACCTGGTTGTGTTTCCCTCATTATTGATGTCACTTTCGAAATAGCTCTGTTATATTTTATTTCTCAATCAATGAATTTTTGGCTTCATATTTAGTGACATTCTTCTTCCTTAAGCTGTCAGGAATTTCACTTCATTTGTCTCAACTCTTGGTTAAGTAAACAAGGACATTTTCTCTCTACTCTCACTTCTCATACTTATTTTAGGAGGAAAAAGTGGTAATAGCTGCTGTGGGTCTATTAATACATCCCAGGCCTTCTACCAAGAGTTCTCAAGACAATTTCTTATATTTCATAGAATGGAAAACTGACAATAAGAGGTGTTAAATGACTTCTCTGGGTTATACATTGTGTATATTGTGAGGCTGATGTTCAAAATAATTTCCTCCTGACACTCAAACTCCTGGTGTTTCCATTATTGCACAGTATCCTACAATTAGTTCCTGCCTTCCTTGGTGAACACTTAAGAGTAGAATTACAGGTATAAAGAAAAAAAAAAGGTAGGATGAATATGAGCAACAAACCAGAGAGACCAGGGAACACACCTTACTGCCATTTACTGCTTTGGCAGTGTATTTAGTTTTGTAGGTTGTTGTAGCTAGGGATGTGCAAGGAGAACAAGACCATACAAGTCACATAATTTATAGTAATATTTCATAATAGTCACCCAAGTGTTGAATACAAAGAAAGTACTAGAAATCTGTTCACACACTAAAGACCTAGAGAATCAAGCTGAGGCCTGGATCCCATGGCCATATCCTGCATGAGTTCAGCTGAAAACCTAGAGCCAATGACAATGCCTTCCATGAGTCCAACTGGAGGTCTAGAGCCCATGACAATGACTCATGCAGGTGTATCTCATGGATCTGTGCTGGGGAGGTCTAAAGGTCAGTGGTGGAAGCTAGAAAGTGTATGCCACCGGGGTGAAGGATCTGTGCCACTAGGCTGAGGATTCTGTAGCAGAGCCAAGAAGTGGGTCTCAAAATAGGACCAGGACTTCCCTAAAAAGTACCACAGCCACCCTCAGTGATAAGGAGGTCCCGATCTCCTCAACAATGAAAACAGCCAAGTTCATATCAGGCAGTTGAAAAGTTCTTGCCCTAGAACAAATTATTGTACACTTATAGCAATGATCTAACATTGCAGAAGGCCAAAATGAGAATGTTTATCCTGATAGCCTCTCCTTCTCCTTCTTCTTGGGCCCAAATCATTACTTTCCTATTTGTGGGCAAAAAATTTCCAATCAGTTCTTTGTATGTCATCAATGCCTGCCCCATGCACCACTTCAAATCAGAGGTCATATAACTCTCTGTCCCCACTGCATCCAATCAGGAGGAAAAAGGCAAACTCACAGGTTGTGGGCTCCTTTCCTCTCTGAGTCCTCAAAAAATGGGCACTTTCACTTTCTCTTTTCTTTTTCTTTATGGCACCGAAAAACTCTAACAGAAGCCAGCTTGACAAGCTTTGGGACCAAAGCTCTCTCAAAGTTAATTGCAGCCATTTACAGTGACAAGGTCTCTAGCTGCTCCAGTGACAACAGCTGAGCTCATATTAGGAAGACCAGCCTGACAAGCTCCTCCAGGAAAACCAACAGCTCCAAACAACAAGACTCACTTAGGATGAACCACAATGCTACTGATTCTCTCCAGGCACACTTTTTATACTGGCAAATTTCCTCAGGTGGGCCATCTATACTCAGCACCACACTGATTCAGTTTAGCTAATATTAAGTTGATCACAAGTTTTTAATCTACCACACAACTAAAGTAAAAGTCAGCTTTTAAATTTTAAGTAAAAATCTTAGTAAGCTCGTATGGCACAGTGCTGAGGATTTAGTATAAAACAAAAAATGAAATTGCTAGAATTACTTGCTCACTAAGAGTCCAATGCACTTTTATGCTGAAACATCTATTAGTTACTATCTTTGATTTTGAAAATTTCCTTCAAGATAAAAATTTCCACCAACAGAGAAAAGATGGCAAATAACATTCAACCTTAGTGTGGCCCAATGTATATAGGATAGACATATGAGGAAGATATCAGTGACCTTGATCTTTGACAATTTAGGATCACCCAGTCACATAAAAGGTTACTGTTTTCCTTAATGCCACTTTGGACACTTTGTAAAATTTCTAAAACACTTCTGATGTATGAAATAAGAGTTTCTATTGCAGAATTTAAAAACAGTTATTTATAAAACCTAAAATAGGGATTCATGATATTTAAGAGTAGCACATAAAAGTGGGACAAAATATAAATTCAAGGTCCTAAAGTAGAGATTTCCCAAAGCACCCTTCCTTCCTCAGCATCAGTAATCTCTTCTTAATCTTACTTTGAGGAGAGGGATTGATTTTCTTATTTCACATTCTGGAGTAGATGGTAATAGGAGAGACAAAGTGGTCAGTTCATAAACTGTAAGGAATCAAGGTGTCTCAGCAGTAAGGAAAGTGAGTTTATGATTTAACTTCTGACTTTTTTAAAAGTCTAAATATAAACTAGAAATTTCTGGTATCCCCTTTTATGCTTATCCTTATGGTGAACTTTCATAAAAATGTTCCTTTTATACTTTAATGAGCTTGCATGAGAAGATAATGAGTATGGTGAAAACAGTAAGAGAAAATACATAGAAGGAGTTTTCTCTACTCCCATGGTTGATAAAACCCTATTTTAAAATGATGGACAAAAGCTGATATTAGTGGAGTTCTTGTGCAACTGCAGCTGCCACTGAGGAGTTGGCCTGCACCTCCACACGCTCCCGGCATGACTCTATCTAGCCCTGGGGAATGCGTGCTGCCCTTGGACCTTGGCCTGCGCCCAACTGACACCTAGACCCAGGGCATCTGTTCATCCCTCAGGAATACTCCCTGCCTCCTGGATCTAATACTGCTGTTGATCTTCAGCTTCCCCCATTTCTCCCAGAACCTTGGACTACAGTGGATAAACTGTGCTCACTTGAAGGGAGGAGATTCAGTACCTGCCTCACCCAAAAAGAGGATCTCAGCAGGCTCCAGTCAGTGTGGTAAGTATGCCCCCAAAATAGAGAGGTACAGTGGATAAATAAGGCCAGGAGTAAAGCCCCTTCCAACTAACTGTAAGTCCTTGGTGAGTCTGACAAGCATGTGGATGACCCCTTTGTACACACAGAAAACATCAGACAGGATGAAGAGTGTGCCAATAAAGACTGCCCCAACTTGGAGAAAATTAAAAGGGCTTATGAGACACACAGGGACACAGTAGGGACACAGTAGGGCCTCAGCTGACACAAACACTATAGACAGGGAGACTTGGTGACCTGAAATAACCTGAAGATAAAGTAATTGCAGGAACTAAAAGTTGACCTACATCAATACTACTAGGTTTGTCAGCCCAGGAAGAATATAGGACTCACCCAACAGGCCCTGCAGTGGGAAGTCAGGTTTCTGGCCCTCCAATTCACTGAGGGGCTCAACAACTGGACAAACATCAACCTTACATTAGGACCACAAGATACACAGTTGACACTAGTGGGACTGAAGGACTAAATATTAACTCAAAAGGGGAAAAATGACAAAGATGAAAATGCAAAATGCAATCTGAAGCCTCCAGTCCACCAAGAGCAAGTACAGGAGACAATGAAATAGAGGACTACAAGAGTAACATGTTGGAAATCTCTGAAAAGATAGCAAATGAAAAAAAAAAAAAAAAAAAAAAAAAAAAAAAAAAAAAACTCCACGAGGCTATGGAAGAAGTCAAATTAGAAGTATTCTCCCATGTAAAGATACAAATAACAACCTTAGTAAAGGAGTTGCTGAGCACAGCTAAAGAAGAACTAGAGAAAAAAGTATAGGACCATGGGGAACCCATTGAAATCTTGAATATATAATGTAGAAAACAAGGAGAATTCATGAAACAAACTCAAAGAAATATCAAGGAAACAAAAAATTTTATTCAAAGCTGGCAAAACCATTTACATGAAGCTGATGATAGGATTTTGGACCTTGAGGACAGGATCACAATTAGTGATCATGAAAGTATGGAACTTTAAAAAATAACAATGCAGCATGAAATGACAATCCAGCAGCATTAAGATGATGCTGAGAAACAATATAAGATTAGTAGGCATCAATGAAGATGCAGGAGTCAATGCAAATGACATAACTAAAATATTCAAAGAAGTAATAACAGAAAATTTCCCAAACATGGGGAAAAACCTGATGTGCAGATAACTGAGGCATGTAGAACATCAAATAGTAACAACCAACATAAATCTGCAGCTAGATATGTAATAATTGAGATCTCAGACATACAGCATAAAAACAGAATACAAAAATCTGTTAGTGAAAAGACAAAACTCACCTATCAAGGAAAGCCCATTATAATTACAGCAGACTTTTAAGCATATACCCTGAGATCAAGATGACATTGGAGTGAGATATTTCAAGTCTTGAAAGAAAACAAGTTTCAATTCAGACCGATGTACCCAGAAAAACTTGCATTCAAAATTAATGAAGAACAAGATACTTCCATGACTAAGAACAACTGAAGAATTTCATGTCCACCAAACCAACTCTAGAAAGAGTATTGAAAGACATACTAGAAAGAGACAAAAATGACCACAATCCCCAGAACAACAACAAAAAGAAACCACCAGGTGTGACAAGCAATTAAACAAGGGGGAAAAGCAGAAAGCAAACAACTGGAACATAACATGGCAAAGTCAAGCCAGTATATGTCAGTTACAGCCATAAATGTAAATGGCTTCAATTCACCTATCAAAAGAAATAGGCTGGCAGAATGGATCAAGAAACAAGATCCCAATATGCTGTATATAACAAATACATCTGACCCAAAAGGAAATTCATAGATTAAAAGTCAAAGAATGGAAAACAATATTCCATGAAACAAGAGCCCAGAAAAAGTAGGTGTAACTATTCTATTTGCAGACAATGTGCACTTCAAACCTAAAATGATTAAAAGAGATAGAGAAGGTTACTACATTTTCATTAGCAGAAAAATTCAAGAGGAAAAACTAACAATTATAAATATATATGCACCAAACATAAGAGCACCCAACTATATAAGACAAATACTAATGGACATTAAAAACCAAATACACAAGAACACAATTTTACCAGGGGAACTAAAAAGCCTGTTGTCACAAAGGGATAGATCAACTAGACAAAAAGTCAGCAAAGAAATAAAATAACATAACTGAATCATACCTGTGAGCAATTGGATTCAGTAAATGTTTACAGAATGATCCACCCAAACATAACAGAATACACATTCTTCTCAGCTGTGCATGAGACATTCTCCAAAATACACTGTATATTATCCTATAAAACATTCTTAAGTAGCTACAAAGATATTGAAATTATCCCATGCATAATTTCTGACCACAGTGCACTGAAATTGGAAATCAGTGGCAAAAGAAATTGCAAAACCTGTATCAATACGTGGAAATTAAATAACAACCTTTTGAACAACCAGTGTGCTACAGACAAAATTACAGAAGAAATAAAGCAATACCTACAATACAATGAAAATGTGGAAACATCAAATTGTAATCTGTGGGATGCAATGAAAACGGTCTTAAGAGGGAACCAAACAGCAATAAATTGTCATGTCAAGAAAACAGAATGGGCACAAATAAACAACCTAATGCTTCATCTCAAGCTTCTATCAAGTTAAATTCAAGACTCATAAAAGAGAGTAAATTGTAAAGATTAGAGTAGAAATCAATGCAATTGAAACTTAAAAAATACGAAGAATTAATGAATAAAAAAACTGTTTTTTGAGAGAATAAACAAAATTGACAAATCTCTATCTAACCTTATAAAGAAAAAGAAAGAAAAACTCAAATTCATTCAATAAGGACTGAAAAGGAGGAAATTACTACAGATCCCATGGAAATTCAAAAAGATCATGTATACCTACTTTGAAAATCTCTACTCACATAGAGTGGAAAGCACATAGGAAATGGACAGATTTCTAGAAACTACCAAAGCCCAACCAAGAAGATACAGCAATTTTGAATAATCCAATATCAGCTATTAAAATTGAAAACATAATTAAAACCTTACCAACAAAGAAATGCTCAGGACCTGATGGAGTCACGGCTGAATTCTAAAAGAAATTTAGAGAAGACTTGATGCCAATTCTCCTTAAACTCTTCAATGAAATTTAAGGGGACACAATCCTTCCTAAATCATTTCTTGAGGCAAGTATTAATCTCATACCAAAACCAGAGAAAGGCCCAACCAAAAAGGGGAACAATAGGCCAATCTCACTAGTGAACATTGCTGCAAAGATTCTCAATAAAATACTGGCAAATAGAATGCAGCAAATCATCAAGAAGATTATGCATCATGCCCAAATGGGATTCATTCCAGGAATGCAGGATGGTTTAACATACACAAATCAATAAATACAATACACATCAACAGAGCCAAAAACAAAAACTATATGGTCATCTCAATAGATGCAGAAAAAGCTTTTGAGAAAGTCAAACACATGTCATGATAAAAACCCTTCAGAAACTCAGAATACACAGTGTCTACCTCAATCTTAGAAAGGCCATCTATGATAAACCAAGAGCCAACATTATACTAAATGGACAAAAACTGAAAGTATTCACATTAAAATCAGGAACAAAAAAAGGATGTCCATTTTCATCAGTGATATTCAAGATAGTTCAGGAAACACTAGCCAGAGCAATCAGACATTAAAGAGAAATAAAAGGAATAAAGACAAGAAAGGAAGAAGTTAAATTATCACTATTTGCAGATGACCTGATACTCTATATAGGAGACCCAAAAAACTCCATTAAAATCCTACTAGAGATAATAAACAATTTCAGCAGTGTAGCTGGATACAAAGTCAATAGCACTCCTGTACACAACCAAAAGCCCACTGAGGAGAAATTATGGAAATATTGGCCTTCACAATAGCATCTAAAAAAATGAAATACTTAGGAGTCAACCTAACTAAGAATGTTAAAGACCTATATTCTGACAATTATGCTATGCTTAAAAAGGAGATTGAAGAGAATATTAGAAAATGGAAGGATATTCCTTGCTTTTGACTAGGAAGAACCAACAATGTGAAAATGGCCATACTCTCAAAACTGTTATATAGATTTATCACAATCCCAAACAAAATACCATTAACATACCTCATAGATCTAGAGAAAACACTCCTAAAAATTCATTTGGAAACAGAAGAAACCTAGAGAAGGAAAGGCAGTTCTGGGCAACAAAGGCAAGACAAGAGGCATCTCAATTCTTGACTTGAATCCATATGACAAAGACACAGGGATAAAATCAGCATGGTACTGGCAAAGAAATAGACCTGAGCATCAGCGGAACAGATTAGAAGATGCAGGCACAACTACAAAGACACTCAGCCACCTGATATTTGACAAAGGGGCTAACCATGTTCACTGGAAGAAGGATAGCTTCTTTAATAAATGGTGTTGGAAAAATTGGCTCTCCACATACCGAAGACTGAAACTAGATCTATGCCTATCACCATGCACAAAACTAAAGTCTAAATGGATCAAAGACCTAAATATTAAAACAGAAATACTAAATCTACTGGAAGACAAGGTAGGGTAGACAGAAGTCTTGGAGACATAGGGGTAGACAGAGAATTCATGAATGAAGCATAAACTGCATGGGAAACACTTTAAAGAACGAACAACTGGAATTTCATATTATTGAAAAGTTTCTGCACTTTAAAAGAGATCACCAACAGAGTGAAAAGAAAATCCACAGAATGGGAAAAAAATTATAGCCAGCAAGCCCTCAGACGAAGGACTTATGTCAAGAATATATAAAGAGGTGAAAAACATCAAGGCCCCCAGACTCAATGACTCTCTCCACAAATGGGAATCTGAGATAAACACACAGTTCTCAGATGAAGATATACAAATGGCAAATACATGAAGAAATGTTCACTATCACTTGTCATTTGAGAAATGCAATTTAAAACAGCATTGAGTTTTCATCTCACTCCAGAATGAATAACTGCCCTAAAGAAATCAACGGATAACAAATGTTGGCGAGGCTGCAAGGAAAAAGGAACAAATTCTCGTCTGTTAGTGGGAGTGTAGACTGGTGTAATCACTATGGAAATCATGGAGATTTCTCAGAAGACTAGGACTGGAAGTTCCATTCAGTCCAGCTATTCCTCTCCTGGGTATTTTCCCAGCAAAACTGAAAAGAAGGTGATATCATAGAGATTTATGTGCACCCATGTTCATAGCAGCACAATTTTTAATATCTAAATCTTGGAAACAACGAAGACACTCATCAACTGCAGAGTAGATGAAAAAGATGTATTTTTATATAATAGAATATTACTCAGCTATAAAAAGGATGATCTTGAGGCCTTCATAGGTAGAGACAACTTGAGACTATCCTCATTAGTAAAATAAAGAAGAATCATATTTATAAATATCACATTGCGTCTCTAATATAAAAAGTAATAAGAAATGTAGAAGTAATAAAACCCTGAATGTGTAATTGCTATTATAAAAAAGAGAGAAAAAAGTGTTCTGAAGCATATAACTGCATGTATGTTGAAGTATGTAGAATTGATAATAATATTACTAGGTTTTTGTTGGATTCTTGCACAGAACTGTTTGCAGTCTTTCTGTTAGAATGTTCACTTTGTATGCTTTACTTTTGTAACTTGAACAGCTTTCTAAGAGGACAATATATACTTTATCAACTAGTGATTTTTTTTTTGAAATTATGTTATTATTTCTACCATTTTTTTATTTTGTTTTTTTCTTTAAGTAAAATTTTTAAAATGACACAGAAGAAAAAAAAAGTGAATTTTTTGAGCAATTCTACATTCTTTTTTCCCTCCCACCCTTCTTGTCTATTGCCATGTAGGATAAGGTGATGTTCCAGTTGGCCTGTCACCCAGTTGCTTAGATGCCACCATTGGTGGTGAAGGAACACCTGCATCTGTGGTTTGAGGAAAGTGGTATGCTGACTTGTGGGGGATCTTTCACTGTGGTGCCCCACCTTCCCTTCAGTGCAAACTGCCTTCTTTTTCCAAAGTGCCTAAGTAGCAGTTTGTCCAATTCTAGGGATCCTGTCTTGTGAGTTAGATACTCTGTTACCCAGTGTCCCTACGTATGTAGGTGCCTACAGAAGGAAGGCACATTCATCTACTACAAACTTCCACGAGGCTATGAGTGTAGAGTTTAAGCTGCTGGCATCTGTCCAAAAGCCAGACAGTGACTCCTTGAGGAACAGCAGACTTCATAAGAAAAGAGGAAATGGAGATCAGAAACTATTTACAGATTGTGTGTGTGTGTGTGTGTGTGTGTGTGTGTGTGTGTGTGTGTGTGTACGGAAGGTGGAGAAAGATCAGGTCAGATGGGGTAGTGAAGGAGAACTCAAAGAACACCAATGGACTGAAATGTCACAGGGCACTGAAGTGCCAAACACCCAGGTTTTCTTTATAAAATCTCAGTCTGACCAGTCTGACCAAGGGCCTTAAAGGTTTCCCTGAATTTTACTAAATTTAGACAGGTCTTCCTGTCTGTAGGCTCCTGACCTTCCTTTTCTTAAAGCATTTACTTTATAAACTTTCCAGCTGTAAATTTATTTCTACTTTTTTGAGATGTTAAACATGTTAAAAAGCCTCTTCAGTTTCCTATCCCAGAATGGCCATTCTGTGACCTGGGAAGTAGAAACAAAACCATCACAGATAGTACCTCCATTTCCCAACTTCTGTGGGAGGAGCCAAGTTATGCCAGTTTGTAAAATCACCTCCTTTCAGGAATAGATGAAAAAACTTGCTTTTCTTTTGGATGAGGCCAATTAGCAAGTGCAGATGTCTCAAGTTCCCCACAATGCCTGCCTCAGCTCTCAGCTCTCAGCTCTCAAAACCTCCACAGCCCTTCTTTTGGTGAAGAGAGGTACAGGACTCTCTCTCGCTCTCTCTGTGTGTCTCTGTGTCTCTGTCTCTGTCTCTGTTACTCTGTCTCTCTCAATCTCTCTCTGCAAAAGTCTTAAGTAAAATCTGTTTAACTGTGGCTGAGGTCCATGCAATTTCTTTTGCCCTAATGCAGTTGGTATTTTAACAAATAAGAATTCATTAAAATTTCATCTATCTCAATTTGAAGCAGTTTACAAAATATAAAATGAATATTAAAAGGAGATAAGTATATTTCTTAGAAGGATTGACCAGAGGAGTTTTCTTAAAATTATTTCTCTTTTAGAATGACAAAAACTTTAATTTATAAAAATTAATTTTTCTCATAGTGCTCCAACATTGTATCAGTTGGACAGCTGTAACTCTGTGTAAAGTTTTTGAATATTTTTTCATGGAATGGCAATTGTCCAATTGCATTTTGTCTAAAAACAGTTACATCCAACATTGTGCAAGTTACATCAGTTACCACTAGACTTTTTTTTTTTTCCTTTTCTACCCTATCTTTACTGAGGTGTAATAACTGAGTACCTTTATGGTATGCAGTGTGACACTTTGCTATGTGTGTGTGTGTGTGTGTGTGTGTGTGTGTGTGTGTGTGTGTGTGTTGTGAAAGGAGCTACCACACACAATCAGACTAGTTGGAAGGGGGTACATTTTTTTGTAAAATTTTGCTTACTTTTTGCAAATTTGGTTTTGACAATCTAATGAAAATGTTTGTCCTTCCTTCAGACACATAATTTTAAACAAAAAGTGCTAAAATCATAAGCTGCTTTAAGTATAGCAGAGGCATTCCATGGAAATGGGTCCTGAGGTGGGTACCAACTCTTTAGGGTAGTATGTTAAAACCCAGAAGCCTGAGTTTTCATTAAAACAAAGACAAACAAAACTCATACGACTTCCTTTTAAATCTACATTAGTGTGACACTGAATTCAATACTTTGTACTGCCTAATTTGCTCCTCATGGTAATTTGCTGCAGGCACTGAGTTCTTGCTCACTTTAAGACATCAAGTACCTGTAGACAAACTTGGAACTCTGTGTTAGCAACAAAGGCATCACTTTAGTCCTTCCACTTTATAGCGAAAGGATCTACACTCAGATCACCGAACAGCTTTACACTTGAGGCTTGTGACTTAGGTGAAGTAAGTTTCTCCAGGTTAGCAATAATTAGATACTGACTAGTTGTCCTACCTGGGTAGCTTCTTATACAGTAAACTTACCTAAACTTGTGAACTCATAGAATGGATGCACTGTTGTCTCTGCTTGTGGGAAAGGAAAGTGGAGACATTACTCATCGTATTCTGAATTTCACAAATAATAAAGTTGGCAGAGCTCAGCTACCAAATTCATTCTGGCTGGCTCCAGAAGCAGTGCATTTTTTGTGCCTGGGGTTATTCCCTTACTTGTAGAACTGGAAGATTGACAGCCACTGTATTACATATATTCCACACTTGGAATGTAATTATATGACCTTATCTCTCAGAGATACAGCCCTGGTAGTTAGTGTCTTGGGCCTACAGAAAGATGACAGTAATGTCTTTTTGAAGAGAGCAGCAGGAATAGTTACACTTTGTAGAATGTTTATGAACCTTTATACCACAGGCTCACTAAGACAGTTCTTTAAAAGATGTTTTAACATTCTGGAGTACAGATTGCCTGTGTTCAACTAAAGAGCAGCTCTTTCTGTAGCTCCAGCAAGCAGATCCATCCCATTTCTTTTGAATTACTGCATTTTTTTCCTTACACACTAAAAAAACCCCAAACCAGTGCTTACAGTCAACTTCTTTTTGAAAAAAGTAGATTCCACAGCAAAGAAGCCATTCATACATACTAGGTTCCTTGCCAGTGCTGCCTGCTTCTCTTTTCTTTGACCCACTATTGGTAAATAATAACACTTCTCTAAGATTTCATTTCTTTTCCTGAAGAAGAGTGATAAGAGCTCTGATCTTATGTAGATTTTTCCAACAATAAGGTAGAGTACAAATCAGAGGGCCTTGAGTCTTCAGGCTGAATATATTATATAAAAGTAATTACTTGGTGTGAATAGCCAAGAGGCATTTTATTCAAGTCAGGGGGTGCCAGATGATATTTATTTTGCATAAATAGAGCAAGCTTATAAGAAATCTCAGCATCACCTATTCTAATGTGGTTACTTTACACATGAAGAAATATAATTCTATAATATTTCATAACCGAGGTCAGTTCAATTGTCTTGCTGCAGGTCCTGGATAATGAACAGGGTTTGTGTGCAGACAGGCATGTACCCCAAGGAGCTAAATGTCTCATTTCACTTGCAAGAGACAGTTCCTAATATTTGTTTTGCAAAAAGAAGTGTATGAAAATACTTATTTTAATGATTTTTAAAATATTTAACTTAAAAGCATCAATCACATGTACAATGCACATGGCCATTTGTATAGGATCATGGGTGTGTGTGAGTGTTTGTATGTGTGTGTGTGTGTGTGTGTGTGTGTGTGCACGCGCACAATTATGACATTTTTGTTTTGGTACTAGTGCTTATAAAATCACTTTAGGATATAACTGCAGAGGTGTTTTGTGGATGAATCATCACATGATGACGTAGCTTATGAGGACTGTGTGCTCACCTGCTTCAAATGTACCATTTACAACACATTCCTGCCAGTGACATGGGGAAGGAAGCTCTCAGTCTGCTAGATGTCTGGTACAAGTTCATGTTCTCTAAAATCAAAGAATGAATTCTAGGAACATTGGAGGTTAAAGGCAGAATATATTTATTGGAGAAAGAAAGTTTCTGTCTGAGGGAGAGACAGAAGTGGCACTGACTTGGTTGCCAAGGATCCTGCCTTTTCAAGGGAGTTTTGTAAAGCAAAACCACAAGGTGAAGCTGGCCCAACGTAGAGGGAAATGAGAAATCACAAGTGGGGCATGAGGTGGAACAAAAGTGGTCACTCAATAGGATTATAAGCACAATAGCTCAGGTAATATTGATTAAATAAGGGTCAACTGGGGAAGGAAGTAACACAGCAAGCAGGCACGGAACAGAGCAGGGGCGTGTCCTGGAGGAGGTGGGTCAGTGGCTCTTCCTAGATTTCCAGTATCATCACTGTTGTTTATGCTTAGAGGAAGTAGATGGGCGCATTTCTATCTTCTTTTGTCTTGAGGTCTGGCCCTGAAAGGATGAGACTGTGTCTCCCCCACAGTTACAATGTATCCCGTATTCTGCACTGGCTCCTTCAAGGGCAGAACTCTGTCTGAATGTCTGCAGTATTTCTACCTAACTCAGATGTCTAGAACATCAGGACAACATTCAGCTCCCCCAATACCAGAAACACTTCCACCCTAGAGTGATCTTCCTCTGACTTTCTCTCCTCCAATCTCCTGCCTCCTTCCTCTGTCCTCTTTCCCCTTTTCTCTTTCCCATCCTTCCCTTGTTTCTCTCCCATTCCCTCCCCTCATTTTTCTTTTTTCCTTTTCCTCTCTTTTTTTTCTTTCTTCATTCTTTTCCTCCCTCCCCTTTTCTCTTTTCCTTTCTGACAATATTTACTTTATTTGAGACAATAAAGGTCAAGAAAATTTCCCCACCATTTGTGTTCCAGAAATGCTTGATTCAAATAACCTCCTTACTCATTTGGTTTAAATAAGATTCAGAGACACTTGTCTCTTTTAACTGAGACAGACTCCCCAACTCCCTGTTATGGATTGTGTATAGATATCCCCCAAAGCTTCATGTGGTCACAGGGTTTTTCATAGAGGTGGCTGAATCTATAGTGTGCTATGCTGGGATTAAGAGTATGTGATGAGTTAATAAATTCATTGATTTATTTAATATAGGATTAAGGGTTTGAATGCTGTATCTACATTTATCAGGTAATCTGCAAACAATATAAGGCCTGCATACGATTGTTGTTTTTGCTGTGTTGTGGCACCATGAACTGTTCTCTGTGATGCCTCTTTGGCAAGCCACTCTGCCTTGGAGTCAGCCAACTATGTACTGAAACCTCTGCAAACGGTGACCAGACAAACTTTTCCTTCTTTTACTTTGGAAGTCAGGTATTTTGTCTCAGCACAAGAAAAGTAACACTAAGACACTTTTCATGCTATGTCTCAATAGGCTACTCTCCTCCAGATCCTCAGCCTGTTTTTGATCATTGGCACACAATGCAGCCTTTGGAAATGGACCCTCCTGAGAACAGCTGACTTCTAGGTAAAACATTCCTGGATCAGATCTCAGCACCAACTGAGCTCATCTAACAGCCATATAATTCTATCCAGGACTGATCTTTTTGACCTAACAGTAGAAATTGCCTTCCTATTGTGATAGCATCCTTTCCTGGTATAATCATCTTCTCTTTTTGGGGATAATCTGCTTTCTCCATTGAAACTGTCCCTTTCTCCTATTTCAAAACTCTTTTCAGATAAATTCTCCACTTACATGAATCCAGATTTGGTTTTTATTGGATATTTCCACTTAACAACTAATGTCTACTTATTTTGAAAATTGTTAACACATATTTTTATCAATCTCCATTTGTACTTATTTATATATTATTGTTTGTCTTTCACCAGTGTATTTTATTATGAAATAAAAATATTTCACACTGATTATGGTAGGGAGATTTGAAAGTCAAAATGGAAAGATAGAAGTTAAAAAGTACAATAATACATATATAAGATGAACTAGTTTACTGAGTAACATGATGATTGAAATTGTATTAGAGGTGGTTTTAGTTGTTCTCCTCACATTAAAACATAAATGTGGAATGATAGATATGTTAACCTATTTTGCTAGAATAACGATTTGCTATCTATATAAATATATCTTATAACATCGTATTGTAAAATTCAAATATAAATAATAAAATGTATGCAAAGTATGTGAAAATAAATTACTTGAGATTCCACTGTGTGTGTGTGTGTGTGTGTGTGTGTGTGTGTGTGTATCTTTGTGTATACAGGATTATACTATAAGATATAGGCTTAATGAATATGTATTGTTCAGTTATTGAATGCTTTGTTTTTTTAATACTCTTAATTCACTAATTGGGTTGCAAGGCAAATATACAATGATTATCACTATTTTGGAAGTATAGAAAAAATGAATTATATTCCTTGATCATTAAGAAAACAGAATTTAGATTTAGCTGAAAAGCTAAGAATTCTTTTCAAGCAATTAATAGTAAATGACAGGGGCTGGGGATTTAGCTCAGAGGCATAGGCACCTGCCTTGCAAGCAGGTTGTCATGAGTTCGATCCCTGGTACCGACAAAAAAAAAAAAAAATAGTAAATGACAAAAAGTCATATTACACAAAAAATACATATGTAAATAATAATATGCATAATAACTTAATTGGATGCAAAGAAATAGCATCCTGTCAAGAAAGAATTCTTGGAGAAGGATTTTCAGAAAGTACTCGGTAGAACTGAGAGACTGGAAGGACAGAGGGCAGTTCTAGTCAGGTGGAATGATGGAATACAGGCTGAGCTGGTTGGGAAGCATTTAGAAGTGATTAAATAGAAATTCTGAGAATTTTGTGAATTTTAGAATGAAGGGTTTGATTTTTCACTTAGCATACTTGTTACCTAATATATTAATATACTGTAATGAATCATAATCATATCTCATGAATTACATGTTAAATTTTGCTAGCCTATGCATCATAAGGACTATAAAGGTAAGATGAATTATGTACAAGGGCTGTTACTAATACAAATGGTAAAAATTTCTAGGAATTTAGTTGTCATGGACTTTCTGCCTTATTAACAAAAATTCACCAACAATGCTTTGTCCCATTTTATTTTGCTTGAAATTTGTCATGGCATGATTTCTCACAGTGAAGGAACTTAGTGATAATAGAACCTATGATTCAGGAGAAGGTCAAGTAGAATGTCTACATAGGCCAGCCTGGGCTACGTAGTGAGTTCATGGCCAACCTTTACTGTATAGTGAGACTCTATCTCAAAAAAAAAAGGTCTATTTAAATATCCTTGTCTAATGCAAAATGCTGTGTAGAAATGAGATTGGATTAAAGGGTATGTGTAATGGTTGATACATTGCACCAGTTGAGAAGTTTAGACTAATTGTCACAGGAGGGGGCCTACGTCTTCAATTTATGAACATCCTGAGCTTGTGCAAAGGAGGACATAGAGATGGTGTGAGTGATATACCCAGCCTAGAGTGTGGTAATCTGCTTACAATGTAAAGGAGGAAAGAGCTTGCTCTCCCTCCACTTTTTTTTGCTCTTGCTGTTTCTGCCACTTTGAACTCTGTGCCATGCAATCCTGCCTTGGAGCCAGCTGATTATGGACTGAAACCTCCACAAATTGTCAGCTAAATAAACATTTTCTTCCCTAATTTTGGATGTTGGGTATTTTGTCCCAATAATGAGAGGAAAGAAACCAAGACAGAATTTGGTACCAGAGAAAGAGGGTCATGTTATGACTAAACATGACCATGTGATTTAAGAGTCTTTGTGAATGGCTTGTGGGAAGAATTTGGAAAAGTTCAGAAAGCTGAAAGAGTCCAGATGGGCCACATCAGGTTGTTCTGTATAGAAGATTCTGCTCAGAGCTCAGAAGACCAGAAGGCTGATAGAAATCCTGCTAGTAAAGGCCAGACTCTGGAGGTTTTTACGGGGAAGAAGGAGTGCATTTGCTGTTGGACTCCAGGTGGTGTGTGTAATGGCTTGGCAGAAATTTTGTCTGCATTTTGCTCAGGTCTAGAGACTTTGCCAAGACTAAAATTAAGGGCAGTGGATTAATTAATCTGGCAGAAAAATTTCAAGGAAGTTGAGTGTTAAGGCTTTGGTATGGCTATTGTTGGGGACTTTTAGCCAGATTTATGCCAAGGATCAGGAGCAAAGAGCCCAGCAGGATTATGTACAATGCTGTAAGTCTGGTCAGAAAGGAAGCTTTCGTAAAGCTGTGGACTACAAAGAAAGAGCTGAAAAGATCTTGATTGCTGAGAAGAAATGAGAATATAAAATATATCCAAGGACATCACAAGAAGCAGCAATTATCCACTCTTTGCCACCTCAAAATCACCAAAAGCAAAAGACTTTGGTTCAAGGACAAATCCACAGAGCACTAAGTCCTACAAAGGCAGCAGCAGAAAAAAATTAGATCCTCAGAATTGGCTTCATAGTGCTCAGCTCTCTAGGCACTCAATCAATACAGGCAAAAGAGAGGAAAGTCTGGCTACTGCTCCAGATGGCAGCAGATGTTGGTATCATCAGTGAGGTGTTAGTATTAGTTGTATGCAGAATGTAAGAGGTGCAGGGTTAAGAAGGCTTCCACCCAAATTTCAGAAGGCCTTGGAGGTGAGGCAGTTTTCTTCTGAGAGGACAATATGTGAAGTTGTTATTGTGAAGCCAAAGGTAAAGGAGAGATCTCAGAAGATGGAGAAGCAAGAAATGTGGATCATCTGAAGAAACCAGCAAGGAGGGAATAGAATGGGTCTAAGAGAGAAGCTGTGAGAGCTGCAACCACGAGAAGTGCTTTAAGGGTGGAGCCATGCAAGCTCTTTGGAGCTTACAACTTGTCACAGATTACCTTAGATGCTGCACAGGGAACTGCAAGACTTAATGTTGGCCCTACTAGATTCTGGACTTGCTTGGGTCCCAATCCTTTGTATCTTTCTGTTTTTAACTTTTGGAATGTAATGTTTATGCTGTAACATTGAATGCTGGAAGTGTTTAACTTTGTTTTCACTTGTACATGGCCTTGCGGCTAAGAGGCTTACATCTTGGAGGAGGCCTGGGATTTGGTCTTTTCAGCAATATTGAAACTGTTAGGTCTTAGACAACTCTTAGAGAGGGACTAAGGGGATATGCATGAAGGAATACACATGAGACTTCAGGGGCCCAGAGATGGAATGTTAGAGATCTAATGTAGTACAATGTTGATAAACTTAACACTGGTTCTTCAAGATTGTTAAAGCTGTGTTATAATGTTTAAGTTGTGAAATAATAAGAATAAGAATGTCTTTGAATTATAAATGTGTGTGGTTAAGTTGACAAGGGGGGGATTATAATGGTTGATTCACTGTGTCAAGCTAACAAGTTTAGAAGTTTAATTTAGTGACTCAACAGGGTACAGTAGTCCCATTTTTAAAACATTCTGAATCCATGCAAGAGGAGGGCACAGAGATAGTGTGAGTGCTACATTCACCCTAGGGAGTGGTGCCCTGCTTACAATATAACGAAGGAAAAGAAGTTTGTTTTCTCTCTCTTTTGCTCTTGCTGCTTTTGCTGTCTTCTGCCACCTTGAAATATTGTCCCTGTGCTATGCCACCCTGCTTTGGAGCCAGCTGATTATGGCCTGAAACCTCCATATACTGTAAACTAACTAAACCTTTTCTTCCCCAATTCTGGATATTTGGTATTTTATTCCAGCAGTGACCAAACAAGACAGTGTGACTATGATAATAGATATTGAATAGATGCTGCAAGTACCGTCAGTCTAGATTTTTGACTTCTCTGGTAGCATCTGTTCCTCAGGGTAGCAAAGATTCCCTTCTGGTACAAGGGTCTGAGGTTGACAACTACACAAGGTATTTCAGAGGACTTCTTTATGGTTAGGTCTTACACAGAAAGGTAGGGAAATAACTGTAATATTTCTGCATTTTATGACTGGCTTTGGGAGAATTCTTGTTTTATTGACTTCCTAGAGAAACTAGGAGAAGCAGCAAAAAATAGAAGGTCAGAAAGATCTTACTCTGAGTGTCTTTTCTTCTGTTAAAAGTATTCAGCAAGTCAGGGCCCCATACTTTGGGATGTCATGATCTTAACTCTAAGATCAGTGAGCAAGAAAATGAAAAACTTGCATTACTTTAGCTCAAAGAGTAATCTAATAGTGAATTTTTCCAATTGTTTATTTCTTTTATTACAGTTTTGAGACCCAATTTTGAGTTTGGGTGTATTCATGTAATATGTCCTGTGGATATCCAAGTTGACAGTGATAACTTTTCTTCAAATGTAGGGAAACAACTAACTGTTTGGACTGAAAGAAGAGCTACTACACAGACATACACACACATTTGCATGAAAAACACTCTTTGAGTCGCAGGTATTTTTATTATTCTCCTATGATTTTTGAAGTTATACCTGATTATTATTCTTTAAAAATAGATTCATGAACACCAGGAGGGCCACCTCCTGCCAAGAAACCAGAGGAGTGAATAATGAAAGCTTAGCTGTTAAAACCCCCAGCCTGATGTGGTACACAATTAGCAGAGAACTTAGAGAATTATGATTTTTTTTTCTCTCAGAACAGATGTTTCTCTTCCATCTTTTCTAAGATAGCTTTGATTTCTTTGTTAGTTTAAAGAGATTCTAAAGTCTGAATGATAGTTAAATTTAGAGGAAACACTGTTTGACTGACACAAAATTTTTCTATTAACTGCAAAACTGGTTCAGATTAATGGTCTAGTACCACTGTGTGATGTGCACACCATGATCAATTAAAAGTATGCTGCTTTAACTGGGTTGATTTTAAAAGCTCTGTAGAATTCAGAGAGAAATTCTAGCTTAATGTATTAGTTGTTGGAATTGTTAAGTGTAGTGTTTATTTCAGCATTAACTTTCTTTTTGCATTTGTGAGATGTCTGGAGGACATTTCAGCTGTTCAAGGAGAAGCCACTCATTTATAGGTCTGTTTTGTTTTATTTTACAAGGGCAAGTTGTAGACTCTTTATTCCTCCATTATCCAGTTTCTAGAGACCAATGCATGAATGATAGCAGTTTAGTATCATGTTCTATTTCCATCAGAATTGTTTGTATTTTAGCTCAAAATATTCATCTTCTTAATTTTAACTGGTTTTGCCAGTTGCCTGTTAAACCAGATTGCAAGTGAAAATGAATATCATCAGCACGCTTAAATATTTCTGTGCATGATACAAAGCAGACTGTAGATGATTATAGACTACTAGAAAATGTGTTTCTACAGAAACTTCTAAATTGCTAGGAGTGTATCAGATTCTAAGATTAAATCTAGTCATGTACTAAAAAATTGATAAACTTAAAAAAAATCATCCTGATTTAAAATAAAATTACAAAGACAGCAACATTCTGAAAGGCAATGATTGATATACTCCCTTAATGTTTAAAAATGTACACATAACAGTCATGGCATACACAATGATGACTTTGGATAATGAGAAATCTCTCTCTGTGTGTGTTTGTGTGTGTGTGTGTGTGTGTGTGTGTGTGTGTGTGTGTGGTAGTGGAGATTCAGTCCAGGGGCAAACTAATTACTGAGTTGCTTTCATGCGTTTTTTTAAAAAGATTTTGAGATAAGAGTTCTATGTTCCTCAACTAGAACTCAAATGTGTGGTTCTTTTGCATCAGCCTTCAGAAGATTAGTGATTAAAGTCATATACTAACATTAAACAATCTAAATCACTGAATTCTCTGTAAGAAAGCCCTGACTAGCTCTAGATGGTCTCTGAGAGCAACTATCCTAATTTATTCCTTCATCATGTTCTAGATGGATTTTGGCTGCAGATCAACAAACCCTTTTATGTCCTCTAGCTCCTTCATAATAAATTTAGAATTGTCTTCTGAGAATGTACTTCTTTTTTGGATATCTTGAAGACTCACGAATTACAAATACAGGTCAGACCACTTTATTCACAAATGACTTTCCTGAATTTCCAAATCTACTCAAAATGTCTAATTTTTTTAAAAATCACTTTGCATATCTTTAGTTAATAAATTCACATAGCTTCAGTTTAATATATATTCCAGTAGTTATATCACAATGTGTATTAAAATGTTCCTTTCCTCATGCTTCTCAACTTTGTCTTAGCTCATCATATTCCTTATTTCTAAAATAATCTTTTCTTTCATTTTCTGTATATTTTATGCTATATCATTCAGAGTTCCTGTAAATTGTACCTCCTCCAAAAAGTCATCTTAGATATTCCCCTTAATCCCCACACATACACGTGTACCAGATGTGATTTGAAATTGTTCCTCTCCAAAAATGACATTCACAATAGTTAACTCTTGCACAGCATGGTCACCCCAATTAGGATTTATCTGGCTATAAACATCCAGTATGTTCTTGTCAAATAGCTAGGCTACAGGCTTTAGGGTACCATAAATGCTTTTCCCTTGTTGTTATACAAGAGGTCACAGAAACTTTCATATCTAATATATCTCTTTCTATGGTACTGTAGCACCTCTGTGTATCTAATCATACTGTGCTACACCCCACCGTGCCATTGCCTCCAAATTTTGCTCATTGCAACACCTGGCATATGTACATGCACAGCAAAATCTTGTTGGCAAACTGATTGTTTTAATGAATTGAGACCAAAGACCAGTTGTAATCATTTTTCCATATCTCTCATAGTAATTACATTTAAGAAATATTCAAAATATTTGTTGTGTTACAATGGAGCTCTTGTTCCCCAGTCAAATCTTACGAGTCATTAAGCTTAGTAACAGTAACTGTAATAGTGATGATGACACTATAATATTGATAAACAGTTACATAACACTCACTATGTGCTATGTACTACATTAAGTAACTTACATGTGCCTATTTAATCCTTATGCTTATTTTGAGGTGTGGTTCTTTCATTTTTCCTGATTTGTAGAAAAGACCTGAATCACAGATAAAGTAAATAACTTGCCTAATGTCCTACATTTCATCAGTGGCACAGCTGGAACTCTATGCGGGGAGAAATGACTCCAAATCCAGTGGTTTCTTGTTCTAAATCAGTGATGGAAAACCTTCTAGAGATAAAGTGCCAAACTGAAACCCAAACTCCCTTATTTATTGCAAAGTACCAATGCTTGGATTAAATCTGAATTCTGATATTTCAATTTAGAAAAAATGACTCACACATTAACATCTTTTGTCTTTAAAAAACATGAAATCAAATGTGTCATAGGTTCACTACCACTGCTGTAAATTAATTTTACTGAAAACACTTTTTGATCTAATGTACTTACGGTATCTATTCATTGTTTTTATTTCTCCCCTCTCATCCTTTTCATTAGCCACTGATACTCTGGTTCCTCCCCTCAGTGCCCTGTGGTGCATTTTCAATCAAAAGCTTATAAATAAGTGTTTTGTCACCAACGTTCATCCTTGAAATCCTCTTGCAAAGCCTGGCAATTGCTGCTTTCACACTTAAGCTACTCCCTTCATAAACTTCGTGCAGTAACACTTTCTTCCTGCAAGTCTTGGTCCTGTTAGAGCTTACAGCTGTAGATAACTCTTACCATGTGTCCCTCTGTTCACTCTGCCTTGGGCACTCAGCTTTTCCGTGGTGCATTCATTCCTTGGGTTTCCATCACTGAATCCAGCACTCCCAGTGCCGCCTTCTTTCTCTTTTTGCACATATCAGTCCCAAGATTTCAAAACGGATTTTGGATTTTCTTTCATAATTAAAAAGACACAAAACTTGTCATTCTTATTTTAACTCTTGCTCTCAAATACTGATTCTTTGATTATATTAGTAACATTGATTCAATCTCTTTAACTGAGAAACATCTAAAATATCCCAATGGTAACTTCATTTCCATTAAAAATGAAGAATATAAATATGCATTTATATGTTTATTTGTATATGTTACATCTATAAACATACCTTAAATCTCATTTTCTTTTTTCTTCTCTTCCATTTTCTCCTTCTTTCTCTTCCTCTCTTGATTTATTTTCAAGACATTCTTTTCTAAGTTTTTTTCACTCTAAGTTTCATTTTTTCTACATTGTATATTTGCTTGGAGGAATTTACCACAATGCATGTGTTGGAAACGTAACCACAAAGGGTTTCTCTGGTGGGGCCCAGGGAAAGCTCTACTCTCAGGAACAGGTGAAAGCCCTCATTGTGACACTGAATTTATCATAAAAAGGTGAGTTATGTTCTCTTCTTTCTATTATCATCTCATTTGGGACCAGATTGTACTCAAGCAATTTTCAGACATTTGTAATTACTGATTTAAAAGTATTATCCAAACATAATGCCACATATATATCTAGTTTATGATAGTGAAGTAGTGAACACTTTGAAACCGAATGAAATAAGCTTGGTGCTCAAAATAATATTAAAAATAAACAACAATTTCTGTTTTTGTATTCCCTCATCTGAATACTTGTGTCTTTCATCACTGTATTGTAATATTAAAGGTATAGAGCATTCCTATATTTTTCTTTTTTTTTTAAATTTTATTTTGAAAGTGGTAAAATACAACAGAGCAAGACAGAATAAACTCAACTAAGATCGCACAGTGAAATTGGTCAGAACTTCACAGTAGGTTACTGGGATAACAGTAATAGGTATCACAGTATATTTTGTTATCTTTATAATAGTTGTTCTTTCAATCACATATATCAAAATGAGATGAAATACAGAACACTATAGACTTATCAAAATAGAATATTGAATAGAGCAGTACCATTAATCAGAATAGAGCAAAATAGTAATAAAAATATTTGCCTTCAAAGAAATGGTAGAAGGAAGTCCCCTTTATTTGCTATGGTCAGCCTCCCAGGAGACGCTCAGATTTCTGGTTCCCATTTGCTAATGGGGGGGGGCAAAAGAAGGAGAGTAGGAGAAGTGGGATATTTGACCCTAGCCTTGCATCAGTAGGTTCACTATTGCTTAGCAGGAAGGCAGGCTGGTTGTTTGGTTTCATAGCGTTCTAAGTTCCAACATGGCGCAGATCTCAGGAGCTGCTGGTAGTTTTCCCCCTGAAAGGGCTGCAGTCTCCCACACCACCACCACTTACCAGGGAGGGGAGGCAGTCTCCCACAACACCACCACTTACCAGGGAGGGGAGGTGCATGCTTGGCTTCCCAGTGTCCTGAGTTCCAACATGGCGCAGATCTCAGGAGCTGCTGGTGGTTCTCCCCCTGGAAGGGCTGCAGTCTGCCACACCGCCACCACTTACCAGGGAGGTAAACTTTATATTTCTGCTTTCTATAGTACTTTATATATGTGATATATCCTTGACTTTGCAGTTAACATTTTATGTGCATCTCTTCATTAATTTCTCCCAATAATGCAGATTACTTTTATTATTCACGTCTTGCAAAGGAAACTGATGCTTTGAGACACCAGAGTTTGTGTCAAGGCCACAGGACAGGTAAGCTAAACTTCACTCGAGTGTGAGCTCTGAAAGACCAAGTTACTGCCAATTCCAGTTTTCCAAGCCACATGGTAATTTCATTTCTCATGATTTCTTAATGGATTGTTAATCTGGCTTCAACCTTAAGAATATAGATAATATGCATTCAGGTAAGTGATTGCTTAGAATATATTTACCCTAAGGTAAATCCTCAGATCATTTTGGAATAATCAAAGTAAACTGATAAAGATTTTGGAAGCCTGTCAATGACCCAGTCACTTGTTTTCAATCTTCTATGTGCTGTCTGGAGGTAGTTTTCTTGTATTTGTGTCTGTGTGTTTTTCATTAATAACCCTATCCAATCTCCTTCAATAACATCAGGTAGTTTCTCTTATAGGTTACTATTTTCTCAGGTTTATTTTTTAGAATGTCTGGAACACACTATAAATGAGGAAGACTGTGCTTTGGTTAGTGAGTTAATTTGGAGAGCAGGAAGCCAAGTTCGATTTCACATACTGAGGTCCCCAAGGTTTCTCTAGTAAGAAATATACTTTTGCTTCATTTGGGGCCTTTTCTTTTTTAAAATTGCTATCAAGGGCATTCAGTGTCACTGGATGATTCTAATGTAAAGTGTCAGTGTAAATCAAATAATGGTGACTAATTGTTTTGGAAGTGAACAACTCAAATCACTTGCTCTCAGTGTCGCTTGGCTTTATGGAGGTTTAAATAGAAAAGGTGATTCTCTGGAAGAGTGATCCTTTCACATTTGCTCAGCTGCTTGTGTAACACAAGACTTGCATAGCTGCTCATCGGCTTTGCTTATCTGACCTAAATGAGGAATGCAGCAAAGATACATATTCTTAGGTTGTGACACCACCACCAGTCACCTGTAACCTTCAGGTCAAGATCTTGAACTTTTCTTTAACATACATTGAAAAAGGAAGTCAGAGCACCTTTATCTACTGCAAAATGTTATTTTATTTAAAGCTTTATACCAGTCTTCAAGGGCAGTGTTCAGCCTGACTGCCAGCCGCATTTGATAATTTTCCTTGGGAACACTGAAATGAAATCTCAGCCAGCCATCATGTTAAAATTATTGGGGTGGAGTGATAGAGGAAATACTTTCAACTTATTATTTATTTTCCCTATTGGTCATACGTAATGTTCTGTATCCCAGTATAGACTTACATACAAAGCTGCATGTAATGGTATGCAGTACTGGGTTAGAATCATAAAATTCTAACAATCAGTTAATAAATAATCACTATATTCAAAGCCCTCTTCCACCAAAGACCCTCCTACAGGACCCTAAGAGACTCCTATACTCTAACAAATACAGTTGCATTCTCCTGGAAATCACTACCAATACCCATGTCGGTTCCATTTGCTTGTAAAATATTTTTAATATAGTTTATGAACTGAGAAGTGGAGAACTTGAATGGACTGACTTTTATATAATATCAAAGTATGAAATATCATTTTAGTGGATGCTATGGATCGTTTATAAAACTGCAATGGCAGATACTATCTATTGGCTCATTAGATGATTCAGGTGATAAATTTTTAAAGATTCTGTGTGAATGCATTTTTTTCTGAGAATATAATTTGCTTATCAAGGAAGAGAAAAGCCCGCCTTTTTTAATCAGATAGAAGGAATACATTATAATATAGTTCCTGTTTTTCTTTGTCTTTCAAAAATTTCTGTACTAATACTAATACTTGGTTCAATAAAAAAGTTATACAAGCTACTTGGAATGCTTCTTTTTTTTCTCTAAAACACTAATTTACTAATTTTAGAATTTTTTTAACCTCAGTGTGATTTAATGTTAGAATTTCCAACCCAAGAATGTGGATATAGGTGGTAAAGTAACAGTTACACAGAAGAGGAACACGTTCTGTGCTCTGCTGTGGCAAGTGTCCTGGGTAGCATATGAATAGCAGGAGACAGCCTTGCATCCACTGTGTTTCCCTGAACCACCTGCAGGTGTATGGCTCCTTTGATTTGGAAGCCAGAACTGAGCATTCTCATTACTAAAAGAAAAATATGTTGGAATAAACTTTGCAGAACCAATGTCCACTTCTCAATTTAGAGACTGTATTTAAAATATTTTATAACCAAATGGAACAGGTGTTATCAAGGAAGAAAAAAGCCCCACTTTTTTGGTGATGAGATTGATGGTGAATTTTGGGAGAACTCTACTGTATTTGCTAGAGCACAGGAATCCCTTGAGGTCTTGCAGGGAGGTCTTTGATGGGAGAAGGATTTGGAGGGCTGAGTGTAGTGATTATTTATTAATTGTCCACGTTCATTAACCCTGAGTCTTCCTCTGAGGTTTGTGTGACCCCAGAGTTGATATAGCTAGATGTGAAGAAATCTTGAAATTGTCTAATATACTGTTATTATTATTTCACATTTTACCATATGTATTGAATTATGTTATCCATGTAGATGTCGTCTTAGATATTTACCTAGTTAGTTGCTGGATAATTGGAATCTTTCCATTACATTTTTGGTTGATTTCCTTGTAGCCCTTTACATGAATGTGTCTAATTTTGTGCAATTAATAAACTCAGAAACAAGTTAAATTCAAAACTATCATTTCAGCTAAAGGTCATTTATACCCAGTACAGGGAGAAGTGATGTGAAATATTAAATGCTAAGATTAGATTAGATTGAATGGAAGTTTTAAATGATCTGTGCATGTCATTTTCTGTAACATTCTTTCCTCCCTATACACTGTAGATGACAGGCCAGAAAGAAAACAAACTAGCTTTAATAGATTCTATGCCTCTTCAGTTGCCTGTGAATTACATGAATTTGGAGAAACATAGTTTTACTTTTATAATTTCCACTTATTATTTAAGACTTTATACATGACGTATGCTTGGTTAAAATTTACCCAACTTTACTTTATTATATTCTACGTATTATGTGCTTAGCATGCTCAGTATACTGGAGAATAACTAGATCCCTTTTCTTTACAACTCCTCTGTATTAAATTTATTTGTAACTTATGCCATTTTCCTTTTAAAATAAATAATCATTATCATCCCTCTGCCCTGTCTTTCCAGTTACCCAATTAATCAATAATATATTACTATGTGCCAGGCATACTTTTAAAAGAAAACATAGATAAACATTTTTCTTCTAGTAAACATGTTTATTTTACCACCAAAAAAGACATGTTTGTAAGTATATGTTTTTAGATAAGATATAATAATATAGGAGGTTGTATAAATTCTAATGATTAGAAATTCATTAACTGCACTCAAGTTAGCAAAAATATTTACAAGTTGTTGATATTTGCTCTGTATTTAACTGATGAATATGGTGAAAGAGAGGGAATGGGAAATGGCATTCTAGATGAACTGATCATCTTGTTCAATCATTTAGCTTTTTATAAATCATTGAGGAGTTCTTGAAGTATGATAGAAGTGATCAGCTAACTTGGAGAGAGATGAGATGCTCTGAGATGAGATGAGAGGACCTTCCACACCATTCCAGAGAGCTTAGCATTCGGTCTGTTAGGTAAAGAACAGCTGACCAAAGTGGTTGGATAAGCATCTGAATCAAAACTGTAAACTTGTATTATTGATATAGCTGGACCAATGAAAAGGAGGGAAGCACTTTACACTGGTTTTGTTTGCAAGACCCATAACCTGTGGGGCCCTATGCTGGGATGTCATGCAGAAAGCATCCTGCAAAAATATGTAGGAACATGTAGAAGATGGAAATAATGTGTCCTTTGACTGATATCTGTTACAAAAAGGATTCTTTTTTTAAACATCCCAAAATGAATAATATTCATAAATGTTGGAAACTATATACTATTATTTATTTAAAAAGTATAGTAGTCATACCTTTATCATCCTAGATTAGAATGGAAACTTTGATTTCTATATACTATGTCATGAATGTCACTTGCACCTAGAAAGCATCATGCTAGGATTCTGTGACATCTGCTGAGAAATCTAAATTACCCATTTACAAAGATCATTCAGATAGCAAGAGCTAAATCTATGTAGAAAAGTTGAAAGGAACTGAATTGGGCAGCTGTAGGAAGGAGATGATAAATCATCCATTTATGTCAGAGGAAAATGCCTGCCTTTGTATTGTTGGTATGTCATGTGGTTCAGGTTTGAAATACAAAGCTAATAAGTTTTCTTTATATATAGCATCCATCCACAAAGGACTCAAACAGCACTTAGGTAATGGCTTCTCATAATATTTCAGAGGAGTAAGGGATATCTCAGAAGGTAATTTATAGATCAGAAGATGGCTGTGATTGCTGGGAAAGTACTCAAAAGGTTGCAGCATCAAACACTAGGAATTTGGTGCAACAAGCAGGAAAGATCAGTGAACAAGGTTACCAGAGCTGGTTGCCCTGCGGAAGGCCATGTGCTTGGTAAACGAAGATGGTCCAGAAACATCAGTGGAAATGGGAATTGTATTATGTCAAGACAGCCAGCATGCCTGTCTTATTTGAAATAAACATAAAAGAAGCAAATTATCTTCTCCAAATTGAATAAAAAATCAGTGACTTTTCTAGCCTGATACTTTGTTTACTTGGTTCCATTGTGATATTTTATTGACCCTTGTTTTCACTGTTGTATTTGTAACACAACATATTTTTCTTTTGTCATATAATAAAAGCATAATACTAATGGTAAATAAAATGCAAATTAGTTTGCTCATTACAAATAATTGTTGTGCTAATTTAAATGAGACAATGGAGGGGGTTAGGATGATATCTTATGATTCAGTAGAAATTCAAACTATTCAGGAAAGTATTATTTTAAATGAACACTCTAAAGGATAGACACAACTATTCAATAGCATTGGTGTGAACAAAGCTGTTAGCATAGATGTACTGCTAAATAGATTAATATGCATTTAATTATTAACAGCTTGAAAATTATTTTATTCTTCCACAGTTCCTTGTGTCTTTATGTATGTGATATTAGAAAGGGCGGGAGTGATTTGTTACCTTAATCATTTGCATATGTTGAGTAATGATCTGTTTCAGGCACCATGCTGAATTCTTTTCATATATCATCTCATGCAAATTTTACATTTTTCTTTAGTAGACATTATCATTTTCCCCACTCTACAGAATAAAAGCAAAAATAGGGCAAAGACCACAGTCCTATGGAGTGACATGGGTTAGCATGCATTATAGTTTGCTTCACAGTATATGAATTTATCCCCATGTCTGCCATTTATCTTGGATTTGCATGGCATCTTTGGTGTCAGAAAGAGTGGAGAAAAGATTTTAGTTCCTTCTGGAGGAGAAGAGATACTTGCTTAGGGCATAGCAGTGACTTAAGAAGTGGCTGTGATGTACTCTGTAAGCACTGAAAGCCTTCTGGGCGGCATTTCCTTTAGCCTTCTGGGGGATGACATCACTCCAATGTAACATCAGACTCAGGATGAAGTCAGGAGAGAGGAATATTCTGGCTGTGAGATCAACAGGGATGGCGAGAAAAGTGGACAGAATTCATCATTCTTCAATGATCTGCAAGGATGCGTGGAGTGACTGGCACACATGGGGTCCCTGGCATGTTCTTGAGTGGCTAAGCTGCAAGAGTTATTTGTATGGCTGTTTTTGTGACCTTTATATCCTGCTCCCATCATCTAGGAAGCCAGAGAAAGTAGTCCATGAAAATAAAGTAGTTCTATAAGGAGATGGGGTACCTTTGGAAGATTGAAGCTTTCTATTGACATTTCTAGCTGTATGTTAGCAAATAAAGGTGATGCTGTAGAGAAGAGACACAGTTTAGGGCAAAAAGTATTTCACTGATTTATTCTACTTTAGGTGAATTACAGTGAGGACCGAGACAAGACATGGGTAGGTAAGAGCGGATGGTCTTGAGGGAAACTTGGAATAGTAAATGAACTGAATTTTAATTTCTGGAAAAAAAAAAAACAAAAAACAAAAGGTACATAGGGCTCGATTTCCATACTTCTTCTTCTTCAGTCCATTTCTACTCTGAAGCCAGAATGATGTTTAAATTGTGAGTCTCAGTTATATTCAGCTGCAGAATCAGACCCCAAAGATTCAGGAGAGGAAGAGCAGGCTCCCAGGACATCGTCAGTGTTAGCTATTCACTCTGACCTCATGCACAGACCTGGGGTTTTCTTAAGTGAATGTCTTTTGTTTCTCCACTTCAAGCGTCTCACACAGGCTGACTCTTGAGCTAACAGCACCTTTTCTTTCCATATCCAATGGGAGAAGTTCTGTTCCACTCCCTGTACCCCTCCTGGGCAGCTTACAGGTACCTCCTTTGGGAAGTCATTCCTCACCTTCCAGTTTTCTAGCACCAAAAAGAGCATTTAATGACTTCTCACATAAGCTTACAAAATAGGGACAAATAAATTATGGTTCTTTGAGGTTTAAAGCATTCGCTGGTTCTCCTTTTCCTGAAGAGTAGAGTAAGACTTTACATGAAACCTAGCCTTATATTAAATAATAACTACTTGGATAATTCAACATTTAATAATCATGCTAAGATTATGTGTGCATAATCTTACTTGTTTAACCGAGTGAGAATGCTACAGTTTGAATGTGAATTGTTCCCTCAAAATCTCATGTGTTTGGAGAGAGGGGTTTCAGAAGGTAATTAGGTCAGGAAAGTTCTAACCTGCCTCAAGGGATTAACCCACTGGTGAAACTTCTGAGGCTATTAATGGGAGAGCTGGAAATTAGAAGGAGGGGCTTAACTGAAGGCTGTGGGTCATCAGGAAGTGATCTTGGGGACTCAGCCTTATCCATAGACCCTTCCTGTCCGGTTCTTTTCTCTTTTTTCTTCTTGGATGCCCAGAAGTGAGCAGCTTGCTTTGTTGCCTGCCTGCCTTCCTTCCTTCCTTCCTTCCTTCCATCTTTCCTTCCTTCCTTCCTTTCTTCTTTCCTTCCTTGTTTCTTCTTTCTTATGAAAAAAAGAACAAAAACAACATAAAAGTAGATTAACAATGGATAATATCTTGCATTTTGTTATATTCCAAGTAGTTGCTCAGATTACAAGATATAGGCATGAAAAATGATCAGTGAAAGCACAAGCTGTTGTTTTTGATGAACTAACAGAGATTACTAGGATAATTACCTCTCTTGTATATATATATGAGATTTTATGTAATACATAATTAATTTTTTTGTCTTTTTCATTTTTATCGGTATCAGAGATCGAACTCACGACCGCTTGCTTGCAAGGCAGGTGCTTATGCTGCTGAGCTAAACCCCCAGCCCCTGTAATGCATAATTAAACTAATTACATGATTATAGTTAATTATATGATAATATATAAGATTATGTATAGCCTTTTCTCTTCTTTTTCTTTTTTCCCTCATCCCAATTGTTCTTTCCTTTTGAAAAGTTTCTTCACCTTTCACTTTCACAATATCTTTTGTATGTTTGGCTCTCACTGTTTCAGTTTTTCACAGAAGGGAGACCACACGATATTTACATGAGTGAATCTGATTTATTTCACTGATGAGTATGGTCCCAAGTTGCATCCATTTACCTATAAAAACCTCAAGTTTGTCATTCTTTATGGCTGAGTAACACTCTATTGTATAAAAATACCAATTTTTTAAAAATCCATTCTGCAATTGATGGGCATTTGTGTTGTTTCCAAGATTTAGCTATTATAAATCATGCTGCTATAAACATGGTTGAACACATATCACTGTGGTATGATGTTTGTAATTCTTCTAAGGGAATACCCTGAAGGGAAATACCTCAATTGAATGGGACCTCCAATCCTAGTTTTTTGGAGAATCTGCACCCTGATTTTCACAGTGGTTGTGTCAGTCTACACTCCCACCAACCATGGAGAATGCTTCCTTTTCCCTCACACTACTGCCAGCATTTTTTATTGGTTGATTTATTTGAGGATAGGCACTCTTTCTGTTGTGAGATGAAATATCAGTGTGTTTTAATGTTTATTTCTCAAATGAGCAGTGATGTTGGACATTTTTGCATATACTTATTTGACATTTGTATTTTTTCAGCTGTGAAATGCAAGTTCACTCAGATGCCAATTTTTGGATGGAGACTTTCAATTTGGGGGACTTGTCTTTTTCAGTTCCTTATATTTTTAGATAGAAGTTCTTTTTCTGAGGGACAGTTGGCTAAAATTCTTCCCCATTCTGTGGGTGGTCTTTTCACTCTGTTGAAGATTTTCTTTGAAGTGCAAAAACTTTTTAATAAGATGTGATCCCAGTCACTGATTTTTTGAGGTACTTCTTATGCAGTTTAGGTTTTGTTAATGAACTCTCTGCCCATTCCCGTCTTTTCCTCCAGTAGATTTAGTGTTTATGTTTTAATATTAAGATCTTTCATCCATTTTCACATTATTTTAGTGCATGGCAATAGACATGGGTCTAGTTTTAGTCTTCAGCATGTGGAAAGCCAATTTTTCCAGCACTACTTGAGAAAGAGGTTATCTCTCTTCCAGTGAACCTATTTGGCCCCGTTTGTCAAAGATAATGTGATTGAATGTCTTTTTAGTTGTGTCTGCAGTTTCTAATCTGTTGTACTGATCGTCAGGTCTGTTTTTTGTCAGTACCATGCTGATTTTATACAGTAGCTTTGTAATATAATTTCAAGTGTGGGATTGTGATGTATCCTGCCTTGCCTTTGCTGCCCAGAATTGCCTTTGCTATTCTAGGTTTCTTCTGTTTCCAAATGAATTTTAGGAATGTTTTCTCTATATCTGTGAGGTATGCTAAATGTGTTTTGATTGAGATTGTGTTAAATCTGTATAAAAGTGTTGGAAGCATGGCCATTTTCACAATGTTGGTTCTTCCTATCCATGTGCTAGGGATATTTTTTTCCATTTTCTATTATCATTTTGACCTCTTTTATTAAAGTGCTGTATTTTTCAATGTATAGATTGTTTATTTCCTTTGTTAGATTGATTCCTAAGTATTTCATTTTTTATGCTATTGTGAAGTGTGTGGTTTCCCTAATTTCTCTCTCAATGAGTTTGCTGTCTGTGTACAGGAATGCTATTGATTTTTGAGTGATGATTTTGTATTCACCTACACTGTTGAATTTTTAAATTAATTCTAGAAGACCTTTTGAGGAGATTTTTGGAATCTTCTAGGTGGAGTATCATGCCATCCATGAGTATTGATAGTTTAATTTCTTCTGCTCCTATTCTTATTCCTTTTATTTCTCTTTCTTGTCTAACTGCTCTGGCTGTTTCCAGAACTATATTGAATAGGAGTGGTGATGCTGGACATCTTGTCTTGTTCCTAATTTTAGGTTTAAACCTTTCAGTTTTTGTTCATTTACTATGATGCTGATTGTTGGCTTGTCATAGATAGCTTTGATCAGATTGTGGTAAAAAAAAATCTATTCCAGTTTTCTGTAGGATTTTTATCATTAATGTATGTTGGACTTTAGCAAAAGCTTTATCTGCATCTATTGAAATGATCATGTGATTTTTGTCCTTGGCTCTATTGATATGATTTATTATTTTCATTGATTTGCATATGTTGAACCATCCCTGCATTCCTGGGATGAATCTCACTTGATCATGGTATATAATCTTGATGATTTGCTGCATTCTGTTTGTTAGCATCTTATCAAGGATTTCTGCATCCTTAGACAGATAGTTAGACAGATTGGCCTGTAGCTCTTTTTTGTTTGGGTTTTTATCTGGGTTTGATTTCAGAGTAATACTAGTCTCTAGGAATGTGATAGGGAGAATTGCCTTCCTTTCAACTCCATTAGAGAGTTTGAAAAGTATTGGTATTACATCTTTAAATTTCTTATAGAATTCAGCAGTGATCCATCAGGGCCTGGGCTTTTCTTTGTTGGTAAATTTTTAATTATATTTTCTGTTTCACTAGCTGATATTGGATTATTAAATATTTTCATATTTCTTAATTTAGCTTTGGTAATTCATATGTTTCTAGGAATCTTCCTTTCTTCTGTGTTTTCTATCTTATGTGAGTAAAGATTTTGAAAATAGATATTTCTGATCTTCATGTTGGTTTCCATGCCCTTTCACCATGATGTTTCTGGCTTTGCATAAGCTTGAAAGTAATTCAGCCAGCCCATCACAAAAACTTCTGAAACCATGAAGCAAGGTAAATCTGTCTTCATTTAGCTGTTTTTATCAGGTATTTTGTCATAATGATGGCAATCTATAAAGGACATAAAGAGAGAATAAAATGTAGTTTTTAAACTATTAAACATTTGAAGTTGCAAGCAAAAATCTTTTTAATTATAACTAGATTCTGAAGGGATATGGAAGACTGTTTCAATATAAGTACATCTGCATCCAATGATATATAAGGAACTATCTCTTAGAACCACCAGGTAGATCTAACGTTGCTGTGCGTGTAGGGTATATGTACAAGGAAACTTCAGCAAACAAAAATAGCAGGAGGTCATGGGAATCGTCTACAGCTGCCAAATGTTAGCAGGAGAAGAAAACACTAAAGTCCTTGTTAGGAAGAACACAGCAGGTAAATTACTGTTTCATAATTATAAACAGTTTTATATAAAATAAACAAATTTTCTTGGGCTAATCAAGATTTGTTTCTCTATTATTGGGGAAATACAACTTGTCTGCTTCACAGGCAGGGTAAGAAAAGCTTTACAAACTTTTTTTTTTTTTTTTTTTTTTTGTCCTGGGTGATGATACAAAATCTCACTAGCCCAGCACGGAGTCTGGCATGTTCTGCACACCTTTCAGTCTATCCTATTTCTTTCCTTGAGCTGTTTCTCTGTGAAATGGCTCCTCATAATTTATGTAAATTGGTTTTAAATGAGAATGTTTAACTTAAAGATTTGATCTTCATATCATGACAGCTGTTATAAATGTGAGTGTCCAGGGTTAGGGTTATGTCATCTTCTTTCTTATAATTTATATGCTTTTCAGATTTATTATTATATTTTAATACATTCCTGAAATGAAGGTATATGTTTGAAATTTTCATGAAAACTTTTGGGCTAATATATAGGGTAAAATTATGAAAATGAGCATTAAACTATAAATTATGAAGCTTGTATTCTGATTCTAGCCCTTTCAATATTAATTGGAACAGTAAACAGCCCAAACTCCCTGGGCCTCACCTCCCTGCTTTGCCATTGAGGAATTAGTAGGTAAGCTCTGTATTAGTTTCCTAGGGCTGCTGTAACAGCGTAATGTAGCTCTTTTTTATTCGTGGATTCTGGATCCATGGATTCAGCAAACTGTGGAATGTAAAGATTTACAATTTGTTTTATTTACACTGAACCTGAATAGATTACAATGCAGCAGTTATTAACATAGCCCTCCTATTAGGTCTTTTAAGTAGATTTATAGATTGGACGATTTTAAAGTGAACCAGAGGATGTGTGTAAGTTATAAGCAAAGACTAGTGATTCTGGTGCCCACTTGACTTAACATTGCACTGGGTTGAATGGTGTCTACCTTGCCTCAAATTCATGCCCTGTCAATGTGATGTTATTTGACGTTAGGTTCTCTGCAGACATAATCAAGTTAAAATGAGATCCTATTGGATTCAGGTGGGCCCTTACCCATAGATCGATATCTTTCTAAAAGAAAGGCTAGAAAATTTGGACACATGAATAAAAAGATCACCTTGTGATTAAGAGGATAAATCCAAGGAGTTCTGAGTGTTGTGGTGAGCTACCAGATGCTGGAAGGTGTGAGGAAGGATCCTTCCCTTAGCCTGTGAGGGAGCATGGCCCTGACCGTACCTTGATTTTGGACATCAGGCTAACAGGCCTGTGAGAAAACAACACATTTTTGATCTTTTTAGCCATTCAGGTACTGAAATTTTGTTATAACAGTCTTAGGAAACTAGCACAGATATTATGCTTCAATTTTTACCAAGAATATGTAGGCAAAAATAGATTCCTCCGAGGCTTACAACTTATCTCAGGAGTGAAAAGTAAACCACTCAAACACCTAAAATCCAGAATTAAAATTCTGAAAGTGGGCTTTTTGAAGAGTGATGTTCATTTATAATGGTTACGTAGAAATCCTGTATCACAGGGACATTCCTATTTTATACCTATATAAAGATATAAAAGGTTGAAACAAATACACATTGTCTACAAAGGAAAGCTTGTATCAGTGGTTGTATTTACTAACCAGAACGTTTCTCTGAGGTTACATATATGTCAGTGAATAAACCACAAACAGCACAAGCCACTAATTTCTTTCTATTTACAGCTACTCCAGTTTTTTTCCCCACATCTCTTACAGTTTTCTTACTTCTAGAGTATTGCTTGATATGGACGGGGAATATCAATTTCCTCTGCTGAAATTCTTCCAATTGCTTCTCCAAATGTCACTGGTATTGGACTTTCCCTGAAAAAAATATTGCTGTCAGGGAAGCAGTTTGCAGATCAAGTAGATAACAGCAACCAGATGCTATTATTAGCTATAAAGAAGGCAGTGAGTTTGAGGGTTACACAAGTGAAGAAATGGTAGCACTGTGGAAATGAGGAGAGAAATGGAAAATTGATCAGTAAGGAAGATCTGATCTGTTTTCTCATTACTTTTTCTTTCCACTGGGGAAAAAATTACCTGCACATTGCACTTTGGTTGTTCTGTCTACTTTCATTCAAATTTAATTCATTAAAGAGTAATATTTTCTCTATTTAAAATGTTTCAAGTTTATCAAATGTCCAGTTCAGGTCAGTGGGACAAGTGAGAAAAAAAAAAAAAAAAAGTAAAACACATTATTAAGGAAAAGTTATTTGCATCACACCCTTCTTTTACGTGTTACAGCTTATAAAGTTGGAGACAGCTTTTTCACAAGTTTCTGTGTGTTTCTTCACTGTTCATAACCATCTGATTGGTGGTTTGCAATTTCTTTTCTAATTAATTTTCTTGTCATGTGAAAATGCAGATTTGTATTATTTCTAGTCCTTTTTTTCCCTCTTCACTTTTTCTTTCATTTTCCTTTCTTTTTTTTTTTTAATTTTTTTTTTAAATTCTGCGGCAGCTCTGGTTTTCCTGTGGCTATTTTCTAAGCCTTGGCCATGGTATACTAAGCTGTTAATTTCTGGCAGCCTCTTTCCTGATGCTTGTCAGCTTCCGTTTTACCCTCTGTGCTTTCTTGGTACATAAAGCTCACCCATTGCTCATTGTGCTTTGAAGATAACGTTGGCTGGGAGTCTGGAACGACTTGAATTAAACTTGCAATAAATGACCCCATCCAGATGCACAGAAGAGAACACACAGGGCACAGAAGATAACCAGTGTGCAGGTCACATCAGTAAGAGCTGTCAGTCTCCAGTAAAAACACTGAGGAATGCCACAGGCAACTCCTCATAATGGACCTTTCTCAGGAACCAGCTTCATTCCAGAGACACTACCCTCAACAGCCTGCAAGCACTCCACCTCCAATCAAATATTGAAATTCCAAATCAACAGTCTGAAGTGCTTTTCAGCAAATGACTCAATTCTTAATCTCCTGGAAAATCAAGGAAGCGAATGTCCAGTGAAGATACATTCACAGTGACAGCATCTAAACAAGGTCATCTTCAAATCACACTGCTGTGCTTGTTCACATAATTAAGGACAAAATGGTGCTGTGTGGGGAGCATGTGGAGATGAAGTCATACACATAATTGGGCTACATGAAAAGGGTACTAGGTAAAGCTGGATAAAATTTCCAGGACAGTGACTTGGCTGCTAACAATTTATGGTTAGATATGACAGCAGTCTTGGCAGTTCATTGATTTTTGCTGCAGAGTTTGAGGGGTATGCTTGTCTTGGACAAATTAATCCAGCTTTGTATAAAGTTTACATAATGTCTTTGTGCCTGGAAAATTTAAGAATCTTTCCCTAACAATAAAAATGATTGACGTGTGTTTTAGTCTTGAAAGACCATTTAGAGTGGGAGAATAATATTAACTTCACTGTCAAATGAACATTAAGCCTCATGGTAACACAAAAATAAATGAAACAAGAACACCTGGAGTGGAGGGAGAGCAGAGGGGAGGAGAGAGACAAGGTAGTAGGGAGAAACGAAAAGATCCAAGTGTGACACACGGTATATGGAAATGTCAGTGTGAAAATCATTAATTTGATTGATATGCATTAGTAATTATAACTTTAAAATACTTCTAAGGCAAAGAGAAAAACAATGAAGCTAACAACCAGTAAGATATACAGTGTAGATCAGTTGATCTCTGTTCTACAAGATAGGTTTTAGCTTGGCTGCAGGAGACTTCAGTCCTAGAGGTGTGTCCTTTAAATTTCCTGGCTGCAACTCATTTCACATGTTGATTTCATTAAACATGTGTTATAACATGCCAATAATTTATTTTAGACTTGTCGATGTTTTCCTATCTTACTGGGTATGAAACAAAATGTCTGACAAAACCACTGCATGATGACCTTTTGATTCTGTGTTCTCTCTGCCCACCCTGCCTCTCTCTGACCTTCATTCTGTGCTGCTACAATGACCTTGCTTTTCCTTAAATATCTGCAGAATGCCTCACTCCAGGATCCTATCTTTATTGTTTCCTCCACTGCTCTCCACCCACACATAAACACCCTTGCTTTGTGTGAATCACTCATGAGTCACAAGCCTTTTTCTGACCATCTGATCAAAATTATTCTATGTTCATCATCCTCTTTATCCTCCATTTTGAAATTTTTTTTCCTTATATAGAATTCCACCCTAAGCACTTTTCCTCATCCTTTTCCAATTAGGACAAAGTCTTTCCTTTGTAGACTACCTAATTTCTAGTGCACAGAGGATTGTCTAACTCATAACCAGTGCAGTAAATAGGATTTTGGTGTTATTGCCATGGGTGTTGTTATAATTCAGGCCCCAGTATAAAATCCAAGGAAGCAAGAGTCTGAAAATTTAGGTAGCAAAGGCTTTATTTCCAGGCCTGGCAACGAGTCTCCGGGAGCCAATTTGGAGACTGTGTCCTAGAGACTGAAGGGAGGACTTTAAAAAGAGGCTGGAGGAAAAGGCAGGGGGGGGGGGAGAAACAAAGAAAACTGCAGAGCCATCAAACTTGTTGACTTGAGTCTGGAAACTGTATAGCTGTCCACTTAGCTCTGACAATCTCGGGAGTTCCTTGTTTTTCTCAAATTACTCCCATACTACAGACTGACATTATCTCGGAGTGGCACATCTGCAGCAATATTTGGGGAAGAAAGTGGACAGTTAATTATCCCAGGACAGCTCGTTTTCGCTAGTGGGTGCGAAGGGGTCAAGAGTTACAAGAAGCTGAAACTTAAGTTTTACAAAGATCTGATATCTAACTCATTTGATGCATACAGAACAAAAGGAAAGCACTGATTGGGGTTTGGGCCATAGTATTTCCCAGTAATTTCTTTGAAGCTAAGCAGTTCTTAAAATTTGGGGCAGGCTCATTTTATGACAGATCATCACCGGGTCGGGAAGAGGTCACCAGAAACCCAAATTCTTTATGGTCTAGATAGATAGGTGAGGGGAGAGGGAGGCAATAAGGCACCATACAGAACAGAAAATGGCGGTCATGTGTCAAGGTCAGGTAAAGGGTTAAACTCATATGCAAATCTCTCTGCACACAAGCAGGTTACTTTAAACAAGTGTAAATTAGTGGGCCATCCTAGTTTTCTTTAGCTCTTTAGCGGAGAATAGAGGCACCTAACAGTGATTAACAACCCTTGTTAGCTTGTTTTAGCACAACTTCTGTAGTTTGTAGAGGGCCACAATCGTTAACATATCAATTAGGTGAGATTCTTGCAATTCTTTACAGAGGAGAGTATTGCTCAACATATCAATTAGGTCACTTAACATATCAGTTAGGGAAAAAGGATAAAAAAACACATTTAGTAAGCCATGTTTGCAGGTTTGCTATAATACACATATAACGAAGCTATTTTCTTAGAGTACAACAGGTGTTATATGGTGAAAGAGACTTTTCAGATGGGATTAAGGTTGTTAATCACCTAACCTTAGAAATAGGGATGTTTTATTAGATCATCTGGATTATTTTTCATTCTCAAATATGGAAAAGCAAAACAGGAATTTGGAATCAGGGGAGATGTGTGCAGAGAAGGAAGACAGGGATGCTGTGTGGCTGCTTTTAAAGTTAGAGTGTGGCCACCTGATGGCTGGACAGTAGAAGCTGAGGCCAGCGCTCAGCTGACATCCATCCAGCAAGACAACAGGTCCAAGTCCCTGAGAACTGGGTTCTGCCAACAACTTCATTGGATAGGGCAATGAATGCTCTTCCAGAACCTAGCCAAAAATTCCATAATGGACACACTGACATTTGGCCTATAATGCTCTAAACAGAGCCCTAACAGAGCTCACCAGACTTTCAGCTGATAAAAACTATGAGGCAATAAATTTGAATTGTTTTAACCATAAAATAATGCAGAAAAAATTACAAAAGCATAAAATAAATTATCTAGAGTATTTGAGATTTAATATCCAAAGAGAAAAAATTAAATGGTTCCTTAAGCTATCTGTTATTAAAAGGAGTACAAGTTAGGTACAGACTTAAATGTTACAAAACTGAGTGGGTTTTTTAAAAATTTGGTGGTGAACAAAAAATGTTAATTGTCTTTAAATTAAAAGACACTGGTTAATGTTTAAGTCTCAAGTCCATCTTGTATTAGTACATTGACATTGTGCAAGTCACTTAAAATTGAGGTAATAATAGCTTCTATCGCAAGGGAATTGTCAAGACTCACAGAGACATCATATAATAAAAAAAGCTTTGCAAATATTCAAAAAATTATAAACTATGAGTTGTTAAAAAATGATAACTCATTCTCTTAGGAGTACTGGAACTGCTATCTTTAGAAGAGTTCTTCTATTCTGGTAATTCTAAGATTGGCTTGTTTTGCAGAAGTGCATTTTTCCGTGAAACACTTTGGTATGATACTCACACATAGGAAACAATGCGGTTTAGCACTATGTGCATACTTAAAATGGTAATATTCTCACTTCATGATTAATGTGAGCGTGAGAAGCTAACTCAAAATATTTATGACATATTTAAGGCTGATTAATCTTATGATCTCACAAACCTGATCTGTTTCACAGTTTCTAAGCTAAAATAGGATGTACATTACTGAGCTATAAAGGTCTTGGAAAGCAATTTTCTCCTCTCTTCATACTTGTGTATGAAAAAGCCGAGGAAATGTCATTTTGCTGGCTGTGCTGCAGCTTACACTCTGCTGTGTGTGCATCAGTAGGTGGGAGCTGATCACAGTAGCTAATCAGGTGTGTGTGTGTGTGTGTGTGTGTGTGTGCGCGTGCGCATGCGTGTGTTAATGGAGTCAACATTTCTTCCAACAGCTTGAATACATCGGTTTAGAAGGTAGGTGGAGGGAGGGCTGTAGGGATTCAGTAGAGGAGATAATAACTTCTTGTTTCTACTTGTGCCCTTTAATTGTGTTTACAAGAAAGTTGTGAGCCTCTTGTCACAAGGAAGCAACAAAATGATTCAAAGGTAAGGAAGTACTTATTATTCTTGCCGTATCTGAATAGGATTCTAATGCCTATTGAACCTACACAGATCAAATATAAACTAGATTTTATGTCATAGGAACCTCTATGTACTGCTGGCAAGATCATAGCTCCAAAGTAACCCCTACTTGGTGGAAGAAAGATCTCAGATCACACCTTGAATATCCAAAACCTACCCAACGCCCTATCCCACTTTTTGTGTATGATCACAGAAATTTCCTGTAAGTGCAAAAGAACAAATGAAACCAGCTTATTTCTCAAAATGATGTTGTGACATTCAAGAAGGTCATAAACACCTCAAAAGTGTTTGTAGTAACGTAGATGAGTTTTATGCAGTGTTATATTTAAAACAATTTAAACAAGAGCTAGAGTTTATTACCAATTATGGAAATAAAATCATTGCATATTTTGGAGTCAGATAAACACAAAAGGTTTACCAAGCAAAGTGAGTACGATGAGAAGGGCAAGAGGGTAAATACTGAAGCCCTGAGGTCCTGCACAGTGATGGCACCACTGGGAAATTCATCAGTAAAACTGGGGCAAAGAAATACATCTGGCCTTGCTTATTTTATTATAATATCACTATAGCTTTTATTTTAAAATGACCCACTTTGCCTTTATTTTGTTTATCTACATTTTTTCCACTTGTTTACCAAATGGGGATGAATTTTAAAAGCTAGCAATAAGATTAATAAATCAGCAAGACAAATACCTATTGATACCTAGCTCAGCAACTTTGATTTTATTATATAGTAAGGCATAATCCAATATCTGAAAATTATTTATAGTACATATGAAATACTTAGCTAAAACATGACAGAAATCTAGAGGGTATTTGAATTTCAATGGATCAAAAAGATCAGAAATAAACTGATTTTTTTTTCGGAGATATTGGTGATTGAAGGTAAGTATAACCCTAGACTATATAATTATTTATTACTGTTAAAATGTTGATGGAGGGTCATCTAGGCTGACCACAAAGTAATGATCATCCTGCTTCAGCCTCTTGAGTAGCTGGTATTATAAATAAGTACCATTTTACCTAGACAGTTTTTCTTTTCTTTCTTCTTTAAAAATTTTGTTTTAAAGAGAATAAAACCAAGCAAAATAAAACAATATAAAGCCAATCCAAAACAAGCAGTGTAAGTGACACAGGTCTAAAAAACAATACAAAATCAACAATGGTTACCATAATGCTTCTGTCATCCTCAAAATAGTGGCAGATGTCTTCTGACATAGTAAAAAAGTCAAACAAAACAGAATACAATCTAACCAATGAAAGCAAAACAATGATTACAATAAAGGATTTCAAAACAATGAAACAGTAAATCCAAAATGGCTACCATAATATATCCCATCATGTTTGAAATAGCTGTGCATGCCACTGGATGTAATAAAATCAAACAGAACAGAACAGAATAAAAACCAATCCAACAAAACAATGAAAATTACACCGGTCTTCAAAACAAGGTAACAGGGAATTAACAAAGGTACTACCTTCAGAAGGAGATCCCCCAAAGATGCTACATTCCTTATTGTTATGTTCTTACTAGGTTTAGACCTGAAAAATCAGTGAAACACTAAACATTACAAGCATTAAATTGTATTTTGCCTCAATAACTATCATCCCACCCTGTGTTTCTCTGGATCAGCTAGTCACTTACAGGTGGGAGAGCCTGGGTTGGCTCTTCTTGTTTCCCAGCCTGCATGCTGGAAGAGGCTGGCATCTGGCTCTCTACCCAGAGGCCTGGGCATGGCACTGATTTGCAGGAAGGGTTTGTTTCTTGGTGACTTTTATTCTTTTCCCACACAGCATACAAATGGTGCTGACTCATGGGAAAAGACTGGCTGTACCCCTGGAAGCCTGTGCATGGTGCTGATTCAAAGGGAGGGCTTGTTTCTTGGTGACTTTTTGTTCTCTTCCCCCACAGTCCATGAATGGCCAAAGAGGTTTTTTTTTTTTTTTTTTTTTGATTTTTTTTTTTTTTTAAGAACACCAGAAGTATCTCTTTTTCTTGAATTTAATCCAGTATGTGACGAGTATGTAATGGACAGTTTCTCTGGCAATTAAAAAAAAAAACGTTTACTTTGGTTTCTTGTGGTCAGTGTTGCAAGGAAAAGCAAAAACCATGTCCTCTCACGTAATTTGCTTAATTTGGGTTTTATTCCTGACCAAATCAAGAGATTAAATTGGGTCATTATTTATTCTCTGTAGTATTAGATTTTTCTGCTGGTCACTGGAAGTATTTATTTTTTGTAGGCAGATAAATAGCCCCAGAGTTATTTACATTTGAACTCTGGAATCTGTGAAGCTGCGATCTTATATGACAAAGGAGACTTAAAAATCTAAGAAGAGGGAACTAAGGTTGCCAGTCAGTTGATTTTCAGGTGTAGAAGTTAGCCTGGAATAAGCAGTTGGCTCAGTATAATCATGTTACGGATTAAAAACTGGTGGTTAACTTAATTAGATCAGCATGGAGCTGAGTATAGATGGTCCACCCGATGAAAATTACCAGCATAAAAGGAGACTTGGAAAAGAATACTGTGGTTTGTGGGTTCTCCTAAGTGTTGTTTGGAGCCATTGGTTCCCCTGGAGGAGCTTATCATGACTAGCTTCCTTGTTATGAATTCGGCCATTCTCATCTGAGGAGCTCAGGACCTTGTCACTGAGAATGGCTGTGGTTCACTTTTGAGGAGGTCTGCTCATTACTTTGAGCATCACTTCCTCGCTCCAGAGGGGAAGATATGTACTGCTTAATCACCAAGAGGTTTGTCATGCTGACTTCCTGACATGTACTGGACTATACTTATTGCTGGAAGAGCTTGGGACCTTATTGTTGCTGAGGATGGATGTGGTACTTTTCAGGGGAGCCCTGGGCCTTATTTTGAACATTGCTTCTTGGCGCCACTGCAGAACCCTCAAACTACTAGCACAGATCCTTCAACCTGATGGCATAGACATTTTAGCTTCCACCACTGACATTTGGACCTTCCAAGCACAGATCCATAAAACAGACTTGCATGAGTCATTGTTGTGGGCTCTAGACATCCAGTTGGACTAATTGGGGGACTTGTCACAGCCTCTATGTCTTTAGCTGGACTTATGCAGGACATTGCTATGGGATTCAGGCCCTCGGCTGACTTTTTTAGATCTTTAGTGTTGTAGATGGATATTCTGCACTTTCTATGTATTTAACACTGATGACCATCATAAAATAATACTATAAATTCTGTGTCCTGTATGTAATTGTTCTCCTTGCAACCCCTGACAATAACAAATCACCACTTCCCTAAAAGTGGAAGGGGAGGCAAAGTTCACAATCAAAAGGTGATATCTCTATGGAAGAACAGTTCTAGAGCAACAGCAGTGTCTCTGCAAATGGAAAACGAATCATGAACCAAGAAGTGGGGCAGCCTCTAAGAGAAACTGAAGAAGACCAGGAAATGAGTTCCGTGGGAGCTCCACGATGGGCTGCAATGTGAGTGAAATTATTATTACTATTACTGCATCCTGACACCTGTGTCAAACATCTAATTTTCAATAATGCAAGATAATAAAATCATATTACTTAAAGTAACTAAGTATGTGGTAGCTTATTTGGGATAAAAACAAGTTTAATGCATTCTCCTTGTGTTGTAATACAGCCATACTAGTGTGCCTCAAATTAAGCTGACTCTGTCTGCTGAGGATATTGTTTCTCTTCTTTGAGGATCTATTTGCTTCTGAAAACCATTAGTTTTGGACTCAAAAGGCAGATTTTAGACTGAACTATTAGAAAATATTAGAGTACTTAGCACTAGTCTTTCTAAAATGAGGAATAAAGTCAATTAGTAGTAATTATTTTCTCTTGATGGCTGTTTTTATTTTATTTTAAAACAAAGAATAAAAATGATACAGAATTTCAAATCAAAATAATAAGAGAATGACACTGGTTAATATATTGCATATATCTTATGTTCAAAGTCATTGTTCAGATTATAAAATACAGGCATGAAAAAATGATGAAACAGTCAAACAATGAAAAACCTCAGGCTATTTTCAAAGATTAAAAAAGCTTAAGAGATAATTAACTTTGTAAGTTAATAATCCAAAATTTTAGACATCCTTGGGATAATTTATGCAAGATTATACAATAGTCATAGTAAACTGTGTTTACTCAGTTAAGAAAGTTTTGGAGATTTTAATAGATAAATTTGTCAAGTATAATACAAGGTTTTGTTTACACAGAAAGCTGTCGCTTATAGTACAGAATGTCCCAAGATGAGAATGTGAGCTCCAACCAAAAGGGCTCCAATTATGAATTTTTCCCAAGATTAAGAGGTTTTCATTTCAATAGCTCTGTATGGATGTGTGCAATATGTAATCAAAGTTTATGGCCAGCCGTGAGGCTTTATGAAGCATGTAAGAATGTGATATCTCTCCTTACTTGAATTCTGGATTTTTGTACAGACAAAATAGCATAAATGTGAAGGGCTTGACCTTGTTCTTTTGCAACTATACTGAAAAGGAGCAGTATAGCATGACCAGCTTGCCTCGAAAACAGACTGAACAGACTTCACCAGATAGATCTCCATGTGCAAACACAGGCTCCATTTACCTTCCTAGGTTCTGGCTGAAGTATGCAGTAACTGAAGAAAAGCTAGAAACCATTAAAATACCTAAACCTTTTTTAAAAAACTATCTATTTTGATTGTATTTGATTGCAATTTATTTTGATTATTTTTTGTGTGTGTTGGTGGGAAATGAACTCTGGTCCTTACGGATGTTAGGCAAGTGTTCCACCACTGAGCTCCATCCCAACCTGAGATATGCAAGTCTTTTAAGAGATTAGAAAATAGCATGCTATGCCTCAGCAGGGAGGTATTTTACCAGATGCTGTGGGGGAAGAGAGCAATGGAAATTTTGAGTTTCTCTGGCAGACCTTGGCCTACTAGGGATTAGCGAGCCTCCTTGTATAAAGTAAAAGAAAATCTTTTTAAATTTACTTTTTGTTAGTACATGTTTGTGTTACATGAGGTCTATGTTCCTTGTGTGGAGTTCATACATGCACATAACAATCTTGATTTCTTTTTTCATCCTCTTTCCCTTCATTTCCCCTCTCCATCATTTAATTCCTTTAGAATCTTTCCAGTTAAAGATGACATTTAAGCAAGTCAGTTATATATTTAGTAATGTTTCTTTTGGAAAAAAAAATATTTGTTATGCTACCTCCCTAGCTTTTTGCTTCTTCGAATGCATACATACAAATTGTGCAATACATAGCTTTATATTTAATATAAATAAATCATAGCCATTACTGGAAGTTCAATAATTCTCAGTACCGCATGACAATACTTTGGAATATTTAAGCATTGTACAGCTGACATTAAGACAGAAATCTCAGGATCATTAATTTTACTCAGAATGTAAAACTCATAGACACCTTTAAACCAACTAAATTCTTCATAATGACTTTAGGAAGTAGGTTTGGTATTATGATATAGTAATACAAGAATTTTAGCCATGGAATGAAACAAAATGATTCTACAATATGTTGGATGTCAATAAAGTATGTTGAATGAGTTCATGTGAAATGAAATTGATGGAATTTACATAAATTTGCATATGTGTCATAGTTTTTTCCAAGTAACAGATATAGTAACACAAGTAATAGATATAGCTATATCTATTCCTTCTTCTATTTTTAACATAGCAAGTGAATTGCATACAAAATGTACTGATTTGTCCCAAATGATTTCCAAATATATAACTTTATGTTTTATAATCTCATCTTGTTCGCTCCCATTCTTGTTGAGAATGTATGGCTTTTTCTATAAAAGTTGTCTCAAACTTTTATTCAATTACTTTGATTTAATTACTCAGTATTTTAGGTGATAACCTTTTTTTCATTCTTTCTGCATTGCATGTCTACGCAAAAGGAAATGAATAGCATCTGACATAGGTGGATAAGCAGAGAGGCCTTGGATGAGTATTCAAGTATCTAGATGATTTCCTCACCCCATTCAAGACCAGATGTCCTATGTAAATTCAGCCAGATCTTGTATTTTACCCAAGTTGGCATTTTTGGTTCATCCTCCATTTAGTTCTGGACTTATGTAGTTTATGCCTAGCCATCTACAAATGATTATTTGTTCCTACTCTTGGTAACCAGGTGACATGAGTCATAATGCTTCCCTTTCATCTGAGAGAGTTGGAAGTATCCCAGATGACAATCTATGAGGAACATGCCTAATGCTTTCACATGGCTGACCAGGTACAGCCAGGTTTTATCCAGGGCTGTGCTGTGTGGCAGCAGGATCTTCCCAGGTTTCCACGACATGCGATCAGTCTTCCAAGCTGTGTCTAGGGGAACAAGAAATTACCTTCCTGTCTAGGATTACACTCCACTCCCAATGTTTCCTGGGAAATCTCTATTGTAATTTTTCCTCTGAGATTTAATGTTTTACCTCATTCTTCTCTCAGGATCCAGTGTCTGACTCTGTAATAGCAAGAAGAAATTTCTTCCTGTAGGGTACAAACTGTCCTGATGTTAGGTATGTTTACATCTCTTCACAAGGACTAAAACTATGCTCAGAAGTGAAAACTTAATGTAAAAAACTGCATTTCTTGCTAGTTATATAATCATCCCACACACCCACAGCTGAGGCAGGCTTTCCACTCACTGTTTTATGAGAAAATGCAAGGATATCTAATGAAGCTTAAACAACTAAACAAGAATCTTTTTGTTCTGGGATTTCTTTAAAGAATTGAGGAGCCAAAGTAGGTGGTGGAAAGTCCATCTGGGACAGATGAAGTATCCCAACTATTTGGGAAGTATCCCAAGTATTTTTGTTCCTTTTAAAAGGTAGGAAACAGAAGAAACCTTCCTGGATATTCTCAAAGTCAGACTTGAATGCCTCCACATACAGGAACCCAAGGTAGCTATTAGTTGATATGTTTCTTTACCTTCATAATCAATAAAAAAACCAAATTGTTTTTGAAATTTTTTTATGAATGATGGATTGATTGATCTGATGTAATCAACCTTGGGCATCCAGGATGCCAATATAGAAGGTAGTTTTCATATTCCTGGAGCCTGATTTAGATGCAGGGCAAGTTAACATTTTCCATCACAGATATCTGTGAGGCACAGTAGGAAGATGCTATGTTGTAAGGAAGAAACCTTAAAGACTACTTTGGGACTGGTTCACGAGAGGAAAGAATGCAAAAATCAGAGCACTTCCTATGGGTGGCATGGGTGAGCTTTTGATGGCTATGGAATTGAAGGGGTATAAATGTTCTGAGAAGTTAAAGGAATAGACACAGAACAGTAGCTATATCAGATAATAAAATGAATTAACTACAATCACCTTCATGGACACTCGAGGGAAGAACTTATGGATCGAATTTGAGGTCAAACATTTTTACCATTCCTTGCAGAGTGGAGGGAAAGAATTCCTTACAATTGAATGAAACAGCATGAAGGACACAATCTGTAGGGAATAAAACACTTAATTTATCCTTCATGTCCTTAAACTTCTTTGGAACTTATTCCTGTGTCAAAGCTACTGTTCTCCTTGCTGAGACAAAATACCCAACACCCAGAGTTAAAGGAGGAAAGGTTTACTTCACTCACAGTGTGGAGAGGCTGCAGTGCATAACTGGCTGGCTGTGAGGAGTGGTGGTGCTACAGACAAGCATCACAGAGGAGAAAGAGTTCATGGTGGACAGAAGGTAGCAAAGCAAGCAAGGGACACAATAGACCTCTTTGTGTCCTTATATTTCATCCAGGCTACCAGTACCAAACCAGTCAATGAGCTGATTTAGGAATCAGCTTCCCTTTACCCTGCACCATTAATCCTAGCATTACACCATAAATCAGTCACATGCTCTAAATTCACCTACCGCTGAGAAAGCCCCACCTATGACTGCATGAAGCTTGGGAGGGGCATCTAAATAAAACGTATAACACCCTGCTAGCATTGATAACTCTGGAAACTTATGTGTATGTATCTTTGTGTGTTTGGATTGGTCAGAAACTCAAGTTTTCAGTAGATTCTTGAGAGTCTCTCATTCTAAAATATTAAGTGCCATTAGATTAAAAGAAATTCCATGCTCTCAATTAACTTGTAACTGGATTTGATAAAAATCCTTTCTCTTTTCCAGAAATCTATTCAAAAAGAGCAATGTGCGTGATCAAAGAGTTCATTTCTGTTTTCACAAATCCCTTTCATGATAAAACTCATGCAAAAATATCCATTCAATAGAGAACAAATCAAACAACAACAAAAGAGAACAAAGGCTTGCTGGGTCTCTTGTGAGCATTTCACACAGCCCTTTACCACAAATAGAGTATGAATAATATGTTTAAATAATTAGAATTCATTATAAGGAATCCAGGTTTGGAAATTCATTTGTGAGCCAAGTGGTATGTGGTAAGACATACCATAGCATATGATGAATAACTTATTGTAAAGGACAAGTTTCAGTGAAGAATTAATGATTCATCCTCAGGAGGCCCTTATTTACTATTAAAAACCTGAGTGCCTTTTGCTGCTATCAGGCAGATATTTACAGGGAAATTGATTCTCCTCACAGAATTTCTCTATGGCCTCCATAAACCATTAAGTGTGCCTGGCATTGCTTTCCTAGGTTTAGTAGCTGTGCTATCATGGTCAGCATCATTTTTGCTGCAGCAATTAGTGGTAATAAGTAGGAGTTGCACAATTGACGGTGTAATATGCCTGGACAGTGTGGAAGCAGCAGTTATGAAATGCTTCAGTGAGTGGAGCTCTTGTACTCAAAGCTTCCCTCCCATCAATTTTCCAGGTAGCAGAGCCTAATGAAGCCACAAAGCCAGCGGTGCAGAGATAGTAGCAGTTCAGATGCAGAGCTGCTGAGTCCGGGCAAAAGGAGCAGGCTTTGCTTAGTACAACTGCTGTGAATTCACCCAAACTGGTGCTTCTCCTTAGTGGATATCCAAGAGGTTTTCATGAAAAAGAGCCCAGAGCACTAGGGGTAGAACGGTGGTAGGAAATGTGTGCATACACTTTTTTACTTCTCTTTCTGTTACAGAGGTTTCCATTTATTTTTGTTTCCTTTTGCTTACAAACACGTCTGTTTTTGCTTGTTGTCTACGTTTTCTGTTAGAATCTTGAGGATATTGAAACATGTGAATCGTTGTTTTAAATGTATGATCTAATAATTCCAATATCCCTGTAGATTTGTCTGATTCTAGTCACAACATATGTGGGTATCTCTTCAGAATCCAATTTTTAAAGTTTATGCCTTGTGTTGTTTTTGTTTTTGCTCTTTTTATTGAAAGTCAGTCAGGTCTTAAGTTAAAGGAGTGCAGTCACTTGGCCATCAGTGATGTGGTGCTGAAAGTATAGTGGAAGAGAAGTTCTTTCTTTCTTTCTTTCTTTCTTTCTTTCTTTCTTTCTTTCTTTCTTTCTTTCTTTCTTTCTTTCTTCTTCTTCTTCTTCTTCTTCTTCTTCTTCTTCTTCTTCTTCTTCTTCTTCTTCTTCTTCTTCTTCTTCTTCTTCTTCAGGATCAAATCCAGGGTCTCCTGCATGCCAGACAAGCCCTCTACCACTGATTATCCTTCTATGGTCTTTTAGGAGTCTATGCTCTTGGGCTCTAAATTCCATAAATTCTCATACACAGAACCTGTAGTAAATCTGCAAAACTGTACTAGCCACTGTGACTGAGCCTTCCCTGTCCAGAGAGTTTTTGTCTCTGTCCACAGCAAGCCTCCAGCAATTTGCCAGTGATGGTTAGCTTTGGTTTCTAAAGGTTTCTGCTCTGGTGATACCTTGGTTTCTTTTCTCATTACTGAGACAGAATACTTGACACCCTGATGGAGATGACCTAGAGTCAGCTACAAATTCATACACTGGATTTCTGTAGTAAAAGTCTGAGTCTGTCACAGGCCTTGCCTGATGAGCCAGCAGTTCAGATGAGGAAACAAAACTCCCTATTTTAGTGATCTCCCTATTTTGTGACCTGTGATGCTGGGACATCTCAAAAGACAGGACAGCATCCCAGATGAGGACTCTCTGACTGGTAAAAAGTTCTACAGAAGTAAATTCTAACTCAAGAGAAAAATAACTTGCCCATTAGTCAGTGACGTAACTTGGTTTTTATTAGACCTTGCTCACATCAGTGTCCTCCCTCCTCTGATCCCAGGAGCTTCTTACACATCCCCTGAAAAAGCTGTGTGCATTCAATAAAGAGTGAAAAGTTCAGAGATTCTTAGTCTTAGGCTGACAAGAGCTCTGACTCTGGATCCCCTTGCATTCTGAATTATTGTCTGTGTCTCTTATCCTTTGCTGTATTCTACCCAGGTGATTGGGGGTCTGATAGCATCCAAAGTGAAAGATTGGCATGTTTATTTCAGCTCACAGTTTGTAGCAATTTCAGTCCAATCAGCTGACTCTAGGCAGATGGCATTTGGCAGAGGGGCACTTCAGAAGAGAAACAGTTCATGGGAGGCAAAAGGCAGCAGAAGTAGCAAGGAGTGAGCAACAAGCAAAGCAGAAGCTCTCTTTCTGTCCCTTATAGTTTATCTAGACTATCTGCCCTTACAACAGGTAGCACTCACACCCAGGGAAGGTCTTCTCATTATTATTCCCACAACTACGTGAAACCAATCAGTGGGCTAGTTTCCTAATCACACACCCTTGATCTCAGCATCACACATTCTAGATCCAGCTGCCGCCTAAAAGCCCCAACTATGAACACATGAGGCTTTGGGGGGACATCTAGGTACAAACCATAACATGTGAGTTGTGATTCTTCATATCCACAAGTAGGCACTATTTGCAGGGGCAGTGATATGCCATTTTTTTGATGAATGTATGAAGAGTTGTTTAATTTTCATTATATTCCAACTTTTCCTTCTTAAAATGGGGTAGCAACTTCCAAGCTTTTTGTATGCCCACTGGAAACCAGAAGTCAATGTCTATCACTTGAGTAAAACTATTTAACTAATTCATTATGCACTATGAAAGGATTTTGGAAATAATCGCTGCTCTAAAAGGATTTTCTCTAAGCACTTCCACCAACCTCAAGGTTTAATTACCCAGAATATGCAAATAGAATATGCAATATACCCAGAATATGTAAAATTATATATTTGACTCTGGCTTCTCTATATGGCTTTAGATTTTCATTTCTGTCCTTTAAAAATAGAATGCAATAGAAAGGAGTCTATTATTAGACAAGAGAAATGGAATCAGGAGTAGAAAGGAGCACAAGAGTGGGTATTCCGGGACAGGAATATCACCAAAATTCATTGTACACGCTGAAATCTCCCCTAAAACATATGAGACTCGGTGGGGGTTGATGAAGGCTTTGAGAGGAATGATTAAAATATTATATACATACCAATCTACCAAAATAAAACTCATTCATCTGTATTGCAAATACACACTAATAAAAACTCAAAAAAAAAAAAAGAAAAAAGAAAAAAATAGATTGCAGCACAAATTTACTGTCAGGACCTAAAAATCATATGGCATCTAGGGTCGGCCTACCTCACCACAAGTTTATCCTGTTCATTTTATTCATAGAACTCATTAACATATGAAATAATCTAATTTGCTTACTTGTTGATGCATTTATTATCTGCCTCTCACTACATCTCCACCAGAACATGACCTGCTAAAAACAAGGACCTTGCTTACCTTCTTCACTATTTTATTTCTAAGTCCTAGAACCTTGGGTGACATAACATGGAGGCTCTATAAGTACTTGTCTATTGAATTAAAAAGTCTTCACTTTTATTTTTCTCTTCTTCAACTGATATGTAGCCCATCAATAAATCATATATTTTTATATTTTAAATATCTCTAAATCTGCTCATTTTTCCAGTCTCACTGTTCTTAACATAGGTTAGTACTGGGTTCTGTCCTAGATCCCTGATCTCCCAAATGAGTGTATGGTGGGGGTTAATTAAAAAGAGAAAAACTGTATGATTTGTAGGGATCCAGGAGGGTCAAACCCTTTAATTAAGCTCGAGGCTTTGAGGGTAAAGACAAAAGATTCTCTGGATCAGTCCACTTATGTTAGGACCAAGGACAAAAGACAGAGAAACTGAGGAAAGTACAGGCAATGAGCAGGACTTTGGGAATCCCTTCAAGGATGCACTTCAAGGATGTCTCCAAGTCATGAATCCAGTCAATTCAGTAGCACTGCCTTATCATGAAGACATGGTAGAAGTGAGACTGTACGAGTAATCTTTGTAGCTGCAGTCTCTACCTTGTTTATTGGGGTTGAAGCCAGAGTGTCCGCAGCTGTGGCCTCATCTTGCCCTTTGAGGTATCTTTGGCCTCACAGGCCACTACAGGCCTCAGCCAAGACTAGTGATTCATAGAAGTTCACTTAATATGAATCAGCTCCCATCGCCAGGCAAGGAGCCTAGGCCTAGGACAGACTCACAGATAAACATAGAAAACCAATTAGTACAATTTAAATCCTGCTCAGGGCCACTTTGTGGTGGTCTCCAACAGGTTAGGTCTCTATCATCTGTCAGCTAGACTGTTGAAACAATTCTCTTTCCCTTATCTGCAGTCATACACTTTCAGTCAATTTCTCAAAATGCAACCAGTCCAATGCAAATGTATTTGTGCAATGTGCACCTTAAGTTATCACATTGGCCTACTCTTTTATTCTGGACAAAATTTCCATGGGTCCTGGCATCGCTGCTTCTTTAACTATCTACCTCCCTCCTTACTTGTGTTTTGCAGTATCCTGGTCCCACTTGGTTTTTTTCTTTCTCCTCTCCATGCTTCTTCACCTGCTTCAATCCTTCCTGCACTTCAAGTCGCAATTGAGCAAGAACCTCGTTTAGTGATTCCTCTCTGATCGTAAGTACCTCTTCTTTACAAGTGACTACAGAGAATTTTATAGTAATTTATTGGTGGCATCTTGACTATAAATATATAAGAGAGTTAACTTGCTGAGAATAGACACTCTGGTGTTAGGCAGAATTAATTCATAGTCAATAAAAAGGCACTGCTGCCCTTGCTGCCACCTCCTGACAGTGCTTCTGGAGTTCCCCACTTGCTCCTTTCCTTTCTAGTGTTATTTTACTCTTCCTGTATTTCCCAGTGCCCTGCTTAGTCTCTGTCAACCACTCTGTGATTTTCTGTATACATCATGCTGTAACCCGAGGCTGTCCCGGGTTTTTCTCTTCTGTTCACCTCCACTGGTTTCCCTACATTTCCTCACATTTGCACTGTGAGCTGCAAATGTCTGAAGAAGCCACATCTACAATGAAGAGGCTGCACGATGGTTGATCTTGGCTGTGAGATTATAGAGAGACGAAATGTGGCAGGTGGGGAGTCAGAGTTCTCTTGGGCTATCTTTAGTCTCTTTTAGTCATCATCTACACCAGCCTCTAAATTTGACTATTATCTTCTTGAATACTACATTGAATTTCTGGAATGTATCACTGAGCTTGACAGACCTCTACCTTCTCTCAATCCTAAAGCAAGAATGTTTTAAGAAGACATCTGAATTCTGTAGAATTAATGCTTTACTGCAACCTAACTGATGCACCCGGCCCTGTTTTTGGTAAACAGGATGATTTTTGATTTTGCTTTTGTTCTGTTACTATAGAAGTTCACATACTTCCTTCATAGTGGAACATGTCAGTCATGGTAATATGAATCTGTGTTCCTAGACCATGATCACTTGTATTAAGCTCAGCATAAACTATTTTGTTATTACCTTTAAGGCAGAGTTATTGTCCAGTCAGATAAGAGATCTTACATTCTCTTTTCTATGAAAGGTCTTGTTCCATCTCGATAAACAGAAATCCTGGTGTAGACTCTGCAGTACACATTGATCATATGCTTAAATGCCCATTTTCCTTTCAAGATCAAGGACTATGTTTTAGTCCCCTTTACATTCATTGGTCTCAGTATCAAATATATGTTAACTATTCATTAAATGGAAGTTGAGCAAAAGGATAGAGAATAGAGTTGAAATTTATGAAGTGTAAGGTACTTTGCCAAGTGTTTTGCACGGTGAACTGCACTTAAATACTAGGGAGTAAAATTGTGTCTTAGCCTCCTCTCACTTTAGATATTGGTTTTGTTGTTCTTGTTGTTTGTTTAAATGACTGCATTGGTTTCTTGATTGTTTCATACACCAGCTTGGCTATTTTCCCCTCAGTGCTCTTCACATGAAAGTCCGACAAGAATATATGTTGTTCAGTTCAGTGGCTGGTATTTTTAAGGAGCATTTGTCATCAATATTTCTCTTGTGAACAGCATTTGCTACTTTCACTGCAGCCTGTTTGCCTCTTCGTAATTTGAAAAAATCTAAGATTTGCCGTTATGGTCTACTTTGTTGGCTTATAGGTGGAAAGAACTTCTCCAACTTTCCTATTTCCATTTTCTCAAATTGTAAAGAGTAGGAAAAAATGCTAGGTTAACTCCAAAGACAAAGATTCTTACAATATTTCTGGAAGTTATAGTTGATAAAAGTTTGTAGTCTTACTTGAAAAAGATTGTCTACTCTAAGGAAAAATGTTTAAAATATGAATTCATAAATAAATAAAGTGAATAATCCCATTTCTTGTAAGAAACAGATAAGAAAAAGAATTTTTTAAAGAGAAGTCAAATTGCAAAGGAGATCAATTGTGAATATAAATACATGCCCAAAATATTATCATTGTAACTGTATTTCTTAGAAAAAATGAAATATTTCTGAAGGATCACAGATTAACTTTAATTTCTAGCATCTGTAAGATAGTTTATTAAGTAAATGGTGCTATACAAACAAAATGGCTTATGTAGCGAGAGGTTATCCTCACCCTTTGGATTTCGATATAATTCCATGTGATCAGGGATGGAGTCTTCTGAAAAGCTTATTTACATGCAAATAACTTAAAAAAAAAAAAAAAAAAAAAAAACAAAAAAAACTTCACTAAGAATATGGTGTTAGGGAACTGAGCCAGCAGGGTGAATAGAATCACTTACTAAATGTTGGATTTATGAACTGTGTTAATAAGTGTATCTCAAACATAAGAAAATTGAAACTTAAAATTAATATTATCAACTCTTAACTTTCAGTGTGGATGGGGACAAGTATATTCCAAATTCATAATTATGATTATTTTGTCTTTAATATTCAGAAATATACTTGAAAGAATTGAAAAGTATTTAAATACAATGTAATATTTAGCTAGTCTAGTTTCTTACACATTTTTTCTTAACTAATAATTTCAATTGTTTCCTAGCTACCTTCCATTTTGGAAGTTAGGAGAAATTCATCTTGAAAAAACTCTTGTGTCATTGAATGTGTGGTTTCTTCAGAAGGGGACTGAGGGACAGAAGGAGAGGAGAGAAAGGGAAATTGTACACATTAAAAAAGGAGCTGGGATGTGTTGTGTACATGTACCGACTTCAGGCAGGGAATGTAAACATACACAACACTTACCAAAAAATGGAAGGAGGTCCAGAGATGGGTGTGCGGAAGGGAAAGGAAAATGGATGAGAAAAGGAATGGAGATGTGTTATGTAAATGTAGTAACTACCTACAATGAATGGAAACGTACTATACATGTGTACTAATAAACTAAAATTTTAAAAAAGCAAAGCAAAAAAAGGTGTTTTCTTGCCTCATTTTGCTCCCACTTTGTATACAATAACTGTCAGAATCTGTATGCACTGTTCCTGTAATAAAATTTTGTCTTTTTAGGATTGATAGCAAAGTTGCCTTAACATGAATGGATGAAACACAAAGCGCTTGGATAGATTACATCTAGAAACCTGTATATCACCTCACTCTTTTGCATGACTTAATTGACCACATTAAGAAAAATCTTGGTAATGAATGGAATTAGTGACTCCTCCCTACTTTCAGAGAATCCAGAGTACTTAAACAATTGAGTTAAATTGAGCTTTTTCTTTCTGGGAGAAAATTTCTGCATTCTCTTGGCAATTTTCTCAAGTCGGTTATTTTTTGTGCTTCTGAATTTTATTCTGGCTTTTGTAAAATGAAACAAAATATCTCACATGTCTTCTGCACTTTTCGGATGCTTAATAATTGTTGGGGAAGAAATGTCAGAGCCTAGGGGGCGGGTTAGGATCTTGTAAACCATTCTCAAAGATTCTATAATCAACCATCAGAGAAACTTTTCTAAATTTAAGGATATTCCAAAAATAGAGCAAAGTTATTGTACCCCTGGATATTTTTAAAGTTGCTTTTCTTTTGGAAAAAAAAAATTGGGAAGAAGCGCTGCTCTTCTTAAAGGTCATATTTTAATTATGTGTTAGAAAGGCATCTGCAGCTATCAAAGGGAAACTGTTCCTTGCTTTGGGAAAGATGGATGATGGGTGCTACCTGTGGCCATTTACACTTTTAAATTAGTTAAGTCACAGTTATAGTGGTAAAATTATAACATAAAGTATATGGAGCCAAGTTGGACGAATTGAGGAAAAAGAGAGGTAGGATTCATTTTGCTTTTGTTTGTGCTTTGAGTTCTCATTACTATCAAATTAAAATGTCATTGGGAAGGGGACATAGTGAAACATCTAAATATTTCCATTCATTACTTAAGGCTTCAATGTGCTGCATGGCATCCTCTAACTTAGATAAGTTGTTCATTCTTTTACTAAGTCCTCTCATCTAGCCTTTGATTTGCTAATTATTTAGTGACAGGTTAAGGGAGTGACTCTCAGGAAGTAAATGTGAAAAACAATGGCTGTGACATACCTAAATTGGAGCTCAGACTCAGATCTGGAGCATCTATTGCTCCACCAGCAATGCATAGGGTGCTGTGACTGCAAACTTTTCTGACTCTTCATTTCTGTCAACACACATTCCCAGAAACATTTTCATAGAACCTTGTTTCAGGGGTGGTATTTTATGTCAATGAGATGACTTGCTGTTTCTCTGAGATAATGTATTTCTATGAGATATATTTCTCTGAGATATTCTTCAGATAATTTATTGACATAGGTAATGAATCTCATGTGGTTCTTAAGGCCATGTGGTTACCAGGTGAGACAGATATTTTGCACATAATGCATCAGTGAACTTTAAACTGAATTATGCAGTAGGTAGTCCCTGCTTTGGTCTTTCACTGAAGTGTTAGAGTTTTGTCCCTATACCCAGGAAGTTTTGGTCCACTGCTGCTGCATATTTGGATGGATGATAAAAATGACCCAATTGCCTTCATTTAGGGCTCTTGTCCATGTGATGTCACAGCCTTCTAGAGATGTCCAATGGCTGTGCCAAATTTCTGGAGTTTAATTAATGCAGAGCAAGTTACTGCTCCTCAGAGCCTCAGAGTTGAGCTGCTTTTACTGGTGGAGTAAATGCTAGTTTAAGGTTCCCTTCAATCCTTTTAATGTGTGTCCTGCTCTGCCTGGCTTGGAATCAATTCTAAGAATACCTCACATTTCTGGCAGATGGAATGAACAATCCCGTGCACAAATTCATTCCTAGAACTCCAGGCTCTGGAGTGCAATGGCTCACCTCTCACCTGCAAGCTATTCTTTGGGTGCTGTGAAGTTGGTTACATTAGAGAGATTTGCTACTGCTGCAGTAACTGTGGTTTTGGAAGAAATAAAGTTTTTGTGCCTCATTTCTAATCTGTTTGTGGTAGCACTTGGAATCTTGATTTCATTGACTCATCTGTGAGAGAACTTCCCCATCTCCCAATATTTAGGAACTACTCAATCTGATGGATGAGGAGCTGAGATGGGGGCCTTTAGTTCTCCTGGGATGATAAATGTAGCTTGCTATGCCCATCTGCCAGAGATGAAGGCACCAGCAGGATGGAGAGGGAGGTGGAGTATTCACTGGCTCTTTTCCATGATAATGTGTTTTTGACTGCTCAGAGTAATCTTGACTTCTCTTTCATTTGGTCCTTTTCTGGCTCCCAACACCCTATGCTATGTTTAAACTGCTATATATCCATAGAAATCCACATTGTTTTTCTTTTCTGAGCTTAGTGCAATGTGCATTTCTACTCATGCATAAAACATGCCCTGAAAATTCCCATCCTGCTGTATTAGTGTTCATTTATTCTTACCTTTTGAGAATCAGACTCTAAGGTAGTGTCTTCAAGAGTCTAGCATTTATAGTTTTGTTATATGCTTTGGTTCAGGTTTTTTTGTTTCCTCTTCTACCTTGTTTGTTTACCAAGGAATTAAAGGTTATACACAAAGAGTTTCCCCAAGTGGATAATTTTAGATATCTTGTGAACAGAATGGGGTTTTGAAAAGCAGCACTAAAAGAAATAGGATACATTATATAGAGGTCAGATAGTATATGAAAATTCATTGCAAAGATGATCTAAGTGATATTTAATAACTAATTTCAAATTAAATACAATCTTGACATGAAATTGACCATTTAATCAAAATTTCTATATTTTGATTTATGACACTGACATAGTCCTTAAAATAACAAAAAACTGATAAATTTTCTATACTATGTGTATGTACAAATGAGGCATATAAAATAAACAGTCGTGCATCATTTTGCAGATTTCAAGTTATTTTTTACCTCTAAACCACTATTGCTCTGATTTCAAATGATAAAGTAAAGAAAAATTGTTTTTTAAAATAATTTTAGTTACTTTTTAGTATGATTGTGAATCTCTTCTGAAGTGTACATTGAAGAACCCACCTATATGTACCCATCCCAGAGTTTTTTGTGCATGCAAATAAAAATCCAATTGTTTTCCAAAGCACTTTTGAAAGTATATATGTGATACTCATGCATGCATAGCAATGAGGTGAGCTTTTAACATTTTTAGGAGAGTTGTGCTGAAATTTCAGGAAAAAAGTTGATACATGCAGGCTGAAGTCTTGCCTTATGCTACCTTGCTGATTTATAGCCAAGTTAGATGAATCAACCTCTTCAGGTTATACTCAATACCACTCTGCAAAGTATTTCACGTTTGAAAACTCGGATTAAGTCAGCAAATAAAAGGCATTCAATATCCTGTTGCCTGAAGGATTCAAATTTCCTATCCTCCCATAAAAATATTTCACATATATGTTCATCCAGAGAACACTGACCTAATTAGATTTAATATACTGGCCCATTAATTATGTCAACATACATCCGTGTTCCTTCCCTTCTTCGCTCCACTTAATCAGACCATAGTTATTTGGCTATGATTTCACAGAGAAAAAACATTTGAACAATTATTTGAGATAGTATAAAGATTTTATTCTGACATCTAAGATTGCTTAGACTAACTGGAAATCATCCAGTTTAACTGTATTTCTAATAAATATTTAAACATAATTTTAAACTGGACTAAAGTACAATAGTGTAATACAGTGTAATATAGACATGCTGCCATTTCTGACTGCTCTCTACCAGGGCTGTGGTTAACACTGAATTGGACTCTAATGACTTTGAAGCTATTAAAGTAACTCAAAACTCCTGAAAGAGAGGTAGAGAGTACATCTTTATAGAACTAATACTATTCTATCAGTGCAAATTAAACGTTGATCAGGAATACTATCTTTTAAAAAGAGTGGCCGCTTAATTTATACCTCATCAACCAGATATGAAAACAAGGATTTTAAGAAGTCCATAGATACACTGGATTGAATATCATTACAAATGCTCCTGGGAGAATATTTGCATAATATTTCTTTTCCGATGGAAGAGTCATATAACCACCATGAGACTTTATGCAGTAGAGTGTTATTTTTAATATGACTTCTGTAGCTTGAGACATGCTTTAATTCATTTGGTTCCTATATTTTGGAAAGGAAGCAGTTACAATAGTGGTTAATTATGATCCAGGCATCAAGTAGTCAATCAGAAAACATGGATAAAATTTGCTCACAAAGCTTTCAAAAGCGGCAGCCCTAGAGTTAATAGAATCAGAGTTCAATGTGACGTAGATGCAATAATTCTTTCAGCACACCTATCCATCAGGTTAATATACTTGTCATTTGTCACAAAGGGCTTTTGGGAAAGTAAAGGCAGAATTTTCTCCTTTAGTGAGAAACCTGTTTGGCTAGAAGGAAAATTGCTGGGGAGGATATGAAATACCTAATTTTCATTTTCCCCTCAGAAACGCACTCACCTTGCATTCTTGTATTAAAATAGAAGGAGCAGAATGCTGAGTATTCAGGGGATCTGTCCTGTCCTTGGGGTTTGGAATCCTATTAGAGATGCCTTTGCAGGTTCACATTAACTGTAACACTTTCAAAAGCTCTCCAGAGATGCCTCCTGACCACTGCTCTCCTCTACCCCCTCCCCACAGTGTCACTCAGAAGTGATTTTTCAAGGTCTGTAAATTTCTCACTTTGTAAGCATTGGTAAAGGTGTTCTGAGGAATTAGTAGGATTTTGCATTTTGGTTGAAAATGCAACTAAAGTGAACTAAAACAGTAAAACTGAGGACTACCTCAGTAACTTTGGCTTACTTTTCTGAATTAAGAAGTAAATCTCTGACTTAAGAAATGAACTTACAATTTTATGATATTTCTCAAACTTTTAAAAATTTCTTGCCACTGTTGCCTCCCCTGCAGTCTAAAGTTTGTCCAAAAGGAACAAGGTGTATCTAGTTCATCTTGTATCTCTAGACACATAAAGAGTAGCTGATGCTTAAATATTTTTAAACAATTTAAATAGTAAGTGAACTCAAGAATAGGACACGTGGAGAAAATATCCTGAAAGTATACATGTCTAATTCTCTCTTTAATGTTTAAAATTCTTAGAATTTGATTAAAATAGGGAACATTGCTTACTTAAATTGAGAGTAATTTCATTACCTGAATGAGATCTAATGTTTAATTATAGTTAGATGGACAATGGTGCAGCAATTTGCTTATATTGCAATATAACCAAAGAAATGAATGTACCAAGGTTACTTCACCTCTATTTTAAGGAATATTGCACAGAATCCTGTAGTACTTTGGTGGCTTCAACCTTCTGTTTATCTGCCTTTAGCCTTTGCCTTAGGAAATGAAGTTTTTGTAAATCTATACTTTATATGGCTATTGACTGTTAGATATAGGATTATACAAAACAACAAAAACAACCTAGCCATCTGTTTTCAACAATTGTGAAGTTTCAACCTGATATAGGGGAAAGAAACTCCCAGCCTACTACATGTCTGGTATGAGTTCATGCTCTCTAAGACTGAAGAGTGAATTTTAGGAACAATGGAAGGTAAGAGCAGAATATATTTATTGAGAGAAAGAAAGTGTCTGTCTGAGAGAGAGACAGAAGGAATCCTGATTGGGTTGCCAAAGACTCTGTCTTTTCTAGGTACTTTTACAGAACAAAATCACAAAATGAAGTAGGTTTAAGGTGGGGAAAATATGGAATCTCACAAGGTGGGCATGAGGTAGGACAGAAGATTAATTGCTCAGGACAAATTGATTAAATTGGGGACAAATTGTGAAGACAGTCACATATCATGCCTAAAGAACAGTGACTTCCTTTAGAGGGTTGAGTTAGTGACTCCTGGCTTCCTCAGCTGATAAAGGCTTATTAAGAATATCAGGTACAGATGTTCATCCTTAGGGAGTTTGTGGGTGCATACGATTTATCTTTTGTCTTAAGGTCTGGCCCACAGCAGAGGTATCTGTCTCTCCAATAGTTGCAAGGTATCTGGCCTTCTGCACTTAACTCCTTTGAGGGCCCAGCCCTGTCTGGCTGTCTACAATACTTCTATCCAACTCAGTTGCCTGCAATAAACCTATGTGAGATTAAACCTATGTACTGAAATAATTGGTTTCATAACACGAAATCATAATTATACTACTTTATTTTTATTAGATTTATAGTTTTTCTTTGTTAATTATAATATTAAGAGATTCATAAAAAGATATAAAAAGATAATTTGGAACGTTGGAACTAACATTACATGTTCAGTTTGATGTAATAATGTGCATTAGTTTGCAAAAATTCATATACACTGTAATGAGTGACTTGATCATAGTAATTATTATTCTTTTACCTTATGACAGAAAGGAAGCAATCAAATATATGGTAGATAGCAAGGGTATTTTATGCTTCTAGAACTCCATGATTCCCATCAGCAGTAGAAGAAGAGGTACTTTTGACATCTCAGAAATTCAGAAAAACTTGCTTCAGGTTAGACGATTCCTGGGGACATGTGGAGAGAAGCTAATGAGAGGCACGGTGCCTTCACAGGGAGTGCTGGGATTCCCGCCAGCTCCTGTGAAGCTCTGTGGCTTGGAGGAGCAGCTGCAGGCAGGAAGGAGGACACACGGATGTGCACAGCCTGCTGATGTGCAAGGTGAGGTGCTGGTTTGAGGAACGTGAGTTAACCAGAGCAGGGCTGAAAGGTATTCATAAACAGACTAGTGAGAGGAAAAGACCTCTCTATACACACTCGCTTCCTACCCATATAAATTTTCTTAACAATTTTCCAAAAATTTGGTCGACAAACAGAAGCATTTGGCAAAATTTTCTTCTAATCTCAAACTCCATCTCAAGTGCAAAGACAACCACATATACCTTCCTTGCACAAACAATGGTACTGCCTATCTCCCTAGGAGCAAGTTAAGTTCATGAACCAGGGTACCACTTACTGGTGTAAATTCCCAATTTACAAATGAGCTCCATTCCAGAAAAATGTTCACAAATCAGGTTTGTTTGACAAAGTGAGTTCATTGGCATAGAAGATGTCCTGTGTTTCATGCTCTGGTCCTTGTTCTTTAGAATTGTGCCAGTGGTTGAAAGTTTCATGCTATAAGAACCAGTGATATCTACCATCTTTTGACTCAATCCAATAGCTCAATTATTTTTACTTTGTTTCATAGTTATTGCTTTGTGCTTCTCAGCATTCTCCTCCACATCACCTCTGCTTATTCTCTTAATTCTGGATATTTTGGATTCAGTTCAGCACTGTACTACTGTACACTACCACACTGTACAGTGGACACACAACAGCACAACAGAGGTGATATTCAGCGGGCATGTGAGATACTTCCATGATTTGTTCACATCTGCAAATGTTATTAATGTGAGATCCATTCACATTTGTGAAAATTTCCAACTGTAATGTTTGAAAGTTAGGAACTAACTGTCAAGTGATGACTGTAACACACTTGAGCAAATGCTCATATTGAAGGGTGCAGGACACCAAGGAGTTCAAGGTAGTGATTACTGACTCCTGTACCGAGAAGAGCAGAGCAGATAGAATGGAAACCTTGTTTGAACACAACTGGGTTTGTTCTTCCACATTAGAATAGACTTTGCTTTTTTCTTATTCTTTTTTTTATGTTTTATTTTTAGCTGCACAAACAAGGTTCAATAAAGCAAAATGTAGCCATAGAGGGGGGACACAGTAATACTCAGGATTCAGTAAAACATTCTCATAAAGTTTCAGCAGTAAGGTAACATTTATACTGTAAGCTTCATGAACATATCCCCAAGAATTCCGGTTATAGTTGGCAATAGAACATCTCACTAGATTCAGCATCATCAGGGCAGTGGATTCACCAAAGTGATGCTCACCTCTGTGGCCTGACTTGTAGCACAGCAATAGGTACATAGTAAACTGTTAATGTCAGCATTTGTTTGGTGCATTGATGAGGGAAGGTCACTGTTATAGTCAGGGGTTGCAAGGAGAACAATTACTTACAGGACACAGAATTTATAATGTTATTTTATGATGGTCACCCAGAGTTAAATGCAAGAAAGTGCAGGAAATATGCACACACACTAAAGGCCTAGAAAATCCAGTCAAGGACCTGGATCCCACAGTAATGTCCTGCATGAGTACTGCGGATGTCTTACAGCCAACGGTAATGCCTCCAATGAGTCCAACTGGAGGTCTAGAGCCCACAAAAATGACTCATGTAAGTTTGTTTTATTGATTTGCTCTGGGACGACCCAAATATCAGTGGTGGAGGCTAGAATGTCTATACCAGGAGGGTGAAAGATCTGTGCCAGTAGGTTGAGGGTTCTGCAGTGGAGCCAAGAAGCAATGCTCAAAATAAGGACCAGGGCTCCCCTGAAAAGTACCACCTCCATCCTCAGCAACAATGAGGTCCCAATCTCTTCCAACAATGAGAATGGACCAGTACATATCAGGAAGCCAGCATGATAAATCTCCTGGAGATTAAGCAGCACACATCTTCCCCTCCAGATCCAGGAAGTGATGCTCAAAGTAAAGACCAGAGCTCCTTGAAAGTGAACCGCAGCCATTCTCAGTGACAAGATCCTGAGCTCCTTGGATGACAATGGCTGAATTCATAACAGGGAAACTAGTCATGACAAGCTCCTCCAGGGGAACCAATGGCTCCCAACAACACTTAAGAGAACCCACAATGCCATGCTATTTCTTTCTAAGTCTGTTTTTATGCTGGTAACTTTTATCACATGGGCCATCTATACTCATCCCCATGGTGATTTAATTTAGCTGGTATAAGTTGGCCACTAGTTTTTAATCCATAACAATCCACCCAACTTGATAACCATGCACATTTTCTTAAGTTAAAGCCTCTGGTCGCAGATTGGTGAAAGTTACATGTCTCGGTCTATTTAAATGGACATTAATACAATAATTACATGTATACAATTCTTATCACATTCATTCCTGCAACAAAAGCAAAATTTTCAAAAGGTGACCAAAATTCAAGATTAAGACATAATACATTGATTAACTAACCTGGTTACAAACATTTACACACACACACACACACACACACACACACACACACACACACATATAATTAATATTAAAATCAAATTAAAATAACTATTACAATCACAGTTGTTTACCATTAAATTTTTAACATGGTATGGCAAGACTAAAATATAAGGACTTCCTGCAATTTAAATATGCTCTTTCCTTTAGATGAAATTCTTCAGTTTATTTTTTATTGTCCTGTTTTTCAAAACAACAATGTTTTCTTTTTTCACCTTTGCAAGCCACAGCTCCACTGGAGACTTCCACCTGGCAAAATGCTTCAAATTACTCTACTGGTTCTTTGCTCTAAATTTCCAAAATGGGTCAGATTAAAAGTGCTCAGAACGTACTCATAAGTGAAATAAATCAATATCGCATGTGTGAAGACCAAATCATTTCCCTAATGTAAGTAATGATTCAAATATATAAAAGTATGTAGTAATCGTGATTCCCCATTATGTGGCCTTGAAGCCTTATAAAGTTTTCACTTATTAATTGGAAAGGCTTTATTCTGGGCTTCTTGATATGGAAATAGTTGAAGCTATAGTATATGAAGTTATATTCAAATATTTAAAAGAAAAAGACAGACACTATGGTAACTACTATTAAGTCGGGTTAGTTGGTGGTGAAGCACTAGGTTGCTGAAACAGTCATGCTTTGACCTGTATTGTTATGTTGTTATGTCCTCTTTTATCTCAATCTCTTCCTTATTCATTAAAAATTTATTTAGTTATTTTTATGGTTTTTTAATTAAGAGGAAAATTTTAAAAATTAGGAGGATATATTATAGTAACTTTTTTTGATTTCCTATTAACTTGTTTTGAAGTCCTATAATACTCCCAGTATCTTGTTTTGACTGATTAGAATCTGTTCCATTCTGTATGATAGTATCAAGTTTGGGGGTATAGGCAACTACTTTGAAGGCAATAAGACTCACTAAGATGCCCATTCTGGTTTGACTATTATCTCCTTTGGAAGTCCTGTAATGTTTACAATGTTTAAGTTTTATTGGTCTTGTTCTCTACTGTTTTGTTCAACTTTATAATACCTAATGAGACAGACAATTCTTTTTAAGGAAACAAGAGACATTATGGTAACCATTGTTGATAACCTTGTACTCTGTTCTTACATCATGTACTATGTCTATCCTTGGTTTTGACTGACAGCTTTGTTTTGCTATATTTGACTTTATTCTCTTCCAAAAAAAATAATAAGAACTAAGGTGTAATAAAACCCAAAATGTATAAATTTTGTTGTAAAAAGGAGAGGGAAAAAAAGTGCTCTAAAGGATACAACTGCAAGTGTGTTTAGGGGTGTTAAATAGCTGACCATATTAATGTTTTTGGTTGGATCATTGAACACAACTGTTTGCAGTCTCTCTGAATGTTCGCTTTGTATGCTTTGATACTGTGACTTGAGCAACTATCTCTAAGACGATAATGTGTAATCTTTTTTTTTTTTTTGTAGTTCTGTATTACTTGTACCCTTACACCACTTTTTTTTTCTTTTTCCTTTTAAATAAAATTAAAAAAAAAAATAAAAGTGCTCAGAACGGGGCTGGGGATTTAGCTCAGCGGCATAAGCGCCTGCCTTGCAAGCAGGCAGTCGTGAGTTCAATCCCTGGTACTGATAAAAACGAAAAAGACCAAAAACAAAACAAAAAAAGTGCTGAGAACTAACCATGCTACCACCCCAACAATAGACTACACTGGAATTTTTTTCTGCAACCTAGATAATATACCAAATTTTGTCTTGGTTACTTTTCTCTCATTGGTGAGACAAAGTACTTGATGCCCCAAATGAAGGAAGAAAAGGTTTTATATATCTTATACTTTTTGGAGGCTTCGGTCCATATTCAGTTGGCTCCAAGGTAGGGTGGCCTGGCTAAGGGACAGCGGGTCATGGCCATGGCCGCTTCAATCAACAAAAGCAAGAAGCATTAAAAAAAAGAGAAAAGCACGCTTTCTGCCCTCCCTTACAGTGTATATCAGCTACTCCTTACTGGGTGGGTGCAGCACTCACACCACCAATCCCAGCGCTGGAAAATGAGCCAATCACAAATGCTAGGTTCAGCCACCTCCATGACTGCATGAAGTGTGGTGGGCCATCCAAACTTAAACCACAACAGTCTCCTAGGCATACATAAAGGACACTGAATAGGTGCAGTAGTTGAGGAAAAACAGGAGAAATATATTTATGATGATATCAATATTAATTAAAAATATAGGATCCTCTTAAATTTTTAAGTTTACCCACTGGGTAAAAACAGCTGTTTTGCTCTTGATATTCCTCATGGCTATGTTCTTTCAGCTTAAAAAATCATACTCAAGACCAATGGAAAAGATAGATATCATACTGAAGTAAGTATTGCAGAAGAGACTACTAAAATTTTCTTGGGAAAAATTTTCATTTTCAGTTTGTTCTCTTAAATAAAACTTATATTTAACATATGACTATTTTGGATCTTATAGTATAGATAAAATTTAAACTATTTTCTATTCCCAAATGTTTCAAGTTAGCCTATTAGTAATAATGAGAGTTCAATGGTTGTATAAACCTCTTCACTAAATTCAGACTCTTCTCCTCTGTGGAAACTTTAATTAGATTTTAGTAGGGATGGTGAGTTAAATATGATCATTAAGAGAGCTTTTATTCTGTATATAATTATGTGTCAGGGTAATAAGTTATGTTTTAGGTATTCCAAATATAGATAATAGAGAGGAGAGGCAAACTCAAGTCAGCTGTTACCAATATTGATGAATTTTTATTTACTGGTTGAAAGATATTTTTTTTCATTCTTTACATATTTCATAATTATCACCAGATGTGCTTTAATCAGAATGGATTAAATAATTCCTTGAATTAAAATGAAATGCATATTTGGCTGCCACAATGAAAGTAGCATCCTTCTTTTCTTCCTCCCTCCCTCCCTTCCTTTCCACTCTTCTTTTTTTAAAAAATAGATTTCTTAAAGATTGCCTCAGCATTCAAATCTGTAAGCCACTTAGCACTCAGTAACTTCTGGTAAGGCAAAGCTTTGCAATATTGTTTAGTGGATCATTCAGCACCTGAGGAAAATGTGTTAGCGTTAGAAAGATAAAAATGAAATTATTGGGGGAAAGTGGGGGAATTGTTTTATTCCCTCACTTTTCCCCTGCCTCCTTCTGCAGCTTTTAATAAAGAGCATTGTAAACTCTTGCCCTGCATCCTGGGAAAGGACCTGGTCTGCCTGAATTGAGAGGTTCTGCCTGCAATATATTAAGATTATTAAGTCAGAAAATTACTGACAGAGACATGTCTGAAAACAATAGTGCTTTTTTTCTTTGAGTGGAAATAGTTCACAGACTTCTCTAACAGTGAAAAAATTTGGCTTCATTTTGATTAATGTTGCATTACATATTAAACCTGCACTTTGGGTACCTGATGTTTTGCAAGAAATTGCAATTGATATTACAGATTTTAAACCATATTTTTCATTTCTTTTTAGAAAACTATTTTTAAAGTTGTACAATACCAAGATATTTTAATTTATCTTAGTCACACTTTAAATTTCCAGGTTTAGATTAGATAGACATTCTTAATTCTACTGAAAATATTCTATTGTCTAAAACAAAACTGAACATTAATACAGTAAGGAAATAAATGGATTGTTTATATAAGCTTGAGCACACTTATTTACAATACTCTTACTGAAGATAATTAAATTGATTCAAAGGTCACTTGGGATGAGTTGTGTGTGTAGTTCACACAAAGTACATGATGACAAAGACTTGGTCTAGGCTAGAAGGCCATGCTTAGGGTCAGATGTGTAGTGGTAACTTTCTAAATCCTTGTATACACTTTTATTTGTAAAGAATATTGAGCAGGTGGTGAAAAAGTTCCTTTCCTTCTTTCTTTTATTAATGACTAAAGAAAAAACCATAACAAACAGTGTGAACATAAAGGAAATGGGCTTACTGTTGTCTATTTTTATTGGATGAAGAAGAAAGACACTTAAAATTGAATGTTTCCTATCACTTTAGGGTTGTCTGTTAATATTTTTCAGATGTTTTTGCCTTTGTTAAAATCTAGGGAAATTAAGATAAATCAAGCTGGTGAAGAAAGGTTAGGGTTATAATTGGTTCTGTGCTATGTGTGAATCAAACTGCACTGAAGCAAGTTTCAACTATTTCAAGGAAGAATAGACACAGTGATAAATAGAGACTCAATCCGTTCTATTTCTCTAACCATGATAATAAATTTGAGATGTACAACTTTTTGTGATTTAAAAAAAATGCAATTCCTACCATTATGTCATTTCATTTATGGTTGCTGTTGTATACAGAAGGGGGATATGATAACTTGTTTAAAAATAGCATAATTAAGGGGGCTGGGGATTTAGCTCAGTGGCATAAGCGCCTGCCTTGCAAGCAGGCAGTCATGAGTTTGATCCCTGGTACTGATTTTGAAAAAAAATAGCATAATTAACATAAATTGAAATTTCTTTTTAATCTTTCATTGTTGGAATTTCTTCTAGAGACTCTACATCTTTTTTTTTTTTTTTTTTTTTTTTTTCTATGAGAATAGCTTCATAGGTGATCTTCTTGGTGCCAGTCACGAGATTCTCTAGTCCACTATCTTTAAAGCATCTGGAATGATTTTTAAATGGAAGTCAGATCATATCAAACTTTTGCTCAAAGCCTTTCAATTGTTTTCATTACAATTAAATATATATGCATGTCTTTCCAGGGCCTCCAAAGCTCTGTATATCCTGGTCTCCCAGAAGTTCCGCTACTGTCCTGTGATCCCCATTTGAGTAAGCCTACAAAATGCCAACCTCTTCCTCACTTTAAACCCACTGTCCTAGAGGAAACAACTACTTTCTTCTCATTTAGCATCTTTCAAGAGAACGTAGGTTGTAGAGTAACAGTAAAATCCAACAGGGTATAATGAAGGGATGTTCTTGTATCTAATTTCAGTTATTATATCAGAAAGCCTAGGAGGCCATTCCAAAAATTATTTTGTCCTTTTTAAATAAAATTATTGCAGTCATTTTGAGTTTTATAGCTTTTCAGCATTTAAAATTTATTTTATGATAGGAACATTATTTGAAGTTTTTGAATTCATTGCTATTTCTATCATTTTTATATGTCTACCTCAGAAAGACTTTGAATTAGCCTTTAGAAATTAAGTCCATTAGAATTTCAGAAAATGTACTAAATATAGAAACTTCATCTTTTCTTTCAGCAACAATTATGAGTCTGTTGGCATGGCACCATGATACAGTAACTATAACCATGGACTGAAAAGGTTAAAATCTATCTATCTATCCCTCTACCTATCTACCTATATATCTATCAATAAACTTTACTTTTAGCATCATCAAGTAAGCAACAATAACCATTGACTTTTCAGATTGCTAAATATATACATAGAAAAAAAAGATCATTTCAACTGTCCCCGGCATCAAAATTAAATGCCTCTGTGTATATTTTAGTTTTCCATGGTCATCTGTAAGAAGCTGATATCTGTTGGTGCCAATCCCTTGGCAAGCTCAGGCAATTCATTTGATAGCATCTGTGAAATGTTCTGAACATCAGCGCAGGATGCTCGACAAACACGATATATTATTATAATCATTATCTGTAGCACTTCTGCACCTAGTGGAGCACACTATTTGCCATCCATCGCACAGTGGTGTTGTAGGGATCAGTGAGATAATGTCTAGAAGGTGCTTAAAATCAGGAGATAGTATCTAGAAGGTGCTTGGGATCAGGAGAATAAGTACAAGGGAATCTGATTATTATTAACTCAATACATTATGTTGCCTCTTTGGTCTCCCTTTTCATCAAGAATATATATAAATGACTGATAAAACTGATACTGAGAAAAGCAGTAATTTTAAAATACGTTGTTTTGGAAACATGTGTGTGTGTGTGTGTGCTGTATATTTGAAATGCTATTGAAATCTAATCTCTTAAACACATTTCCATTTGAAAATATATTGTTTATGCTTAACATAAAGAGATGTGATTAGAAATCTAAGACTTTGGCTTATGGAGCTAAGTGTTGAATTGTATATTCAATTGGGAAAAAATAAAAGGAGGCATCAAGTCATTTAGTTGGCTTATTATTAGACTTTTTAAAAAACAGTTTTACTAAGAATTTCACTGAATCGAAAAATACTTTGGCAATAAAAACCTAGGGTGATATAACCTTTCCCTTTTAACTGAATATTTAAAAAAACTGAATTTTTAAAATATTAAATATATTTTAGGTATACATAATGATCATATTCATTATAGGGAATCTGTGCCTGTACATAATATATTTGACTCTTTTTTCGCATTTCTCTGCCCTCTTTTCAATTCCTCTTCCCTCCCTTATTTACAAAAGTTTAGTTTCATTTTTTTCCTTCTTTATTCATTTTTTGTCTTTTCCTTTTTGTTCTTTCTCCTGCCCTAGTTCCCCTTCCCATTTCAACATTCTTCCTATTTCACAGTATCCATCATGCATTTTGGTCTTCATTTTATACCTCCAATTTCTCACACCAGAGACACAGTGCAATATTTACCCATGTATGCACAATTTATTTCACTTGAGAGTATGGGCTTAAGGTACATTCGTTTATGGAGACATATCTGATGTTTGTCCTGTTTTTATTGATCAAAAAATAAGGTTGTAAGAAATATTAACATCAATGAGAAATATTAGCAAATCAAATTATGCAAAATGAAAAATTGGAAATATATATTTGGTATTTACACCCGATGGAGCCCTACTGTCATAAAAAAGATAAACTTGAGCCATTTGTAGGAAAATGAATATACCTTGAGACCATAATAATGCTAAGTGAAATAAATTTGACACACAATCTTACATACCATATAGCTTTTCTCATATTAAAAAACCCAAGGTATAAATAAAGAGCAGAGTAGAAAGTGATGGGAAAAAGGGGCGAGGTATTCCTCAAAGGAGCAGGGCATAGAGGGAGAGACTAGGAGGAAGGGGAAGGGAAAGGGATGAATAAAGGAATTCAGGTTTGCAAGCATATGTGCCAGCTCCACATAAGGAATGTGGTCATTATATATTATAAATATATACATAAAGGAAAGGATCAAGAAATGGGTAAAAGGGGAAGAAAGGAAGAAATGTGGATAAAAAAGGATTAATATGTATTATTGACATGTGTTACCAGTATGTTACCAATATATACAATACGTGTTACTGCATGTGTTACCACGTGCAACATGTATTATGAACATGTTCACACTCCTTAAAAGGAATGTAATCATTATGTACTACAAACACTAATTAATAAAAAATTAAGCTAAATCTATTTAATCCTGCATTTTGAGGAATTTAGATGATGAATTCTTCAATATGCTAGTGACAGTGCTCCCTAGTATTTTCCTCTCTGTGTCTTTCTTTTTAGCTCTTGGTTCCTCTTTTGATCCATCCTTCCATCTCTTCACTCATCCAATTCATATTAAAGTTCTCAAGAGGCACAGAACCAAAGGTATAGATGGATGGATGGACGGATGGATGGGTGGATAGATAAGTTTAATATGGTGAATTTACTCACATAATTATGGAGGCAGAGAAATCCTATGATCTGCCATTATCAAGCTGAAGACCCATACAAGCTAGTGGTATATTTCTAGTCAGAATCTGAAAGTCTGATAACCAGGGGAGCTGATTATGTAAACACAGTCCAAAAGCTGAAGAAACCAACATTCCAACTCAAGGAGGCAGGCAGAAAAAGCATGATGCTACCTTCCTCAGTTTTTTTTGTTCTATGATGGACTGTATAAGGACCATCTGTCCTGCAGAGACCTTCTGCATTGTTCTATCCATGGATTCAAATGCTAATCTTATTCAAGAACAACTTCACAGGCACACCTGATTTAATATGGATGCCTTGTGACCCAGTCAAATTGATACATAAGATTAACCATCACGCCATTCTCTTAATCATCTATTTCCCTCTCTGCTTTTCATCTGTCTGTAAATATTTCCATGAATTTGAGACTAACTGTAGGACTACGCAGTTGTTAGTAAAGTAAGCTTTGCAGACAGAAAGCTTTTCTTACAGAGCCTCCACTGAGTTGCTGGGTGTGCCCCATCAATTATTTTAGGTATTGTGCCTTAGTCTCCTCATCAGTAAAAGAGAATGACCATAATTCAATGTGCATGGGGTTGTTGTGAAGCTTAAATTGAAAAGGAAACTATTATTGAAGTATCTAAAACAAGCTTTACTATAGATTAAGCACTCAGTAATGTTACCTGTTAATAGTAGTGCTAATTATTTTCTTCTAATTCCTTTTAATCTAGTCTGCTCTGCAATTTCTATATATTGTTTACTGTTTATTCCTTCATTCAGCAACATTTACTGAATGTCAACTACTATTTATTCACTGATCATTACTTTGAATGGGTTCTTTTAAAAGAGCAATGAATTTAAATTCAGATGACCAGGTATTTAGTTCAACTGTACTGCATAAAATTTTATCACCTCAAAAATGTCATCTGTATTAAGCCTATTTCTTATTTATAAAATAATAACTAGACCATTTTCTCTTTGCCTCACTGTTGGGAGGGTCAAACACTATATCAGACGTGAAACATTCTGTAAATAGTAAAAATCTGTAGAACCATGTCTGTTCTCTAAATTCTTGCTTTCTCCTTGGGAGTGGAATGTCTCAATATATTAGTCATGTTTTCATCATTGTAATGAGATATCTGAGAAATGTTACCTATGAAGAACAGAAGATTTATTCAGTGGAGATTTGTAGTCCATAATACGCAGCTCAGGCTTTGTGCTCCTTGGCTGTAGCACTTACAGCACAGACAGCGAGGGCAGCAATGTACATGTGCAAGTAATGATATCTTGGAACAGGGTGGAAGACGGTGGGGAAGGCAAACATTTTTATACAGATCTGAATGTGAGAATAATCAAGGACTACGCAGACAACTACCTTCTGAGAGAATACCCTACAATGACCTAAGAACCTTCCACTAAAACCACTTTGTAAAGGTCTCACAGCACTTCTTGAAAATCAACTTTTAATAATAATGAATCCTGGGGGGTGGTCACCCAGATCACAATCAAAACATATCACTCAATTTTATGCTTCACTTGTGGTAAAAACCTGTCAATTCATCTGCAGAAGCCTGTATGAAAATCATCACTGATATTTCCTTTATACTCCAAACTTCATCCAACACTCTAATCACAATTTCTTGACTCATTTCATTTGCTGTCAACCCACTTCTAGTTTAGTTAAAAAAATCCCAAGGTGATTCAACAAAAGAATCGAAGACATGGTTCTCCTATTTGAATAATTGCTATGATTTCTAATCACCTCACTCTTCTTTTCAATGGTCAAAGCTTATGTAATGGTTAACAGTTTCAGGTTATAGAATTACCTAGGAATACTGTCCCACTTATCATCTGCATTCCAAGAAACAAGTAATATTTCATGCTGATGCCTGTGCTTTCTTTCTCTGTGAGATAACCTATTCTTCACCCATTTCACTCTTCGTCCTTCTTATCTACTCATAATTAAAAGATGATTTGTAAAATGATGTCTAGGAAATACAGCACATCATACAGTGAGTTTCTCTCAACTGTCGCATTATCTATGAAGCCATTTTCTTCTTCAGCAACTCAGCATGCTTTTGTGTCCTCACATATGTTTTCATTATATTCTTTCTAAAAAATATACTGTATCCTACTTTGCATCACAGTTTTATGTAATTGGATTTGATATAATTATCATTGATTAGATTGTGTATATTCATCTCTTGGAAGAAAGTCATAGTGTCATATAAAGAGTAAGAACTCAATATTTTTGAAACTAAGTTGGGCTGTAAGCAAGTATGCTTGTTCATGAAGCAGACACAAGTATGTTACTTAACTCAGGGGAATACATATCCTGAGAGACAAATTCTAAATGTTCCTTCTCTATGTCCATCCAAAAGCATCATTCATTTCTCAGTGCAAGCCCTTTCTGTCATCACTAATGCTATAATAGTTGTCTTTCTTTATTTAAGTGTTGACAACTCTGAATGTTTTGAATTTTGGTACCATTAGTCAGTGTACTACACTTCAAAAATCATATGTAAAAGTCAGCTGCTCAGGATAAGGTTACATTGGACTCTATCACTGACTCACTTTGTGGATTTTAGTAATATCCACATTTCTAACTCAGTTTATTTTCCTGTAAATCTGGAATATTACTTGTTCTACCTGCCACGCAAACTAGTTTATATCTACCAGTGCATGTGAAAACATTTTCATTTAAACCACTCAGGCTGATCTATGGCTTCCTCTTAGAGCAATTCTTTCTCTGTCAGATGCTTAGCTGTAGTTAGTCCACTGTGTAGGCTAAGTTAAACATTCTCCATTTTGGTGAAAGTTATTGAGCTTTGGCTACACGTGAAACTTAACAATATAGCTTCCTATCTTCTAAATTTAGGGAAGCTGAGCTGAATAAGATTCATGGTCAAGAGCAACTCACAGAAAATAAGAGAGACAGACATAACAATAAGTAGAAAACCCTAAATTACTCCCAAATCTTTCAAGATTATAGTACTTCAGTATTTTACTCAATTTTACATTACATTTCATCTTTAGTGGAAGAGTTGAAGTTTTTCAGTTGTTAAATAATAACAGTCTATGATAGAAAATATAAAATATTAAGTATGTTTTCTATTCCTCATTATTGGTTAGCATAAAATTAGCATCCTTTGTCACATCTTGAAGACACAGTGTTCTCTGCTCCCTTTTCTAGACTCCTCCACCTCGCTGCTCTTTCTCTGTCATCTGTGTCCTATTTCTCTTAAATCTGTGTCTCTAGTCAAGACGTATCTTCAGTGTTCCTGATTTTCCAACTCAACTGTTCAACTCAGAGTGGGTATTTTAAGTTGGATCACGTGTTAAGTGGACCTAAAAATGAGCATGCAGCCTCCCGTCCACTTTTTTGCTTCAGGTTGTCCTGCCTGGGTATGTACTCTCCCTCAGGATTCTGCCCACCTGTAATTATACTTGATCGCTCCAAAGGGAAATCTAGACCGCCTCCTGCTCTCTCCTTCCTTCTCCATTCCAAGGGTCAACTTTATTCTTTCTCTCCATTAATATGATTCACTGCTACTAATCAAATAATTAAAGGAATTATTTTTTAAGCCTCTCAAATCTAAACTTGTTTAGTTTTAATTTCCTTTAGAGAATCATAACAACATTAGAATTAGGTGATTGTTTTCTTGATAGGTCTAAGAGATTAGCAGTGGATCTGAGATATACCTAGTAGTTGTAACAATCTCACTAAATTGTATACTAAAGTAAGGCAACTAAATATATGGTACATATAACTTTTCACGTAACTATTTTTTACGTGTGTTAGAAGTTTGAAAAATTAAAATATTTGGCTATTTTCTGTGCCAATGGAATTTTTATAGTAGACCATATTTAACAAAGTTATGTGAGCATTATCAATAGCAATGTCACTGAAAAGTCAGGACCAACATTTGAGATATTAGCTATTTCATTAGCGTCTGTCATACTGATGCTTTCTGAGGTATGTAGACCTGCTGCCCATTCGCTAAGGGGCCCCAGCCGTTTGCACCTTCAAAGTCTGTCCTTCATTTACTGTCATGCTCATGGTTGATTCCGTGAGTGTATCTGTGTAAAATTATGTTTCTAGAGCCAAACAGTGCATCTGCAAAGGCTTCTTTGATTGCTCTTCTTGCAGAGTTTGACCAAGTAAGTTATGCAATTATTTCTGAAGAGAAAATGTTTGAAATAATGTTATTAGGTCATATTTGTGATACATAAGGAATATGTTCACCATGGGGACTTGGTACATGTACATATTGTATCTTAGTCCAGTTTAATTTCATTTGCATTACTCTCTAGTCTACCCCTTTTTAGACCCCCTTGCCATCTGCAGAAGGTCTTACTGTCTGTTTTTTATCCTCTATCTTTTATTTTTCTCTTTTAAATTGTTTGTACATGGATTTTTCATATATGAGAACCTGTGTTATTTTTACCTTTCTGTGTCGGACTTATTTTGCTTACAATTTCAAAGTGTCACAGTCTACTTTGCTTCACCTTGTAGTCTACTTTCCTTTTATATGGCTACTTAATACTCTACTGTTTATTACTGCTACATTTTCTTTATCCATTATTGATGGACATACCGACTGTTTTCAAAATTTAGCCATTGTGAATTGTGATTAAACAAACATAGGTCTATCATACACCTGTAATGATATCTTCAATTTAAAGATAAAATGTTTAAAAAAAACAAGTTATATTTAAATTTTAATTCCATTTGGAAAAATGTTAATAAAGTTGAGAAAAACTAAGAACTTTGTATTAGTTTCTCCGTGTACTTAGGGCTTGAGAGGCACATTTTAAACCCCAGTGTACTTTGCCAATGGAATAATAATAGGAAAAGAATACTTATAACAATTCGGAATAATTTGAATAACCCCTTGTCTGATGAACGATCCCATTTTATGTTCACTTAGGTGTATTTGGAGGCTGGTACTTTCTCTGTCCCCTTTTCTCTGTAACAGTGTCGTAGGGAAATCCTTGATTATGAAATGGTCTCGTTCACACAGAAGAGTTTCATGTGTCAGTGCAAAGGGAAAGAGGGAGAAGGAACAGTTATTTTGACTGGAAATAAGATGACTCCCTGGGAACTGTGTCCTCTTATTCCATTATTTTATTCTGATTTAATGAAAAAAACAATGTTGAAGTCCGTTGGCCTGGGCTACTGTATGCAAGCCGAATTTAAACTAATGTAACTTCCCTTCACCCTCAGCCTTTCCCTCCACGTGTTGCATGTGAATCAGGTTGTGGTGGCCCTGAGCTTAACAAGAGTGTTTCCTCCAGGATGCATGGATCCTAAGTGTATCAAATGGGACACCACATACTTCAAGAGCATCATCCTTGGAACAGCTCTGGAGCGAGTGCCCAGGTCTCCACAAAGGGAGTAATGTGGGAACCACATTTTCCTGTCCACAGTCACAGCAAGGACTGCTGCCTCCTAGGATGAGCTTTGCTAGCCCACGGTGGTTGGTTTTCCAGTTACTCAATCTAGGAGTTGTCCACAGATAAAACTGACAGAACCATCAAAAACCCACTATAACTTGCACCACTAACAGGGGCAACTTCTTACAGGTTGGAGAAACACTGCAAGGCTCATTTGTTCAGCTCCTACTATTCCTCCCCTCCTGTGCTTTCTTCCTATCCTCGTCAAACCTCTTGCACCATTTTAGTTCTTGGTTTTAAAATATGGTCACGACATGGTTAGTTTCAAGTAAATATAATGGATTTGAACAAAGGAAACTGACAAAAAAATACGCTGGGACCTGTTTGCTTAAAATATAAATTGTCTTTGTGGGCACTACCAGTTTATGTCCCGGTCTTGGGCTGTCATTTTGGCTTATTTTCACATTTGTTGTTACTGAGGATGGTAGCAGAAAAACAACCAACTAAGAATGAATGAGCAGAGAGTGAGAATGGCAAGGAAAGTCCCTCAGAGCCCGGAGCCAGCCCCACACCTGGGGCAGTATTTCCCTAGCTCCTCCACGCACACATGCAAATGCACACAGCCATACACAGCACGCACGCTGTATGTTCTCTGTTTTCTTTCTTCAAATATACAAAATGAAAACACAGTCAGAAAGTTTCCATGAATTCTCAACTGTGCACAGAGAGAGAAATCAAATTCTTTTTTCCCCACACTCTCAAAGTCTGAGTTAAAAGAGATGAATGCTTTTCTGCTCTTCACCTAAGCATCATGAACTCCACTCTTCTCCGTTTTCCTCTTTACCTATTGGTCATCATTAGCGTTCTGTAGTTTTGGCTGCAGGGCAGAGTGATGCCAAACCTACTCTATTAATCAAGTAACAGATGGTGAATTAAGGCTCACAAACCTGAGAAACAAGAATCTTTTCTCTCTATCCTCTGAGATTTATGTACATCCTCCAGAGGCCAGAGTTACTGAGAGATGATTGTGTACTAATAAGCTTTACAAATGGTAGCTCTTCTGTGTGTGTGTATGTGTGTGTGTGTGTGTGTGTGTGTGTGTGTGTGTATAGTTTGATGTTTAAATACCTGAGCAAAGAGTATTGACTGCATTTTCCAAAGTGCTTTTAAAAACATTTCCTAAATATAAGCTTTGTTTAATATACCAGTGGTATTCCAATACCAGTGCCTAGTGAACACTCTGGGCTCCCTAGTGTGCTTTTGAATTTCACTTAGTGCTTGAATTGGGAGTGCCTGTTTAATATTTATGGAGACTCACAACGTGTTAAGTACCAAATCGGGCTGATAGGAGTAAATGTTCAAGGATGGCTTCATTTTGTTTAAGCACTAGGAAGTAGGGGACAATGTATGCCTCAGAGGTTAGAAACAGACATCAGTACGCATTTTTGCAAGGACATTTGATCTCCTCTTACCAAAGCCTGCTAGTGTTGGGATCCCCCAAAATCAGGTATCCTTCTGCACTTCTTAAAAATACCTAGAATTTTAGTGTTCAATTCTATTATTACGTAGATACATATACACCCAGATATAAGCACACTCAGTCAAGACGTGAGGAGCATGTATCATCTAGAGCACTTTCTAATGTTGCTTTCCAGTCCGTCTGTCCCACTCACGTATGCATGAACTTTGTGTGATTGGAACCATTAAATATTTCCTCATAGGTGTGTAGCTTCTTTCATTCAGTTATGATTTGGCTTCATCCATGGTGCTCACATAACTTAGATCATTCTCATGAAAACAAAAACAATATGATAATTCATTTACAATGGTTCTTGTGAGTTCTATTTTTTTTTTTTTTTGTATAATTATCAATTCTCCTCTTTATGCAGTAATACGGTCCTAAATCTTCCTGGACTCTGGTTTATATTCTTTATGTGTACCTCCAAACACAGTTCTGATGTCCTTATTTTTTTCTGCTGACTTCCTTGAGACCCCAGTCCTTCTCTGACTGCATATTCATTTCTGTCTAACTTAGCTGCCTATAATAGTTATGAAAGGATTTTGCCCCAGATGGGACACTAGCTAGTGGGAGCCTTGGAAGCCGAACCAAGGGTTCTATCTTGAGGTTACCTTTCCCATCCCTAGGCAATTTACCTGAGGTGCAAAATGAATACCAGTGGGCTACCTGTGCATCACTAATACCCCTTAGGCACCACCTCAAACCTAAACTACTTGTATGCCCCACACCACATGTCTGGCAGAGAGAATGCCAGATCCCAGAGGTCATAGAGTCTCTCCCCACATTCTTAAGGGTCATGGAGTCTCTCTCCACATTCTTAAAATAAAGGCCACTTTTATTTCATACTTCTTATCTTTTTAGCCGCGCTGAAAATTCTGTTAGATGGTTCCCTTCTGCACCGAAAATTCTATCAAGTTACATATTTTTCTTGGAGTTTTTTTGGGTTTTTTTGTTTTTTTGTTTTTGTTTTTTTTTTTTTTAGATGTAAGTTTCCTTAACGTAATTTTTACCAAAGACAAAATTGTTATTAGTGTATTTGACAAGAATCCACTTTCTTAGTACTTCTGGAAATATTTACAAACACAGTATTAAAGCATTATATTAATAAGTGTATAATAAATGCACTCATGTTAGTAGTTTATTCAGGTGTTCCATTAAAGGCCTACCTTTCCCCCTCTAGTTGTAAATTTCTGATCCTGACAGGGCCATTGCTTCATGAAAGATCACCAAAGATGTGGTGAAACTGTCCATTCTGCAATACTTTCTACCACACAACTTTTTTTCCAGTGCTTATTCTATGAGGATTATAGTCAGTTGGGTTTGTGTTCTGCATTCCAGGACTCAAGCTCAACTCAGTACCTCCTAATCACTCATAAGTTGGGTCTCTGAACTATCTGATAAGATTTTTGGCACAAATAAAAGACAGAGAAAGAGGCCTTTACTGTGTGCAGGGGAGGGCTACAGAAGAGACCCAAGTGCCCCCTGAGGGAACAAAGGAAGGCTAGGGCTTTGTTGGGTTTGTTGGGGGAAGGGCATGGTTGAAGTATTCATCTGTACTCACCCACTTAATTTAAATTGCTACTCTCCTTTCCTAAATTCTTGCTGGTTTTGTGAAGAAGAAATACAACTTTAACTTCTTTTCCTGGGAGAGTTACACTGTTTTCCCTTCTCACCGATTTCTGCTATTCTTGCTTGGTGTACCTTTAACTCTCTCCAAGAATTTCCTTCACTTTCTCCCAACCTAATCTGGAATGGGGCATGTGTTTATGAGTTCTACCTCACTTTCTTTCCAAAAGAAGGTCAAGATGCTCAGTTTCATTATCTCCAGCCTTTGTGGTCTGAATTTAGTTTATGGTGCCTGAAGGACAAAGACCATATCCTGACTGAGCTTTGATTTCTATACATAAATGGGTCAGTGAGCACTACCTTGCCCCAAGCAAAGAAGCACCCATTCACTGCTCAGCGATCAGACAGCTGACGTCCCTGAGATGCAGAGAACTGTGCAGTGTGCTGCTGTCTAAACACTCCGAGCCACAGCAGTCTATCCTCAGCACTCTTTGAAGTCTGAATATTCACTGTGTGCATATGTTAAATGTCAAGGGTAACTCACGGAAAATTTCAGCTCTGAAGAAAACAGAAATTCAAGCACTGATATCTACAGGGGAAACAGCGAGGGAGGCAGCCCACAAAGGTGAGGAAGCACTGTGTGATTCGAAGTTTAAAGAGAATATAAAAGTGTCAAATGTGTAAACAAAGACACAGCAAGTTCACATAAACAAACCAAACTGAGAAGAATGCTTAAAGAAACTGACAGGAAAGGATCTTAAAATGGTTCCAGATTAAAAGCTGCATAAATAAAGCCCATTTCAACTTGCTGGTTTCCAGGAGGTCCTGTGACTTTCATTGCAGAGAAGGCCAGAAGTCTGGGTCGCCTTGCAGTCCTCAGAGGAGTCACTTGCCTAATTGTGAGGGGGTGGGGAGAAAGGACAGATAGTTGATAGAAGTTCACAGAGAAACTCGACTAATAAAAGATTAAGAGAAGACTCTGGAGAAAAAAAAAAAAAAAGCAAAAAAATATGGGTTTGCTGTGCTATACTCTGTTGACGTTATTTAGGAGGAGGACTGCATCCCAGATAGGAGTTGACTGTCTGGCTTAATAGGGGCACAGCCTGTTGATTTACAGTGCAGGTGCTTTGCAATAATAGAGAATAGTTGTTGACCTGTTGTCTTAGTGAGTTCAGGTTACTTTAATAAAATACCAAATAGTGAATGGTTTAAACAGCAGGAATTTTTTACCTCTCAGTTCTGGAGGCTGGGATGTTGGAGCTGGTGGTGACAGTCTGGTCAGGTTGTGATGAGGAATTGAGGTTTGCAGATTCCCATTTCTTACCTGTCTTCAGAAGTGACCAAGCTACAGAATTTCCTTCTTCTTAGAAAATTAATACATCAATGGAGCCTCCACTTTCATGATGTCATCTAAATTTAATTACTTCCTAAAGCTCCACTTGTACCTACGATGATGTCAGGGGTTAGGGTTTCAACATATACATTTTAGAAAGACACAACATTGAACCCATAGTGCCTCTTAACGCAAAAACCATGGTATAATCTATTGAGTTAGGTAGGCAAAGTCCAGAATAGATGTTATAATCTCAGAAAAAAAATGATAACAGAAACACTTATTATTTAAAGAATGCTTCCTTTTTTGTCCATCATGGATGGAGAGCGGTTTGGGATTGCTCAGTTCAGTTTATAGTATCTACTCACACAAGAAACAGTCACAGAATTAGAACTCAGCCTGTCAGATTTCTTGCCTAACTGTCTTTATCCAATGTTCTTATTTCATGAAAGATGGTCTGTTTGGGTCAGGGGTTGTGAGGAGAACAATTAGCATCAAGACACAGAACTTATAATACTATTTATGATGGTCACCCAGAGTTTAACAGAAGAAAATGCAGGAAATCTATCCATACTACTAAAGACACAGAATATTCAGCCAAGGGCCTGGATCCCACAGCAATGTTCTGCACATGTCCAGATGAAAACCTGAAGCCCATGACAATGCCTCCCACAAGTCCAACTGGAAGTCTAGAGCCCACGAGAAGGAGTCACACCATTCTGTTTTTATGGATCTGTTCTGGGAAGGCCTAAAGGTCAGCTGTGGAAGCTAGAAAGTCTATGCCAACAGGGTGAAGGAGCTGTGCTGGTAGGTTTAGGGTTCTACACTGGAGCTGAGAAGTCACACTCAAAATAAGAATCAGGGCTGCCCTGAAAAGCACCACAGCAATCCTCAGTCACATGGAGGTCCCGAGCTCCTCTGATGATAAGCACAGTCCAGTACATGACAGGAAACCAGTGTGATGAATTTCTCCTGGAGATTAAGTGGCACATATCTTCCCCTCTGGAGCCAGGAAGCAATGCTCAATGTAAGGACCAGATTCCCCCCAAAGTGAACCACAGCCACTCTCACCAACAATGTCCTGAGCTCCTCTAGTGACAGTGGTTGAACTCACACTGGGGAAGTCAGTCATGATGAGCTCCTCCACAAGAACCAATGGCTCAGACAGCAAACTTAGAGAAACCCACAATGCCTCACTCATGTTCTCCACATCTCTATGCTGGCAACTTTCCTCAGGTGGAACATCTACACTCAGCACCATGCTGATTTAATTCAGCTGGTGTTAAGTTGACTATCAGTTTGTAATCCATAACAGATGCCATAGTGACCATGGGAGATCCTCCTTAAAATCCATTAGAAAAGAGCTGACCTTGACTGGAGCTCAGGAATTTTGATGCTGTTTCCTAAGTCTTTGGATTTTTTTTAGTTTGTTTTATTCTTATTTCCCAATGGAGACTGGGATTTGTCACCTAATACATTTGCTTCAAACACTCAAAAACAATAAATTTCTCACTTCATATTGAAACTCTGTGGTTTGGGATCATTAATTTTCCCTTTACGTTTCCCAGTGAGTCAAATTTTGAAAATGTTATCAAGCAATAGTTTGAGCAACAATCTAAAAACTTGTTGACACTTGGAGTTAAACTTATGTGAATATTTTTGTAAACCAATTTTTTTTAAATTCTCGTTATGAAATTAACAGTTTGGTTTGTAAGAAGAACAGAAAGAAAAAAAAATGGAAAGGAGAGAGCAGCGGGTATTCCAAGAATCAAAGTATTCTGTGATCCTTAAATGTTAAAGGCTTTTCCATTGAAGGACTAACACATGCCAGGTACATGTATGTATTTGGAGTGAGGACATGGAACCATCCCAATAGTCCTAACTGCCAGCTGATATCCACACTTGAAAGATAAGGAAACCGAAGCTAAGAGAGTTACCATGCCAGAAGTCCTCAGCCTCTGACAAGTTGTGGGGTCACCATCCATCCCATGATGACAAAATGGAACCCATGCAGCAGAACTTCCTCAAAGTACTTGGAAAATGTATGGATTCCTAGACCCCATCATGTGTGCAAAAATTTAGAATTTCTTAGAGTAGATATATTGTTCTCATACTTAACAAGCACCCAGGTAATCCTTGCACACCATTGGAATTAGGAGCCATTGTCTGGCTCTTAAAATTGACTCCTAAAAATTGGTGTGAGACACACTCATTTTATATTGAAGTTGATGGTTCTTATTTTTTGAGATTTCCTTGGAGCTCTTACTCTGCTTTGTACTACTGCTATAACAGAAAACTTGAGACTGGACAATTTATAGATAGTTGAGAATTGTTTATTACAGTTCTGGAGGCTGAGAAGTTAGAATCCATAGGCTCACCCCTGGTGATGGCCTTTGTACTGCCTCATCCATAGCAGAAGTCAAAGGGGAAAGGAGCACTGAGACAGTAAGAAAAGCTAACAGCCTTCATAATTGTCATTCTCATTTACACAAAAAGCATGGAGCCTGGTGACCTGAAAACCCCCCATTAGGCTCTAGCTCTCAATACTGTTGCACTTGGAGTTAAATTTTCATGGGCTTTGGGGAATCACCTATACACTGCAACACTAAATCTAGTGCACTTCTTGGAGCCAACACTTCATTTCAATCTTACTTTTTTCCCTGATAGGTAACAAGGGACCTGGGCTAATGAAAATTTTATTCCTCAGAATTAAGGGAAATTCTTGCTTCCCTAACATCTATATGGTAAAAGGTAAAGACTGCAATTCAAATCTCCTTAATATGTATTAAGGTTTAGTAAATATAGAAATCTTGATGGTTTAATTGTTTTCTTTTCACTCTGCCCATGAAGAAGTTTTTTGTTGGCTTGTTTGTTTGTTTTTCTTAAGGCTGGATGTATAACACAGAACCCAGGACAGTGGTTGTTAATTACATATATTTGTAGGCTAAGGGAGGAGCGACAAAAACTCTCCAGGGCTTCATGAGCTTGCACTTGAGTATAAAGTGACCAGCCAAAATAGGTGGGTGGTAGAATCTGTAGTATCAAGGGATGAGGCGATCTCTGGTTTATATGGAAGAAGGATTAGCTTATCTGTATAATTCCACAAGCTAGCAGTGAAGTGAGGCCCTGTGTTCTAGGATAAGCTGGAACGGTGCCTAATGTGTTTGCTAAAAAGCTTGACAAGAAACTATCTTTAGGAGCAGGATAGGGGAAGCAATTGTAGTTAGGTCATTTGAGACTTTCTTAATTTGACTAGATTTCAAGACAGCATATACTATTAAGTCTAATTTTGATGTATTCATCTCCATATTTTGGATTTGCTCCCATATCTGTATGTGTATCTATTTGTCTATCATCTATCTTCTACCATCTACTTATCATCTATCTGTCACCTCTCTCCCTCTCTCTCTCTCTCTCTCTCTCTCTCTCTCTCTCTCTCTCACACACACACACACACACACACACACACACACACACACACACACGTATCTGTCATCTGTGTATTGATCCACCTGTCATCTGTCTACTTTGCTACCACCTAAGTTCATAAAGGAAGCATTCTAATTTTTTTTTTCTGAAAGTGGGTTTCACTATGTTGAACCCCCTCGCTTTCCATTTGTCCTGTTCTTCCAAAATATCCATGTGCCATTTCTTAAGTTTTCAGTCACTTTCAGTTATAGAAAAACAGTGTGCACTGGCTGTGAACATTTAGATCTTTCTATTTTAAACTTTAAGCTTTTATTCTTTCTCTGCAGAGGTCAGACGTGAAAATCCAGCTGGAAGGTGTGTGACAGCGGTGATTGTGCAATTCTCTACTTTCTCAGGTGCTCTGGTGAGGACACGGGGGCGGGGACAAGCTGGCTCACTCCTGCGCAGAGTGAGTTGTGCATCGCCCTGCAGGTTGCCTGAACTGCTCTGCCTTTGCGTGGCCAGCTGCACATAGCTGGTGATTAGAGTGTTGTCTCCCCACTGCGTTGTGAGCACCCAGAAGCCCTCTCCAAAAGTGCCTTTGCTCCTGGCATCTCCAAGTCCTCTTTCCTTTACTTAGGATCTGCTGTTGTCTTTTAGCCCCATTCTCATTACTAGCTTTTCTTTGCCTAACCTAAGCACTTTCTCAGTACTTTCTTTTTTAGCTCATCTTGTTTTGAAAACCTTTTTCCACTCCTTCCGGATTCTGGATGTGAAGTATGCACCCCGCCAGTTTTCTAGCTCACAGTGTTTGGACAAAAGCAAAATTATCTGTTGCTAAACCAGTGACAGTAAGCTGGAATCCGTATAACTTCTAGGAAAAGGAGAAACACCCCTGTGTACTATTTTACAAACTCTGCATTCGCTGGGGAGGTGATTTCCTGTTATTATCCTAGGATTCTTGTATCTTTGCTATACCACCCAGAGGGGCTTTCAGGGGAGCGGAGTACTAGGATTTTAATATCTGTTTTCAGAATTTTTTTCCAAAAGTTTGGAATGTACAATATTTCACAACCACGTCTTTTATTCTCAACTGAAGTCCCAGCTTGTAATTAATTGAAATACATACTATAAACATTTTACATCTACATTGATTTATTATTTTCAAGACGTTTCAAATGTTCTACTTTGATGATAATAAGCATTTCCATATCTAGAAGTCTGGTATGTGCACAGGTCTTAATTGTAGAAGAATTTTTACATTAGAACAAGTATTGTTGCTGTAAGTGTATAACTTGCTGTTTTGTAGGTATTAGTCCCTCTACACTCTGTTATATACTTTTGACAACTCAGATAAATTTCCAAGTGAACTCTGAGGACTATAGATATGAACATTCCATATTTTTTTCCTGTGGAGGCTGATTGATGGTTTCTAAAAATACAGTACGAAGGAATGGAGATGTCAGAAGTCATTTGGGCTAGACCCTTGCTTCTAAGCACTTATGATGGGACTGATTGCAGTCTAAATTTGTCCTTCTTCTTTTTCTAAAGCACCTAACTAATGGAGACCTACACAACCTTTCTTGACTTGAGTTCACACAAGCACTTCTTCTAACACCTGTATCTCCTCCTGTGACGTAAACTCATTTTTAATAATCTTATTTTACTGTCTTTGTTATTTCGGCTCTTTGGCTTTCTCCTTGTATTTGATTTCGATGGTGGATAGAAAGAATAATCTGAATTCTCCTCAGATAGAATGTTATGCTCAAATAGCTTCCCAGATAGATTGAAAACTGTGTAGAAAGTAAGCAGGATTGCCAGAAGGCTGGCAAGCGGTCTGCTCCTCCTCGTCCCAGACACACAGAGTGAAAAAGGGTCAGATACATCAAGGGGCAGGGACAAAAAGCTTAAAAGACCAATAAGAAGAAAGAAACTAAGAATGTTAAGTGTCCGGCACCTCCACTGGTTCACAGTATAAACCCAGCATTTTACCCTTTATGTAGAAAGCCTTGCGGGGGTGAGCCCAGCTGAAACTTTGCCAGGCCCTCGTTGCCTGTCACCCTGTATGTCTTAGTGAACAGTAACCCCTAATCTTCTACCTCTTCCTAACGGTGAGGAGGAAAGGAATATTGGTTGTACGAAGCCAATTCACTGGACTCTCCACTGTCAGTAAGTATGGGCAATACATATTTAATGATTACAGGGCAACAAAAGTGAGAGAGAGAGAGAGAGAGAGAGAGAGAGAGAGAGAGAGAGAGAGAGAGAGAGAAGGAGAGAGAGGAGAGGGAGAGACAGAGAGAAAGATATAGGAGAGGTACAGAGAGAGAAGGCTGAGTACGTTATGGGAAAGACATAAGTAGAAAGCTTAAAATATATGTACATAGAAAAATATCCTAGATATGAGATGATGCATAAAATAAATTCATAAACTTACAGATCTAATTAATTTTGGTAGCTTTCCTTAGTTTTGATTATTAAAAAGGATCACTGCTATTCTGCTGCTTAATAAAAAGTTACAATGTGGTATTTTAATGAATTAATAACGACCTATTTTCTCATTGACAACTAAACAGCATTTGTGTCAGCGAAAACTGAAGTGTGATTACATTTGTTTTCAAATATTCTTGTTCTTTTCTGCTTCCCTTTTCTTGTACGTGTTTCATTCTGATGAAGTTATTTCTTTGACTGAAGGAAAGCTGAGTTTTGAGAATGGTCATTTCTTTAGCATTTAATAATTTAAAATCATATGTATACCTAATGAAAGAGCTAACTGTAGTCCTCTCACCCAAGTTGAAATTTTATATCTAAATAAGTTTATTTTTTGTAGCAAGGAACCCCCAGTGTGTTACAGTTTTATTATTTTCAGACAAGGCAAAATTATGACTCCCTTTCTACTGTACTTGGAAAAGTTTGACACCTCTCTACCTACATTTTTAAAAGGTTAGGAGCAACTATACGCAGCTGAAATTTCTGTGCATGGTCAAAGTGTTCCTCAATCTTAAAGATATACTTTAAATGTGCCAGATACACCATCATGTGCTCACTGTAGCATGTAAACTTTCTCACACACCACCTGACATTTCTTGACTGAGTGATTTCATTGTGTGTCCTACTTTTTGCTAGCCAAGTCTCTCTAGTTAGCATTATGTCAGCCTCAGGAGGACCTAGTCCATGCTAGTATCGGATTGTGTCTGTGCTTATCTTCTTAATTCCTGTATCAGTTTTTAGATATTTTGAGTTATTGTCATTGCGCTTTCTTTGGTGTACAAAAGTGGTGGTAAGAACTCAGATTTCACAGTGTAATAAATTTAGCACAACAGACAGCAATGTTGACTGGAACATCATGTCTTGTGTACTAAAAATTCTGAGAATTAACTGTGATGTTCATGTTACTACTATTGTGTTTTCATTCCCAAACCACGTGAAAATCAATAAGTAGTTCTTGAAAGGCAGGAAAAAATAAGGAAGGAAGATCATGAGGTCATTTTTAAAAAGTTGCTTGGCCTTGTCTATTTTGGATAAAGGCAGTAATAGCTCTATTTGAATTTTCTACATCAAAACAATATAATGAGCTGAGACTGATGCTCAGCTGCATAGCAAGACAAAACTCACACTGAAAACAATATCTTTTTAAATACAGTTTTCTTTTGGTGAAATGATGTCTTTCAAAAAGCACGGTTTGTTTTGCAAAAATTTAGACTCTAGTATCTTGGGTATTGTTTGCTTTGGGGAGGAGGGATTGGCTATTTTGCTTAAATTGCACATGAATGGCTGAATGCTATTCCAACAGTTTATATTCTATTTTACTGTAAACTAAATGATACCTTTCTTTACAGATGACAGACAGTCAAAACAATTGAAGAAGCACAATTGAGGAAGCATGATTGAGGAAAGCAGACTTAGATGGAGAGAATCACTGGAGGGAGGACTGACCGAAAAAATCAAAATGGCAGAAAGTCACATCAGTGCTGCTCAGTGTCCACGTGGACGTGCAAGCATTACTGGGCTGTCAAAGCTTGGCTCCATCTGGCTTTCTCCCTTAGCTTCCTCTATTAAAGCCTAAAACTGAAGGAAGAAGGATAGAGGAAATTCACTTCAACCAGTGGTTACCACTGGGCCACCCTGTAAAAGCACTACTGTAGTCTCTATGAGGTAAGGAGAAAGATTACTGAACTGTTAGACATGTAGGGTTTAAAACATCTAGTATGTGAAAAGCATACATTTCACATAGATATGCTGACAATAATAACAGCTCTACTAAGATACTAATAAGGTTAAAAATAGTAAAACTGTATTTGTTTTTTTGAAGGCTATCTTAGGCTATCTTATCCTTTTTCTTCTTCACTCTTTCTAACAATGAGTCAAGAAACAGAATCACATCGAATTGCCCAAAATGAAAGCACTAATTATTCCATGTAAATCACCAACAATGATGATGAGAGAAAACATTCCTAGGCCTCATTCTTTCTTTCCCTATATATTTTATTTTTGAGTGATACACAATCAGCATAGTACAGTTTACCCACTTTATACTATCCTTTGGATGGAATCTCAGCTCTAGACATAAGCTGGAAAGGTCATTGTCTTGGTTACTTATCTCTTGTTGCTGGAACAAAATACCCAACACCTAAAACCAAGGAAGAAAATGTTTATTTAGCTCACTGTTTATGGTGATTTCAGTCTGTAATCAGCTGGCTCCAAGGCCGGGTGGCATGGTACAGGGCAACACTTCAAGGCAGCAGAAGCAACCAGAACAAGAGGAGAAACAGCAAGCCTCTTTTCCTGTCTTGTATTATACACAGGCCACCCCTGCTCCAGGGCAAAATCTGCTTACCAGGACTAGAATATTTACAAAAGTGAGAACACTCATCTCTGCTGAGTCTCTTAGTCAAACTTCTAAACTTCTCAAGTTGACACAGTGTGTCAACCATAACAGTTATTTCAGCATTCTATAGAGCAGCAGCTTTTTTTTTTAATTTTAAAAATAAAACGGGGAACAGGATAGAAATGATACAGAATTTAGAAAATAGTAGGAAATAATAGTTGAGATATTGCATGTTGTTATCTTAGAAGTAGTTGCTCAGGTTATAAGATCTAGGCAAAAAAAAAAAAAAAACCACACACATACACATGTGATCCTTTGATTTTCTTACACACCACATCATAAAAAAGCTGCTGTCACTTCTTTGATATGAAGTGTGTCTCTTGGTCCCAGGGTGTATCATGAAAAGTGTGATATAGTAAGTTATCTATACTATTTCCTCACTATGCATGGGAAATATAATCCAAGATCCCTAGCAAGTGCCAGGACCACAGCTACAGCTACAGACAATATATACATATACATATACATATACATATATATATATATATATATATATATATATATATATGAATGCATAGTTTCCTGGGCCTCTAACTATACCTATAAATTTATCACTTATACATATATACAAATATATATACCTATGAATTTATTTTTCTTCTCATAGTTTTATGGATATAAGATTAACTCATTATAGATTATAGTAATCTCAACATACGATTTTTTATTCTGTTATTAAGTAAATAACTTACTTTTTCACTTAAGTAAAATATTTCACATCTTTTCTTTGGCATATCTGAATTGGCAGCATCTTTACCCTTGAACTTTGGAACTGCTACTCAGTAAAGTGAATATTACTTGAATACAAGTGTTGTGGTATTATGACAGTCATTCTAATAATTGAGATAGCTACTAAGTGACTAATGCCTATGTAGTGTAGATACCCCAGATAGAATGTTGATTAACATCTCAGGAAGAATGTGGCAGAACAGAGTGGAATGATACGCTACCAGAATGACAAGTACTTTATACTTTATGAATTGTTTATTTCTAGAACTTTTCATTTGATATTTTCAGATTGTGGTTGACAATGGCTAACTGAAAACACAGAGAGCAAAACTCAGTGGAAGTGGTGACTACTGCATTGTGAGCCCTTGCAGAGACACTGGAGTCACTGACAAAAAAAAAAAAAAATCCCAGAGCACATGTTGATGCTAGTAAAAGCGCATCAGCGTCTTATCCAGGGTGAAAGAATTTGTGGCTACCAACTTGTTATGAGAGGTGATTGGTTCCCATGCATGACGATGTCATACTGAGGACTCAGGGTTGGCCTCTGTTGCTAATAAGTCAAATACTCATCGATGGCAGAGGCTTTGGAGAAAAGAATCTCGTCCTGAGTGAGTCATGTGTAGCTTCCATCCTTTCCCGCATGACTATTTCATCTCTGGACCCTGACATGGCTGGTGAGAGAGTCTGGCTTTTGCCACTAGGTGAACAATTTTGTGTGGCTGACAGTCCAGTGTTCCTTCATGGCAAGTGCTCTCATGGATCCACCCAAAGCCTTCTCCTATAGATGCCTTCCTAATAATCTCTCACTGATGCCTTTCATCTTCTGAAATACTTGCTTCTGGCTGGGGAGTTTGAGTACATCCTTCCCTCAGACCACTCTTTCTTCCATCCAAAGTTGATGACTAAGACTATTCCTCAAAGTTCTGCCCTCCAGACCAATTTCCCCACTCTACTATTTTTAGGGTTCCTTCTGAGTGAAGTTGCATGGCAGCCGTTTCACCTATTATTTTAACTCTGCAAGGATATTTCAAGTTATTCTACAGATAAAGCTTGGATTTATATTTTGTCACATTGTTGTATAGCACTTCTACACTTCCCCCTTCACAAAGGCATGGGAATAAAACTAAGAGGGAGATGTAAGTCCAAAAGAAGTGGATACTGAAGGACATGAGACATTGGTCTAGTTTCCTGTGCTCTGTGGTCATGTGAGGCCCAAATACATAATTTTATATCTTTATGATGTATTGGAGTACTTGCTTCACCTTGTGGGTTGGTGTTTATGACAGTTCTTACCTTAGTATGAATGTCTTGAGTTGCACAGTCACTGAATGCCCCTTCTGCATCATTAGAATCATGCAGTCTACTAACATGCCACAGAGAAATTTTGTGAATTATTCTTATTGTTATTTTTGCTATAAAAAGCATTGTCTTGGTTTGGAATCCTACAGTTCTACAATTTTGGGGAGAGGCTGGGGATTCTTCGTTAAAACCACCTGATGTTTTTATTGATATCATATTCTTCTTGAATCATTGGATCTGCTATGCCATGTAACTTTAGCTTCGCCTGCCCTAAATTCTCTAGTGATGCGGACACTTTAAAGGTGTGTCTTCGGTGCTCTGCTGCACATTTTAGCAAACATAGGATGCCAGAACATTGGCTCACTTTGTATTGACTTCATTACCGGGGACTAAGGCATTGCTTTGCAGCAGTCATGCTCTCTTTACACCATGCTGTGATTGAGAACAGAATGTACAACTACTTTACCAGAGAATTTGAAATGATGCATCAACATGGAGTAAGTTACTGCACAATGTGTTTCCTTCCTTTTTATAGAGAAAACAATGGAAGAGGTTGATCTAAAATCTGTAAATCAAAATCTTGCGATTTAGTAGAGAGAGCTATTACTTCAGGAGTTTCTAGAGGCCCCACTGGTACTGGAACTCATATGTGGATTAGAGTTGATACCTCTTGGCTCAGAGAATATAGAAAGAGGCCTGAAATGGGTTGAATGTGCCTCTAGATTGAAAACGTATTGCTAGACTAATACTTCCAGACCAGCAGAAAGCTATAAGAAAAATACTCCCTCTTCTTTTTACAAAGTTTCAGTCTTTTTTCAAGGCACATATTGGAACTTGCTTGCAAAGAGGAAATGGGGTTGGCAAAGTCAACTCAAGAATGAAATGATAAAGTTCAGAAAGGAGGGATTACACTTGAGAGATGATACCGTAATGACCGGCACATTTGACAAAAAAAGTAAATAACAAAAAATGCCAAATAAATCCATGTTGACTTAATTCTTTCAAATACAGATTGAAACTTCTTAAGCCATTTATATATGGATTTATATAACTGCTCTCCAGGTTTTCAAATGGGCAAGTGCCCAGTTCATTCATTGAGTCCTTATTTGTTTTTCCTGAAACCTTTACTACACATTTATGTAGTACTCAAGATTCCTTTAATTTTAAATAATACACAAAACTTGTACATATTAATAGGGTACCATTAGATGTTTTGATATAATTTTACATTGTGTAGTGTTCAAATTAAGATAAACATATGCATATCATAAAATATTTATCACTTTTATGGTGAAAAGGATCGAAATCTATTTCATCTTGTCTTGAAATACACAGTAGGTTATCCTTATTCGTAGTCACCCTTCTGTGAAAGAGTGTACCAGAACTTCTTGTGTCTATCTCACTATTCCTTGGTACCAATGATTATTCTCTCCTCATCTCTCCTTTCAAAGCATTTGATACACATATTTTCTGTAGTCCAACTTGAATTGCTAAAAGGAGAATAGGGCAAAGAAGAGAACAGTTTAGAGTCAAAAGAGAGTTTCAGTAGAAAAATGTTCAAGAGTCTTAAATGCTGCATGTTGTAGTTAAGGTGGACTGTGTACGTTACTGGTTTGGAGCCTGAAAAAGATTATTAAAATACATTTCAGAGTATGTCTGGGTGGGTCAGAGAAGCATCACTTTGAAGTCTATATGTAGTCCTTGCCCCACCCATGCCTTTCTAGCACTGTTCCACTGCTCCATTTCTTAGTTAAAATGAGTGGAGCAACTAGGCTGTGACATGTTCTTCTGCCAGAGCCATCTTCTTCTTGGAGCCACCTTGCCATGGACTGAACCCCTTGAGATCATTAGCCAAATTAAAACTATCCATTCTTAAATTGTGAGTGCTAGGTATAATATTCCAGTGCAAAGAAAGCTGAATGACACAGGAAATTTATACCAGGACATGAAGCATTGCTGTAGCTATACCTGGTCATGTAAGTCAGAAAGCATTGGAGGTGTCTCACATTGGGAGTCTGTAAAAGTTTGGAAATTCTGGCTAGAGAAGCCTTAGAATACTGCAGGCAGTTTGATGGGTACATTTATTTGATTAGAAGTAAAAAGAAGACCATGATAAAAATGCAGACAGTAAACTTGTGTCATAAGATTTTAATTGGGAATAGAGCTTTATTGGCAATAGGGTTAGAGACCATGTGCATAAACTCTGACAAAAAAAAAAGTCCACATTTTGGCCATATCCTCAGACAGCAGAAGATTGAGATTAGTGGTGATAGATTATCTGATTTGGTAGAGGAAATTTGTAGGTATCCCAACATTCAGAATGATCTTAGTAGAGCTGGCTGCTTTTAGCCAGATGTAAAATGAGCATCAAAGACAAAAATTTGAGCTGAAAAATTTAAAAATGTTTATATTTTGGTCCCAAAAGAAACATGCATAAAATTTGGGGGTAAGTGTGGTTGCTAAAGAGAATAGGGCCATTAAAATATGTCAACCAATTTGTACAGAAAAAGAAAGAAAGATTACTTTCTGGAAATCAGAAAGACCCACCCATCACAAGCTCAACAGTGTTAACCTTTCTTTTGGGAAGAGCATTCCTGGGATACCTTCTCTAGAAGGACCACCAAGGAAATCGGCTCTTCTGGATTCATTTCACCTTGTTTGGCCATTTCTGCACTCAGAAACTGCTGCAGCCATTGTGCAAGAGGTCCTGTCTACTGCTTCTGCTGAGAGCAGACACTGACATCTCCATGTAACACTGGCTTTAGTGGCAAACAAGATGCACAGATTATGAAGTCATGGCTTCAACTGAATTGTAAAGGAAAGGCTGAGAGAACAGGCAAAGGAGGAACTGAGGAACCAGTGTGTGAAGCCATGGGACTGAAACCAAGGGTACAGTGGACACCCAGGAATTTAAAGAAGCCAGACACATGGAATGTTTACCAAGGAAAGCTTCAGGTCATGGATGGAACCAGCCCAAGGCAGAGAACATTTGGACTGCACCAGCAAGGCCCTCTAGAATTCACGTGTCATGACTATGGGCCCAGGATACCATATATGAAGCTGTAAGACTTAGCATTTGCCCTGTTGGATTCCAGACTTGCTTTGATCCTTTTTTATTCTATTCTATTCCCCTTGCCTCTCTTTCATAATGAGACTGTTTAGCTTGTGCCATTGTATCTTAGTATTATGTAATTTGCTTTAAAAGTTTCTACTCAGCTAAGAGTGTGCCTTGAGTCTCAGGAAAGGTTTTGATTTGGACTTTTGAAAACTCCTGGAACTGTTGCGAATTTGGGGAATGGATTATCATGTTTTGCATGTGTGTGGGATAATTGCACTATGGTAGGTGGAGTTCTGACCTTGTGTTTACCTGGAGATTACTTTTGGTTTAAAGAGGTGTGTTTGGGTATCAAGTTGACAAGATATGGGATGTATTCATTAGTGTGGTATTTCAACCTACTTGGCTTTGGGATGTGCTCAGGAGATTGATGGAACACAGTTAAGGGTGTGTCTGGGAGTGTCATGAGGTGTGATTCTGGGATCTGTATCAGTCCCTAGCATATTCCTTCCTCTATCACTCTGTTACCTTTCTCTGCTTCCTTGCTGCCATTAACTGAATATCTTGCTCTTCTGTTACTAATCTTCTCCCACGGAACCAGATGACCATAGCCTGGCTCCCCTAAAATAACAAGCCACATTAAATGTCTCTTTCTTTAATTTATGGATTTCAGATGTTTGTTCCATCAACAAAAGCTAACTAATACACCACAGAAAACTCCAAATAGATGAGTTAAGTGGGTAAAATAAGGATCTCTAAAATTGTATATCTGTTTGCAGTTAGAGTTGAAAATAATAACCCATTACTATCAAAGCTGTAAGATGTTTAGGATGCATAATTAGGATACATTTTCACTGGAAGAGGAAAATAACTTAGTGAACAGACATACCTTGCATGAAACATAAGAACTTTTTTTGGAGAAAGAATTAGAAAAATTCTGATGGAGTCTATGCTCTGTTCCTCAGTGAAGAAATACGTAAAATAGCAGTAAACACAGTTGAAAACATGAATGCCTGCTCTTTGCTGCTCATTCAGTCACTCTGGAGACTCCTAAAACACAATGTTTTGCTTACATGCCATTTTGTTCTCCCTACTTTGACTGTTAGTTTTTAAAATACACCTTAGAATTATCTTAGTTAAAATATCTTTTATTCACCATCTTTTAGATCAAGGCAGAGTATAATTTTTAAAAAAAGATAGTTAATTGTGTGGGCTGTCCTGAGATGGAGATCATGGTGAAAAACCAGGGTGAATTCTACTGATGCAAGAAGAGTGTCTCAAAGGGACCTGGGAGTGTGCTGAGTCCAGGGCTGGCATCGAGCTTCCAGGAGACCCTTGCACTGAAGTTCCTGGGAGCTGAGTTCTACTTATGGTGAAAGCAGATGTATCCTCAGTGGCTTTTTCACAGTTAATTGGAAGACTTCTCCTTCAGGGGGTCTCTTCACTGTAAAGGCTTCTCTAGCCATTCTTGTTACAAAATATCTTCCAGGGAGCCTAAGGTGCTTTCCTAGACAATGTGATCTTCACTTAGCAAAGGGCAAAAGGCATAGAAATAAACCTTTTCAGACTAACTTTTACACAATGGGGTGACCGAAGACTTTGCATTGGTTATTTCGATGCAGGTGATAACTCGTGAATAACAAATTATGCATCATTCATATTCTGATATATTTTGAACTGTTCCATATGTGATTTATACCAGAGAATAAGTATGATAAGGCAAAACAAAATATGATGTTTTGTCTTAAGGAAGACTTTAGTGTAAAGCTTTCATATATTCTCACAGTGATTAGAAAATAGAACACTGTTTTCAATGAGTTGCACTTTTTAATATTACAAAAGCAATGTTAAGCTCAGTATCACACAGCAGTGAACTTAGCTTAGAGTAATAGTGTTTCGTATGAAACATCTACAAAAATACATAATCTTTGATGTTGACGTGCATTATAAGAACACTTGCTGAGTCTGACTTTCCTGTCTTCAAAGAGCTAAATAAATTTGAGTGAAATTTCAGGTCCACATGTGTGGTGGCCCAAGTCATTACCACAGTTTCTGACTTCCTTAGAGAATTACATTTTTAGGATCATCTCTGTCACCTTGTGGAGGATTGACTGTATTATATGTGTTCCTTCATGTACCTAGAAACTAACTTTCAACTCCACTGGTTGACACACCTCCATGCTAAACCCTGCTAGATCAGGAGTGTCATGAGTTTCTTGGGGATTAGTAGCACGCATGTCCACTTGTCTCTTTTCCTCTATCATGTTTTCCTTTTCTCTGTCTCTGATGTCTTTCCAAATTATTAATAAATGAGGAGGAAGGGCATTCACATTTACGCAAGATCCTCTGAGTCCTTCTTCAAGGAAGTTTGTTCCATTTGCACCTCAGCATTTTCTAAGATCTTTCCCCCAAAGACGATGTCCTCACAATACACACCACAGTCTTATACCTGCTACTGAGGAACAGTATTTTGCATCTCAAAATTTCTACAGATATGACTTCTTTTATGCTCATAATTTCACGTCAGATTGAAGAAATCAATAGGTAGTTTCACTTACTATGAGAAAAAGTTGCTGAGAGAGGGAAGACTTGAGACTTTTTATCTATAAAGCAAGAAGAAAACCAAGCAATATAAAACAACCAATTCCTTTAACTGCATCTAACAGTATACTAACAACAAATTAATGACCTCAAAATAGAATTGTATCACATCATTATATATAAAATTATATATATATATATATATATATAATGTGTGTGTGTGTGTGTGTGTGTGTGTGTGTATTCTGCCAAGTCGGGTTCTCCCCTGACAGAAGAAGAAAATGCCATTGTTGCATTAAATAAAGATGTGAATGACTTCACAATTAATGCAAAATCTGCAACTTTCCTCTTTGAAGTAGGACAGCAGATCTTGGGTAGGGACTTAGTGAAGTACAGTGACCACCTCAACTACTTCCTTTCATGGCACATTTTGGATCAACTATAAGCCCTAGGATTGAGGATTAAAGTGTCTGAGAGGTTAATGGCTTGTGTTTATGATGCAAAAGTGGTGCTGTTGTGACCTTAATTTCTGACTCATCTTCTATTCCCTCCTACAGTGCAGGGAACTCTGCACTATATCCTTCTTTTTCTTTTCACTGAACACCAGGACATCCATGTTATTTACTATGTTATCTGGTGGCATTTGGTATATGTATCTGTATCTGTATCTATATCTGTATCTGTATCTGTATCTGTATCTGTATCTGTATCTGTATCTGCACCTATATATGTGTATTATGCATATAAATGTTTTTGTCTTCCTTGGTTCTGTCTTAACTTGGAGAACAAATGTCTGTATGATTGGGATTTCAAATGCGTAAGTTTTTATTGCTAAATTACCTAGAAAATCTAAAAATGAGAATTCTGTTATTGCAAAATAACAAACTATTCACTAGCAAATGATGCTTTTTCATCCTGACTCCTTAGTTTACTAGTTTGAAGAAATCAGAGTCAGACCTTTTGTTCATGCCATAAAAATGAGAACAGTTTTATAATATGTAAATTCAAAGATAATTTGGTTGAAATAATTTCCTTTGAAATTGTTGTAAGTTATAAAACACAATAGTAGGACATGCTTGAGATAAAAGATAATATTGGTTTATCCAATTTAGTACATAATTCAGAACCATTTGTTAATCCTTTATTGAACAGATAATTATAACTCTTTACAAAACTACTGTTTAATGAAAACTTTGTTCACTCAGGCCACCTCTCTAGACCTTGAATAGTGAGCATATTTTTTATTTTGATAGATCTATTGGTGGTTTATTTGAAGAAGAAAAATCTCATATCAACAGCTTATTTATTATACTGTGAAATTTTAGATATTTGTATAAAGAAGAATATGGGTCATGTAATGCACTTTAACAAAGAGTTCTTCAAAAAACTTACTGTGTAATAAACACTAAGGAACTGGTAATAAAATGGAAAAAATTATTTTTGTACTGAGACTCAAACTTAAGACCTCGCGCTTGCCAGGCAGGCAATATGCTGCTGAGATACATCCCCAGCCTATAATCCAAAGTTCTGATAAGATAATTAACAGATATACAGATTACATAGCTATTTTTATTTTGTGTTATAATAAAGATATTCTATAATTATAGCATTCTATGGGTATAATGTTTAGCCATTGTTTATAATCCTCCATCTATTTTTAACTCATTTTAATCTCAGAATAATTTAATGAACTATATCCCATTTTGCATCTATTTTGCAGATCAAGAAACTGAGGTAACATGCAAAGATCACACAGCCAGTAGATTAAAAAACCAATACTAGAACTAAGTCTTGAGATTCATCATGCTGTGCAGCAACAGGAAATGACTGATTTTGCCTAGGATTAGTAGGGTATAGATAAGCAAGCTGTATTTAATTTATGTTTGGAAGAGTAACTAAAATATTATCCAATGATAAAAGGAGAAAGACATTTGAGAGATAAGCAGACTCCCATGAGCAAGAGCACATATGTATAGAAGTGCCAGCTACACTCAAAAGCAAGAAAATATTTCCACAGTTTAGTGAGAAAAAATGAGCAACAGAATTGCTGCAATTTCCACTATTTTATTCTAGATCTAAAAAGATTTAGTTTTTCAAAGTTTATGGATTCTTTTAAGATGAATACATTGCTGTTTTTATAATTTTTATTGTCAATACTCATGTTTAGTAGCATCGAATCTTATGCAACATGCACAGATTCCTTAATTCTGCCATCCTGTAATGAGGAATGAATGAATGCATGGGTGCAAATAGAAACAGATTAGTAGTATACATGATCAATTTTGCTAAATAAAGTATTATTTTTCTCTAGATGCGTATGAGTGAGCTGCAACTACTAGCTTAGATAATGAGCAAACAGGCAAACATACAATGAAATGATTTTCATCTTGCACAAGCCAAGTTTCCTCACTTCATTACTTTTTAATTAAACCTCTGTCTGATTAAGTTTTCCTTATCTTTCTGCAACCTTTAGCTTATAAAAATTCCTTCACTTGGTCTTTAGCAGCCTTCAAAAAGAGCAGAAAACAATATTGTTTGATTATTCTCTTGTTTCTTCTTTTATCATCTATTATTTTTTATTAAAATATTGCAAAATAAATCACAAAAAACAACTCAGTGGCATATGAGAAAAGTGAATAGATCTTACAGAAAGTGTGCGATTCCAGAATCTGGTCTCTAGGGACACGGGACCTCTCAGAATACCCCAAGCTTTTTAAGATACACCCTTAAAAATGAGGTTCCCTTGGGTTCTTTCTGAGCCTTTTAAAGACAATTAAAGGCAGATGTCAACCTCCTCATCTAACAAGATGAAAAGATGGTGGAGACCACTTCCACATGGCTAGCCAGCCCTTGACTGGGTATATGTGGAGTCCCTTCCGGCATCCTACATTCTGTTGTTTCCTTTTAGAGCAAGGAGCATGAAGTCCCAGAACCTGATCAACTTTTTTCTCTTAGATCCTGCTGTAGACCTCTGAGTTCTGACCCCAAGTCACCAAGCCGGCCTTCATTACCTACCCAGGGCTTTTCCCTGCTTCATCTCTGGAATGCACTCAGCTGCTGTTTGCCCTCCTCCTGGCCAACATAATAACCCAATCGTGGCGGCTGTGACAGCTGCAGGGCAGCAGTGGAAGGAGCAAGCCACTTAAATTGCATTGCTAGTTGGCCCTGGGCCTGGCCCTGCCTGAAGCAGGCCTGAGTTGGAAAGGATGAGAGAAGGCTGAAGTTCCAAGAGTACGGATTTGTTTGCACACTTGATGTTTTCCCCAGGCTTCGCAAGAGTCAGGAGGGAGCGTTATCAAGAACTGCACCAAAAGCTTAACTGACAAAAACGTAGCCCTGAGCACAGATACTCATTTGCCCACCCCTGCATTTTCTTTAGAATTGGAACTCAGCCCTTTGTGTGTGTTTTTCATTTCTTATTTGTAGAACAAACGTCTCTTCAGAACCACAATATGAGCTTACATGAAAAATGGCCACAAATATGCAGAAATGTATGGGCAACCTGCAGAAGGCGTGGACTCCTGAAAATCATACAACAAAGAGTTTTAAGAAGGAAAAAGTTATTAGCAGGAACTGTGCAGACCCAAGCGTCCTCAGGGCCTCAAGGGGCCAAGGTTCTGGAGCTTCCCAAGAGAGATTCCTGGAACAAGGAAGAGGTGAAACAGCTTGGGGTGGACTAATAAATGAGGATAATGAGGTCCTGGAGATGGCATAGGTTGTTGTTCTTAAAAATCTTTGAAGGTTTTGGGACAATATTGAAGTGAATGATGTGGGAGATGGGAGTAAGGAGAAAGTTAGAATTGGAAGAGATTTGACTTTGTTCAAAATAGGCTGTGCTCCTAGGGATTTGAGCATTGTCTGTACAAACTATTGCTTGTAACATTTGCCTTCGCGTAGGACTTGGGTTGTATAACAAGTTTTATTTCAGTAACAAAGTGTCTGGCTTCAGGCTTAGCAATAGGGCAATTTTTAGACAGCTAATCAATACAACTATTCCACCCCTTCTAATTATGTAATTATCCACAGCATTCCAAGAGCAGCCAGCCTGAGTTCTTTTCTCCCCACCTTAAGCAAGGAGAGTTCTATTCCCTAAGTAGACTTATCTGGCTCCGTACATTTTAATTTATTAACTGTTTCACCTTAAAGCAATCACCTTTGCAGTCAATTCCCCAAATGAAACATCTGCCTTTTCGATTCAGAAAACTATAAGAGAAGAAATACACCAAGGGAGCAAAATTATGTTCTCTTTTCCAAAGTAGAGATGTTTACAAAAACAGGATTCTGACACCAGCTGCCTGGTCTGCATAAGGAATGAACTTATGTTGGTACGGAGAGGATGAAGAAGCACTGGCCTCTGTTCTTCCTACCCTTGTGCATCAGCTCCTGCTCCTTAATTGGCAGCCTGTACTAACTGACATTTTGCAGAGGATACCTGAGGCCTGAAAGCTCTGAGGTCATTAGTTCTCACAGTGCTGTTTTTCAGTAGCATCTACTAGCATGACATTTGTGGCTTTAACAAGCTTTAAAATCATTTCTCTCTGGGGGCTTCTAAGTGCTATTGTGTGAGTCTATTAGGAAACCTGAGAGGGTGATGATACTCCTTGCTAAATATTGTTGCAAACCTTGTTCTAAGTACAGAAGTCTGAGGGCAAAAGATGGGTGAATACCTTTTATGGGGTAATATTTTTATCTTTCCTAAGAAGTATGCAGGAGGCAGACAGATAGAAGAAGATGAAAGTGTACTATTATTATACTATTTTTCCCTGCATATTTAAACCCTTCAAAAGCTTGGTTTTTGTTACTGTTGGCAAACAAACCTGGTGTAGACCTTAGAAAATAGAAACAACAGTTTCCCAGGTCCTGCTTGTTTGCACACTTCTACTTACTGAGAACATCAATTGCACCATCCCAGTAGTAAGGCTATTCCTAACTATTAACCCTGAGAAGGCAGAAAGGTAGACCTGGGCCCTGGTGCTCCACAAGAGGACTGGTTTCCCTCTCCCATATGCACATCTATGTATTCCTGAGCAGGGAACAAAAGAGTCTCTGAAAGGTTGTCCCTTTTTTTGTGAAAGAAAAACATAAAATATTTCTGTAAGACTAACCACTATGGTGTGCAGGGCAAAGAGGAATGGAAAATTTGGTAAAGCAGAGATGTTCCAGGAAGTACGAGAGTAAAGAGGGTTGAAAAAATTCTGTGCTAAGAAGAAAAGTCTAAAGAGCTCCTTACCCCTTCCATAAGTAGTGAGGCTTTGTAAGCCACCAGGAGACTATGGAGGGTTGAATTCCACAGATTCATGGAGTCCTTTGCAGGGAATCAGCACACTGGTTTGGGAGGAATATTGTACTTATTATATTGCAGAACAAATTCAAAAATATGTATTGTAAATTCACATAAAAACATACTGAAATTTCATGTAAAAAAGTTATGTGAAGCAGATATATATTTGAAACTATATCAATCGGTTCTATATTGCTGTAATGAAATACCTGAGAAACCTAAATTATAAAAGAATGTTTTATTTGTTTTGCAGTTTTGATAAATTTAGTGTCTTCTTGATCAGTACTGATAAAGACAGCAGATGATAATATATTATGATTTGATTGCAGGTGGAGGTAAAACATACGTCTCAGAGCAGAGAAGACAGAATGAGACCAGGGTCCCATGATCTCTTTTTGGAACAGCCTCAGTTATCTAAGGAAGGCTCGTTATGGACTCCTTAAAGGTCCATAGTGCCTTTGCTTTCATCATCCAAGGCTCAAGTGTAAACTAGACACCTTGGAGGAGAGTTCAAATCTCATTCAAATTATAATAGAAACAAAATCTTGGTTCAGATGATAGAAGAAAAATAATCAGAAAAGGTAAATGAACTTTGCTTATTGATTTACTTTGGAATTGATTGGCAAATCATCACTGAATCCTCAGATTAGACGTAATTTTTTACTGAGAATTTTTGAAAAGTTAAAATCTTACATCATATATATATATATATATATATATATATATATATATGTGCATTTTTAAAACTTTTGACATTTTATGTACATGTAAGGATAGATTAGTTTTTAAATATAAAAAGATAAATACTCTAGTTAATTTGATAAAAAGTTCTTTTCTTTCCTCCATTGAATTGAGAAAACTTCACTGAGAAGATGTGTAAATTGTAAATGACAGAACACAATCCAACTTAATCTTAGTTGTTATCTTCTCTTCAAATCAATTAGCCAGGGAACGGGCAATTTGTTTAGTGTCCTGGACCATAAATATTCTATACCTTTCACCTTTCTCATCAGCACAGAAAAAACAATTTATGAAAGATTACCTGAATAAACCAAGTATGTTTTATACAAGTGATTTCCTTTTAATTAAAGATAATTTCCTCTTAAGTAGAGACTTATGCTCCTGATTTCATCTTGTTTGCTCAAAGAGGAGTGCCATCCTATGTCCATATTAATAGTGACTTGCATCTCATCTTGTTTAGAGCTTAGGGGCTGCTTCTTCAGGTAACAGTTTTGGAATGTAGCCCAAGCTCTTTAATTATTTGGCATGAACACTTCAGTATCAAGAAACAGTGCATTCAGATCAGACATCTATTTGGAGTGTAAAGCATTGGTTTACCACTCTGAAGGAACTTTGCAATGCGATCTCGAAGCAAATTACAAATGTAGTGAGTAGGAATTTTCAAGCTGCTTTTAAGAAAAGTTTTACTTTTCCCTTTCAAGCAAGTCAAATCTCTTCTTCATCAGTCCTGTATTTGAAGCCAGTTGGCATTTATAGTCTGAAACTGAACATTTAATTTTGACTTTGAACTGAATTTCAAGTTCCATAAAAACAGAGGATCATTTTATTCTTGTTTACTTTGTTATTCCCAGTGTCTACTTATGTATCTAATATTTTAAAGTGGTAAATACTTTTCCAAATTAAATTGAAGCAAGTAATACTCCAGAATTGTAGATATGTGTATGCATACATTTTTTCCATAAAGTATTAAACCTGGAAAACCTTAATAACTATCTCATTCAGCTGCTTTAACATCGTTGTCTGTTAATGCCCACCCTTTGTTCCCATCTGATTTTTTTCATTCCCTCTAGTTTCTGTCCCCCACTGTCACTCCCACAGCCCTCCTATCAGGTCCTCACCTAGATCCCCAATCTCCAAAATGAGTGTAGAGTGAAGGCTTAAATAAAATGAGGCAAGTGGTGTGATTTTAGGGCTCCAGGAGGGTCAAAACCCTTTATCTGAGTTTGAGACCCTGAGGGCTAAGACAAAGACTACTCTGGACCACCCATATTTATCAGGTCCAGAACAAAGGGTGGAGAAACTGAGGAAAGCACAGGCAATGAGTAGGACCTTGGGAGTCAGTTCAAAGACTTCTCCAAGTAGTAAATAGTAGATTATGACAATTTAGGAGAACCATCTTATCTCCAGGATGACATTTATGGTAAGAGTGTGACTGCAGTGAAATTCCTTCAGCTGCAGTCTCTACCTAGTTAATTGGGGTTGGAGCCATAGTGTCCACAGCTGTGGGCTTATGTTGCCCTTTGAGTTATCTCTGGCTCACAGGACACTACAGGCCTCGGCTAGGACCAGTGATTCATAGATGCTCACTTACTATGAATTAGCTCCTGTTGCCAGGCAAGGAGCCTAGGCCTAGGGCAGACTCACAGATAAACATAGAAAGCCAATTACTAAAATTTAAATCCTGCTCAGAGCTGCTAGGTAGTGGTGTCAAATACTCTCCGTGAATTTTTATTGTTGAGTTTCTTTACTTGCCTGAAATTCTTGATTTTTTGCTGACACTAATTTTGTCTGAATTCTGTTTTTTCTTTTAAGAGCATTGTAGTATATCCTAGCTGGCAATTAACTTACTACAGATTGGGTCAATTCTTTCAGGGCTGTCTTTCAGTCTTTATAAAGATGAGAGTAGACTAATCTTGGCCTAAGACTAGAGCAGTGGTGCAGGTAAGAAGAAGCTGTTATGAGGTCACATCTAAATGAGTCACTCAGAGAGGTCTCCTCTAGCAGGTTGGTTAGATCTCTTTTTCCTCCAAGCACAGTGCAACTCTCAGAGTCTCCATTCATTCCGTTGCTTTTTACAAGCCACTCTCTGCCCATCTATGTGAAGTTTCACACTTCTTGCTTACAGCCTACTACAAGGCAAACACTTACTTACCATGGGGGAAGATTTTGGAAGTTTCTTTCCTGCACAGCTTCCTTGTCTCTGGTACTCTTCCCACCCACCCAGTCATCTCAGCGGTGCTGTATTCCAATCTTCTCTTCTATTCCTCCTTGACATCTGCACAAGAAAGTTGCTTGGGCTCTCAGTGCCCAGCAAAACTCTAGAAAAAGTCTGTAGGTGGAGAGCAAGCTATAGGACTTGGGAGATACTTTGTGTTTTTTGTTCTCATGGAACTTGGGCTTGTTTTGATCAGCACTTGAACAAAGTTCTAAATAACTGCTTATATAGTTTGAAGGGCAATGCAAAAGTCATTGTATTATCATGGTGGAATCAGTAGTCTCCTATTCAAATCTAAGAGTGATCCATAAGTAATTCAGAAGCTTTCATGTAGTTCACAAATGCATTTTCAAGTCATTTACTGGAATGGAGGAATCACATGACCATTAAAACAGTCTGACTCACCTGTTAAGTGGAAATCAAGTCCCAAGTCATATTCAGTGGCACCTAGTTCATGAATGCTTTTGTTTGCAAATAATTTGGTTTACCAACAGTATTTGGAAAACTTTTTTGTTTGCGAGCTCTGCATCAGGTGACAAACACAAACATGACAAGGACCACCTTTCACACAAACACATGCTACCATCTTTTCCAAAATTGTAGAACAAATTAAGTTCATCAACCAAAGTACCACTATTTTTCCTATAGACAAAGGATACAATGAATGGTGGGAATTCAACTGCACAACAGATCTTGTTCCTCAGTATTGATGTTCTGGTTTAGCCTGGATTGGCTGTTGTTCATCACACACACACACACACACACACACACACACACACACAGCATAAAGGAAGAAAAAAAAAGTTTCTCTGTACTCTATATCTTTACCTACTCTACTTACTGAATACATTTTTTTTTTCAGTTTTTCAAATTTCAGGTTAAATTCTATCTAACCCAAGATATTTCCTAAGGGCCAGGAATGTAGCTCAGTGGCATAAGTGCCTGCCTGGCAATCATAAGGTCCTGAATTCAGTCCCTGCTACCACACAAAAACAAAAGTAAAAACAAATGAACAAAGACATTTCCTGATAATTCATAGTACATGTATAATACCATAGATTGTAGTGAAAGGAATGTGGAATTTAGATACAAGTCACCTGAGTTTGAGGACAGGTCTTTCCTTCACCTCACTTGGGATCTCACTCTTTTCATTTAAAAATTGATCAATGTTCTAATATATCTCATTCTTCAGATTTAAATTAGATAATATTAAGCATACAATTTGCAATATTTATACTAAAATGAGAATTGCTCTGTAAATATTCAAAATTTTTTTCTCAAGTAATTGATAGGATTATTTCCAAAAGTTGAAAAGTATTTGCAAAAGATGAAAAGTATAAAACAAAAAGAGGCCTTTATTCTGAGAACACGGAGAGAGATGACTGGCACACCCCACTGCTGGAGTCCAGCAATCTCTCCAGTGAACACATGGCGGGGCGGGTATGTAAGTAGGCTTGGTTTGGGGTGGAACCTAAGGAGGGCATTAGGGATGCACAGGTAGCCCATTGGTCCTAGGTTTGGCACCATAGGTAAATTTCCAGGGGTGGGAAGATGGCATCACAGGTAAATTCCTAGGGGTGGGGGAGATAGGGGCTTTCTGCTTCTGGTTGAGGCTTTTCTGGCTCCAGTGTCCTGTCTGGGCCAAAACCCTTTCATATCCTGTCTTATGATTATTATTATTATGTAAAGGGGCCAAGATTTCTCTCTTTAACTACTTCCTGCTGGCAGAGGGCACTGTACTGGAGCCTAGGGGAGTCGATGGGATGAAGGTTGATGCCCAGGTAGAAGCTGATGCCAGGTGTTTTAGCCAGGACAACTTCACTAGTGAATGCATGTATGTTAGACTGAAAAAACAAAGAGACAGAATGTTATGAGGAGACATGGCACTGTCATATTTAAGGAACCAGGTAAGGTAGAGGGAAAGGTGCCTTTGATTTAGACATGTTCCACAGTAAGGCAGAATTCTGAAAATTAAGTCTGAGGTTAGGAGAAATGATGTTATGAGAGGTGATTACTCCCCCATCTGAAAGCATAAAAGTTAAGAGGGTAGGTGTATAAAACTTGTCTCCAGTCCAGGAGTTGAACTGGAAAAAATAGGGGGAGTAGGGAAGGTGGTGGCTGTACCAGTATAGGGAAGGTAAGGGCTTAGGCTTTCAGGGATGTCACATTTAACCAGACAGCTGAGGGTAGAAAGAACTGTGACTGTTATCATATAGAACATTATGAAGATTATCTTAAACATGATGTGGGAGTCTTTGGGAAAGATTGTCAACAGTCCTGCTGTAAAAATGATTGTTAATAGAACATAAGAAATTAGGAACCAAAGTGGATAACAAAATATGACAGCCTGAGAGTCATGGCTATGGGGCCTTGGTAAGGCAGAGATTAGTAGGCAACAGGACGGTTAGATCTAGGGCCTGAGTGATGTAAAACCAGAAGGGCAGTCTAGCAAATTTGATTTAGGTATCAATTTGATTTGGGTCACTGTACCCTGGTTGTAGTCCTTGGAATGATTTGCTGTAACAGAACTTCAGCAAATATATCAGCAGTTTTTCTGGTTGTGGTAAAGGCTTTTATGTATCCTGAAAAAGTATAAACAAAGTGAGAAGACAAAAATGCATCTGTCAGTCTTGACTAGGGTGACCTGAGAAATTGGTGAATAAGAAAGGAAGGAAGTGGTCTTATATCACTGAGGAGAGGTTTATTGGTGATAACAGGTGTAAGCTGTTAAGGCCTCAGTGTGTCTAAGTCAGCCTGTATATTTAGGACTGGGACCTGTACGAAATAGGCCCTGTTAGTAAATGGCATAGGTTGACCATCAATACCCCATCATAGAGATTGAGGACTTAATATAGCATCCTGAAAACTCAGGAAGAACTCTGTATATATGGCCTGTATATCCACAAATATAGACAATTGTCTTACATGAGATTTTAGTCGACTTGGACTCTGAGACGGACACCTTAAAGGGGGCTGTTGTTGCCCTGAACCCCCTCAGTCTTCAGCAGCAATTTTTTCAGTGATGAATCTGGCAGTGTTGACATTTCCTGTGAGGGATAGAAGTTAGAATGGCTTACCCACTCTCTGGTGGCTAAGACAGTCCAGCAGCCCTGGAGTAAGGTCTCAAAGAACGCCAGGATGGGGCACTCTCTTGTCCAATGTCTTCTGCTGCATTTGAGTGTGGTCCATGGGGGGTCAGGCAGCTCCAACTTGTGTAGGTTTACCTGCCTCAGAACTCCAAGTGTCAAAAAAGTATTAAAAATATGAAAAACCATATTAAGATCTCTCTAAGGTTTGAAGGTCAAGTTTTGCCTTTTTGTTTGGGATTTGGACTACAGTAGAATTAAGTAAGTATGTAGGAGTTTAATATTGGCATTTGAGATCAGAGAGTAGGCTTTATCTGGATGGCACACTGCATTATTTATAGGGGGCCATGTAGAATTAACAAAAAAGCCATTAGCCTGCCCTCCCCCTTTTGAAGTATAATCTCATTGTAATGGAAACATTTTGCAGTAAAGGTTTACCAATCTTATGAATAAATCTATGAAAACTGATCTAATACTGTCAAATTTTGAACACATTTACTTTTTTAAACCTGTTATTTGCAGTAGTATGAAACAAAGACAAATAAAATTTTAACAAAATCCTGTCTTGGAACAGATCGAGTGGTTTCCAGAAAAAAGGATTTTATAACCTTAGTTGTTAAACAGGAGATTGGTGAAGGCTTTGATAGAAAACAAGGCTGGTAAAATTATCAGGTGGTCAATAACCTTGATTAAATGGTTTGAAAATTGCAATAAAAAATATCATCTTTTGAGCAAAGCTGAATTGTAAAAAACATGTGCCTGAGCGGAGCTGCTGAGCTGCTGTTTTGTGGTGCGCCGGCAGAGCACGCGCAGTGTGGGGGTGGGGTGAGCGTCGGGAGGTAGTGTGCCGGAGTGGGCTGGGAGTGCCCCCAGAAACGTGAAAGGTGGCGGTGATGACGGCGCACAGGGGAGGGTGGGGCTGGGACAGCGCATGTGGGAGGGACTGGGAGGTGGCCCGACACAGTGCAGAAAGCTGGTCTTGAGGATTAGAAAGCCAATTTAGGAACACAGCTGGGTTTTTATTAGCCTCCTGGACCTGTTTTAAAAGTTTGTTATAGTTAGTATGCTTGTCCTGCTCTGGCACAGCTATAGGCCCAGGGTCATTATCAGCAGTGTTTACCTTATGTCTGTGATCAGCTTTTTCTTGAGCTGCTTGCCACAGCTGATTTTGCTCTTGTGAGCTGAGAGTGGTATTTAGAATCACATAAATATCCTTAAAATGTAAATCATAACAATTAGTAATAAATTCAAATTGCCTGATATAATTCTGTGGGTCAACAGAGAAGCTACCTAATTTATGGGTAATCTGAGATAGATCAGAAAGCTAAAAAGGCACATGGATGTTAACAAGTCCCTCGGGGCTAGCTTGCTCCCGAAGTGGTAGCAGAGCCTGAGGAGAAGATTCTGGAGCAGAGGGCCATTCGGCAGCAATCCATCTGGTAGAACATGTGAGCAATTGTCTGTAGAGTGGGTATAGAGCTGCTGCCAGCCACCCTGGGAAACACAGGCAGATGGCATCTCACTGTGTGCCTTGCAGCAAGAGGATTGCTGTTGGCAGCACAATGAAGTGTCATGTGCACTGCAACAGGGCAGCTGTTTCAGTTCACAAGCGGAGCCACAAGGGGGCGCCCTTTGACAGTGAGACTTGTGGGAACATGGTGGTGCCTGGCCATGTGGCATAGGGTTGTAACATGGCAACCATTCCCAACACAAGCTGGAACTATCAAGAGGCCTGCTGGAAGGACATAGTGACCAAGACCTAGTATGGTGGGTGGGTGGTGAGAATGCTGTAGGGGATAGAGAATTCTCAGGAGAATAAGAAGTTGGAGACTGTGAGGAAGCACTAACAGAGGGATTAGAGCCCCTGGGAGAGTTATGGGTCCAGGGAGATGGAAGGGAGGATGATCCCACAGTGGGAGATAATGGCAAGGAACTATTTTGGGGGTAGAGAGGTGTCAGCTGGGAAAACACTGGGGGACAGGATGGAAAAGTTTGCAGCACGGTAGAGTTAGCTAAAAGTATCTGAGCAGGAGCACAAGACTTAATCAGAGAGGGGCGTGTTCTCACAATAAGAAAGGCCTGAATGTAAGGGAGTCCTAAAAACTTGTTGCCGGCCTGACAGAAATCGAACAAGTTTCTGAGAATGCAGGGGTCAAATGTTCCTTCCTTGGGCCAACGATTGCTGATAAGGGGGTAGGTTGGCCAGACCTCCCGGCAGTAAAAAGTTAGTTGTTTAGTTTTTATGGTACTTTTAATTTTTAGAGGACATAAATTGGCAATTAGGCATTGTAAAGGCATCTTTTGGGAGTGAGAAAATACATTTCCCATGACTGATTCAGGCAAGAAATAAGCCGTGGTCCAGAACATGCCGTCACTTGTTTGTGGCACCACACGGCAACTAAGGTTCTAAAAACTCGTATATTCCAGTCGTCACTGAGAGGTTTACAAGTGGAGTTCATGTGGGGTCAGTAACAGTTTTGCCAATGAAAGCATAAGACTTTAAGGGAAATGAGGGTCTTTCAGTGTGGGTGGTCCAAAAATCTCTGCTTTGGGCTATCCAAACTGAAAGACGTGAAAGATTTTAGAGTGTGGACACAAGTTTGCCCAGAAAGAACCCTGCCCTGGGCTTTCCTAAGGATGCAAAAATGCCACAGACCCATGTGAACGGGGAGAACAGTTGACTGGGGCTGCCCAGTGCCAAGAGTTCCCGGAGAGTGCTCACCTGAAATCAATCTGGCCAATGGTGAGTGCAGGCAGCTGTCAACAAGGACATCTCAAGAGAGGAAAAAGTTCAGAATTAATCCAGTATGTTATCTGGTTTGTCAATCGGCTGGGGACTCAACTGAGAGTGTCCCAGGAGTCAATCGCCTGCCAATTGAGTCACAGCACCAAATGATAGGATTATTTCCAAAAGATTAAAAGTATTTCCAAAAGATGAGAAGTATAAAACAAAAAGCGGCCTTTATTCTGAGAACATGGAGAGAGATGACCGGCACCCCACACCACTGGAGTCCAGCAATCTCTCTGGCAGACACGTGGCTTGGGGGTATGTAAGTAGCCTCGGTTTGGGGTGGAACCTAAGGAGGGCATTAGAAATGCACAGGTAGCCCATTGGTCCTAGGTTTGGCACCATAGGTAAGTTTCCAGGGGCGGGAAGATGGAGTCACAGGTAAATTACTAGGGGCGGGGGAGATAGGGGCTTCCTGCTTCCTGTTGAGATTTTCCTGGCTACAGTGTCCTGTCTGAGCCAAAATCCTTTCAGTAGCTATAATGAATAACCAATTTTAACTCAATCTCCTTCAGAAGGAAGTTCATTTTCTAGTCACTTTTTCTTTCCTGAGACATAAGGGTATCTAATATTTTAGAGTCAATAGCATACAATACTGTAATAAATTCACTCATGGGAAATATCTGAGTTTCAGGTGAACAGATCTTTTCTTAAAGTCCCATGTCATTGCTTTCTATGGCTTACACATATAGAGATCCCCCTGCCCCACAAATCCTCATGCTCTCATAGGTGGAGATTTTGGGAGGTAGCTGGGTCATGGATGTGAGATATTGGATTAAGCATGTGATAACTGGATTAGTCAGCTGATTGGTTTATCATAGTTTCGGATCTGGATGATGCAAAGGCCCACAATGTGGGTGGCAAGAAGCAATAGACTCATACATGGGTGTGTGATAAGTAGGGAAATGGAGGCTCACTGCTAGAGTCTTCCTCTTGACTCTGTATATATGGCCTCTATGTCTACAAATATAGAGAATTGTCTTACATGAGACTTTAGTCGACTTGGACTCTGAGACGGACACCTTAAAGGGGGCTGTTGTTGCCCTGAACCCCCTCAGTCTTCGGCAGCAATTTTTTCAGTGATGAATCTGGCAGCTGATTGGTTTATCATAGTTTCAAGTCTGGATGATGGAAAGGCCCACAATGTGGGTGGCATGAAGCAAGAGACTCATACATGGGTGTGATAAATAGGGAAATGGAGGCTCACTGCTAGAGTCTTCCTCTTGCCCAGCCATGAACGGTTTCTCTTCTGCCAGGCCTGTCTGCAGTGCCACTCTTCCTTGGGGCTGGCTGACTGTGGACTGAAACCTCTACAAACAGTGATCTAACATGTTAGCTTATGAGTATCAGGATTTTATCTGAAGAACAAAAAAGAATTAAGACATTTTTGTTGTTATTCCATGACATGATGACAAAGGAGCATAGAAAACCAAATATACTTTTAAGTTAGACTTGTTTCAGCTTTTCATGTTTTATCAGTTCGTTTTTTGATCCAGTACCCTGTTTCAGAGCCCATAGAAGATATGAAGTTCAGCCAATAAAGATTCAACTCAAGAAAATATTTTTACATCAACCACAGCCTTTTATTGATTTTGCAATTTGTGTATGTGTGTGTGTATGTGTGTGTATGTGTGTGTGTGTGTGTGTGTGTGTGTGTGTGATACTAAGGATTGAACCTAGGGCCTACACACTGAGTTTCATATCCCCAGCCTTATTATCTTTTAGATAAAGTTTCAGTCACTAAGTTGCCGAGGCTGGGCTCAAAATTACCATCCTTCTGCCTCAGCCTCCCACAATGCTGGGATTACAGGCAAAATCAACTATTTCAAGGCCAATATTATTACCCAGTTAAATGAAAATCTATTAACCTAAAGGAAAGTGATGTATACTGGCCTTATGGATCTCAATTTTGATAATATATTTATGCATTTATTCACTTACAAGTGCCTCTGTAAACCAAATTAATAATTTTGTCACCATGGGACACATATTTAATGAGAATCAGGGATGACTTCTAAATTCTCTTGGATGCATGACTGTGAATTGGTCACTTATCAGCCAACTTCTCCTTGATTCTTCCAGAGGTGTGTGTACGTGGCAACCCTTGTCCTTTTATTTAAAGTAGGACATAAGAACAGAGATGAGCGGGGCTCTGTGTGTAGCAGGACTCAGACTCAGCTCTGTTTTTCTAGTACTTCAGAAGGTGAAAGTCACAGAGCAAGGCCCTCAGTCTCACCTCCTCTCTCAGTGCCTGGAAGGCTGAAAAGAGGAGCGAACACACTAAGAGGAAGTCCCATGGCCCCACCTGGACACCCACTGACCTGCAGGTCAAGGTCACCTTGTGCCGCACAGCTTCTCGTACCTCTCAGCCTCATTTAATGCTGCCATAGATGAGGGACTCAGGAGACTCCATCCCTTGCCACCATCAGGCTGTGCATATAAATGAGAGCTTCTCGGTGGAGCCAGCATTAGGTTCTGGGGCAGACTGTCTGCCTGTGCAGTGTCCCTCCAGCCCTATCCAGCTGTGTGCCCTTAGTTTGTACCCCAGTTTCCTCCGTTGTAATGTACACATGGTATTGATCCATTCATGCAAGAGCTCATCTAAGATTCTACCGGTCTGTGAACGTATAAAATGCTTAAACAGTGACTGCCACATTCAACAGATGAAAACTCTTCTATTTCTTCTTCATGGTACATATTATTGTATTTTTCCTGGTCTAGCCTGACCTGTTGTCTGGTAACCACAGCAGCCTTTTTCTCACAACTCAAAGTCAGCAGTTGCAAACTAAGCCTGGCTGACCTGGAAGACTTTTCGGATAGAAGCCATATTTGAATGTTCATGGGTACAGATGGAGACATAGATAAAATACAGACCCAGACTGCAACATCTCTTTAGCAACAGCCAGAAAATGCACCATGTCATTTCATCCTTTTAAATACCAACAGCATAAAAACTTAATTAAAACTCATTTTAGTCATTTTAATTGCAACTAAGAATCTTTTTTGTTTTTCAGTATTTTGCTCAGAAAGTTCCATTTTCTCACTGTGAAGTATCTAGTTTCGATAATATTTTTCTGTCAGTGAACATGGTTTGGGGTTTATTCATAATTTACCTTTCTCTAATTCACTTCATACCCAAAGGCAGAAAACTGAAGACAGGCAGATGTTTGATGGAGGAGGAAGTTTCTACAGTAAACAATGTTTGCTTCTACATTAAGTTTTAATACCAAATTGACTTATCAGTCAGTGCATGAGGGGGTGCTCCTTTATGCCTGCTTCATTTCTTGGTCAAATTGTTTCACTATGCTGACCTGCAGTCTCCTTATCTTAACTTAGGACTGATAATAACCTGGTAGACAGAAAAACGCCCTCTCCCACATGCTAATTTGCAGGAACTGTGAATATGATTCTCCTCCAGAGCCTCCAGAGAAGCATACAACCATGTTGACACTCTGCTTTATAAAACCTGACTTCCATAGACAGAAGATAATAGATTTGTATTGTTCTAAGCTGCCAAATTTGTGATAATTTTTTTCCTGTAGGGATGAGAAATTAATACAAATGCTTAACTTGAAGTTCATAGGAAAGATTAGCGGTAGTGCTTGCTAAACATATAGATGTTCATTGATAATGACATTGCCATATTTTCTGTGTACTTCTGAATCTGTACATTGAATTTAGTCTCACAAATCATGTCCCTCTTTTACAAAAATAATAACCTTAAATTTTGTATAGTATTTTACAGTTTGGGAGGCTATTTCATGAACATGGTTAAATTGGAGCTTCGTAAGGCAATCAGTGTAATTGAGAATTATAAAAATAGTACCGTGAAATAGTAAATAAAATTCTAATGCAGCCCCCAGTTATACACATAAAGGAATTGTGGTTTTCAGAATTTGGGGCTTTTTCTCATAGTGACAAATTAAATGTTGAAATAAGAAGATGAGCCAGTGTTCTCTGTTCAGGACACTTTCCCCGTCACTTACTTTGCTTCACTCTTTATATTTTCTACTGGTCCCCTTGTGAATAAAGCCTGGTAAGTAGCTCCCTTTCTCTCTCTCTGTTTCTGTCCCTCTGTCTCTATGTCTCTATTTCATTCTCTCCCTCTTTCTCTTCCATAAAAATTCAAGGGAAAGATGCCAGCCTCTGTTCTTTTCTCCTCTCAGCTCTGACCAGTAAGTTCTGGCCAAATAGGTTTTCTTGATTTTTCCTTTCAGATTTTTTTGTGGCTATTTTGAAATTTCTCTAAAACTTGGAAAGAACTTTCTTTCTTAGCATTATTTCTTCACTATCAAATATCGCTGACAGCACACACAATAGTCAGTGTAAGCACGTTAGCACATTCTGAATTTCCTGCTGTATGCGTTTGTGGAACAACTCACTCACCCTTGCTATGCTTCACACCCCTCACCCCCAGAAAGAATGGCATTGCTGTATTACACTGAAGTGCTGTTTTCTGAGTAACAGCCTCGAATGGTTAGAAAGCTTTTAAACGTTCTTCTTCCATTAAATGCACATTTCAAACTAGGCTTCCAAATGTCCAGCGATTCAAAAACACCTTTAGATAATATCCTCAAAGTAAATTCCTGCTATTGATTGACAGAGATGAACTCCTAGAGTCTGAAATGTACATCTACCCTTTATTGCCACATCCACTCAAGCACTTCACAATGCGGAGTCAAATCTGTTAGAATTGCCCCCTGGACAGGTTTGTCTTGTTGGATGCAGAATGTATTCATTTCTGTCTGCCGACGGTGTACTTTGCATCTCAGCAGCAGCGTTCTCAGTTTGAAGTGACGTCTGTTATGGATACTGTCTAACGAAGCTTTTTTTGTTTTGTTTTGTTTTCTTAAAAGCATGATGTGACCTAAGGTAGCTTAGCAAGAAAAGTTCAAGTGAAAGGAAAGAAAGAAAAAGAAAACAAGAAAACCAAGATATCACACTAAAGTGCATTTTAAAGGGATTCATAATATATTATTTTCATTATCATTTAAAAGCACACAGCAGAGATGCTGTGTTCTGTTAATCAGTAAGGCAGGTTTTCTGGAGGTGCACCCTTGTGCAGCCCTGTTGGGACCTCGACTGTGACTTGTCAACTTTGTCCCCTTCAACAGGGAAGATCAAAGCTTGAGCTTTTTCATTGATTTCCCCATTGGGATAAAGATGCTACTTATGCTGTAAAAAACAAATACTCTGGAAAATATCAAACAGGGTATCAACATTGTGATGATTCCTTTTAGTGTGGCGAATTCAATTTCAGAAGAAGCACAGAGGTGAGAAATTGAAGGTTAATCTGCTCCTCTTTCAACTTCTTCATGTGGTACTCACCAATGTGGTCATTTATGGACTGGGATGGTCAGAACCATAGGGCAACCCATGCTGTCTGCTGCCTTATCTCATGAAATATATTTTTTAGATTAATTTCAGACATTTAGCGTCAAAGTAGACCATACCATTCCAAAGAGAAAAAGTCTAGTTGGTGAGATGTTGGACAAGTAAATTTTATCATAAAGTCTTAATTGGTAATTTCAAACACTTCTTTATTTATTTTTACTTCTAGCTTATACATTCATATTTAACCTTACAAATGATATCTTTAGCTGATGGAATTTCTGTGTTATAAGGACAATGAATGTGAGGATTAAAAACTTCAAGGATCTTTCCTGGGATCATTAATTCAATAAACGGAAAAGGCTTGAAACCTTTCTAACTCTTTTGTTTTACTTGTTACAAAATCATAGCATCACCTTGAAACATAGAGAAAGAAAGGACTTTATTGTTGCTTCCTGAAGTATTTCTCTATCGCATAGAAAAACAAAACAAAACATTGTCTTATCTGTTGCTTTACACATTTTCTTTTCTGATACACAACAGATAAAATTGGAAAGGAGATAAGATACAGCAGAATCATCCAACTATTAATGTAAAATTATTATCTTTTTTATATAGTCAAGAGCATTTTCAATGTGTGAATATAAATACATGAATATGGATGTTTTACTATGTTTACAATGTATTCCTGACTTAACAGTAGGTGACCAAAACAAAACAGGTTTTATTGGACTGGAAAGGTAATAATAATTCACTTGGGGATCCATAAAGGCTTACATCAATTTTTGCAGGAATGCATTAACTTGGAATACATGCTAATTTGAGGGTAGAAATCCTAAAATATATATATATATATTTCAAATGCTTGTCTCTCAAGTCCTGAGGGCTCTCTCACAATATTTCAGGCTCTCTGGTGTGCACTGGTAGAGGGAATAATCTCAACTGCTAATTTGATCCGCTCCAGGAGGCCAAGGCGATGAAGAATTAGACAGAGAACCTCACCTGGAGATATCTCGGGAGACTTGCTTGTGTCTAGATTTCTCACTAAAAGTCTCATGAGGTTACAGGTGCGCCTTTTTAGAGGTAGCTACATCTAGAGTTTGTGACACCGGGATTAAAGGTGTATGACAAATCCGTCACTGATTGGCACTGCTCTAATTCTAGCATTCTAGGTAGAGTATAAAAGGGGCTTAAAACAGCTGCTAGGGTCACTTGCTTGTTTGATTTTCTGTCTTCTACCTGCCATAAACTGTTTCTGCTCTGTGATTCCCCTGTGCTAAGGTACCTGTTCTTGGAGCCGGCCAACTTTGGACTGCAACCTCTAACTGTGAGCTAAATAAATGTTTTTAACTTTAGGTGTTGGATATTAGCAAGGAGAAAGTAACTAAAACAAGGCCAAACACTGAGAGGTCCTGGGCACTAGGGAGAAAGGCTGGCAGCAGCTCAAAATGCAGAATACAGTCTATCAGATAATCCATTATGAGCAAGGATCCAGATCAAGAAAAGTACAGAAACCAGAAAGAAACTTCAAGTAGATGACAAAAACTCATCTACACACTTGGTTGTTTAGTCTTCCAAGCATTCAGTATTTGCTCTCAGAACCCACACTTTCATATGGACTGTCCAAAACGTAACATCATAAAGGTCTTTCAGAGATAGTGAGGAGTAAAATATTGTCTCTGCCCTGGCTTTGTGTGAGACCAACGTGCAGTGTGATCAGATAAAATGTGAATTTATCATTATTTTTAAAAGGCTGGAATTGTTTTCATGTTCGGAAAACAAATAGGCATTCTTATTTTTGAATTAAAAATGATTTTATTAGGTATACATATATATGTTTATATATATTTATGTACACATAAATGGATAACTATACTACTAATCTGTATAAGTTCATCAAAAAGAAAAAGAGCTTGTGCTCCCCATTACTGGATTTTTTGATCATTTTTATGTCTAAATTTTGTAACCTGAACAACTTCTAAGATAATATGTAATATATTAACAAGTGTTAATTTCCTACTTTTTAAAAAAATTGTGTGCCATTGCTATATTTTGTTTTGTTTTTAAAATAAAATAATGATTTTGTTAACAAAGTGATCTTTGCTCTGGGATTTGAGAAGAATTTCATTTTTACATAAGAAGAAACAGCAAAAAGAAAAAGGTCATCAACTTTCTACAAAGAAAATGCACCATGTACAAATATTAGGGAAATGTATTTATGCTTAGTATGTATCGTAGATGGGGGTTTTATTGTGACCTTTAAAATGATGATTAAAAATTAAAGACTGCTCCTTAAGATCATGCACATCTCTGCCTCAGAAAAAAGTTTTAATATATAATTTCAGAAGCATTATAAACGTTTGCTTAAATGACGCTTACAACTTGTATTCTATTGGGATAACAGCTTGCATATTGATCTTGTCCTCTAACAGCAGTCCTACTGGAGCACTGACTGCCATCAGCACTGGGAACATTTACTTTGGTTTTTTAAGTCATTTAATCCCCCAACACATTTGTGGTTTTTGCACAGTGGCCTTAATTTTGGAGAACAACTCCTAGACAGAAGTAATTTTTCAAATTCAGTGCAATCATTTCCTTTTTTCATCAAAGAACTGTGTGTGTGTATGTGTGTGTGTGTGTGTGTGTGTGTGTGTGTGTGTGTGTGTGTGTGTGTGTGTGATTTGTTTTTCCTTAATATTCACTTTGGAGATAATTGCTTATATTATTGGTATGTGCAAATACAACATCTTCCTACAACTGGGCTCCTGTGCTCACCATTCGATGAAGCAATGCAGCATTTGAAATGCAAGAGAATTTCTTAAAAATTTGCTAGTTAATAATTCTTCATGCTTGGAATGTTCCATCTTTTGTGCACTGAGTCAATTAATCTTGAAAATAACATAAGTTACACGATTCTCACTATCTGCCCCTTAAAAAAGATAGCAGGAAAGTGAGGTGAGGGAGAAAATTCAGCCAAGAGTTTCTGTTTGTAATCTTGCAGTAGAATGAATCCTTTCTCTCTCTGTCTCTGTCTCTTTCTTTCTTTCTTTCTTTCTTTCTTTCTTTCTTCCTTTCTTTCTTCCTTCCTTCCTTCTCCTTTCTTTCTTTCTTTCTTTCTTTCTTTCTTTCTTTCTTTCTTTCTTTCTTTCTTTCTTTCTTTCTTTCTTCCTTTCTTTCTTTCTCCTCTCTTTCTCTTTCTGTTCTGTAAGACATCATCTTTATGGAGTTTAGGCTGACCTCAGACTCACTACACAGCCTGGGCTAATTGTCAATTGCAAGAATCCTCCTACTTCAATGTCCTGAATTCTGGGATTACAGGCATGCACCACCATAACTATCTAGTCCAAGATGCATACTTAAAAAAAATTTTTATTGTATTAAAATTTAAACCACATTATATCTCCAATTCAAAAATAATAATATCAGTAAAAAAAGACTATCAGTTTGACAGAAAATTGGACTAGCCCATAGCCACTTAAAAATTGATATTTGACTTAACAAGTAATGCATAGTTTTATATATATTTATATTATATATAAATATAAAATATATATATATATATATATATATTTTATTTAAATTTAGATTCCAAACATAAAAGTAACATACATATTTAATATTTGTGATGGAGGGTGAAGTGAAAAATACAAATTGATGTTTTCCGAAGGTAATCCGGCCACCTGCCAATTTGTTTTTATTATTATTGCTGCTGTTGTTTTTTGAGAGAGCGTGTCACTCTGCAGTGCAGGCTGGCCTTATACTAGCTTACATAGCCCAGGCTGGCCTAGAATACACGGTGATCGTTCTACCTCAACCTCCCGAGTGCTGAGATTATAGGTGTGTGCCACCAGGCCAGGCCTGGCTGTACCAACATGTCCAGTTTATACCTGAATTTTAACAAAACAAGTTGTACAGTTGGCTTAGCAAGTCCTCTTTTTCAGGGTTTGTCCTCTCTAACTATTTATAAAGATGTTTATTATCAAAAGGTTTTACATATTGAAAAGCCAGACGCTATCTACATTTCCTATAACATGAGATTGATTGATTTACTAAATATGTCACATAGCTTCATACCGTAAAAATTCTGCAGTCATTAAATATGCAATATGTATGGGTGTTTACTGCTATTCAAAGTAGTTAACAAAATTAAGGAAGAAAATTTCAGTTGTTAATTGAAAAATGATTTCTACAAAAGTGAGTACAAGTTGTATAAAAATTCTGTTTATAAAAAGGTTATGTTTATATGTATATTTTCAGGAAGTTCAGAAATATACACAAGAGAATATCAAAAATTCTTCTAGGTGAGTGAGTTTATAGACAATATTTTAGTATTTGCTCATCGGTATTTTTCTTAGTTATTTCAATTTACATACATTGTGTAAAGAAAAATATGAAGAGTATATAAAATGTCAACAACAAGATCAGCTTGGTTTACTTAATATTTAATATATAACCTGAATACAAATACTTTTAAATTCTTTTTTCTATATTTAGTATTCACTTTCTTTCCTGTACATACGGGAAACATTGTCCTAGATTAAGCAAAGTAAATGAACAGATGTGGATGAAAATTCTGTAATAAATTCCATGTGCAGAAGCTATGAAGCAAATCTGCAATTGCGTATTGGCCAATGCAAGACTCAATTAACAGAAAATTTGCAATCTGGTCAAAATAAATTTTCAAGTAAAATGGTAACACGCCTTATACTGCTTTATGACTAAAAAGGAAATTTCACAAAAGTGATGAAGAGGAATATTTTAAAAATTTTTACCTTTTCTTTCAACCCTCAGTGGTGCCAGAAAATAATGTTGACATCAACACATAGCTGATAATTCATGTGGAAACTGAATCATGTCTCCACTTGGTCCTGAAAGGATGCAGTGCTTCTGTGGCCCTGGATGACATAAATAAAAACAGAAACCAGGGTTTAATCCACTCTCTTATTGTTGATAATTCAACACATGTGAAGTGAGTACCTTTGATAGTCAGGGTAGTGTTTTAGACCATGGAGGAGGACCAAAGTCACGCTCATGAACATCTGTATCAAAGAATTAGGAAACAATTTGAACTTGGGACTTATGCATGAGATGGTGACACAGCATTGAAGATGTGTGTGTGCTCACCCTTTCCAGGCTCTGACACGGTGAATGAGTGGTTGAGGAAGGTGGTGGGGGGAAGGCACATTACTAAGTCAGGACTCAAAACATGAACAGGATTAGGAGATACTGTGGCGAAGGGCTAATCCAAAAGGGAAACAGAGTCACCTGAGAAGCAAAAGGTTTTCTGTCTAAATTAGCTCTTAGTTTAGTTTTCTTAAGGATGTGTGCTGCGATGTGCACCAAAATTCATGGGCAAAGTTTAAAATAGACACTTACTACACCAAGTTTTAATTTACTCATTAAAGAAATTCATTGAATGTCTGCTGCATCCCCAGATTTGCGCTACACACAGGTTGTGCAAAAGTGAATGGTCACGCGTGGCCCTTCATCCTATGGAACTATGAAGCTTGTGGTCCTGAAAGAACTTTTTGTGACTTACATTCATCTTTAACATTTTATATCTTTGAGGTGCAATTTATTCTTAGTATACTACTATACTATAGTAAGGTTTTAAAAAGGAAAGGAAAGCATCTAATATGACACTGTCTTTCATATGAATTCATTATAGAAATGTTTAACATTATTATAAATTCTTTATGAGTCTTTCCTTTAGTCACACATTGTGCTGTAATGACTTGAAATTATTTTACTTACAGATTCTGGAATATGAAATGTATTTTCCAAAGTACACACATAATGATATATGTTTATATATACACATGAGCCAAAAGTTTTTAAGAAATAAAAATTCAGCAGAGTTACAAAGTGTGAAATTACAAATGAGATGGACTGTATAATAAATTGTAGTGGGAAAACCTATTGTGCACAAGAAAGGAATACATTTGGCCTCACTTCACATTATACATGAAAAGTAATTCAAATATTACTAGAAATCTAATTGTGAGATGAAAACTTCAGCATTCAAAATTAGAAGGAATACAAAAAAGTAATTAAATGGTCTAGCTTTGAGTCATGGTAGATATCTTAATTTAGACATGGATTAACCTTACAGCAAAGGGTAAAATAATTTGTGGCATTAAAGTGAAACAAATAATATGTGCATATAAAATGGTAAAATGTACCAAAAAGGGAAAAAAACTTTCAATTGTGCCATGAACTGAATTGTTTTGTTTTATGGTTTAGTTTCAAAATGTCTCCCATAATTCTCTTGTGTGGAGAAGTGGGGCTTTTGGGAAGGGAACTGGGTTATAGGGTACTATATTTGTTTATGGATTAATCCACAGCAGAATATTCTTTCTCGGAAGTGGAGCTGGTAAGAAAAGGCAGATCATTAGGGGTGTGACCTGGAAGGTGTATTTTTGTCACGGCTCCTCTTTCTCTAACTACTTCCTGGCTGGCATGGGGTGAGCAGCTGTTTTCCACTTTTCCAGGTCCTTTCACTATGTCCTCTCCATCTTGGATTCAGCCCAACTATGGACTGAATCCTCTAAATCCTCTAAAAACTGCGACTGAAGCCTCTAAAAGTTGTGGGCCAAAGTAAATCTCTCCTCCTTTAAAATGTGGCCATTGAGTGTTTTGTCCTAGAAATAGCAAAAGTAGTAACACGGTTATATTTCTCTAAAGAATTCACATGTGGAACCCAAAGTCCCAATATGATAGTAGTTGAGTGTGAGGCTTTTGGAAAGTCATTAGGCTCATCAAGGTCATGCAGATGGGGCTCCATGATGGGACCAGTGTCCTTATAAAAAGACGAAGACAATGGAGCTCACTTTTTCTCCCTCCATACAAGGGCATCATGACAAGTTGAGAAACTGTTATGATATCCACGAAACAAATCTGCTTGCACTTTGATTTTGGACTTTCCAATTTCCATAACCTTGAGAAATAAATACTTATTGTTTTAATTGCCTTGTCTGAGCAGCCTGAGATATTTACTCCACATAACCAATAAGGACTTAAGTTCTTAATAAATAAGCATCTCTCTCAATTCAAACAGCGGCAATAACATGAGCAAACCCTTCAATAAAAAGTTAGACAAAGAGTACTGCAGTGGAGCAGGTGACTCAGTGAAATAAAAACTCACAAAATTGTTAATAAATGAGAAGATGTTCAGCTTACTAGTCATTACTGGGCAAATGCAAATTAAAGCCATCATGAGATGCCATTTCATAACAGTCAGTTAATAAAGCCAGTTTGATTGTACAGGTACCAGTTAGAATGTAGTATACATGAACTGTCCTACCTGCAGGGGAAAAGGAAAATTATACAAGCTGTTTAGAGACCATAAGTAGGGAAAATAAGTTCTAGAGGTGTTTGTACAACGTGTAAGTAGACATAATCAAACATATTTACTGAGTCAGTATAAAAATTAAATGTGGGCAACAACTAAAGGTTCTTCAACAAGAGAAATAATAATTAAATCAAACGTGGAAGTTAAAATCACTGCATTCAAGTGGTACTCATCATTGCAGTTATATCTCATAAAATAACTCTGAGTAATAAAAGCAGATTAAATCTTAGTTACTTCCTTCTTTGCAGGAACAAAATGCCAGTCACCTGCACCTTAAGGAAAGGGATATTTTGGTTCCTGTTTCAATTCTTAGCTAGCGCCAAAGCAAGGTAGCATGGAAGAGTGGCACGTTAGAGGAGAGCTGTTCATGGTATGGGGACAGGAAGTAGTAAATGAAGGGCAGAGCGGGTGGGGGTTATTGCCTTCTAGATCATGCCTCCAGTGACCTGTGTCTTTGGTTTAACCCTGTCTCCTAAAAGCAAGCCACGTATTTTGCCTCTGTGCTCCAATCACATTCCAAAGCCCCACTGAACACATGACATTTTGGGGGATTATCTAGATACATATCATAAAATATACTAACACACAAAGAATAATATTGATTTACATATTTTAAATATGCATTGTACTGTGTTTTATATTAAGAACAAATCTTAATTTTAGGGTAATGGTTAGAGTTTATTTTGAACTCAGAAACCATCATCAGGCTTGGTTTGGTAGAAAGACTCAAAACTGAGAAAAGCTCCTACAATTATGGTTCCTATATAAAAAGGGACAGTTTAAAGAGAACAGGCAGATGGGGTGAAGTCCTGTAAAAACCATGCAGAAGTCTTCCAGGAGTCTTCTCCTAGTGGAGTCAGAGAAATGCACTTAAAATTTCCAACAATGGTGTATATGTTGGTTACTTTTCTCTCATTGCTGAGACTAAACACCCGACACCCAAAATGAAGAAAGGGAAGGTTTATTTCATTCACAGGTGGTGGAGGGTTCAGTCTATACTCAGCTGGCTCCAAGGCAGAGTGGCACATGGCAAGAGGAAACAGCTCATGATGGTGGAAGACAGCAAAAGCAACAAGAGCAAAAGTAGTATGGAGAGAAGACTTTTTCTGTCCTTGTATGTAGACTACCCGTCCCAGGTCGAGTGTGTCACTCACACACATAATCTCAGCCCTGGATCATGAATCGAACACAAACTCTAGAAGCCCGCCTAGTACAAGTGCCTCCATGATTGCATGAAGCTTTTGGAGGACATTCAGAGGCAAACCGTAAGAGCGTGTGAAAAATAGTTGCTAACCAGAGAGGTTCATCTCTTTCTGAATATATGTCTGAGTATCTACATCAATGACCTCAGTTGCTCAGATTCTAGCTCTATCAGATGAAAAACATGTTCTTCCCATTAAATCATACTGGCACCACTGAACTCAAAGCTCAGGCATGTTAGAGCATCCTTATCAAGGAGAATATTTCAAGCATTCAAAGCTCATCTCTGAAGAACTTACTAAAATTCAGTCCAAAAAGGTCCTTTTTGAGAGTGTGCAGCATTTTAGGAATCCAGTCCTGCTCAGCTGTATGGATTTGGAGGGGGAGAAATCAACTGGGAATAGCAATGAATGTACAATCTTCAGTGTAAAACAGCATTTACTAAATGTAGCTTCTTAAAATGGAGGTGAGGGGATACATGGGTGCCCGTTATCTAATTCCTTATACACTTTTATTTTTAGTGGTTTAAAATACAGAAAAGAAGTTAGCGTTCCAGGGAAACACCACTTTATTCAGATTCTTTCAAAGAGGTAAGATAAATGTTATTAGAACCATATACTATAATAGGGTTACTAAACTAAATAAGTATACTCTATCAAGAAGCAAAGTAAATTAATAAAAACTTCAGAGATTTTTCTCTTGATGTTTGCTTTGCTTTCACATGTATGGAACAATTTCAATATTCTGATATATAGACCAAGTTTATATGTTTCAGTGTTCTACAAATATTTCATAACTGTTTTGCTGACCAATATCTTTTTGTTTCCCTTTTTTTCCTATGTGATGACTCCTACTCCTTCTTTAAGACTTAATATCACTACAACCATCTCTGTGAAGACCCATTATTATTTCATCACTGCTGTGATTTGCATATGGTTTTGGTGAGTTCCTCAAGGGTTCTTGTGTTGAACTATTGGTCTCTAGTGTGGCAATGTAGAGAGGTGGTGGGATCTTTAAGAAGTAAAATCTATTGAAAAATGAACTTTTGCAAGCAATAATAATTACCAATTTTTATTCATTGCTAATCTTAAAGTATGTTGTGTGTACTAAGTACTTGAACCCTCAAGGTATTCAGTAAGGTAAATGTTGTCATCCCCATTTTATGATGAAACTAAGGTGCTAAAGGCAAAGAAAACTTAGCAGAGATCACTCAACTAGTAATTGGAAAGTCTTTGCATCTAACCAAGGAGCTCTGCAGCCAACCTGGGAACTCTTCCTTTTCCATGTCTCTGATTTGCCTTGTATATAACTTTACTGTTGCATTGTTACGTGAAGGGATAATCTGTGCCATTTACCTCCCAGGCTATGTGTTTCTTAGGTCCTATGGTATCTTTTCTCCTAGCAATTTTCCTAGAATAGAAAAGGTGTTAAACACATTTATTTAGTAAATTAGTCATGAAACTCTAGAATTTAGATTTCACTGGGATGTATAATTAGAACTTAAAAAACAAAACATGTGTAAAAAATTTCTATATAGAAATACTGGGAGAAATAAAACCTTTAAATTAGTTGGGTTTATTTATATTTCAATAGGAACACCAAGTGATTAATTAACAATGCATAAGCTACTCTTGTGTATTTATTTGAGGGTATGCAAAATATTTTTAGATTTTTTAATAAAATATATTTGTGTTTCAATATACATATTACAACAATTATTTAAAAACACAAAATTGTGCTTTCTTTTTTTATCAAATGTATTGATACTTAATTACACTATTTTGATGTTTGCAATCATTCATGGTGCATATTAAACACTCATATGTTTATTTCTATTCATTTTATATACATGCACACATTTATGTACTCACATATATTCTTGTTTTCATTATTAAAGTCATTTTCACAGTGGAAAGAAAGAGCCATTGTGTAAATTATTGGAAGAAAACATGCTACATAAGTATTAGCTCATTTTCTAAACTTACTGATTTGCATGCTAAGAAGGTGTATCTGGAATGCTGTCCAAAGGAGACCTGGCCCTGGAGAGTTGCCAAAAAAAAGTGGTGGCTTTTGCAAAAATAGCCTTCCTCCTTGTTTCTTAAACTCAACCGCTACAAAAATTTATTGCATCACTTTTTTGCTTGTTTCTCTTTCACTTTAAGCTCTACACCTGCTTAAATCCTTCAGTGTGGAGTTTATTTGACTTCTACGGCCAAGGGAATGCACTTTCTCTCATTATGTCGTGGCAATGGCAGTCCAAGTTAAGAAACCATTTAAGCAGACCAGGAGGGGTGCACGAATCAGAACAACAAACATGTGATCCTAAGTCACTGACTCCTATGTTTCTTGTTCTTCAATTTAACGCAGTAACACAAAGCAGAAGTCCAGGATACCAACATTAGTATTAGAAGGAACTCATAATGAAAATGCCCTTGTGAGGCGGGACCAGGGCTTAGTCCACTGTTGCTCCAAAAGGAAGTCTTGCTTCTAGCAAATGCACAAATAAGAGACTTCGTCTTTTATCACGCCACTCCAAATAAAAGAAAGGAAGCAAGCTGAAATTTGTTAGAAGAGTTGATTTCACTACATGTTTATGTTAATAGGGTATTTGACTTTTGAATGCTTCATAAACCTTGTTATGCTTTGCACTATTTGAGGCGTAAAACAGCTGGAACACTGCCAGAAGCCTTAATTGGAATCAGCTTAGCAGGGGCTGACAAGATTTCCTAGTGTTTAGTTTCAAACTTATTATAAAAATGCAAAATTATGTGCTATTTATTTTCTCTTCCTCTTTGGTTTACACTCATAAAGGTAAGACGTAGCTGCATTAGGAATTAAGCTCCTTTTTTCTTGGTCTGCCCTGGTGTAGAGCTCTAAGTTGAGCAGCAGTGGTGTTGTCTCTTCCTATTAGCTGTGGCCTCCCTCTTCACGCAACAGAGAATGTCACAGATTTTCCCCGATGCACGTGGATTCAGGGCTCAATGATTACTCAATGGCTAGCCCGCAGTTGAGTTACTGAGCTGTGTGGTCAAGTGTTACCAAAGTGGTGAGCAAAACCATGGAGATATGTTCAAAAATGGCTGTTGGGGGATTCTTAGGTTTGTCCTAGCAGAGGGACATATTTATCACTGATCAAATATCACACGTAGACTCTGTTAATTTCAAACAATGAGAAATAGATCAGATTTCTGTCTTCTGCCAAATTCTAGGTATTAGTACTGTTTATTTTGTTTCTCAGCTGAATTTTTTTTTTAGCTCAGGGGCTCTAGTGTCTCAACATGATATTACTGCTTACTTAGTATACTGTTGCCTGAAAATTACAAAATAATTTAATTCCTTTAAAAAGCCTTTAAGTGGCACCTCTATGCCAGATGATGTGCTAGTGACACTAATATATGTATAAAACATGGTTCCATCTTTGCTCTTGTTCTGATTTGTTTGGAATGAAACAGAAACCTGGGCAAATAATTTAAAATTAATGATGAATGGATTTTGGTTGGAGATATTGTCTGGTTAATGAGTTAGCTATCCCAGAGGAAACCTACCCTTTTTATTAAGACACAAAAAAGGATGAAAATTCAATCTAATACTAAATTTTAGAAAGACTTTTCCATTATGGAAAGGTAAATAGATCTCCATTGAGAAGAGCATCTGTACTTTTTAGGTCAAATCATATACTCTGCTTTTGCTTTGTGGAAAAGACATCTCTTGAAATGAGACAATGGTGCTTTATTTATTATCCAACATCTGTTCCAGAGACAGTGTGATGGTCAGTAGAATGACCTAATGGATATACTTGCTTTGTTCTTTAACTTGGGAGGTACTCTTTTGTGTTACATCATTAACTATAACATTACTTAGAAAATTTTTGTAGATACTAGATCACGGAAGCTCCCTTCTATTCCTTGTTTGCTGAATGTTATATTAGGAGTAGACACTGTATTTTTCTGAAATGCTTCTACTGCATCTCTAGAAGTAATTGTAAGGTTTCATTTTCAGTTTTAATATGATTGGTTAATTTTTGGATGCTAAATCAACATCACGGTCTTAAGGTAGACCTAACTGAATTCTTTGAGTTTCCTTCATTTTTCTCATGCTGTTCTTTTCTTTCTTTTTCTGTGTGTGTGTGTGTGTGTGTGTGTGTGTGTGTGTGTGTTTATTGGGGATTGAACTCATGACCTCATACTTGCCAGGCAGGCACTTATGCTGCTGAGCTAAACCCCCGGCCTTCCTTCATTTTTCTTTTTCATTGCTATGTCATCTGAGAATGGTCACTGTGTTCTAATGTTGCCAATTCACAAAATCTCCTCTGATTAGTGCTTTTCCCTCGCATACACATTTTGATAATTTACTCTTTTTCTGCCTATTTATCTTATTAACAACTCAAAGAAGAGTATTGAAATCTCTGTTTATAATTATCGGTTTTTGTATTTGTCTAGAAGTTCTATCAGTTTTTGCTTCATGCATTCTGAAGTTATATTGTTAGGATTATAAATGTTAATGACTTTCATACGCTTTTCATGATTTGACTCCTTCATTTGTAAAAGGCCCTCCTTATCTCTGGTGATAACTTTGACTATAAAATTGACTTTTCTGATCCTAATATAAGCACTAGAGTGGATGTTTTTTAAGGTTAATATGACACATACACATTTTTTCCTGCCCTCTCACTTTTAAACTTTTAGGATTAAAATAAGAAATCCAACAAGAATTATAAAATATTTTTGATTTAATGAAAACAAAAATAGTACATTCAAATGTGTGTGGTAAGTCAGAAGCAGTATCCAGTGGGAAACTCATTAAGTGCCTGTATGAATATTTATATAATATGAAAACCTATTCAGGTCTGTATAGTTAAAGTGAATATCCTTTATGCATTATGTAACTGGGCCTTGTTTATTTTTCCAGTTTAAGATGAAAAAAAAAAACATTGTGAGAATATGAGAAAAGCTAACCCATTTGGCTTTGGTATTTGCATTCCACATCTAGTAGTTCTGTCTTGGTGACAGACTTATCTCTGCTCTTCAGTAATGTGACGGGGCCACATTATTGTCAGCACTCTTTATTGTGCTGTTGAGTGCAGCTGAACAGAAACAAGCCACGTTGTTTGGTCGCACACTTGCGGTGGGCATTGCTTTCCTTTCAGCAGCATGGATTTCCCTAGTGTGGTCACTCTTTCAAGCTCAAAATTACCAAAACATAATTTTTTCTCCTAAAATATTCAGCACCTTATTCTCTACCCTCACAATCATTTATATCTTTCTCTTACATTTTGGCAAGTTAGTTGAAGGGACTTGTCATACATGCAACCTCCCTTTTATGGGTGTACTCATTTGTTTTCATGTATGAAATCTTAGCATCCATTTGTATAGTCACATTCGTTCATATCTAAAGTGAATTCTTCACTGATTCAGTAAGTCGCAGGCTCTCTTACACATTTACAATCTTAATCTAATACTTACTCTCTCTTTTTATATCATTTTCTTTTCCCTCTGCTAGATGATTCATAATAGGATAAAATCCAGTTGTTTCTCCTGTCTTAGGAATAAAACAGGAGTTGTTCTTATAATTTTTCTGTGTAGTCATTTTTTACTTTCTCTTAACCACTGTTTGGCTTTGGCTCTACTGATCCACAACAAATTGATTTTGTCAGCACAGAAAATGACTTCCACATTACTAGATCTAAGAGACTACTCTTGACTTTTCTCCCTCTCTGATGCACTGGCAGCATTTTATACCTATGTTCACCGCTTCCTACTAATACATGAGCTTCATACGGCTTTCAGGACACTATGCCACTGTGCCCCATTGATTTTCTTCCTGCTGCACATCACTGATTCTTGTTCTTTCCTTTTCCTATAACCTTCCTTACCTTCCAATGTTGTTGGTCGTCCTCTCTTCACTCTCTGCACTTATTATTCTTAGTTTTACCCAATCTTATGGCTCAAGATGTTATCTGTATTCTGACATGTCCTCCCAAAGCTTACATCTCAAAGAAACATCTTACTGAACTTCTGACTCATATCTTCAAATTAGGACACCAGGGGAGTGATGATGGGCAGCAACTGTGCTTCCCATAATTACTCAAAGACTGGCCATGTGAACACTTTTCTATTTGCAAATCGTAAGGCTTAAGGGTCATTCTAGAGGTCATCCCATACATCAGCCCAGAAGTGACACACTGTACACCATCAGATGACCCCATGTAACTCCAAGAAGACTGTAAAATGTAGAATAATTCATGGATATTTAATGAACACATGATATTTCACCACAATGGAGTACGTGTAATGTAATATATTTCAGAAAGATAAAGTCTATAAAACTGTATGCATATGAAATTTTACTTCTATTTTGAAATATTTCTATGCTCCATAATGAAAATATACTCTTTTTATAATAAGAAGAGGGCTCTTTTTAATTCTGCAACTAAAGGGAAAGACTACTGTGGCCAAAGTGTGACAGTTCATTGACTAATATTAAAGTATAAAGAAAGGGATGAGGAAGAGCAGGGCATGGAGACAATAAAAACAGAATGGACAAAGGGTGATGATGTTCATCAGAGAAGAGAACATTAAAGCTATTGGCAGGGCATGAATGTGAGCAAAATACATAACACATAATATTGAACCCCCTGACCAAAACTCGTGAAACCAGCAGGGAGAGTGGTTTGGGAATTTGGAGGAAATTAGTAAAATATGTTATGCACATGCATAACTCGTCAATATTAAACCCATCAATCTTAATGATCAATAAGCACAAATAAAAGTGTGGGAGGTAAAAAAAAAAAAAAAACAAAGGGACTAAGTTTTAGAAGAATGCTTAATTTCTTTAAAGATAAATTTGAAAAGCAGATTTGAGGGCCTCAGTCAGGTGTGGAGTGACTAGAGGGAGGTCAACAGTGACAAAAAATCGTGACAGGAATGAAGAAAAATGGATTAAGAGGGAATAGTGGTTATAAAAATGGAGCCACAGAAGGTATCAAAAAATGCCTTGTGTAAAAGATAAAAAAGTGCTAAGCTGTTAGCCTGTACTATAGGAAACCCATGAATGAAGGTGATCGCAATATTGTAGGAGCCAAATGTATGCATTGTGCATGCCGCTACCTTTAAGAGATATATTTGGCAACTCTATAACACATTATGCATTTAAAACTAAGTAAGTGATTTGTAAAGCAGATTGGTTTCAGGATAGTGATACTTGTCTATACAGAGGAAGATGAAAATGCTGTTTGAATTTCTAATGCTGGATTTAGAATTGATTCTCTTCTTGGTGCCAGGAGGAATGTCGCTCCCTGTTATATCTAAAATGAGGTGTTCATTACTGATGTTGACAGCCTGAAGTGAAGGTGAATACTCTGTCTTGATAAAATGAAGATAGACTCAGTTGTCCAACTCAGAGCAAGATTTTTTTTGATTGACAATAGTGGATTCTTGAATAAGCCTATTTCCATTGCTTGAGTTTATGAATTTCTATGTACTTTTAAACAATACAGATATACTTAAGCAACTGCTTAGAAGTTTACATGATGATCATGAAACTTTCGTTTGCATGTGGCAATTTAGAGATAATTTATCACTATTTGTGGAAGAATTTCAGAAGACTAATGGGAAGGAAAGATTCTATAAGAGTTGGCTAGGGGTATATAGGAAGACAACATTCAGGAACTTGACTACAGAGGGAGTGGGAGCGTCTTTATAATTGTGTCTTTATGCACACATGTATATATAGTTAAAACATCTACGTAGAATCGGTATTTCTTACCTTTCCTTAACTATTTTAAAATGAACAGTTCTTATTGACTCTTGTTTTAAAATGGGGAATTTACTTTAATCTGTGAATACTAACATAAGGTTAACATCTTGGAAACGAAGGCTGAACAAAGAGAGTTGCTAAGGCTATAATTTGATTCCCTTCAAAGTTTATAGTCTTTATGTACTTTATGAAGATATATAACAGAGTAGGGGAATCCAGAGAAAGACAGCCTGCTGATGATAACACTTTCTTCTGAATAACAAGATTCACAGTTTCTATTCTGTTCAGGAGACAGTTTACTAATGCTCAATTGTTGTACTTGGAGCACACATTTTCATCTTCATCTCAGACTCCCACAAAAGCTTTCCTTCTAACTACACAGGGTCATTTTGAAGAGCTTCTGGCGAATACAACATCCCCCTTTCATACTTCATGTGAACTTTTTTGATTTTCCTGTATATATCTGAGCATCCAGTAAGGAAATGTTTTGCTTACAATATCCAGCCTTTAGATTCGAGTTAACTGTATACTGCCTTGTTCATCTAACACTGGTATTGTATCCTCCAGTTTCTTGCTTTCCAGGATGTTCAAGGATTAGACGATAGACTGACTGGTCATGATGCATAGCTATCCAGCAATAGAATGCAAGATCTACTGATTTCAGTCACTGTGCTTATACTAGCCCCAGCCAGACTATAGATGAATGATTTAGCTACATCAGAACTACAAGGAAAACTCTATGACAAACATGAGGAATTATTCAGCTATCAAAAACTGACAGTAAAGGGAAAGCATCCAAATTATTCTCACCATAGGCATCAAGAGAAGGAAATAAAAAGGAGAACAAAACCAGAGAGAAATGCGGAGATTATTATTTTTTCTTTCTTTGAAGGCTATTTTGTTTTTGCTCTTTTAAAAACCACTCGCTAAAGGCACCCGTACTAAGAACTTTGCCTGACATTGCCATTAAAGAAATGGATTATAAAAGAGCAGAAATGCCAGCCCTGGAGGTTCTGTGAAAATGCTGGTCGTAGGGAATAGGAATTGAAAAGCAAAGATGGTGTTTGCTGAATTTATCTTCTCTGGTGCAAAGGAATTTTGCTTTCTCTCCCCCTCAAGCCCACGGGTGGATGCAATGAAATTCACTGACATAACTGGGCCAGTTGCTTTTTATTTCAAGTACGCTGTGAGAAATACTTGAAAGCAATCATCTGTGCTCAGTAATTGGCTGATAAAGCTCAATATCCTCAGCAATTACAGTCACTGTTCATTCAGGAAATGCTCTATACATCATTTGAAAGGAGGGCAAAATTGTAAATTATTATAATACAACCTGCGCAGTGCTAGTAGAACATGCTGTTACCATGTTAGGAATAAAGATTTAGACACTGAGTGGAAATTCTAGTCAGAGCAAACACAGGTCACTGCAGTTTCAAGGAGAACTGAGAAGAGGAGCTAGTCATGGAAGGGCAGTTGTGGTGACCCTGAGTTTTCCACAAAGAAAATTTTGTGCTCGAGAAGTCAGCCAAGAATGTTGCAGGGATTATGGTGAGAATTACAAGTAACCACAATGGATGTCTACCTAACTGTATAAGATAGGAAGAAACTTATAAATTGTCCTAAGCATGCCTATCAGTAACAGAGCTAGAGAAAAACTTGATTGGTAGTCAATGACTTTAAAAGAAAAACTAAATATGTGTTAAATAAACAGGCACTTTTTAAGAAGGTGTAACTGATAGAGTGTGGTAGTGCATGTCTGTAATCTTACCACTTGGGAGACTGAAGTAGGATGATGCTCGTGGATTCCAGAATAGCCTGGGCTGTGTAGTACACTTGAGGCCAGTCTAATATATACAGTGAGACCATGTATCAAAAAGGCTATTTAAATATATGGGCATAAGAATAAGAAAAATTTAATTTCACACAGAGACACACAAGGGAGAAATTTAGAGCTAGGTAACATCTAGTTAAACTCTCAATCTCCAATTTATAAATCAGATTCTAAGGTACAAAAAGCTAAGTGATTTGCCCAAAGAAATATTGCCTTTGGTTGCAAAACTGACATACAAATTCAGTTATCTTTTTCAAATAGTGTATGACCTTCTTTCTCATTGCTTTGTTTAGTTGCTCATGTTGACATCCAGAAGTATTTCCTCATTCAGCTTTATGATAACTAGCCCTGTTTTACAGATCAACATTTAGTGCATTCTTCATCTGCTTCATTTTTAGAGCTCCCTGGTGAGTCAGCATCCATCAGTGATCCTTCATGTCAGAATAGGAGGAATATTATTTGTTCCAGTACCCTCAGCTTGTCTGCGGATAGACACTTGTTCTCTGTTTCTTGGGTAGTCAGTATTACTAATGGAGTTACTTTTAGCTGAATTTTTACCATCTCACCTAAATTACAGAGGCCAGAGAGCTGAGACTGTTACTGAAATTGTTGGGTTCATGCTCCAATTTATATCTCAATGCTTTGACAGAGCAGTGCACTGTGGGCCTTCCCTAAATTGTGTGTATGCATTCGTGCATGTATGTTTCTCTGTATGTAGGGATGACATGGCATTGTGTACTGACTTCTATATTTCTGCTTCCTTCAAACTTCAGAGTCTTTCTTGTATCTGTACTATGCTGGAATTTTCTGACATTCCAACCTCGTTAAATTTACCTTACTGATAAAGTCAAGCTTTACTCAACCAGTCAAGAGAACTGTTACTAACAGATACATAGATTGATGCATTAAATTTAAAAGTATATTTATAAGACTGCACATATGAATAAATTTGATGTGTGTATAGTCTATTTCTCAGGCCAAATTCTCTTAGAATCCATTCCCACATAGTATTGCCTGGATTAATTTCAGTAATAATTAATAAAATAAATTAATACAGATGGAAAAAAATTGCAATTCTCATGGTAAATAGTGTATTTCTTTATAGGTAAGTCCTCAAACTTACCACCTTGAAGCAAGTTGATACTGAATCCTTATTATGGATCTTTGGGAAAATGAGATGGATAGGGTCACTCTTAAGAAGTATAAGTATCTACCTGAAAGAAAGTTTTCCCAGGAGAGGTTACTACAGTGTCCTCCAGTGAGAAGCTACAGTTTTGTAAACTTATGAAAGCAGACTGCTTCCACTGACACAGAAGTCTATATTTTCAGCTTTCTTTGACTTCCCAAATAACCTTCTCAAGTCTCAGGGTCAAGGGTCACTATGGAGACAGAATAAGTTTATTTTTATATATGCATATATCTTACTTACTTGGCTAATCTTTTTAAGTGCAAGTTTTACATTAATTAAATTATGAACCAGTGCCTGGGAGTAAATAATTGCTAATTAAATAATGAAATTGAGGAGTTTTCTTTTACTTCCAAGTACTTTGGCAAATATCCACTCATTATCTTGAAAATGTCTGATTTTCTACCGTCTGCTAGGGCTCTCACAAATCTTGCTTCTCTATCACTCTTATTCAGGTCACTGATTTGCAGTGCGCTGGTACACAGATATTTATAGTCTATTTGGTGACCAGAAGTATACCCAGGTGCAAAGATATTATTGACCAGGATTTTCTATTTTGGCATCCTAGGACACCCGGATGCCTGCAGGAATATGAACTTTGCTCTCCAGCAGTGCTGTGATATACATGTCACAGTACATGAGGTCCATGTAGCTAGAATAGACATTGGCTGCATTTGGGACTCTTAAGAAGCTCGGGGAATTTTGCCAACCATTTTTTTAGGCATCCTTCCTGAGAATTCATGTTGCATACTGTAGGAAGTTTAATTTTCCTGTAAAGCCTCTGTGAAGTTTCTTTGAGGAAAATGTAAGGATTTCCTACCCTGCATAATCGAGGAGGAGTCTCAATGTAATGATTTCTGAAATTTGTCAAATGGAGAGGAGTCAGTGAGGTATGAGACAGTGTGGAGAAATTAAATATTTTATAAATAGCCAAGATACGCCCTGGAAAATATCACCCGCATCATTTGTAAGGTAGGAGGCAGAAATCACAAAAGGAAAACAAACTAGGTACAGTAGAGAACATCTGTAATCCTATTTCTTGAGAGGAAGGCTAAAAGGCAGGAGGACTGTGAGTTTAAGGTAAGCCTGAACAACATAGCTAGACCCTAGAGTTATGGTTTGTGGCTAGCTGTGCTCTCAAAGCCCCATTCAGTCATAAGGTTTTTTCCTTTGGAAGAGGCTGAATCCAGAGTGTGTGATTGATTCTTAGTGCAATATCAGAATTAAAGCTGTGGTTTAGGTGAGTGATTGCTGGATCAGTCCACTGATTGAACTGGTATCACACTAATCCCAGTAGACAATGTAATGGGCAGAAAGAGGCTTTAGTCATTCTCTGTCTTTGTCTCTCTCTGTGTCTCTGTCTGTTTCTTTCTATCTCTGTCTCTGTCTCTCTCTATTTCTCTCTCCCTCTCTCTTTCTTTTTGCTTTTGATGTCTCATGGCCACCATGAACTGTTGTACCATGGTACCATGTACCATGCCCTACCCTGCCTTGGAGATAGCTGATTATAGACTGAAACCTCTACAAACTGTGAGCTAAATAAACCTTTCCCTCTTTAATTTTGGGTGTCAGATATTTTGTTGCAGCAAAAGAGACAAGTAACTAAGACAGAATTTGATGTCAGGAGTATGGTTGTTATGATGATACATGACATTGAGGCTCAGCAACCTTCGAGAATGGCCTGTGAGAAGAGTTTGAAAAGTTATGTAGCTGCCAGCTGAAAAAAAAATGTAACTGGGTTGCATTAGGCTGTTATGTACGGGAGATTCTGGTCAGAGCGCCAAAGGTTAAAATGTTCATAGAAATCCTGCTGGTAAAGTCCAATGCTGGGAGTTTTTTTGCTAGAAGGAATGAGATGGCTGTTGGACTCCAGGTGATATTATTTACAGAAAGTTTGATTTACAGAAAGATTTACATAAAGTTTGTCTGCATTTTGAACATGACCAGAGATTGAGACTGACATTAAGGGAGGCAGACTAATTAATCTTGCCAATGACATTCTTCAAACTTTTATTTTAGAGAGAATAAAACCAAGCAAAATGAAACAGAATAAAGCCAGTTCAAACAAGACAGTATAAGCGACACAGGATTTCAAAACAAAATAATAGGAAATCAACAATTGTTACCATAATGCCCTTTGATTGTCTTCAAAATAGCTGCCTATACCTACAGACATAGTAAACTCAAACAAAACATAAACAAAGTGTAGCAAATAAAAACAAAACAATGAATGCAACACAAGACTTCAAAACAAGATAATAGTAAATCCCAAATGGCTACCATAATATATCTTGTTATCATCAAAATAGCTGCTCATGCCATCAGATACAACAAAATCAAATAAGATAAAACAGAATAAAACCCAACCAAACAAAACAATGAGAATGATTCAGGATTCTGAAATAAGATAATAGGGAATTAACAATAGCCACTACCTTCAGAAGGAGATCTCCTAAATATGCTACACTGTATATTGTTATCCTTATTGTACAGTTGATCAGACAACTGGATTTAGGCTTACAAAGGCAGTGAAACAATACACATTGCAAGCATTAAGTTGTATCTTAACTCAATAGCTATCATCACAACCTGTGTTTCCCCAGATCATCAGGTTGCTTATGGGGGGAACCATTGGTTCTTGTGTCTCTGTCAGCATGCTGGAAGGAGCTGGCATCACTTTCCCCTAGTCAGGACTTTGCTTTGAGAAGAAAACCACAGAGCATTGTGTTCTGTAGTGATGGCAGCACAGATAAATTGTTTTTTATAGTTGGATTCAGAGTTCTCAGAGATTCAGGCACTCCAACCCCTGCAACCAAGAAAAAAGAAAACCTAGCTACAGCTCTAGTTATAGCAGACCTTGGCATCATCCTCTTGGTGCTGGATTTAGGTGTATGCAGAATGCAAGGTTTGCAGGGTTAGGAAGTCTTCCACTGGGATTTCAGAAGCTCTTGGAATCCAGGTTGTATGCCCCTGAGAGGGAAGTGTATGAAGCTGTTAGTGTGAACCCAAAGGTGCAGTAGATACCACAGAATTCTGGAAAAGTCAGGAACATGGATCATCTGGAGAAAACTTCAAGGAGGGATCAGAAAAGACCTACTAGAGAATCCATGGGAGCTACAGCCACAAACCATGGTAAAGGGTGGAACCACCCAAGCTTTTTGGGATTCACAATTTATCACAGATTATCTTTTGATGCTTCACAACAAACTACAGGACTTAATGTTTGCTTTGCTGGGTTTTGCACTTGCTTTGTTTCCATTTCTTTGTATTCCCTTGTTTGTAACTTTTAGGAAGAAATTGTCTATCTTGTGCCACTGAAAGCTGGAAGAGTTTAACTTTTTTATTTGTACAGCGGCTCATAGCTGAGAGTTTGCCTTAAATTTTGGAGGAAACTTTTGACTTGGACTTTTCAGCAATAAGCAAACTGTTGTGACTTCAGCAACTCTTAGAGATGGACTAAGTGTCTTTGCATGAAGGTATGTGCATGAGTCTTAGGGGGCTGAAGGGTAGAATGTTACGGTTTGTATGTGCATGCCCTCCCCAACGATTTATGGAGTCATAGGGTTTTTTCTTTGGAGGTGACTAAATCTAGAATGTGTGATTTGTTGGGATTAAGTGTGTTGTGCTGAGATTAAGGTTTGTGATTTCTGGATCAGTCCATAGACTGGATTGGATTGGTGTCACCCTATTCCTGATAAACTAGATACCACAGAAAGGACACAGGGACAGGAAGAGACTCTCTCTCTCTCTCTCTCTCTCTCTCTCTCTCTCTCTCTCTCTCTGTGCTTCTGTCTCTCTATCTCTGTCTCTCCCTCTCTCTGCACAAACCTGCTCTCACTGTTTTTGCTGTCCTCTGCTCCCTTGAAATGTTGCTCCTCTTCTGTGCATCACCCTTCCTTGGAGCCAGTTGATTTTGGACTGAAACCTCTACAAACTGAGATAAACCTTTCCTCTTTTAGCTTAAAATTTTGTGTTATCAATGTAATCTTCAGTGCAACAATACTAGGAAATGGGGTTTAGTAGTAAGTGTTCAGCTCATGAGGGACCACTCCCATGTGATTAGAATAATGCTCTGAATCAAAGACCTAACTAGGGAGTTCATCCCTTTTTGTCTTTCCACTTCAAATCCACAAGGAACAGAATTTCTCGTCGATGTAGGAAATATACTTCAAAGTGCCACTTTGCAAGCAGAGAATACATGTTCATCAGACGCTTCGGTCTGATCTTGTCCACTTTCAGAATTATGAAAAATCTCTGTTTTCCATAAATTACCCAGGCTCGGACACTCTGTTTTGAATTGTATCTTCCCTGAAGCATTAGAAGGTATGTGTAGACAATTTTTGGTTAAATAAGTGTAAGAGGATGCCTTTGCGAAATTTCGTGGAAATACATACTTTATCCCTGACTAAAAGAAGAAAGCTCTGCTCTTTTCCAATATACTTCTGCACTTCTTATTTTCAAATATTGTTATATTGCTTGGAAGTATAATAGCCATTGTCAGCTCATGAGGTAAGAAGTGTAAGAAATTAAAGGAATGCTGAAGATGATAGATCTGAGGGTGCAAAGAGCATATTATTAATTATTAATATATTATTAATTTCACTAACAATGACTTAATTTTGATAATTATTTACTTACACCAGTGTGGTGCTCTTTCTCACTTGCTTTCATGCTACTAAAAACAATAAACATTGTATGATATATGTGCTAATTGAAATATTTTGGCAAAACATTCAGTTTCCCTCAATGTCAGTTTCTGTAACTATCAATTGGAAGTAACACCTTCCTCACAAATATGAATCAAATGATATATATATATATATATATAAATTATTAATGTTAGATGAATATGTTATATCCTCAAAATAATGAAATATATTCAGTATGAATATTCCAGTTTTAGAACACAGGTTTTCTTAAAGAAAGAATGGCACACACATTTAGATATCAGGGTCTTGTGTGATATTTATTATATTTTGCCTTTTCACAGACTTACTTTGTTACGGCTAGAAAATCATTTGACTTCTTTGGCCTCTATTTTTTCAATGGAAAATTTTAACATGATAACCCCTTCCTGTCTGTGAATGGGTTTGTCCTGAAGATCAAAGACTGCAGAATATTTAAAAATTTTAAAACACATATTGATATACTGTGAAGAAATAGACGTGAGGCTAAATGTTTCTGCGTCTTACATGGAGATTATATACTGAAAATTAAATAACGTTTTGTTCTTTTAGAAGAAATTCTGGTTAGAGATTTACTTTCATATCCATTTGAGGTAGATGAAGATGCATGTGTTTTTAAATTTTTAAGATGCTGCCATATTTTATCTAAAATTTGTCAGGGCTGGGGATTTAGCTCAGTGGCACAGTACCTGCTTGGCAAGCACAAGGTCATGAGTTTGATCCGTAGCTCCAAAATAAATGAATACGTATTTAAAAAATGAAAATTTATTATTTTTAGATTATGATCCCATGATAGAGGGGTAGAAATAAGTGTTAGGAAGTTTCAGGAATTATGAACACATTAAAGAAAACTAGGGCAATATATTCCAGAACAAAGTATAAGAAAGTTTTGAAAAAAATGAATTAGACATATTTGTGTGGAAGAAATCTTCACACACATTACATTTTAATAACTGTGTCAACAGCCCAGAAAGTGTTATATTATGAAGAAAATTAATTATCCATTTCTGTTTTCCTGAGCTAGTGTGAAATGTAAATAGTTATAGATGCACATAGAACAGTGTCTGTCTCTATTAGAACATACATGTGTGGAAAACTTCTGAAGTGTAGAGGTAAGCTTTTGCTTTTGAAGATGTCAAAGTCTTACAAAATGGGTTTTCAAATGTCTGACTAACTTAGAACCTGAGGTGACTTTCTCAAGTCTGTTTGCCCCTGCCCCAGCGGGTGGCAGTGTATACACTGTTTTCTTAGCAAGGTGCACGTCCTGCACCACGTTCTCTCCATATATCAGGCCTTGCAGTCTTTCACTGTAATTAGTGCTATTTTTGCAGTGTCTTTCAGTGTGTTCGGACAGTGTTCTGTAAGAACTCAGTCTTCCCACCCAAGCACCGTCCTTTCCAGACCGAGACATCTCTCCAGCTTTCGCTGCCCTTGCTTCGCACCTAACTGACAGCCCTTCCTTCCTCTGACCATAAATGTTATTTTTAAACTTTCCCTTGCTTGCTGTTACAAGTTTCGATGAGGTCTTGACCAGGATGGCAATTACTGGATGGCGCTGCCTGTCTGCACTCTTATTAGACTGCTTCTTAGAGAGTTTCTGCCTTTCTTATTACCTTCCTACTAGCTTAGACTTGAGAAACTTGGTCATTATGGGGAGAATTCTGGTAGAAAATATTTATCTTCTCCAAAATCTAATCAGATGCAATCTTTGAGTTATGACTATTAGCATTGTTGCAAGAACTTCCAAACACCGACTTGAAATATAAAGTAGCTTCAGACATTTCGTTTGACACCATTTAGCTCGTGGTGCGAGGCTGTTGGCTTCCTGCTGAAAATAAAAATGAGAGAAATGCGCCTGCCCACACTTTTCTCACGGGATCTGGGTCATTGGGTCACCACACTGTCATTTGCTCTTCTTAAACTGTCCCCTTGCTTTTGATGATTGTACTTAGCTGCTGTCCTTCCATTCCAATTCGATTCCAACCCCAAATAGACCAATTCCGAGCTTAAACACAGGTGCACTTAGCAGCCATCAAACACGCTTTAAATTCATGGAAAACACCCTCCTTTGTCTTAACCTTTAGCCTTCTCAGGGAAGTAGCTCTAGAGTGAAGAAATGTTCAGATTGCACCAACCACTTGCTGCTTGTCTCGATTCCCACACTATTTTAACTGGTAAATGTCCTGAGACCCATCCACATACATATTTCTAACTTTTCTTACCTTTATTATATTCATCCCTTTCACTCATAAGATCCCGAGCCTGAAAATAGATAGGGGGACCTGATAAACTGTACAGATCAGGTGCTCGTGTATATTTGTAGTATGACATGTTTTAAAGCCTGTTTTAGTCACTGCAAGTGTGGGGGATTGTCCTGAACAACTCCTATAAATGCTAAAAGGAATTATGCATGAAAAGCTCATCAATGTTAATAGATAACTAAACCTTATATTTTGTTAAGTAATGAAACTTCTATTAGGGGAGGGTGAGCTACTTAACGTGTGGGTGTTAGGCTCAGAATTTACCTGAATCAAACCTCTTAATTTAGCTACTTATGCTTTATATCAATGAATAATTCAGTCTTGATGTATACACCTTTAACCAAAGAAAATTACTTATTTGTGGTATTTAGAATTCATGTAAAATACTCTGTCCAGCCTCAACAATATCTTTGTTATCATCATCAAAATGATTCTAAATACAACTGATAAATTTATGCTTATTAATAGAACTCAGAAATATACCTGGAAAAAAACCAAGTTTGGCTGTGCAGTATTAATTTTACAACTGAAGGCAGTTTGTATAAGACGTAACAATGAGACCACATATTAGTGATTATTGCTGGTAATTTTGTGGTTTATGGAGCTTAGTTTTAATTTTTATGTCCTATCCAATGATGCGCATTTGACATTCATGTAAATTGCCTTGGGTAAGGCTTATTACAAACTACATGTGTTTTCCTTGGAATAAATGATTTGAATTCTAAAAAGAAAATTATGTAAAGTTTGTAAACAAAAACAAAAAACTTTCTTCTTCTCTCTTTAATTGCAATAGGAAATAAATTTCCATAATGCATATGCAACTTAATTCCCTATCTCAAAACTCTTGTGCTATAGTTTCACTATTCCTATTTGAGAGGATTTGCCAATTTCCATGTCCAGTTGTAAAATAACATAACAAGATTGAGACTACTTTCCTTTCAGGAAATTAGTTTTAGACTAAAATGTGCCACTACCATTTTTAATGCAAGTTCTAAAGAGCTTTGGAGATTAAGAGCTGATTTTAAAATAAATTTCTCATAAAATGAAATTGTTTCAAAGGTGATATAATTATTTTCAGAGAGAAGAAGAATATCTTAACACAGGCAGAAGACGATGCAGATTTTTTTTTATATCTGATGAACAGATTTCCATTTAAGCATGATATCTATTCGCCACAAGTGTCATCAGATACGAGGAATGAGTTCTCTTTCTTCTCCCTTCCACGTTTGAGACTCATCAAAATACAGATTAAGAAAATACTACATCCAAACAAAAATTCGATATTCCATGAACCTTGGAGATATCTGTAACTCCAATTCATAGTACACAGGGAAAGAAATTTAACGACAAAGAAAGAGCAAATGTCTCAGCAGGAGAGAGAAGGTGTAATCTAATGTCCAATAATGTGGCACAAGTCAATTTACCCTACAGAATTAGATACCAAATAGCACAGAATGCAAGGAGCAACTAGGGTCTTGCATGCTTTCAGAAAAAGGTGTCACAAGACTTGCTATTTGGACGTGAGATCTGGTTGGAAGTGGTAAACCACAGAAACATGACCTGAAAGGATTTATCTCTCTCCCCATGTTATTCCCTCTCTTTGCATCTTGACCAGGCAGCAGCTTTGCTCACGATGCCCCTCTGCCATGCCAATTCTTCCCTGGAGCTGGTGAACCATGTGCTGTAACATAAGCCAAAATAAACTACCCCTCCTTAAGCTGCTAGTATGGGTATAATGGCTCTGTGACTAAGACAGCATGGAATGGCATATGTTGGCTGATGATTCCTGAGTTGGTGCTGTGGTGCGACGCTGGATCAGCATGATGCTACTTTTTCAGAAAGCAAGTAGCTTCAGCTCCTTCCGTGAATTCCAACAGCTTCTCAAATCAGATTATACCTCTAGATAGAAATCATTATATTTCCTGTTTTACCAACAACTAACAAATCTTTTTCCAGCTTTACTCTCCATGATGTTTTAAGAAGATAATCAGTATTTCATGTTCAATTCAAAATATATATTGTGTATATAACATCAAATGTGCTTTTCCAAGTGCACAGTCCTCTCCTGCCATGAGGTTGTAAGTGGCCTATTGTTATAGGTGTATAAGGATTCCCCTTTTGTCTCCAATTAAAGGCAACCTTTACTGAAGTAGATCCTGTTTTAAGCTTCCTAGGCTGCCCTAAAAATGACCACTCACTGGGTGAATGTTTATAACAACACATGTGGTTTATTTCACAGTTCTGAAGGCTTAGAGTCAGATATTCAAGTGTCAGCAGGGCCATCCTCCCACAAGCGATGCTAAGTAAGAATTTTCTCTTGCTTCTTCCTAGTTTCTGGTGGTGACTGACAACTGTTGGTGTTATTTGGCTAATAGCTTTCTTATGAGTCTCTGTTTCTATACTCTCACATCCTCATGTTTCTGTTTTTCTCCAAATCCTTGTCTCTTTATAAGGACATCAGTCATTCTGGGCTTTCCTTATATAGTATGACATCATCCTTATTATATCTACAATAACCCTATTTCCAAGTAAAGTCACATCAAAGGTTCCAGGGTCTAAGACTTGAACATAACTTTTGAGAACACATGATTAACCTCACACCATGATTTACACTAAGTTGTATGTCAGGTTTTAGAGTGTAGTAATTGGTTAATAACATTGCTATAGCTTAATGCAGTTTCTCCTTGTACATTGAATTAATCAGTGCAATTGCATAACAATGTTTCAACACAGTGTGACAAAATTCAGAAATATTAATTATATATCCCATGCTTGGAGTGCAAAATCGTGTATCAAGTGGCATAAGTTTTTAACATCCCTGTTTCCATTTATTCTGTGGCTCCTGATTTTGATACTGAATCTTTTTTCTTGCTTATTATTTTTCCTGCTACTCCATGGTGTTTCCACTCTTCAAACACAAAAATCAAGTCCTCTACTGTTTAAGTGTAAGACCACCTAGCATTCTGATTCAAATAAACAACAGCTAAATTATCATTCAGGAAGCCATTGTCCTTGTTAGTACAAGTGTTGTTTACTTTCCTTATTTCTGTGTGTCATGGTTTATGTCAGTAACCCCCAAGTCTCAAGAATTATGGACTCAACCAAATCTAGCATTTGTGATTGTTTCTTTGTCTACTGCTCTGATTGGTGGTGTGAGTGCTACACCCACCTAAGGGTGGAGCCAGCATACTACATAATGCCTAGAAGAAAATGTGTCTCTCTTTTTTGCCAGTTTGTGCCTTGCTATTTGTCGCAGCCATGAATGCCTGTCCTGCTATACCAATGCTACATTGGAGCCAACTAAGTATGGGCTGAAACCTCCAGGAACTGTTAGAAATAAAACTTTCCTTCCTCAACTTTGGGCATCAGGCATTTTGTCTCAGTGAAGAGTAAAAAGTAACTAAGACATTGTGTCAAGGCTTTCCCTGTGGTGTTTTACATGGATTCTATTTCTACACTGTGGACTTTGCTTTTTTTTTTTTTTCTTTCTTTTGATTTCATTTTCTCAGCCTTCTTAGTATTATGTAGCCTCTTGTTGCCATTTATTTTGCTGATAACAGATGAAACTCTATTACTTTACATTCTTCCAAAAATTCACAGAGTACATTTGGATGTTAGATCATCTTGCAGTGGTGAGCAGGAAGACAGAAACAACACCCAGGATTTGGAGGCAGGTTCATTTATGTTGACTGCACTGATCAGGATCAATCCCAGGATATCAGGCCCTGATGTCTGGTTGTCTAGGGCTTATACTGGATAAGAAAGCATGAAGACAGAGGCAGAATGAATTGTCAATTGAGAATTGGTTTACACAATTTGCATCGTAGTGACCAGCTATGCATCACAGTGACCAGCCTTTTTCTAAGAGACCAGAAGTAACTGGAACAGGAGCGAATATCTAGGCAACTGAGAGATTGTACTGGCTAGGGAGCCATTTTCTTTTCTTTTTTTTTTAAATTTTATTTAAAAGGAAAAAGAGAAAAACACAGGACAAAACAAAGTGGTGTAAGGGTACACATAATACAGAACTACCAAAAAAAAAAAAAAAAAAAAAGAAAAGACAGTAAGAAATCACCAGTTAATAGATTACGTATTATCATCTTAGAAATAGTTGCTCAAATCACAGTATCAAAGAATACAAAATGGACATTCAAACAGTGAGACTGCAAACAGTTGTGTTCAATGATACAACCAAAAACATTAATATGGTCAGCTATTTAACACCCCTAAACACACTTGCGGTTGTATCCTTTAGAGCTCCTTTTTTCCCTCTCTTTTTTACACCAAAATTTACACATTTTGGGTTTTATTACTCCTTAGTTCTTATTACTTTTTTGGGGGGGAGAGAATAAAGTCAAATATGACAAAACAAAGCTGTCTGTCAAAACCAAGGATAGACATAGCACATGATGTAAAACAGAGTACAAGGTTATCAACAATGGTTATCAACGATGTCTCTTGTTTCCTTAAAAAGAATTGTCTATCTCATTAGATATTATAAAGTTGAACAAAACAGTAGAGAACAAGACCAATAAAACTTAGGCATTGTAAACATTACAGGACTTCCAAAGGAGACAATAGTCAAACCAGCATGGGCATCTTAGTGAATCTTATTGCCTTCAAAGTAGTTGCCTATACGCTCAAACTTGATACTACATACATACAGAATGGAACAGAGTCTAATCAGTCAAAACAAGATCGTGGGAGTATTACAGGACTTCAAAACAAGTTAATAGGAAATCAAAATAAGTTTCTATTATACCTCCTGCTAATTTTTTAAATTTTTCCTCTTAATTAAAACAAACATAAGAAATAACTAAATAATTTTTTTAAAGAATAAGAGAGAGATTGAGATAAAACAGGACATAACAATATTTTCTATTACAATCTCATCAGCTTTCTTCATAGCATTAAAAAAACATCTTACACATTTAGGAAAAAGTCTGGACAAAACGTATTACACAGTTGATCTCTAAATTTAAGATTATGTATGAGTTCAACTTTCTTTCCTTAACAAATCTTTAAAAACATTTTTAACAAAAATCTTGAGTTACTGTCTTGGTATAGTTGCATAATGTCTAGTCTGTTGCAGCATGTACTTAGATATATGGTAATAATCCACTGAAAATTTATTCTGTCCCATGGAAGATGTTAGATGTCATGGTGGTATTGTTTACTGAATTTAGTCAATTCTGCTTTATCTACATTGCTGTGCTATAGGTATGAGTATAATATAACATGAAATGAAAGCAACATTTTAAAGATTGTGCTATTTCTAACTACTACCCAGCTAGAAAACAGTGGAATAAGAATTTGAACCTAGCTTTATTTATTCCATTAAAAGCTTATTTATTTCCACTTATCATGTTCTTTTTGCTTAGCAATAACTTAAGAAAGTGCAGTGTTTGTATTAACTCTATATTATACAGGCTCTTACATATCCTTAATGAATATATAGCTGATGAAATAGCTTAATGAATTGTTATTGATATAAATAACACTACCGCTGTTCCTGATGATGAATATTCTGAAACTCACAGATACTCTTTCCATTCCTGTGTTTTGTTTTCATCAGTGTTTCCTTCTGTGTGAGCTTCTACACTGTTATCCTATCATGTCTGTCTCCTGTTTCTAAGCTTCCAACCTGAGCCCCGCTGGAATCGCCATTGTCTTGCCTGGGCGTCTCCCACACCGCCCCTTTGCTGTCCTACTTCTTCCAATTAATGACACTTGCTCCAACACTCGTTCAGTCCTAAGCTTTGTTAGACTTCATCTTGAATTTGACCTTTGAGGCTCTGCTACCTTTATTCTTCTAGCTTTTATGAAATCCTCCCATTTCCCATCTCTGAAATCCTGCCAAAGTGTGTGTGTGTGTGTGTGTGTGTGTGTGTGTGTGTGTGTGTGTGTGTGTGTGTTGCCCATCTGGGACTTTGAAAAATGGTATCTTATTTTGTTATTAAACCTATATTTAAGAATAGCTCATATTAATTACTATAAGGATAGGATTTATTTATGGATTTATGAGTATCTCTGGTTCCTAACATTTAAATGATGTTAAAGAAGATTTGAAGGCCCTCCACAGTTCTACAGAAAACAGCCTCATGAGGAGCATAAGCTAGAAAAAGTTAGTGATGTTTCTTCTTATTTTCTCACTCTATCATCCTGAAAAGTCTATGATGCTTATTGTATCTTCATTGTCTCAACATGCCAGAAAAGAGTAAGTATGAAATCATATTCATTGAATTTAAATGAAGGTTTTTTTTTTTTTTTTGAGAAGGTGAATATTTAGAGCTGTCCAAATAATAGAAAGGAAGACTTCATAGGCTTTTAGAAAAGAAATCTTTTTTCTTTCTAGGTATAAGAGAAATAAAAGGAGGACAAAGCAAGACAGAAACGAGTTTTGGGATGAAAACACCCCAGTAATTTGAGTTTTAAATTTTTATATAAAGACTTACATAGACTCATCATTTCTATAATAATTTAGTCACATTATTTAAAATTTGTCTTTAGTATAATCTTGCTGTATACTTAAATTTATGTTTTTATCTTTGGCTATTTTATATGGAAATATTGGATCCTTTGAGCTATGAGATAAACAATTCAAAAATATGTCAGAAAAAATAAGTTATTTCATTCACATAAGTAGAAATCATAGTTCTTTAAATAGGATATGTAGTATGATTTAAGAATGCAAGAAAAATCAAGCTGAGACTTAGAGTTTTATAACTATTTTTTTACCTAAACAGCCCTATAATTTTTTGGCTAGGACTCATGTAATAAAATGAGAAAAGCAGTTATTTTCAAGGGACATTTGTTTTTCACAGATGTCATTAGAAAAGAAACATTAATAAAGAAAGAATTTTCTTGAGATTGAATTTATAGTCAGAATAAATTACTCACATGCATGTGAAGGAAGTTTAGAGGAAAAATAGTAAGGACAACGAGATCAGGGAAAAATTAAACCTGACAGAGAGGCGGAAACCCATAAAACAGACAGATGCACGCACAGTGCTAGTTATCCCAGATCACAGAATGCAGGGGCTGAAGAGGACCCTGGAGATGAGGACCCAGCCCACATGAACAAAGGATTTCTTCAAGATCAAAAATGCACTTGTCAGGCTGTCGCTCAGGGGCACCACACCTGCCAGGCAAGCGGGAGGCCCTGAATTCAGTGCCCAGTAGTGGGGGAAAAAAAAAAAAATCTCAATCCTAAGCAGAACGGAGGCTGGAATAAAAAAGGGAATTTGGAACACTTTTAATAGGAGCTCAGAGACACAAAGTTAAGGTTCTCTAAGGCCTGATAAAAAATACTAAAATGTACTAATTTAGTTTTTTTTTTCTTTCGCTTTGCAGGTTTTCTCTACTCCTTAAACCAAACTGTATGTGCCACAGTGTAGGAGCTTCATGTAAATTTTTCTAGCCCCAGACGGCTTCAGCTTGAGTCCCACAGCACATGTGTGAGAGCTGGAGTAGAAGTCACTGGTTTCTGACTGTGCTAGTCACATAAAGTACCAAGTACAGTAAATAACACACTACTGAGGATTGAACTGAATCCCACCCCAGTGTTGAAGTCTTAACTCCAAGTACCTCAGAATATGATCTTGGAAACAGATTCAGTGAAGCTTATTTAGTTGAAATGAAGTCATACTGGGGTAAGATGAGCCCTTAATCCACTACGATTCGTGTCTTTGTAAAATAGACACACGGAGAGAGGACAGGCAAGGGAAGACACAGACACAGGGAGGAAACAGAGGCAGATACCAGAGTGTCAAGACTGTAGGTCAAAGAATGCTTAGGGCTACTGAGACCAGACATGGCACAGAAACATCCTCCAGAGAAGCTCTGGAGGGAATGTGGCCCTGCCAGCCCTTTGGCTTCTAATTTCAAGTTCTCAAAATTTTGAGAGAATACAATTTGGTTGTTATTATTTGTGGTGATTTTTATAGCAGGTATGAAACTGATGCACTCCATTGATCCTCATTATAGTCCAAGTGATTACGGTGATATTTCTGCCCCATAAAACTGAGGATACTTGGTCCCTGCAAGGCGTAGCAATGTGTTCAGAGTCTGGCTCCAGAAGGCTTGTCAGTAGCACTACATTGTACAGGATGCTACAAAAAAGGTTCTGATTTAATAAATGTGCCTTAATACACAGTGTGTTCTATAGTACATAGGTGAGTGTGAAATCATTTAGTCTTAATGTATTATATTAAAAACAGATTAACAAATATTGCAGTGGGTGTTATCATTACTGACATACCCCTGCTCGATCACATACTACCCACTCAACTCTCATGCACTTCCAAAATCATAACTTCTATCTATTTTTTTTTAAAAATCTTTATCTTTAGAAACAAAACAGGAAGGCCAGGGATATAGCTCAGCTGCACAGTACCTATTTGGCAAATGAAAGTTTATGAGTTCAATTCCCAGTGCAAAAGAAAGAAAGAGAGAGAGAGAGAGAGAGAGAGAGAGAGAGAGAGAGAGAGAGAGAACAGAACAAAATGTACAATTTCAGGATACTGAGGGATGGTATACCTCTGTGAAAAACTTTCTTTTTTTTTTTTTTTTTTTCCTAAAAAAACATTACTGGTACTTATCAAGTCAATATTTATGTAAGAAAGCATTTTGCAAGTCGGTGTCTAAACTTCCTTTTTGAAAATAATAAATATGTAAATAGGCTGTAAGAGATTTCTCTATCTTTGGTTGAAACTTTTGTCCATAAACATTCCAGTTGGGAAAATGACTACTTTGTCAGATGTCTTGAATTCCTCCTACCCTACCTCATTATAAGAAATGTGCCAGGAATTCTGAAAGGACACTTCTGCCTGATCAAGCTTTCTGGCCCAGGAAAATGATCTGCTTTGTAGAAGAGGTCTGCATTCAGCGGCAATCCACAGGTTAGGGCACAAGAGAAGAAAACGGTGATAAAATGATTCCTACTGGCAAAGTGGCTCCCTGTAATTACTTAGTGAAGGAGAGAGAAGCTCTGATGAGCTGGCCCGGTGTTACACGAGCAGTTGGGGAGCATGACCAGAAACAACTTCCAGTCTCCTTTTAAATCTTCAAATGACTAGGTATTCAAGCAGCGCTTTATATCCATTGATTATATTTAAACATATCAAAACCTTACTACCGTTGAGGCCATAGGAGCTTCATGCCTTCAGATGAATAGTTCTTCTCAGTCCAGAGGAAAGACCTCTTAGGGAAAGGTTGAAAGAGAAAGTTAAACTCTGTTTTACTAAGGTCAGGCCACTTACAGCTTTTTGAGGTGCAGATGGATCCTGTGCTTGCCTTTCAGAAGGCCTTGCAGGTGTGATGTTGTCAAGGTGATACGAGGTCAGCAGGTTGGTGCGTTTTGTGCAGGCAAAGCTCCTTTACTTTCTTTTTGGGAAATACAGACAGTAGCTAGGGCTTATGCAAAAAATAGACAATGAGGTCAGCAAATGGGCATGTTGATTACAGAATGTGCAAACTAATCCAAAGGTCAAAACAGTTTTTACAGATTACATATCTCTGCCATTGTTCCACATGGATGGCAGCATCTTTGTGGAGTTTTCTTGGCTGGCAGGTAGGCAACTTGATTGATGTTTCTGGGATTTATTTTTCTTCTCATATAAAATAAGAAGGTAGTATCTGAACATTGCTGACCTCTTTCATTTCATGAAAGTGTGGGAAATTCAAATGCTGTGCAACAGAGGGGAAAGAACCAGTCAATGGTACAATGGTTCCGTCATCGAATATCAACATACTGGTTCACTCAGTGAGCTTTCACAAGCTATTGGAACTCTGTTTGGTTCTTTGTAAAATAAAGTTATTTATAATAACTTTATACTGTCCCACAGATCTGTTGAAGCAATTAACAGTAATTATGCATATAAAGCAATCAACTTACATTTGTTGATAAGTGGCTAACTTTGATCACAATGTAAGATACATCTGTCTTCTGCAGTCTCATACTCTGTTTTGCTTTTCTTATAACGCATAGTTACCTGTGTACATGCAATTTCCTTGAGCTGATTCCATAACCATTTCTTTTAGATCACAGGAGATGGTCCACACTGAAGAAGAAACAGTTTCTTAATTGTAATCCTTAATTTCAGTTATGGCCAAAAATTTTAAGTTTCCTGAAATGGAATTTTCATTATTGTCTAATACAATACATGCTGTCTTCTGGTTTCCATAATCAAATGTCCATTGAAGAACACAGAGTAAATGAATGATGAATATTGAAACATTGCTTAAGCATCTGTTTAACCGTGTCTTGCTCTGGATGAATGAATGCTACCTGTGCTCATGCTTTTCAGGCCTCTCACTCTGTCTAGACTTGCTCGTTTATACAGGCTTCTCAGTGGCTCCTGTGCACTGGTCAAAAGAATATGATCTAATCATTTAGTACATCATTTTTTAAAATGATTGTTATTCTTTCAACATAGAATTTATATTCTGCTGTTATGTGACATACTCTAAAATATCTTTAACAAAATGCATGTAAGTCATAATTTATTATCCCATTGTAATAAAAGTGAGAATCAACAAATACATTTTTCCATACTAAATGAGGTAGAAAGTAGTAAGATCATGATTTGAACCTTGGGATGTCAACTCTAAAGCTACTGTAACAAGCATATATTGTAAGATCTAAAGATTAACATAAAAGTATTCATACAATACTAAGAAAATAAAAATATATACACAGGTGACTATTAGAGAAAAAACAACCAAAAGATTATAAGAATGCAGACGAGAGATGACTGTCACCAGTACTAGGTAAATTGCCCTGTTAAGTGGTCTTTGGGCTTGCCTTTGAAGGAAAGGCAAATTTTGACATGGATAATAAAGAAAGAGGGGAAAATTTGGGAAAAATGAATTGTAGGAAATGATATGGAAGATTATGCATGCTTGTGTAACATCACTGATTTCATCTGGAACAAACAACAGGATGTTGGGGACAACATTTAGATGTCTAGAATGGGAAACTGTGGAGTTTTAAGTTTGTGAAATTTGAATTTATTTGAAATACAGAGAAATGAAACATGACATTTTCCTGAGTGTATGGCATACTCAAATTTGGCTTAAGAGGTCTGTTCCTTTTAAAGTAAGAGGGGTACAAAGGGAAAGAACCTGCTGGTAAGAAGCCAAGCTGAGAAACAGTTGCATTAACTCTCATGAAAGGAAAAGAACAAACATTGGCCAAGCAACTGTTAGAAAAGTCCTTCACTGGACGTAGGTCTCACAGAACCTATTTAGTCCTAAAAATCTGATGAAGACATAGTGATTTGATTGTACAGATGAGGTAACTGAGTCTTGGAGACCAAAAGGACAAATAGTAGCAGTGACAGAGCTGAGATCTCAGGTTTTCTGATTCCAACAAACTGCTGGGTCAAGGACTTTGTTGCAGGAATCTGAACCAATCTCTAGGAAGGACCAGGTTTGGGGTGGGGTATTAAGGATCTCTGAAGAAGCAGCTGGGAGACTATCATGTTCATGTTTATGTTTGTGCTTCAGCCTTTATGTTGCAGTCATTTCTTCTTGAAAAACCTGCTTTCCCAAGTAATCAGAATCATAGCTACCAGCACCTTCTAAACATGGTATCTAATGTCCATTACAAAACCACTTAATAGATAATTATTTTTCATAAAATCTTGGGTGGAAAAGGTAATAATTACCTAGCTTTGGTGTAGAATGCCTCTGTAGACAGCATGACGGTGTGGTATGATATAAGCAGAACACTAGTAAAGCCTGCCTCTGTGTCTAGGTGTCACAGTCATACATGGATAATAAGAATTCTCCTACAATAAATATGAGAGTGGCAAAAAAGACTACTTTCTGCTAAGAAAAAGGGGCAAATTTTCTGTTTGTAGACACTATAGGTTTTTCCATTTAAAAAATATCCAGGGGCTAAGGGTTTAGCTCAGCGGCGTAAGCACCGGCCTTGCAAACCCACAGTTGTGAGTTCGATCCCCGGTACAAAACAAAACAAAACAAAACAACAACAATCCTTTAGACTGAACTTTGATTGCTTAAATCATAGAAAAAACAGTGTTGCTGGATGGGGAAGGCAGTGCCAATGATGTCATTGTTGAAATCACAAACCCAATCATGAACGTTTCTTGATGGTCTCTTCTTATAGAAAGGCTTGCCCAAGTAAGTTGTATTAATATTTAAATGGGCTTCCCTACAACATTAAGGTTTTTGTTTTTATCTTGCTAGATTATGGTATCGTTTTATACAAGTAATATTTGTAAAACCACTTGTTTAATATGATGATATTTGATGATTCATATTTCACCATTTCATAGCAAGTGATGGCACATACTAATGATCTTTCTCAGAGTTGCAGCTTCAACAGAAAATAATGTAATTTTCCCTATTGTTCATAAGTGTATGTTATCATACTAGGATAACTTTACAAGGAATGATACAATCAAAATGCTAAAACTTATTTATCAAGATAAAATGTGTTACCCAGGCAACCTGAGAATGTTTTCAAGACCTATTTTGCCAAAAAAGTTACAACATTTATCTTTCAAACATGTGAAGATCATCCCAGTATATCTAATGAATTCTTTTCATTATTATAAACATTAATTCACATTAATTGTACAGTGTGCATACCATGTTTTGTCCAAATTCAGTGGAGGAAATTCTTATTTTCATCTTGTAAATGATGAATTCAAGGATCAATTGAAATATTTTCCAAATTTTCAGCATATTAGTCATAGTTCCTTGTTGCAAATATCAGAACATGCTTCATTAAAAGGAAGGATATTAGATAGAGAATGAAATATCTCAAGAGGCTGAAGATCCAGTCTTACCGTTTAGGTAGCCAGAATATTTCCTAAATTCCGCTAAAGAACCACTCCACTGAAGATGACAGCAGGTCTACCACGAGGCTCAGAGCTCACATCTCATGGCTCTGGCATAGCGGGAGGTAGCATTCCTGGAGATCTGAGCGTGCTGCTCCAGGGTCCTACATGTCTCCAACACCATCCTCATGAGGACAGGTGGTGTGCCTCAGGCTGACCCACTGTCTTGAATTTCCAAGAGTGTACCAATTTTAGGGCTAAAGATTTAGAATTTCAGGAAACCCCTGAATCCTAGGAAAATGAGGATAATGATCATTGAACTACACCATAGCTGCTAGGGAGACAGACAGAACATCCTACTAACTGTAAAGCAGACGATTTATTAAAATATATCAGGAGTACTCAGCCTTACTAAAGCATCAAAAAATGAAAATATCAGTACCCAGAAATAACAGGCAAGCTATTTTTAACCAAATTGATTATGTAGGAGTTCAAGTGCCAGGAAAAATTGTGTGTTAGTCGACACTGTTTTCTTTCTGAGGTCTATAGATTTATCCAACCGATCTCAATGATTTGTGCATGAAATTTAAACCAGTGTGATGACAGTTTATTTGTACATTCTGGGATAAAATTATATGTCTTGAGTTCAAGACCTATTTTGTGTCTATTCTTGCCTACAATAAGAAAGAAAACAAAAACCTTCTAACGAGGACATGAATGACCTCATGATATGAAGAAGCAAAGAGTTAAAGAGAAAGTGAGAGATGAAGAGAGAGACACAGAGAGAGAGAGAGAGAGAGAGTCAGAGAGAGAGAGAGAGAGAGAGAGAGAGAGAGAGATAGGAGAGATAATTGCCAGTGTTCTTTGTGTCACTGGTGGATCTTGCTTCCTTGCACATCATACTGTGCTTCATAATAAAGTGTCTCTTTGTTTAAGCTAGAGTAAGTTGACTTTCCTGCCCTTGTGATCACTGCCACTTTTTTATCCTTTTATTCTTCCAAGAATTTATGCTTAGACTCTGGAAGGGCCAGTTGCAGACATATGCTGCCTGAGGGCATAGCTTTGAGAAAAACATTTAAATTACAATAGTTATGGATATATAAAACACAAGTGCATGGCACAAAAAATTATCACTCATTTTAAAATATGCATGTGTATGGTTTATTAATTCTAGATTTAATTTATTCCCAATTAAATTGCATTATCACCAGCGTGTTATATATTTCATTTTCTAAATGCCTATATTTGCTTATTTCTCTATACTTCATATAAATGTATCAAGTCCTATTCCTAATTCTTTGCATCATTTATTCTAGCAGGCATTCCATTAATATCTGCCGTATAAGGATTCCATGATTAAAATATATTTTTTACTTTAGCTTCAGCATGCCAATGGTTTAATTAATGTCTCTCATTTGCTGTCCAAATCTCCAAGCCTCTAAAATGGGCCTTTTTTTTTTTTTTTGGACTTTCATTTAACATACATTTTTAAAAAGTGCTTTTCTTGGTAGCTACTTAGTTTTTCAGTGTTGGAGAGTATAAACAAGGAAAGAAAATAAATTTTTCTAACAAATTGGTATAATACCTAGTTCACTGAATCATTAATAAAGTTTGACGGCAGGATTTCCATGCATAAGCTGTAGCGCTGGGGCTGGGGATTTAGCTCAGCGGCATAAGCGCCTGCCTTGCAAGCAGGCAGTTGTGAGTTCGATCCTTGATACCAATAAAAAGGGAAAAGACAAAAAAAAAAAAAATGTAATAAGCTGTAGCATTTGTGACGTACCACTAAATAAGCAATGGCTTTGTATGAATACATAACACCACCCTGTCCTAGGGAAGAAGCTGACTTTGGAAGAGTGCAGCTCCAGGCCACGTATGAGCAGCACTGGCCCTGTCCCATTCAAGTGGGCACCAGAGGCAGGCTCTTTCCCAATCTCATGTCCCAGATGTGGGATGCTGTAGATTGAAGCCCCTTATCACTTGATGAAAAGGAAGCAGATAACAATGAAAATGAAAATCTGGTTGCTTTTGAAATGCAAATATTACACCTTCATGACTTGTGCACCATTGCTAGAGCTCAGAGATGAAGTTTCAGGTAAATAAATAGCAGTCATGATTATAATGCTCTTCATGTGTGTTAAAATCTCTGGAATGTATAGTAACATCACCCTGAATCTCATTAATATATACAATTAATTTGTATAGAAAAAGGAGAATTTCCATTAGTAATACCAATTTTAAAAAGTACACCTGAAATTAGCAACATATGCTTCCCTCTTAGGAATTTAAGTGAAAAAAATGTTAATTTGGAACATAATGTATGTCTATCATATCAGCTCTATCAAGAATTGTTTCTATATTTTTTTTTCTCGCTTTAATTTGTGCCTCCTACTAGGTCATTTTAAATATAAGACCTGATGAAGTTTCATCCTGTTTCTGTCCACGATGAAGTAAAAATCAGATCTGCATGTGTTTGCTTTCTTCCTGTTACTGCCAAACTACTTCCAAGAAAAATACACATATGCGTTTTGTTTCTTGATTATTGTCTTCAAAACCATATTTCTAACTGGAATTTTCCTTTTCTCTGAAAGAAGAAAAGTGAAGCGGTAGTATTGAAAGTTTCAAAATTAATAGATTATTCTGAACTCCTTTTTGTCACAGTAGGTATCACTGAGCACCGTCATAGGAGAACATTCTTTTTTGCTTGATGCTACTCCAATTGCTCCTGTTCATTTTGTAACTTGCTGAATTTTCATCCTTCATCCAATATTTAAAATGGACCCCTTTTTCTTTATTTCCATTTATTTTTCAGTGAATATCCATGTTGGTTTTCTTAGATATATCCCTCAATTATTAGACATCTTTTCACTAAGCCAAATATTTATCTAACAGGGTAGCCACTCATGAAATTCCTGTTCTCCCCAATGCTCTGTAGACAAACAGATATGATGATTGGTTTCTGAAACTGAGTTTACGTTCTCTCCTGTATTAACAAACCATAATAAATATATATTTGAAAATTTTTATTTCATCTATTTTGTGTGCTTGAATATGTATGATAGTATATATTAAATAAGTGTATTAAATATATACTTTGGACTTTCTGTAAGTTTAAATAGATACTTCGAATTTTCTAATGGAAGCATGCTTGATGAAAAAACTTATAAACAAAAGGCCTTAACCAACAGGGAACCTTGCCAGGTAAGAGACTCTAACACTTGAATTATTACAGATAATGAAAATATATGGGATGATATTTAAAATAAAATTTTAAAACAGGTGTGGTGGCATATTTCTGTAACCCTGGCACTCAGGAAGTTGAGGCAGAATGATTTTTGCAAGTTTGAGACCAGCATGGGCTACACAGTGAGCTCAAGGCCAGCCTGAACTTCATAGTTAGACTCTGTCTCAAAAAGATAAAAAAAAAAAAAAAAAGAAATATTTTGCATTTGTGGAGAATAAATGGTTTATTTACAAAATTTTAATGTAATAAAGGAAAATTCAGATAATTATGTGCTTATTAAACTGTGGCCTGGATAAAATACTGAGAAGCATTCAAAGAATAGTAGTTACTATTTCTCCTATCCAGAGTTTTCCTTTTTGGTTCACTTTTCTCAATTTGTGTGTCCCTGTTATTTAGGAAATTCTAAATATTTATTAGCAACCTAAAGTATTATTATAAAAGAAACTGTAGCACAAATTAATCAAAAGTCCATGGGATTCTAAGCTTGAAGTAAAAGTATCAGTCGGGACTCATATTTCTGTGTAGTGTATATCTGTCCTAACTCTGCCTACTAAAAAGACCAGGAAACAGTGACATACCTAATATCTATAAATTCCCTAAAAAAGTTATTGGTTTCTAATTTTGGAAGATTACTATAGATAAGTCTAGAATATTTTATTGCACCAAAGAATTTCAGAGTCAAAGAACTGACACATACACAAAACTTCAAAGACCATTTTGAAAAATCCTAGAAAGATCCTGAAAACTCACAAATAAAGCAAATAGGAGTAATTTGATCTTATTTATGTATTGCATCTTAGGATGTGTGCTCTATTTCAGCAAAAAGCTTTCGTTGAAAAAGTCCTACTTAGTTTTTCACGAAAATGCCATCTACTAGAGCATTAATACAAAAATGGATTTAAGCAGTGATCAACGAAGTAAAGAAGCCAGTGGGAATTTTTACAATTCATAAAGCAAACTGACAATTCCCAAACTAACTGATTAACCTTAGCAGAAAACAGTCAGACACTGTGTACTTCTGAATCACATCAGATGTGATTCAGTAAGAAGTAGACATCACCATTCACAGAATTCTCCCTCCAAAACAAACAAGATAACTTGAAATCCATCACAGCAATGCCATCAGCAAACTTTAGAAAGTGAAAAGCTATGGGCAAGAAACATTCCATTTCCTTCAACAAACAAATGTTATGGAAAGGAAGCCGGTGGGGGGTAACAAAAATCGTAGGTGGATAACTTCCCAGGCACACCAATAAAAACATTTTGATTCAACCTAACAAACTGTAAGAAAATAAAACCAAAATCAAACAAAACAATGAGTCAGTTGGGGGAATTGTGACCTTTGAATATTTCATAATAAGAAATCATTACTAATATTTTATGTTATAAAGGCAATGTGAATGTTTTAAAAGCTTTGTACTTTGTAGATATATGATGAAGCATTTATGAAATAAAACAAGGATATAATTTTGCTTCAAAATAATCTGGGATTGAGCAGTTTTTTTGAAAGGGCAGTTTTTGCTGTTTACTGATTATTGTTGAAACTTGATGTTTTGTGGGAGTTTCTTAAATATTTCCTCTATTTGTAAAACATTTAACATTTTCTGTAACAAAAAAGAACCTTAGGTAGGAGGAATAGCTTATTGGTCACACGTGTAGCTTAAAAATAAATTTTACCAACACCACCGATAATCTCATGACATGCAGAGGAGTTCAGTGGAAGAACAAGGTTTTGTCTAGGGATGGTTGTATCTTCTAGATTCCTATTTTCATCCGTCTTTGTCTCATTTTGCTGACTGATGATGTTTCTTTGTTGCTCCGCCCTTTCAGAGGAGGATTAGTCCTCAGTTCCCAGACTTTCTAAGCAAGCTTGTGGAAGCTGCTCTGAATCCTCTCCTCTCACAGAACTCACAACTCTTCACCCTGTATGCTGCGGCCCCTCCAGTCTCCTCAAGGAGATGGAGGTGCTGGTTTGTCTGATCTATATCTGCTTCCTATAGATTTCTTTTACTTTATTATCAGCTAGGTAATTGAGAGATTGTTATATTTCACTCAACATGCTTCATTATACGATAGTACGTAAGACTGCAGATTATCTCATGCAAAATATTTCCAGAGACAAAACATACTTTCATTTTTCATGGAGCTTCTTGATTAATATTTGGAAACATTAGTTTGCATAAAATTGTGGATTAATATGCCCTTGTTCCTCATTTGCTGTAAGGTAAAAATATTAAAATTTTAGCTTAGCTTTCAAATTTTACTTTATTATAATTCCCATATGTTTGTATGATTTTAATTTCGATGTATTTTTATATTAGCCATTTTTTTCTGTTTCTTGTAAAATCTATTTCTTTGTTTAGCTCACTCATCCGAGACATTTATCCCTTTGTGTCTATGTGACTCAGCTTTACTGATTTGAAAATACTCCACCTCTTCTCCAAAACACTTGAAATTTCTCAGACAACAAGAATTTCTTTGTCTTGAAAGCTTCTCTCTCTTAGCAACTCATCTCATTCTTTTCTTTCATCTGCAGTATGATAAATTTTATATTTCTTATTGACTAGATTTCTTATTGCTAGGGCATTTCATTATTCATCCTTGTGTTCTCTAAATTACAGAATACAGTGATTTTCACATAGCAGAGCTTAGTAATAATTTTGAAGATAAAATAAATATGCTACAAAAACCACAAAAGATATGTCTGTTACTTTAATAGCTATATTTTGGAAAAGTAAAAGGACCTTTGCACACTGAGATCACATAACATAAATGAAATTTTAGAAAAACCCAATCAATATGACTTTATTGTTTGCTTCAGGAAACTTATGGCTGTAAAATAACAAATATCTTCCACTTTTGCCTCAGGAAATTCCTATAGATCAATTTATTAGAAAGTTAAATAAATACCTCACTTATCAAACAGTTGATTTATCGATGTTGCTTCCCTGGTCTATGTTCACTGGTTTTAAGTGCTCTGTTACAAATTTTGCCAGTTTCCACGCAGGTTCCTACTTTGGAAGATCTGCTTTAAAATAGCCTGAGTCCAGGTCTCAAAGCACAGAGTGTATTTCATTATATTTTCTTGATTCTGAGAAATTCCTAAGACACTTGTAAACCAAAGCTGCTTTTCCTCATCCCTCAGTCACAGTTTCCTAGTGATATCTGGGGAGCTTAACACGCTCTGTAAATGTTTCAGACAACTAACCTTGTGCATTACTGTAAAACCAAATAACAGTATGTACTAAGTTTCTTACAATCCTGGATAATATCTTTCATAAATTGGCATTTAGACGCTTATCTCAGTGCTTGGAGAATAGTGAATACATTTTTTATTGAAAGTCTATGTCCAGTTTTATACTGTCTTACAGAAGACTGCTGTGTGCAGAGGAACCATTTCCCATAACATTCAGCAGTTTTGCTCTAATGAATAACACTGATTTGTTCCTTTGTAATCTCTATATTACAGACTATAGTAAAAGTTATTTTATTTATTAGAAAACTATTAATTCAATGATGTTTTTATAGTTCACAGAGTCACTACTGAGTTACAATTTTCACTTTATCAACTTCAAGACTACTCACATTGGAAATATGACTGAAGGCAACCAGATTTTAAGCTACTTTGTGAAATATAGAACAATGATCATCATGATGAAATTAAGAAAGAAACAAAGCAAGGAGCTGATTTCTGTTAGTCTGTGACTTAATACTCCAAAATGAACTATCCAAGTGTTATTTAACTTGCCAAACACTGTGCAAATGTAGTTTTAGACTAGAGCCTACTGCCTGACACTTAAAGAATATAACAATGTAGGAATATAGCAGTGTTTATTGAGTGAATAATGTTTTAGTTCACAATTAGAGGGCTTTCTGAATAATTTAACATCACTTTGTGCTTTCAATGTAGTAAAATTGTTATTACCAATTCTTTCCTGTAGACTAGGTGTCAATAAAAGATAAGAAGAATGAAGGAAGCCAGGGTGAAAGCCTTGTAATACCATTTCTGGAGCTAAAGGGTAAAATAGTAAAGCAGACAGGGGAGAAATGAGTATTAGAGCTCCCAAAATGCCTGCACATTCCAGTGTATGTGAAGGGGGACCCCGTGTCAAGCAGTGGGTAATATCATTGAAGTCAATTCTTTTTTCTTTTCCATTTAAAATGTGAGTGAGTGCTTCTCTTGTGAACTCAAAGAATGAGCTTATCAGTGTCCCCAAGAATGGGGTCAATGGGAGATGTTCAGTGTTCTAGGGTAACAGGAGGACAGAAATTGTGTGTCTCTGGAGTTTGCAGAACCTTTAGTGGCTGGCATTCTGTGGACGGCCCTTCTGAAAGAGGCATTGCAAACTACCAGAGTCACCCCATGAAGATTCTAATAAAGGTTGCAAAGCCACACACAGTTATTCCAGACAGGCAACAACAGCGCTAGCTGGGAAAGAAATAAATATCCATAAGGGAAAGGCCAGTCACCTAAATTCCTACTGAAGGGCCAGGTGAGTGAGCCCTGGATTCTTCCTGGGCTGGCTAGTCCAGGACTATTGATGGGAACCAACTCTTAGCTCAGATTGTCACTGTGGCTTCAGACATTTCCAGGCTGTCAGCCCCACCTGTCCACGGGCGTGTCCCAGCCAGGGCCCTAGTGTGTCGGTAGGGATGTTCTCAGAAGGAAAGTGCAGCTGGAATAGGGAAATCAGAGAAGAAAGAAGAGGAAAGATTATATATATATACACACAGAGACACACAAGACAGATAACTCTACTACTAATTTCTTTTAATTAACAAAAAAAAAATGGTTTGTGCTTTCACTCTTCTATTGTTTGATCCTTATTTATGCTTATAGCTTGTAATCTGAGCAACTACTTTGAACATAACAATATGCAATATATTAACCATTGTTAAATTATTCTTTTATTTTGAAAATCTATATGATTGTTTTTATTCTTTTTCATTTTAAAATGAAAAAGAAAAGTATCTGGTTTTCTTATTGCTGCCTTCAAGAACAAAAAGAGAAAAATGGAAAATTATGTTTATGTTAAGGTTTGCTTATTCAAATAGATCATTTTTCTGAATACTTCTCATTGTTAAGATCTTAAATAACAAGGTAACTACAGATGAAATCTTACTCGTGTGTGGAAGTGTGGTGACAGGCATAGGCTCATGACATGTTCTTGAATCCTTGGGACACTTATAGTATGCAGTTCCTTGAAAAGAACAAGAATGTCAGTGCCTTGGTACTTGTAGGCCAAGATAATGATAATTAACACTTGCAGCACTGACCATGTGCTGGATACATTTCTTTCATAATTCCTTCAATCCCGTGTGGGAAAGAAAGGGTTACCACTATATCCATTTGATAAGAAAAGAAACTGAGACCCAGAGAATTGATATCTTGGCCAGCACCATGTAGCTTGTCAGGGACAAAACTGAACTCTGGATTTGAGATCTGAACTCATACCCATGACCACGCTGCTGGTTTAGTGGCCTTAAAGGCTTTGGGCTCAGGACCGCAATTTGCCTGTCCTGATCTGCATTCTGGCTTTTTACTCTCCACCTTTCATGAGTACTTGGAACTCAAAAGGTGCTGATGCTGGCCCTCTGTGAATGCACAGACTTTTTTTATTCTTAAGTGAACTCTAATTACTGGTTGCCTCTGTTGATGGTTGATAGTGTCCTAGACTAAAAGGAAGATCCATGAAGGCAGCTTTTTGCTCTCAGCTCTGTTCTTCCAGTACCTAGTGGTAAGTTTAGAATTGTGTAAGCTATTGGCAAATATTTGTTGAGGGAGAGAAGGAAGGAAGGAAGGAAGGAAGGAAGGAAGGAAGGAAGGAAGGAAGAAAGGAAGGAAGGAAGGAAGGAAGGAAGAAAGGAAGGAAGGAAGGAAAGAAGGAAGGAAGGAAGGAAGGAAGGAAGGGAGGGAGGGAGGGAAAAAGGAGGGAGGGAGGAATACATCTTATCTGATTGTTTAATTTCCCCAGTGAACAGTTTTCTATTCTGAATGTCTGGAGAGGAGGCTACTTTTGAGGCTTCACTTTAAACTGACTCATTTGAAGTTTGCTATTGAGAGGGAGCCTCAGTTCTGAAGATTTCAAGCTCATTTTCAGCAGAAAGGATACAAAGAGGAGAGCATGAGGACAAAAAGCCTCGCTCTGTGTGTGACTGACATCTCCTGCTAAAAATGCTAATAAGCCCGCGGAGAAGCTGGAGTCCACCACACAGTTCCAGAACTGCTTTGAAAAGGAGTGGACTGACCCTTGTAAATGAGTTTAACTTGGTTTTTCACACGGATAGAAACTGTCAGTTTTCTGTCATCTACACTGCCCTGGGTAGCTCTTCATGTACTGTGTGTTGGGCAACACAGCTTATGTCACTGCTTTCATACAACCTCAAGAAAACCTTTTCCTTTCTTGGAAACACTCTTCTGTGATGTAAACCAAACCCAGCTCCTCTTTTGACACTTACCTTCAGATATTGCCAAGGTCCTTGTCTTCTTCCTCCTTAAGTGTCTTTGATTTTTTTGAGAACTAGAAGGGCTGAGTCTGTTTCCATTTGTATTAACTGTTGTGCAGAGCTTAACTCAGCTCTGTTCTTAGGCTGGATTACCTGGATGGGGAGGAAAGTGACATCGACACTCGCAGTCCTGGGGAGCCGTGTGTGAACCTCTCAATGAGATGAAGGCGAGGCGTCTGCTGAAGTAGGTTCCCCTGAAGGGCTGACGTGGAGTCAAGCGTCTTTGCACCTTTAGCTGTTCCTCTGCACCTTCCTCTGCTCTTCCAGCCTAGTCTGGGGCTGGGATGCTGGCAGCTTTCTCTCTCCTGGGCTCAGACCTGGCCTACAGAAGGTGCCAGAAGTTCTGGAATCATGGGCCTCTAGTCCATGCAATCAAAGGGCAAAACTCATGGCTTTTCTTCTGTCCAGCTCTCAGTACCGGGCAAATGTGTAATTGGTGGTTATAGTGGACACTGGGACTTTCACAAAGAGCAAAGCCTTATTCCTTCATTGCCTCTTTCTCTGTCCCAATCTTATCCTTAAATTTATACTAACACAGAGGCCCTCTACTGATCACATTCAACAAGCCTCATGTGTAAAGAGAACATACAATTTTGAACAAGAAAAGAAGAGATACTTTCAAGCACAAGTATTCCTTGGATCTCTGAATGCCAAAATCTTCAGATGGCTTCAAGTGTCATTCTTCAGCTTTAGATACAGCTTCATTGATGCTTTTGAACATTCTGGTAAGTACTGACAGTTTATCTTTGAATGGATGACAGTGTTATAGTTTTATTCAGTTGGGAGGAAATATGAGTCATTTTACACCAGCTTTAGATAAAGAGATGAATACTCCTGGCAAACAGTGATGGTGACACGCACACTAGAGTGATGACTGCATCCTCTGTGAAGTAAAGTGTAGACCATACCATATTCCTGGAAAGACTCCTGCATGAAGGTACAGAGGCAATTACACAATGCAGGTATTGTCTTCTTTAAACACAGAGGAAAATGAACAAAGGCATCACTGCTTAGTAGAGTTGTAGGGAAAAGAAGAGAAGTCCAAATCCATGTGCTGCCCTCAGTCATTTCAGAACTTCTTTCTGACCTGCAGCAAAGATTGGGGACACGGGTGAGTTACAATTCTCAAACCAACTTGTGTGGTTGCCCTCATCCCATTCACCAGTCAATCAGGCTCCTCAAAGGCTGTCCTTTCTCTCTCTCTGGTTGGCTGGCCTGGTTGGCAGAGTTGCCTCCTGTTTTTTCACTGGTGAAGGTGCAACACTTAAACCTCTTAAATGTACTGCTGTTATTTTATTATAGTTACTGTTTGACATTGACAATGACATTCCAGATAATATTGGTAAATGATACTTACCACTTGTTGCTAATGTTAACAGATTCTGTTTGTGTACACATTTTGTATAGTATAAATGGAGAATAAATATAATAACAGATTATGTATGCATAGTAGAATATGCAATAAATTGTGTGTGTTGAATTATGTTGAGTATGAGAATTTTTAGTATCCCTGGAGATTAATCTCAACATTGTTCTTTAATTTTTTCCCTACCTTTTTCATGTAGTCTAAGAATTTCTGAATTCAAAGGAATTCAATCTTTATCCTATGCATGTGAAATTTTTATTTTTCATTTTTAAATTCTAAATATTTTTGAAATTAGAAATGCTTAGCTATAGTTTTGTTTTTCCCATCCCCCAACCAGATTGGTTTTTGCCATATTGAAAGATACCAAGTCTTTATTAGGAATTTCTGTTCCTTTTGGTCATTCTTAGCTTTTTGTGACAACATAACCATTTTTACAGCAACTTATAATGAAGCTACAAAGTAAGGGTTATACTTCAGGTGGAGAATAAGCAACAACAGTGATGAACTCTGAATAAATAAAAAGAATGTCATTTATATGCAAATCTCCTTAAAGGTGACAAAGGAGAGTGGAGAGACACTGGGCAGAAAGGAATGAACTAGACTTGAAAAGATTTTTTTCCTCCTGAGACTGCAATCAGCCTTGTATTCTAGCTGCCAGTTGATTTGGTCAGTTCATTTTCATTAATTGATTGATTGATTCATTTATTCATTCTTTAGTTTCAAGGACTGGATTTGCAGCTGTTAAGAAGCCCCAAGTGCTGTGTCAGTATCCTGTTTATGTGCTCTTTGGGGAGGGAGAGAGAAAGGACCTGCTATTGAATGTTCTTCCTTTTAATCTTCAAAATTTCTAAACTTCATCTTGAATGGGAGGACAGAACATTAGTGAGCACTTGGGTCTCTGTTTCAATTTCAGATCAAATGGGCCCATGACAAAACCAGAGATTAAGAGAAAAACAACAGTGCTTGACAAGTTTCTAGGCATATTAGAAGGAAAACGGGTAAGGACAATGCCATTGTGATTCTCTAATCATGTTTCAGACAATTCAAGGTTTTTTTCTTTTTTAACATGCAAAACCAATTTATAATATTTATTTACAGATTTCCCTGAGTGCAGAACTCAACAGTTATTTTTCAAGTTTTATAGAATAATAAAATAAAAATGGAACATGCAAACAAATTAACCTATAAATTTTGTCAAAGAAAAATTGTAATGGACAGAATTAAGCCACCAACAAAGACTGACTTCAAGGTTACAGCAGTTTGGAAGAAACTAAAGTGAATCCCATTCAAAGCAAAGGACAGAAAGATTTAAGAGCTGGGGTGAATTGAGAGAAACTACTGGAGGACCCTGGGGTGCTGGTTGACCCCAGTGAGTAAGCCCTTTGATTGCTACTTGGCTCTTACTGGTGGTTTATATCCCATCTTCCAACAGATCAGGAAGAAAAGCTGTGCCCTGTAAAGACTGCATTTCAGAGGGCTAGCTCCAGGACCTTGATCAAGACAATGCCACATGTTTTTTAAAAGTGGCAAGAGGTTTGGAAAATATTAAATCTGAATTTTAGTGGACCCAGAGATAATTTTAATTTTAAATTTTCTCACATAAATTTTCTATGAAAAGGAACAATAAGGCCTAAACTTAAGAAGGGCTGATCTAAAATTCCAGCAACACTGAACGTCAGACAGTGATTGCTGATGACTGGTGCTGGAGCGGTTTAGACCCCTTATGGAGACATCGAGTGAGAGCCCGGAAGTTCTGTGCACAACCATACCTAGCTGTAAACTTTCTTTTCTGAAAAGTTTTCCTTCCTACAAAAAGTTTGGAGACTACAAATGAGGTACAATGACTGATTTTGAAGGTAAGTAAAGTAAAGCAAAGTAAAGCTGGGAGGGGATAAGGTGAACACTACACTGAACATTACCTGAGCCCTGAGATCCTGCAAAATTGTGAAGGTTATGAAACCTCACTTTCTTTGGGCTCAGAAACCCACTAAATGCAAGAAATGTATCTTTCTCATATGAGATGGATGAGTCTCACGGATGGCCCCTCTATTGGTTTAGATCTAGAAGGTCCCCCAAAAGCCTCAAGTGTTCAGAGGTGGGCTCTTTAAAAGGTGATTAGGTCATGTGCTGCTATACTCACCATTAGATTAATCCACCAAAGTGGTCAGAGTTAAAAATGTTATTAGGGAGAGGGGTCTGATCAGAAGAGGCAGGTCACATGGAGGGGGCTTGGGGAAGACATGCAGGGCATGTCTGCTTCCCTGGCTCCTCTCTCCTCCTCCTGTTTCCTGTATATCATGACATGCACTGCTCTGCTCTGCCCAACCCTTCCAGCACGCTCTTCCTACCTTAGAAGCAGCCCACTATAACTTCTCAAACTGAGCCAAATTAAACCATAGAGGTCAGGTATTATGTGCCAGGGAGCAAAAACTGAATAAACCACCTTGTGTTTACCTGTGACAAAGCCAGACACGATCCATCCAACTGCTGTCTTTGCCTAGTACATGATTAGCTGAACTAATTTGTTCTTGAGATGAACTGGAACATAATGCTCCCTAATCAAATTCTTTTTCTCATGGGTACCTGAATTTCACCTACCCTGAGGATGAAAGAGCATAAATAATCTCTCCTAAAGGGATGGTTTTAGGAATAAAATGACTATAGGGTGGAACGTTCTCCAGTTTAACATCAGTTCATTCCATCTTTCAATCTCCTTTATTCTACTGTCCCACACTTGTACTATTTAGCCTTACTATTTTTCTTTATAGAAGTCTTTTTCTGTCTAATCTTTTGAGACATTTGTAGATCTCATTGGAATAGTTTCCATCTTCTTGTTACAAAAATCTCTTCTCCTTTGCAGTAGTTTTGTATATAGAATAAAATCTGTCCTTTGCCAAATTCAGGTTTGCTCCGATAGTAGTAATGTATAAATTCAAATAGATTTTTTAATAGATTTGAATTAAGGGCCTGAAGTTTGGTTCAGTGTTTTTCTTTACATGAGTTCATGAGTTTCTTTACATAGGTGGTATAAAGAAATAATCACACTTGACAAAGAGGTGAAAGCCAGGCACCCTAACTCTTAACCCTAACCCCTCACCGAGAGGTTGGCACATGGCTTTCCAATGGCGTGAATGTTGATGCTTCCCTGGCTCCTCTCTCCTCCTTCTGTTTCCTGTATATCACGACATGCACAGCTCTCCCCATCCAGGTAACTCACTCTAAGAACAGATCTCAGAGTTAAGAGTATCATAGTTTGAGTTCTCTCTGAGAAAAAGACTGTGTAAGTCATTTATTTGGGGAGTGGCCCAGAGGAGGTCAAGAAAAGCACTGGGGAGAAGGCTTGGGAGGGAGGAGAAAGAAGTTGCAGCAGATGTACCAGGGAGCAGGTCACCACAGGGGAAACCAGAGGTCAGTACACCTGCAGATTTCTGGGAAACAGTGTCGGAAGCTGCAGGAGAAAAGTCTACAGAGGTTTCATTAAGAACCCACTCATGTGTTTTCTTAATTCCATTTTTAAGTTTTTTGCTGCTAATATATAGAAATACAACTAATTTTTGTTGTGTCAATCTTATGCCCTCATACAGAATAATTCATTTATTAGCCTTAAGATTTTTGTACATCCCTTGGAATTATAAGCACAAGATTACTTATGTCAACTACAAGTCAAGGTGATTTTAATTATTGTTTTACATCTAAATACTTGTTTCTCATTTTTCTTCTTTAATCACCCTGGTAAGGACTTCCAGCCCAATCTTAAAGAGCAATAATAGAGAAAGACATCTTCCAGATCTTAAGGAAAAAACATTCAGTCTCCCAACTTTAGATATTATGTTATCTGCAGTGTAACCTTTTATGTGGATGCTTTTTATTAGTTTAAGAAAGTCTCCTTACCTCTTTTTTGTTTTGTTTTAAATTGTGGAAAGGGGATATATTTTTATGAAGTATTTTATATATTATTGAAACTTTGTGGTTTTTGTCTTTTATTCTTTTAATGTGTGATATTATATTGAGTAACTTTCATATGCTGAGGAAAGTTTTCATTCCTTAGAGCTCATTTTTATAATCCTTCCAATATGTTGCTACATTTTTATTAGTAGCATTTCCTTGAAGCATTTTGGATTTATCATCTAAGAGACATTGGTATTTTGTATTCTTTTCTTGATGTCTTTGGTTTAGGTGACAGAGCAATACTAACTTCAGAGAGACAAAATTATGTAATTTTTTGTCTAAATGTTTGACAGAGTTTATGAGTGAAGCCATCTGCACCTATAGTTTTCGCTGTGAGTTTTTGGTTAGAAATCATCATTTTATTACAAATACTTCAGGTTGTCTATTTCTTGATAAGTAAGTTTTGGCAATTTTTATCTAAAAAATTTCTTCTTTCCCACAGATTAAGTTGTTGACATACAATCATTCAGAATATTTTCGTTAATCCTTTTAAAACTTTCTCTAATACTAACCGCGCTACTCCACTGGAATACACCAACACGTGCTGCTGGCAGCCTGGGTTAGGCACTGCCCCCTTCTTATTAGCTTGTTAAGCATTTGCCAGTGTTTTTAACATCAGAAAGCAGGGAGAACATGTTCAAATGGCAAAGGGAACAGGGGAGCAGGCAGGAGAGGGACAGAAAAGGAACAGGGCTTAAAAAGCAGAATGAGAAAAAATGAAAATAAAGTTTTATAAGTGGTGAGGGGAAGAAGGATTGAAGCGAAGGGAGGGAAATGGGAAAAGAAGGACTAAGATGTGTTATGTCCGGGCACAAATTCCCCATGAGGAATGCAACCATTATCGTATGGAAGCCTGTACTGATCAAATCTTTTTTTTTTTAATCTATCAATTCAGTTGATCCTTTTGAAAGACTCAGTTTTTGTTTCCTAAATTTGTTTCTGTTACTTGTTTTAAAATCTTCTACTATATTTATTTCCATTCTCATCTTTATTACCAAATTCCTCCCAGTTTCCTTGTGTTTAGTTTTCTTTTTCTGATTTTTTAAGGTAGAGCGTTAGACTATCGACTTGAAATGTTTTTAATTTTTGTCCCTTATAGACATAAATTTTCCTTTAAAGCATGGCTTTTGATGCACGATCTAAATTTTGTTTTGCTGTTTGTGTTTTCATCATGTCAAAGTATTTCATCACACACATACAGAAATTAACACATTTCTAAATAACTAATTACGAATAGATGAAAGGACACTGCAGGACCCTGTACTATAACTTCACACCAACTCCAACTCTATTACCAAACTGAGTAGTACAGCACCTCCACTGCTATTTTCTACCTTTAAGATCTAAGAGAAACTATTTGAATTTTCTGAGCCTAATCTTCCCCATTTGTTACAGGAAAAACCCTCCTTGTATTTTAGATTTCTTTTGTAGAGATTACATGGTACAAAACACTCAAAGCCTTTGACACATGGTAGGTGGTAAATACATATTGTTTCTTCCTTTAGATAATTCGTTAGTCAGTGGGCAGAGATGCATTTTAATAATATTTTAGAGTGTTTTCACATTTCTTTTTCTTTTCATTTTTCTCCTTGCTTTTTTGTTTGTTTGTTTTAATACTTTCTTTTCAATATGTTTATCAGTGATGCAGCCTGGTCATGCAATTTAATGTTGGGGAAAATCTGGAATTTTAAATGAACTATAGATAGAGATTTTCTTGAGAGCTACTACATCAGGGAGGGCTGGCTGTCTCCTGGCAGGCAGTGCTTGAAGCACCCTAGCATGTGATGGGTCTTATAACAGGGCTATGAGGTACAGGGAGAAAGATATTGACCATAAGAGCTCCTTCTACTGGGTCATTTATGATGGGACTGCTGGTTGTTCATAACTGACTTAGAGCAGAGAACATCACTCAGCTATCCCATCAGCAATACATGACATCTGATATATACAATTTAAAGTGAGTGAGCTTTAATGGGGCTCACGGTTTCAAAATACTGAGTATATGTTTGCTAACTTCCAAAGAAGAAACATCGTGGCAGAAGGACGTGGCAAAGCAAAGCTGCTTAGTTCATTCTGCTGGAAGCAGATAAAACAGGGCCAGGAAAGAGAGGGCAGAGGATTAGATGCAACACTTAATGCCATGCCTCTGACATCTACCCCATGTACCTAGATGCAGATTTACTAGTCTTCTAGGTGTGTCTTAATCCGATAAAATTTATGTATCAGGATTAAGGGTAACAGCATTTTTCTAAAGAAAGCTACTTTTCCAGAATCCACTAAAGGAAAGTCTTGAAAATACATAAAAAGGAAAGCCACACAGGCCACTTCTGTGATGGACCCTAAACCAGTATCTGTATCTCCTTTCTTTTGCTTCAGGCTGGATCCAGGGTGCTATGGATAAAGTCCTGACCCTGGTCTTCAAGGAGAACAGAAGAATAAGACGAAGAATTTGTGAGTCTTCTATAAGGGAAAACAAAAACACAAGATTACAAATGCTGAGTTTTGTAAAAGGAAAACAATTATTGTGGCTAGCTTAGTGGTAGAGTACTCACATGTGCAAGGCACTGAGTTCCATCCTCAACATCAATAACAAAATGAAACAAGAACAAAAATGAGTACACAAACATCATTAAAACACACGATCAGCATTTATATTACACATTGACTTGTTTGAAATATTCTTAGAGTATATATATACACTCTTATAGGAGTCTATGACTAGCATTTTATGTAAAAATGTACTTCAACTGATAAAGTATTACTATACATATACAGCACAATGTGATACTTTGATATATGTGTAAATTGCAGAATCACTATAAGATAAGAAAGAAGAAAAAATATGTAGAAAGGAGACAAGAAAACTCAATGTCATGTTTTCTTTTTTACCTTAGAACTCTGGGACAGATCCTTGCTCAGCTCTACACTTAGGCATTCTAATCACTCAGGAAATCTTTGTTACAAGGTTTATTAACCATAGATTGACCCCTTCTATCTTACGCCCTTTCAAGACTGAGGACAGATACCAAGACAAAAGCTAAGTTATTTTCAGGGGATCTCAATTGCAAGTTTTCACAATGACCAGTTAGAGATTCCCTAGAATGAAGCAGGAAATTCAATCCTACAGTTATCTTGGTTTCTGGAATAAACAGAGCTTTGCAGATCACCTCATGAAGACATCACCTCTCCTCAAGCAATTTCCTGATGACAGGAACTGGCACTAAGCTCTTCACACACAAGGACAATCATAGGAATCAAATTGCTCCTAAAGCTGTTAAGGATTCCACCAGGGCTATGAAAAGCTGAACTGAAGAAATGGTCAGCTGAACCTTGGCCCACCTCGGGGAATCCTTAAAGGCTGGCTTTTAAGGATTTTGTGAGTGGATCAGTCCGAACTGCTGTATAAGAGTAAGACCTCTCTAGCTACTTTAGCTGGGATATTTCCTATTCTCCCTTACTAACTGTATAACTCCGCCCACAAAGTCTGGTGTCCTCTACTTGTGCACCCTGAAATTGTTTTTCTGTAATGAGTCAGTTAACTTGCTACTTACTTTCTTGGGGTAGCAAACTGACATACACCTGTCTTTTCGAGGGGATCTTCTTGGACTCCATCGACTGATGATTATACCAAGGTATCTAATATATCCAATAACTCATATTTGTCATTTCCATTGTAAGAAGAATATTTAAAACCTACCGTTTAAAAACACATTACTACTAACTGTGGTCCCCATGCCATGTGATAGATCTCAAAAACATATTATTTGTGTCTAACTGAAGCTCTGTACCCATTTGTTAGTGTCTCTTTATTCACTGCCTCTCCCTCTTCAACCCTCCCAGTCTCTGATAAACCATCATGACGCTTTTATAAGTTAAAAGACTTTTTGGATTCAATAAACAGACATTCCTCGTTTAAAGACTAATATAAGTTCCTGCCACTAACCTACTAAAATATTATTCACCAAGTGAGAAATTGTACTGTATATAGTATGTACATTGTAATATCAAGAACCAAAAAATAGTCAAAAGAAACTCCCAACTGATAATTTATTTTAATTTGCATAACTCTTACAAGTAGTACTATAATGTGTAAAAGAACAATAGAACTGTACAGTATAATCAGTGAAAATTATAGCACTAAATTACAGAAGAAGTGACTATAAAGCCTCATTGTTGCTTGTGTTCCTGCATCTTAAATCTGAATGCAGGCCTTAAATCCCAACACTGTTCCTTGGTGGTAAGTCTGAATGGTCCTTAAACAGGTAGGTCTTTAAAGGAGGAAAATCCGTGTAAGTGAGATTATGTGGTACTTGTCTTTCTGTGCCAAGCCTAAGTCTTAACAATCAGTTTAGCCCACTACCTACAGCTAAAGGCTTTTCTATCCACTTAACAACTCCCAGTAGGGGGTATTCTTCACTTTCACCAGTCAGGAAGAATGTAAGGAGAAAAGTGGCAAATACAGACCAATAATTTTATTCTAATCATTTTCCCATCTCTGTCCACTTCTCTTTTAAAAAGCATATAGCAAAAACAGTGAAGAAGAACCAAGAAAATAGGACAGAAGGTACATTTGTTGACAGTCCCAGCAGTGACAGTTATCCCAAGAGTAAAAGAAAAAATACATAAATAAGAGTTGAGCCTCAAACTAGATTTCATATTCAAAATAAATAAAGAGTTCTTGAAATCATTTTAAAAGCATTATATAAAAATTTATAAAAGATGTGGTAAGGATATTCAGGAAACACAAATCAGTTAATAATAAAGATGCCAGGCATTATTACAATTATGGAGCTAACAATTACAAATGCATCATTACCAGACCATAACCATAAAACTGAGATAAAAGAGGGAAAAATCTGACAATCACAAGTGTAGTTGAGAAAAAATAAATCAGTAAATTCTGGGGGCAAAAGAGATTTACATGACACTTTATAGAATTTTCTAGCTCCTGGTGGCTATAGTTTTCATAATTTATGGTAACAGTTAGTTTCTCTTCTCATAATATTATCCTGAGACATTCTCTTTAGCACACATGGGAACATGCTAAAAAATGTTCACTGAACCTTTATTCGTATAACATAAATCCGAAGTTACTAAAATACCCAGCAACTAAATTTGTGTATTCATACCACACAGCATTTAAATACCAGAGAGATTTAAAATGAGCTTTGTGGATAAATTTAAAAAGTACTGACGCTGAGCAACTTGAGTTGCAAAAGAATACATATGGAATAATATAATTCATGTAGCATTTAAAACCATGAAGAAAAATTATGCTCATTTATATTTATATACACACAAAACGTGGAAGTTAAAAATACTCCCCGAATTCAGGAACCAGATCATCCTTAGAAGGGTAAAGAGAGGGAGATATAAGAGCACGCGGTGATCTTCATCTGTATCTGACACACATTAAAAAAGAAAGAAAACATGAGAGAAATGTTAACTTAAAATAGCTGAATTTTGAGTACTTATGTGCTTGGGTTTTTTGTTGTTGTTGTTGTTGTTGTTGTTTGTTTGTTTGTTTGTTTCCTATATGCTTCAAGTGTTTCAAATGGAAAGAAAAATTAGATAAAAAAATACATTCATTTTAATTTATTTGGTACCCTGCACTATTGTGAAAGCCTTCCAGAGACTCCTGAATGCTAAATTTATGCAAAGTTTGGTTTAATGAACTTCAACTCTGGGTGGGAACTTTCCATGATTAGGGAGTACAGTCACATACCTGTCTGTTTTTGAAACACCTTATTGTTTTTGGATAAAACAGAACAGATTATTTTTTTGATCCTACAAATATTTCTGGCCCCTGAGAACAGCTAACTCAATTGAAAACAAAACTCCCATAGGATTTTGACTGGATCCAAGGGAGCAGAGGGGTCAGAGGTCACACTGATAAATCTAATAATGAAATCAGTCAAAGGTTTGTCAGTCTGAGTTGACTGCCAGAACATTTTGTCTTAAGAATAGGTAAGAAAATATTATTTGTAGGAAATATAACATTACTCACAAAAAATATCTCTTTCTGTCAGAAGCATGTTCATTAATGGATTAACAAGAAATTTGCTTGGAAAATTTCTTGGCAATAAAAATTAAATTAGAATATTTTCAGAGAGGTAAATGACAGCATTTTTATCTTTGAAAGAGAGACAGAGACTTTTATGAGAAAAATAAGCCATTTGTTCACCGTACTTATTTTCATTCTAATAAATATTGAATTATCTAACTAAATTTCAGTGAAAATAACATAAATCCAAATCTAACATTGTCATTTAAATCAATTTGAGGTAAATATCTGCTTGGACAGCTGGTACAAAACAGAATAAATATTTATTTCAAAATGTCACGAACACATTGGTTTTATTCAGTTAGCTCCTCACGGAATGATTCAGAAGTAAGGGCCCTGGTGAGGGCCAGCGAGAAAATGCTATGGCACCCTGGGGATTGCTGAGGGCACTCTTGGCAGCAGTTAAGGAAATACCAGCAATCGCATAGGATTGGATGCAGATATAAAACTCAATCCATATTTCTATTGAAAATAGGTCCCTTAGAAGAAAGTACAGCATTGCTGCCCTCATTTTGTTAGCATCTTGTAGGCGATGAGTACTTATTACTGTGGGTCAGCAGTAAGCACTTCCATTTCATAGCAATACCGTCCACACGGCAAGGCATAAATGGCTGGAAAAGGAAGACATTCGGCATGACAAGCAGTCTTTTTCCCTTAAAAATAAAAAATCCAATTCTGTTTTTATTAATTGAAAAATATTTGCCTAAATGGAGTCATTTGTTTAGCACAATATATGGATTGTTACTGAAGAAATAAGAAACCAAAAAGAAAACCATCTATTCACCTGAGGATATCAGGGGAAAAATGAATAATTTATTTTACACCCTGCATGTGTCAGGAAATGAGTCATTTAGTTATTATATGCAACAACCATTTATTCTTTATGGCATGTGTATGAGATGTACACTGTTTTCCCTATGTAAAACCTGATAAAAGCTGGAATGCTGTTTAAGGTGTTGCCTGACAGCATGCAGCTCACAAGGAGGGAGATGTGGTGTGAGAGGAAATCAGGATTGAGCACAAGGACCGTGACCCTGTAGCTTTCTCTACCTTCTTTTTTAAGTTTTTTGTTTTGTAAAATGTTCAGAATGCATGCTCGCCTAACTTCGGCCATAACAGAATTATAGGCATGTCATACTTGCATGATCAATATTGTTTTATTTATTTATTTATTTATTTATTTATTTTTTGTGTGTGCCAGGGATCAAACTTAGGGCCTTGTGTTTACCAGGTAGGTACTGTGCCACTGAACTATATCACTGACCCTTGCTATTACTTTTAAAAGTCTATGCTTCATTTTTCACAAAGACCATTCACCATACTCATAACTAATGAATATTACCTTTCTTTGATATCTTATAGGCTTGAAGTAATGATTCTTGTTTAGTTTGCCATTATTGTGCATTGGCCTTTGATCTAAGCTCTTGCAACTTTTACAATAATCTTTTGAAATAAATGTTTATATTTCCTTATTTTACAGATAATACAATTGAGGCTTAGGTAACATGTTTGAAATCTTGCAACTAGCAAATGCAACACTGGAGTTTATATGTTTGAAAAATGCATGTACTGTGTATAACTAACCATGAATTCTTTGGCTGCATTAATTTTCATAACTTTGGTAAAGTAGAATATGTTTGCCTTTTTAAAAATGATCTGCTGGTTATTTATCTTGGTAAGAACTATCAGTTTGTTCTATTGTATGACAAGTGACTCCCAAACTCACCAGCCTCAAATTGTAATTGTTTAGTACTACTCACAGTCCTGGGTTGAGTACAGCTAGCAGGAAACTTGGTGTAGAACTCTTGCCATATGTCTCCAATTCTCCTTTGCACAGGGAACTACACATCAGTGACTTAATAAGAAGCATACTTACTAGTCTCTATTCCCCATTCCAGGAACAGTGATCTTGAAAGTATTATAATATTCTGGGCAACAAAGGAGCTATGAAAATCTGTTATCCTTATACCTAGTGTTTGACTCCAGTTCTTGATGCAAAGCTCCTAAGTGCCTGGGTGTATATTGGCTAAGATGAGCCCACTTTATTCTAAAAATGAGACTTTTGATGGGGTCTGATGGCTAATAAGATCAGATTGAAGGCTTAGAACTTTTACCACAACCAGGCTTCTGATACCAAAGAGGGGATGGGAAGAGTTAATAGTCAGTCATGTTGTCTGTTCCCAGCTGAGCTTGGTGGACTGTGGAGTCTAAGCAAGCAGGTGGGCACCACCAGTTCCAGAGGCCCAGTGGCCTGGCATAAGTGCCCTGCGCACTTTCCCCTGAGCTCAGCTTGTTTACCAAAATAAAACTACACCCAGACATATAAAAGTCACCATCCCATAAATCCAACATAAGAATAGAATATTAAAAGCTGTCAGAGAGAAAAGACAGATCACTTATAAGGGAGAACCTATCAGAATCACAGCAGACTTCTCAGCACAAACAATAAAGTCAAGAAGAGCATGGAGTGAAGTATTGAAGATCCTAAAGGAAAATGATTTCCAATCTAGATCGATGTACCCTGCAAAACAGTCCTTCAAAATCGATGGTGAAATAAGATACTTACATGCCAAAGAACAGCTGAAGAACTTCATGATCACCAAGCTAATCCTGCAAAATATTGAAAGACAGTTTAGATACACTTAGGAAAAAAATCACAAGGCAAAGCAGATAATTAAACAGAACAGAAAGATAAGGATGCAACAGCAGACAGATAACATGTCAACAATAAACCAACAGACAACAGTTATAACCATTAATGTAAATGGTCTCAATGCACCAATTAAAAGAAACAGACTGGCAGAATGGATCAAGAAACAAAATCCAACCACATGCTGTCTACAAGAAACCCATCTAACCCCAAAGGATACTCACAGACAGAAAGGGAAGGAAAACAATACTTCATGAAACAGTAATCCCCCAAAAATCAGGAGTAGCCATTCTATTTACAGACAATGTGAACCTTAAACCAATAATGATAAGAAGAGATAAAGAAGGTCATTACATACCGGTTAGAGGAAAACTTCAAGAGGAAGAGACAACGAACTTAAATATATATGCACCAATTTCCAGAGCACCCAATAATATAAAACAAGTATTGACAGAAATGAAAAATCAAATTATCAGTAACACAATTGTAACAGGAGACCTTAACACACCATTGACACCAAGGGACAGATCAACCAGACTGAAAATCAGCAAAGAAATAACAGAACTGAATCACACTTGTGAATAAATGGACTTGATAGACATGTACAGAGTGTTCCATCCAACAACATCAGAATACACATTATTTTCAGCAGGACATGGGTCATTCTCTAAAAATAGACCATATATTAGCTCACAGAACATATTTAAGTTTTTCTTTTGTCTTTTTCCTTTTTTTATCAGTACCGGGGATCAAACTCACACTGCCTGCTTGCAAGGCAGGTGCTTATGCCACTGAGCTAAATATCCAGCCCCATGGAACATATTTAAATAAATGCAAAAGAGCTGAAATTATCCCTTGCATGTTACCAGATCACAGCTCTTTGAAATTAGAAATTAATGATAAAATATACTGCAAAAATACCACAAACACATGGCAACTGAATAACACACTCTTGAGTAATCAGTGGGTCACAGGGGAAATTAAAGATGAAATTAAACAATACCTACAAGAAAATGAAAATACAAATACAATTTACCGGAATCTATGGGATGCAATGAAAGCTGTCCTCAGAGGAAAATTTATTGCAGAGTTTCCACATCAGGAAAACAGAATGAATACAAAAAAATAACCTGATGCTACCCCTCAAACATCTAGCAAAAGAAGAGCAAGTCAAGCCCAAAGCCAAAAGAAGAGAGGAAATTATAAAAGTCAGAGCAGAAATCAATGCAATAGTGACTAAGAAAGCAATCCAAAGAATCAATGAATCAAAGAGTTGGTTCTTTGAAAGAACAAATAAAATTGATAAGCCCGTAGCCAACCTTACTTTAAAAAGGAAAGAAAAATCTCAAATTCATGCAATAAGAAATGAAAAAGGTGAAATCACTACATACTCTATAGAAATACAGAAGATCAGCAACACCTGTTTCGAAAACCTCTAGTCTCAAAGGTTTGATAACACAGAAGAAATAGACAGATCCCTAGAAACATATGAAGAACAAATGCTAAGTCAAGAGGATGTAAAACTGCTGAATAACCCAATTTCTATTGATGAAATTGAAAATGTAATTAAGTCCTTACCTACGAAGAAGAGCCCAGGCCCAGACAGATTCACTGCAGAATTCTACAGGAATTACAGAGAAGACCTAAGGCTGACACTCCTCAAACTCTTCAATGAAATTGAAAGGGAAGCAATCCTTCCTAAGTCATTCCTGGAAACAAATATTACTCTAGTACCAGAACCTGAGAAAGATCCCACTAAAAAAGAGAGCTACAGGCCAATTTCCCTAATGAACATAGATGCAAAAATCTTCAATAAAATATTGACAAATAGAATACAGAAAATCATCAAGATTATACACCATAACCTTCCCAGGCATGCAGGAATCGTTAAGATACACAAATACATAAATGTAATCTACCATATCAATAAAGCCAAAAGTAAGAATCACATGATCATTTCTGTAGATGCAGAAAAAGCTTTTAATAATGTCAAACATTCATTCATGATAAGAACTTTACAGAAAATTGGAATAGGTGGTCTTTACCTCAGTATAATAAAGGCCATCTACAACAAACTAACAGCCAGTATCATACTAAATGGCCAAAAAATGAAGGCCTTTACTTTAAAATCAGGCACAGGACAAGGATGTCCTTTATCACCACTCCCATTTAATATAGTACTGGAAATACTAGCCAGAGCAATTAGACAAGATAAAGAAATAAAAGGGGTAAAGATAGGAATAGAAGAAGTTAAATTACCATTGTTTGCAGATGACATGATACCCTACATAGAAGACTCCATAAACTCCATTGAAAGACTCTTAGATATAATGAATAAATTCAATAATGTAGCTGGATACAAAATCAATAGTCAAAAATCAATAGCATTCCTTTACACTAATGAGAAAATCACAGAGAGAAATAAGAGAAGCCACACCCTTCATACTAGCAACCAAAAAAGTGAAATATGTAGGAATTACTCTAATGAAAGAAGTGAAAGACCTATACAGGGAAAATTATAATACACTGAAAAAATAAACTGAAGATGATCTCAGAAAATGGAAACGCATCCCTTGCTCATGGATAAGAATATTGTGAAACTGGCCATTCTCCCATAACTCTTATACAAATTCAATGCAATCCCAATAAAAATACCATCAACATACCTCATAGATCTAGAGAAATCACTCCTAAAATTCATCTGGAGCGAGAAGAGACCTAGAATAGCAAAGACAATTCTAAGCAACAAAGGCAAGGCAAGAGGCATCACAATCCCTGACTTGAAGTTATACTACAAAGCAACAGTAGTAAAATCAACATGGTACTGGAATCAAAACAGAGCCAAAGATCAAGGGAATAGATTAGAAGATACAACCACAACTACAAACACAGTCAACCACCTTATCTTTGATAAAGGAGCCAAACAGGTTCACTGGAAGAATGACAGTCTCTTTAATAAATGGTGTTGGAAAAACTGTCTCTCCATATGCCAGTAAAACTGGACCCATGCCTATTACCATGTACTTAATTAAAATCTAAATGGATCAATGATCTGAATATTAAAATAGAAACACTAAATCTGTTGGAAGACAAATTGGTTAGAAACCTTGAAGACATAGGAGTAGGTAGAGAATTCATAAACAGTACTCAAACTGCACAGGAAATACTTCCCTGAATCAGTAACTGGGATCACCTCTTATTAAAAAGCTTCTGCATGTCAAAAAAACCTCCAGTATAGTAAAAAGAAAACCCACAAACTGGGAAAAAATCTTAATGAACTGTCCCTCAGACAAAGGACTTGTGTCTAAAACATATAAAGAATTAAAAAAACTCAGACCCCCAAAATTTCAAAGATCCAATCCAAAAATGGGCATCTGAGATGAATTTATACTTCTCAGATGAAGAAATACAAATGGCAAATAAATACATGAAAAAATGTTCATCATCATTAGTCATTAGAGAAATGCAAATTAAAACCACACTGTGATTCCATCTCACTCCTGAAAAAATGGCCAGAATCAGAAAACCAACAACAACAATGCTGGAGAGGCTGTGGTGAAAAACGAACTCTCCTGCACTCTTGGTAGGAGTGTAAACTGGTGCAACCATTGTGGAGGTCAGTCTGGAGATTTCTCAAAAAGCAGGGATTGGAAGTCCCATTTGTTCCAGCTTTCCCACTTCTAGGCATATTCCCAGAAGAACTGAAAGCATCGTACCACAGTGATATATGTGCACCCATTAATTATAGCAGCACAATTTGTAATTGCCAGATGTTGGAAACAACCTAAGTGACCATCAACTGAAAAATGGATAAAAAAGTTTTGATATTTTTATACAATGGAGTACTACATAAAGAAGGACCACATTGAGATATTTATAAATAAATGGACTCAGCTTGAGACCATACTCATAAGTGAAACAAATCGAACTCACATGTATGAATACCGAATAGTTTCCCTATTTTAAGAAATTATTCAGATATATAAAAGTATGTGATAATCATGATTCCCATTATGTAGCTTTGAAGCCTTATAAAGTTTTCACTCATTAATTGGAATGGCTTTATTCTGGTCTGTGTGATATTATTGCCGGTGATGATGTGAACAGCTATTTTGAAGAAAACAAGACATCATAATAGCTAGTGCTGGTTTAATATCATCTTGTTTTGAAGTCACACCAAACTGTTGTTCTTCTGTCTCCTTTGGTTTTATTATGCTGTATCTTATTGGATTTTATTATATGTGATAGTATAAACAAAAAATTTTATAAGTAAAGAGATAATATAGAAACCATTGTTTGTTTTCCATTAGCTGGTTCTAAATACCCTGTAATACTTTCATCCTTTTGAATGGTTTCACACTGCCTTGATATGTTTGATGTTATACTATATGAAGTTATACTCAAATATTTCAAGGAAAGAGACACTATTGTAACTACTATTAAGTCGGGTTATCTTGTGGTGAAGTACTAGGTTGCTGAAATTGTTATGCTTTGACCTGTATTGTTACGTTGTTATGTTCTCTTTTATCTCAATCTCCCCTTCTTAAAAAAATATTTATTTTTTTTTTATTTTTTTTAATTAAGGGGAAAAATAAAAAAAATTAGCAGGATATATTATAGTAACTTTTTTGATTTCCTATTAACTTGATTTGAAGCCCTGTATTGCTCCAACCATCTTGTTTTGATTAATTTTACTCTGTTTTGTTCCATTTGATAGTATCAAGTTTGAGGGTAGAGGCAACTACTTTGAAGGCAATAAGATTCACTATGACATCCATTCTGGTTTGACTATTATCTTCTTTTGAAGTCCTGTAATATCTCCAATGATTAGATTTTATTGGTCTAGTTCTGTAATGTTTTGTTCAATTTTATTGTACCTAATGATATAGGCAATTCTTTTTAAGTTAGCAAGAGGCATTATGGTAAACATTGTTGATTACCTTGTATTCTGTTTTTACATCATGTACTATGTCCATCCTTTATTTTGACTGACTGATTTGTATTGTCATATTTGGTTTTATTCTATTCCAAAAAAAGTAATAAGAACTATGGGTTTAATAAAACCCAAAATGTGTAAATGTTGTTGTAAAAAAGAGAGGAAAAAAAGTGCTCTAAAGTATACAACTGCAAGTGTGTTTAAGTGTGTTAAAATAGGTGACCATATTACTAGGGTTTGTTGCATCACAGAACAAAACTGTTTGCAGTCTCACTGTTTGAATGTCCAATTTGTATGCTTTAATCCTGTAACTTGAACATCTATTTCTAAGATGACAATATGTAATCTATTAACTAGTGATTTCTTACTGTTTTTTTTTTTGAAATTCTATATTACTTGTACCCTTATACTGTTTTTTCTGCTTTAAATAAAATTTTAAAAAAAGTCAGTCACGTCTGTGTGTTGAAGCTTCTGTAATAGTTCCAGAGATACAGAACATGGAGGCTTCCAGTTGCAGGACACTTTCATGTGCTGGGAAGTTGGTGCACCTCACTACAGTGACAGAGCTCCAGAGCTCAGACACTTACAGAGTTACCCAATATAGTGTTTTAGACATGGATCTTCATCTGAATCCTTTATGTCTGTTACTGATGTAACTGACCGACAAATGTGCTTCCTTAAGCTGCAAGCTTTTCTAGCAAATCAGTCAAACCTGAGAAGAAGATCATGGAAACATTTGCTTTAGAGACAGGTCAGACAAAAGTGTAGCTAGTAAGGAAACTTACTACTGGCTATTAGCAGCTGAAGTATGTGGTGACAGTAAAAGGAAACTGGACTTTAGTCTGTGCTGGGGACTGTCTGCACCAACTCTGCTGTTGACTTCTAGGAGAGCTAGTTGGTGCCACAGTTAGTGTGGTGTTCACAGAAGTGTTGTGTATTAAGTGTTGAGAAAACAAGAGGGAAAAACAGCTTATTTCTTCCTATTTTCATGGCAGCAGCAAAAGCATCAAAGGACAAAGGGATACAAGCAAGGTCACTCCGGTCTGGGCCCCAGAAATTCATTATATATACCTCTTTTTGTTGGAGAAAACAAATCATATAATTGAGCTCAGATTGATAGATGAGGCAATATTTTCTGTCTCTATGGGATAAATTTCAAAATAATACAAAAAAGTCATAGATTAAGAAAGGCTTGAAAAACAATTGGAATTGACCATGCAATCTGCCACAATATTTATTTTCTTTTCTTATGTTTATTTATACACATCTATAAGATTTTTAAATGCATATATAATATATTACCAACTTTTTTGCCCTGTAACAAGTTATTAAATTTATACTCTTTTTCTGTAGTAAGTTGTGTTACTCTGTTTCAGCTCCTGTAACAAAATATACTGAATTGGGGAATTATAAAGAACAGAAATTTACTGCTCACAGTCCTGGATGATTGGAAGTCTCAGATTAAAGTCCTGGCTGATTCGTGTCTGTTGAAGGCTTTCTGCTTCATTGTGGGCAGCTTGTTGCTGTGTTCTCAAAGGCTGAAAGCATGAACAAGTCCTCTTAGACATCTTTTATAAAGACAAATATTCCATTAATGAAGCTTTGCTCTCACATCTTTTTTTTTTTTTTTGTACTGTAGATTGAACTCATGATCTTGCACTTGCCAGGCAGGTGCTGTTCCACTGAGCAATACGCCTGGCTGACCCTCACATCTGAATCGCCACTCAGATGTTCCACTTTCCAACACTACTGAACTAGATATTAAGTTGCAGCACACAAATTTATGGCATCCACAAACATGCAATCCAAAGTAGAATTCTTAAAATTATTTTGTTACTATTTTGCTCTGAGAGATAAAAGTAAAATATAGTGTTTTTACTTGCTTTTTGTATTGGAAGTTGTCAACATAGTTTAAGAAACAGCTATTCAAAATTAAACATGTAAGGCAGCTAAACCAAATCAATAGTCTTCTGCTTTTAATAACAGGTTTTATAGAGAATTATTCAATATTAAAAGCTTTGCTTTTAGTACATAAAAGGGAGCCAGAATAAAGAGAAAATGTTTTACTTGTGATAGCGAGAATTTAGGGAAATATTTTCACATGGGAGCTCTGTCCGTATTTGACCAGTTAATACTGCTCTGACTCTGGCATAATTGATTAACCTCTCTGGATTCCAGTTTCCTGATGCGCTAACCAGAGATGACGACAAAATGTGCTCCCTCTTTGTTGTGAGAAGTATATGCGATAGTACTGGCTCTTTAAGTGATTTCAATAAATGTAAGATTTTTTTATAGTTATTAAGATTTGAATAGTAAATAGCTATTGTATTTAACTATCACATTAAATAAACTAATGACATTGCATATATTTTGCACTTTCTAAGACACTTATACTTTCTTCAAAAATATTTTTTCAGTGTTGGTGTTTCTTCATAATACATATTCTTCATTGTTTCTTTCATTTTACTCTTTGCCCTGATTTCTTTTATCACATTCATTTAATTCTCTAGTTGGTTGTCTTCCGCATTTGTGTGTTTTGATTTTTCTCCCCCTCTTTTGGAGACTTGATTTTTGTAAGCTGATGCTGATCCCCACTGGAGTGCTCTATAGAGAGACTTCCGGCTCAGGCTTCAGTCCTGGTTGCGCAGATCATCCTCTCCTCTCCTTGAAGTTTCTATTTCATTTAATTTGAGGTCAGCTCAGTTCTATTCATCATGGTTTTGTTAAGCTGCTACTCTGCGTCAGGCCTTGTAGGATGCTCTGGAAATAAGAGTGAAAAACAGTTCTCAAAGATCTCCACTAACTTTCTTCAAAATACACGAGATACGATAAAAAGTTACAATGAATGCTTTAAATTTTAAAAATTTATTATAGTAAAGACCCATTGCGATTAATCTTCTTAAAATACTTCCTCTCACTTTGAACACACTAATTTCATAGTTGTTACCAAGATTTTGAAACCATAATGTTGCTGTATTCTCCAGCCTGAACTTGAATTCACTGTGTAACCCACACTGTCCTCAAACTCATGACAATCTTTCAGTTTCTTGGGGGTACTGGGATTACAGCTGTGCTGCACCACACCTGGCTGTTTGCCTCTTTCTGAAGCAATTTTGAAAGTCCTCTTTCATGAATGTCTTTAGTTGTGTCGTCATGGCTGGTTTGATGTTGTGAATTGGTTCAAATTCTGCATGTTTCCTGGTGACTTTGACTTTGAAGAAGAGCCAGAAGTCAAACAGTGTCAGATCCAGTGGATAAAGAGGTTGAGGATAAGGTTGATATTATGGTGTTCTGTTGATGTTGTTCTGGGGGTTGAACTTATGACCTCACACTTGCCAGGCAGGTGCTTATGCCACTGAGCTAAATCCCCAACCCTCGCATTGTGATTTTGTTCACAAGTCTGATTTTCCTTTGGACATTGCTTGGCAGCACCATTCACCATATTTTTGTTCATATCTCACAAAAAACCAACAAAAGACTTCCAGAGCTGCTACAAAGAATGGCAATAATTATTAAGTATCTTGAAAACAAGGCAGAGAATTTTGAGAAGGATTAATGGTAAAGTGTCTTTTTCTGTAAGGCTATTTTAAAATTTAAAATTCATTATGTATTTCTATCCTTCTTGGCAGTGGTAAGATATTTGGGTGCATATTAGGATCGAAGTATACATGGGTATTGTGGAGACTCCAGGATGACTTTATGCCCAGATTTCTCCTTGAGCAGGCTTGTAGGGGAAGGGGCTTAAGGGCTTAAAGGATGAGTTTGAATCATCTGGATAGGAAAAAGAAACTAGAAATAATTATTAGGCACAAAAACACTGCTGGTAAAGATAAGGACCACAAAACCATGTCCAGCATAGCAGAAATATATATTTCATGATTACCAAAGCATGAAGCATTGAGTGAGGTGAATCTAATGTTTTGGTTATTTCTATCTTAATGACTACTGAGAAAAACAAAAGCTTGAAAGAGTTCTATGGATAAGAGGGATAAAAAAGATAATATAAAATATAATACAGTACAATTTCAGTTTAAAAGCAACCTTGCTGTTTATTTATTCTATAAGAAGAGGACTGATACCACTTACTTTGCAATTCTCTTTTCTCCTAGATCCTTGCTTCATTATGTTGAGAAGAATAATATGGCACTGAGAATTGAGAATTTTACAATATAAAACTAATATCCAGGAAACTTGAAGTTGGAATAAAATAGAGAACAACCTATGTATGTAGCTGGGATATTTGGAAAGTTTAGATTCAAGAGTGAAAACTATTTTCAAGAATAACAGCCATTCATAAGACAAGAGGGGTGGCCAGGCTGAGGTTTTCTATATAGCATTACTGTATTTTCTACAACATTTTCATATCTTCCTATGTGAAGGCATTTACTTTTTTAAAGTGATTGAAAAATCATTTAGTTTTTCCTAGACTACTCTTAGAAATATATCTCATATATTTACATATAAATATGAATATAAACTATTAGAGTTCTTTTTTGTAAATTTAGTTTACATTTTTACCCCAAGAAATATTTGTACTCTCTCTTACTATTGTGATGTCAATTAGGGAGTTGAGTTCTTTGCCAGACGTGAATTTTAAAAATATTATAAATAATTTTAGCAAATATTTCTGAGTTATTATCAAATTTGATGAAAAGGATAATAACTAAGGCATCAAACTACTTTCTAGACTAAACCTTAAAATATGAGAAAAGACATTCTCTTGCCTATAGATGTAAATACTAGTCCATGTTTCTGAGCCTATGTTCTGCATCAGTGAACTAAAGATGGCATATAGTATATTGAGCTGCATTCAGTGCTTGGAATCATTTTCTCACATCAATACATCTTCAAAGAAACTAACACGGGAAACATCAGACACGAGAGAGCCATTGAATTTTAATCAGCAATTTATTATATGAATTTCAAATGTGGAAGCAATTTCCTCCAAATATTTTTGAAATTGAGTTTCATCACAGAAATACAAATGATTATATCGAGTCTTAATTCATCTTATGGCCTTTAAAAAAGCTTAAGCCCTGGTGGAAATAGTCTTAGTTATGACTTCTGCACTTGTGGGCATTCTGGAAAGTGATCTGTTCTTTATTCACATGCACTAACTTTTTCACTCTTTTGTAGTTGGTTTCTAGATAGTTTAAAGAGAAAGTGTGATTTATCAGTTACATGTCTTTTAAAGTTCATGTCAATGACACTCTATAAAATCCAATCACTGCCTTTATTCAGTTTGCCCACCTTATTTTACAGATTCTGAGATGAATTGCTGAACGAGATGGGAAACTTGAGCTACAAAAAGCATTCAAGGAGAAAGTGACACATTTTTGACCATCCACAAAATTCTCATCCTAAATTATGAAGGAAGCTGTATAGTTTTAAAATTCACCCTTGACAAAAGTGTTATGTGAAGTTGAATGAACGGCAAAAGAGTCAGTTGCAGAATTCTCTCTCCCTATTTCTTATTATCTATCTTTCATTTTGCTCATTTCTATTACCTGTGTTTTGCTTTGGTCTTTTATTTACTTATACTTTGTATTTCTCATTTAAAAGAAACCATTTAATATTTTAACTTGTGTGTCTGATTTATTTCACTTTTTAAATTTTTTATTTTTATTAGCACAGCCAGTACAGAAGCCAGTATGAAGATTTCTCAAAAACTAAGATTAGAAATTACGTTTGATTCAGAAATTTCTTTCTAATCTTGAAATAGTTGAAGACATCATAGCCTAGTTGTTTACTCTTGGCATGATAGCATAGATATGTGTGTTAACTTAAACCATTTTGAGATGTAAGGGCAAAAGTAATTTTTCACTGATGGAATAGATGTTTATTGTCTCTTGGATATGCCTCAGTTTTGTATCAAACTGAGGAATGTTACAATTCCATAATCATGCTAGCTGCTAAAAAGCTATTCGAACCACTCATACCATCTTACTAGCTTTCTATTAATTAGGTGTTGAATCAAGCCTTTTACATGTGACCATTTTACATTCATGTGCAACATGTAATTCTATTTAAAGCTTACACTTTGGCTTCTCTATTCCCCTCAACAATCAAAATCGGTGCTAGAGGTTAAATAAAGATATTGACTCAAATGAGATTTTCTGCAAAAACAAAATGAGAAACTGCTGGGTGAAATTTAAGAGAAACAAAGGGAATGTGTCATGAACAGGAATGATAATAATATGGAATACAGAAAACTTAGTGTTATTTGAACTTTTCCAGAACAGTGATGAAAATTGAAGCAAGTCATTCGGTTGTTTGATGTAATTAATTCCCATTTCTTGAAGAAGGGACAAATGTAATAGATATACAACACTGCTATATTTCATGGAACTAACCAGAATGAAATCTCCATAGTCATAATAGTCATATAATGTAAGTATTGACTATAATAGAAGTGGAATTTAATGAGCAACAAAACACTAAAAGTAAAGGAATACATTTTATTTAAAGCACTAGTACTAATTAGTTGGTTGTTATCTTTGGATGTGTAAGATAAAAAATAAATATCAAAGGTAAAATAGATGACAAAAATAACTTGGGATGATTATCTTTAATTTTAAAGAATTTTTATCACTTACAAATAATGTGAAAACTTTTCCCAGAAAGTAATGTTCTCTAAAAGTTTAATATTTTAGTAATATATCCACAAAATTTTTTTTACTATTGGACAGAAAATTATTTCTATCTGTGTGTAGTTTTTCTGAGAAAAGATAATTCACTCTTTACAAATATGATGTGATTATACTTTGACACACATGATAACTAAGAGGCTAATCTGTTCACTAAACGCTTAGGGTGATTCCCATCCAGAACTAAAGTTCATAGAGTAAGTCACGGATGTCCAGACAATGTGAGTAATGTGCTTAAACAGACATTCCTTCTGGCGATTTGAAGCATGAGTTATTTATACCTTTTTTTTTAAAGACTGAGTAATGAATTGTTATGGTCTTTATCTAGCTGTCCCCACAAAGCCTCATGGATCATAAGTGGGAATTTTTTGAGGTGGCTGGATCTAGGGTGTGTGATAATGGGATCAAGATTGTGATGCTAGAAAGATTCACAGTGAGATGGTAGGCTTATGGCTGCCCTGCTCTGGGTACCAGTGCTGCCTAGTGTAAGGTTGGGTAGCTTGGCTAAGATATAAGAGGCAGAAAGAGATTTGCTCCCTGTGACATGCAGCTTGCTGCTTTTTCTGCCTTCTGCATGATCTGAACTTTGTTTTAAATTTTATTTTAAAGAAGATAAAACAATAAAACCAATAAAAACAAACCAGTATAAGAGATATAGGCTAAAAACATTACAAAATCAACAATAGTACCATAATGCCTCCTGATGTCTTCAAAATAACTGCAGATAACTTCGGACCTAGTAAAATCAAACAGAACAGAATAGAATAGAAATAATAAACACAAGACAATGAATGCAATAAAGGACTTCAAAATAAGCCAATAGTAAATCCAAAATTGCTATCGTAAGTATCTTGTTATCTCTGAAATAGCTGCTCCTGCCATTGGATTTGAAAAACTAAACAAAACAGAAGAAAACACAATGCAGCAAAACAATGGAAACATCACAGGACCTCAAAACAAGACCACAGAGAACCAACAATAGCTGTAATACTCAGAAGGAGATCCCCTTCTCCCCAGACGTCACACTGTGTACCACTGTCCTCTGAACCCATGATCAGGCCACTGGCCCAAGACCTGCAATGCTAGTGGCACGCCAAAGCGCCATAGCATCCAATTGCATTTCACCTCCGGAGCTATCATCACAGTCTGTTTCTCCAGATAAGCTGGTCACAGACAGCCAGTGGAGGGTGGGAAGATGCGGGTGTAGAGTGGGCTGTGAGATGGTGCTTCTTGTTTGCCAGCCCACACACCAGAAGGGCCTGGGTCCTGGCTGTTCCAGTCTGGCGGGGCTCTGTGCATGGCGCCGGTTCCCAGACAGGGTTTGATCCCTGATGTGTCCTCTCTGCTCCTGGTTGGCAAATGGCCTGTTTTTTTGTTTGTTTGTTTGTTTGTTTTGTTTTGTTTTTGTTTGTTGTTGTTGTTGTTGTTTTTTTACTCTGTGATACACCTCTGTCATGTGCCACCCTGCTTTGGAGCCAGCTGTTTGGGACTAAAACCTCTACAAACTGTGAACTAAATAAACCTTTCCTCTTTTAACTTGGACTTGAGATATTTTGTTTCAGCAATGAGCAAAACAAACAAGACATTTACCAGTAAGGGAATAATTGCATTAAAAAAAACTTGAGAGAAAAGTGATTGAGACAGTATCTTGATATGTAGTTCACATTGGCTTTGAACTCACTATAGAGCTCAGGGTTGTCTTGAATTCTTGGTGATCCATCTGCCTCAGCCTTCCGAGTGCTAGGATTACAGGCTTGTACCAACACACGTGATGCATAGATAAAATAAAAAAAAAAAAAAACAATGTAATAATTTATGTATTTTAATATTCTAACATCTTTCATTTGTGTAAGTCAGGTTTTGTTTCAGTAAAGATATTCATTAATCCTTGAACATCTGAAAATGCTTTGCTTGCTTTCATTCGTGAAAAATCATCTGGCTGGGCATAGGACTAATTACTTCTAAATTTAATGTGTAACCTGATGTCCTGTTGGCATTAAATGTTAAAGGAGATGAATTAAACAACAAATGGTTTAGAAACAGCCTGACATTTGCTGCGGCAGCACTATTGATCTTCATGCAAAGGACTTACGATTTAGGTGACTTTGAATTCATGCCCATTCTAAAAATAGTTTGTATCATTTGCTGATTGAAACAACTGAGCTACATGATTTCCACAGAACTTCCCAATTCCCAGACTTTATAGCTTATTATCATATTTTACATTACTAGAATGTATCGAAATACTAAGTTTATTAAGTAATTAAAGGATATAGACCAATAGTTGAAAAGAGGTGCATTTTGCAATATTTGGTCGAATTTTCTTTTTTGTCAAAGAAGAGAGATATAACTTTTTCTTTTTTTTTTTTTAAATTCATTGTATGTGAAGATATGGGCAACTGTTTGGAAGAAAACATGACATTACAGTAACCATAGTAAATAACCTATTATCTTGCTTTCTAATCTGTGTCACTTACATTGTTTTCTTCTGATCCATTTTATTCTGTTTTATTGTTAGTTTTACCCTCTTTAAAATAAAAGAAAAAATTTCTTTTTTTAAATTTTATTTTATTTAACACAACATTTAACACATTTAAAACAACACCTACTCTCTGGAACACTTTTCAAGTGATTTACAAAGTTATATATAATTTTCTACAATTGATTAATTATAGGCATAATTACCTACAGTAGATCAATTAGAGATGTAATTTTGTAGAGTTTATTATTTTCATTAACTAGCAATTTCTTGGGGCTGAGAGTTTAGCTCAGCAGCATAAGCACCTGCCTGGCAAGCGTGAGGTCATGAGTTTATCACTGGTACAAAAAAAAAAAAAAAAAAAAATTAGCAACTTCTTTCTCAATTGTTCTAAATTTGACAATTTTAAATACAAGACATCAGTATTTCTCCTGGAATAAGTAGTTTATTTTACTTACCATAACGTTCTCTAAGTCATTCATGCAGTCTCATAATTCATAACTTGTTGGTGAAGCTCAGCAGTATTTGATTATATGTACAAACCACATTCTCTTTATTTATCCATCCATGACCATCTATATCTTCCCACTGGATATCATAAACACTATTGCAATGTCTGTTAGTATCTTTTTGGTGTCTTGAATTCAAGTATTTCAGTTGATTTAAGACTATGCAATCATAGTCTTAAATTTATTTCTTTTTATTTTCTGCAAAGCCTCTGTTTTGTTTTCCATAGTGGTTTAGCCATTTTACCACCTAATCAACAGCACCCAGGGGTTCTAATTTATTTTCCTTTTGCCAAAACTTGCCTTTTTATTTTTATTAATAACCATCCCGACCGTGTGAAGTGATATCTTATCATGATTGTCCTTTGAATTTCCACAATAATGGGTCATGGCTGTTAATACTTGCTCTTTGGAAAAATATCTATTTATCTATTTAGCCCATTTTTAAACAGATTATTGGAGTTTTTGTTAAGAAGTTGTTTTTTAAGGATTTTAGAGATTAACCTCTTATCACATAAATGTTTTCGAAACATTTTCTTTCATTCTATAGATTGCCTTTTCTCTTGTTTATTGTTTCATGAAAAAAACAAATCAATCATGAGAGGGTAGAACAAAACCAGAGATACTATACTAATAGATTTCAAAATATGTAAGAAATACAGAGCAATCAAATTATTAGTATGCTGATACGGAGGCAGCTATACAAATTAGTGAAACAGGATATGAGGCTCAGAAATAAACAGATACATACATAGTCAACTGATTTTCAAGATGGATGCTGATAATGTATAATGGAGGCAGGAAATCTTGTCAGTGTGCAGTGAAAGGAAGCTCTATGTGCCCACGTAAAGAATGTAATTGGATGCGTACTTATGTCATCCACAAAAATACACTCAAAATGTAATAAAGATGTGAGGGCAAAACTCCTAGAAGAAAGCAAAGGGGAAAATGTCCATGACACGGATTTTGGCAACAATTTGATGGCGGTTTTGGCAATGATATCATGGTTACAAAAACAAAACACAGAAAACAAAACCAAAAATAAACATCTGGGGCTGCATCAAACTAGAAAGATTCTGCTCAGCCAGGGAAATGATGAATAGAATGGCTGGCAGAATTTGATTCTTTGAAATTATACAAAACATCAAGGGATGGTAAAAGAAATTCATATTGATATTAAAATATGGGTCAGTGCATTTCAGTGTATAAAGAATACTCTTGGAAAATTCTTATTAATATTAAGGAGATTTATTTTATGGTAATAAATATTTCAGACTAATAGACCTGAAAAACAGTTGCGTTCATTTTCCTCTGAACTCCCTAAACATTGACTCCCCAGGACATGACAACCCTAATTCCACCATATATATTTGTAAGACTAACTTTTCTGAACTTATCTTTTTCTCTTTTGCCTGGAGCTAAGAAAATTTGCATTTTATTAGCATTTATTGGTATGAATATAAAGAAGTCTCTGGAATATATTAAGAATGTAGGAGGTGCTGAATAAATCATATTTACAAATTCTGTGAGGAGGCAGGACCAGCATTACAATTAACATTGACTACATAAGAAAATGGATTGTAAAAATTTTTGAAATTTCAAACAATATTTTGATCATGTAAAACCCAACAATGATTGGATCACAGGTGTCATGACTTTGATGCTTCAGTGTTTCATTTACTGATGAAATGTGGGAGATTGTTATTTGGGATAAAAGGGTGCTTTTGACCTTTATTTCTTCAAATGTGTCAAGATTTCAAAAGAAGAATTATGACTATCAACCTAAAGTGAGAGTTCAATACTTTTAACATTATTATTTGACTTTATTCTGTAGAGTGTAAAATATACTGGCAAAAATAGAATATATTTGTTTTGAACTCAACAAGAGTAGGGTCAAATCAGAGTACTAAGTAATATTAGTCAAATACTAATAATACATCAAAAATTATGATAAAAGCTAGAAGTATTTTAAAGTTCAAATAACAAACAACTTGTTTATGAATATGATTTCCATGAAGAAAATTAAATTCAGTTACAAAGACTTCGGATGTTCAATAAAAACCAAAAAACAAATTGGAATACTTTATAGCTTACACATTTTAAAAACAAGTTACATATCAAAAGTAAATACAAGGAACAAAGCTAAAACATACAGAAGTGACCCAAGGCACGTTGTCTAATTTAATAATTAAATTTTAAAAACATAAACGTGTATCTTATTTTCTGTTATTTTTGGTTTGGAGGATTTTATATGTAATTTACTACTAGTTTCAATTCTCTCTTAAACATCGTTATGATCATCAAAGTCTGTCTTAAGGAAAATCAAAGGATATTGGGATGTTTTATAATTGTACACCTCCAATATATTTCACCAGGGAGGTAGATGATTTATACAACTGGCACATCTGGAGGCCAATCAAACCCGACATATTTTATATGTAAGTGGGCTTTTATTTATTTATTTTTTTTTTTAGTAGCAGGGATCAAACTCACATCTTGCACTTGCCAGGCAGGCACTTATGTCCCTAAGCTAAATCCCCAGTCCTACAAAGGGAGATTTCTATGCCATCTTTTTTGGGTAGTAGAAAATGCCTAGGGAAATCCTGTGGCATGTAGTGGAGCAGGAATACATGCTTCCATCCTGGGCTCATAATATAGCAGTCTGAAAATTGCAATGAGGAAAATAAGCTTTGTGGATGAAAACGAGACTTTGAAGATATATATATATATATATATATATATATATATATATATATATCTGAATCTGCCCTTAGAAGGTAAAAGATAATTTTTAAAAACTGAAGTAGGTTATTTATATAAAATCATAATTGCATATTTATTGCTGTTTTATTAAATATGACATATAATTTTATGCTTCATTCATAGTTTTATTTCTGGCACATGCCAACCACATAGGTGATGCATAATGATACATGTTGAATGGACAGTTTAATGATTTGAAGGATTTCTGGTGCAAAAGTACAAATTCAAAAGCCAATCACTTTGCTGAGGATTAAAAGATAATTCTTAGGAGTAGGGGCTTCCTATGATAGATTAAATAGAAGCTAGCTCTTCTCTGGTACTTTAAAGAAATAAAATATAAGAAGTTCTGATTTATAAACTATCAGTTTTAGAAATAAGTATCAGAGGTATTTATCTTTCCAAATAAAAAGTTATTATGACTATGAAAACTAGTAAATGCTGTACTTAATTTAAAAATATAAGCTTTGTTAAACTTTGGACATGGCAAAGGAAATTCTTTTTTTTTAAATTTGTATTTAAAAGGAAAAAGAGAAAAAAAGCAAAACAAAACAAAACAGTGTAAGGGTACAAGTAATACAGAATTAAAAAAAAAACAGTAAGCTATCATCAGTTAATAGATTACACAAAAGAAAGCACATGAAAAAACAAAGCTGTAAAAGGGTACAAGTAATAGAGAATTTCAAGAAAAAAAAATATACAGTAAGAAATCTCTAGTTAACAGGTTACATATTATCTTCTCAGAAACAATTGTTCAAATTACAAAATTAAAGCATATAAAGTGGACATTCACACAGTGACATTGTAGACAGTTCTGTTCAATGATCCAACAAAACCTCAGTAATATGGATTTCCATCCTATACACTGGGACATATCTGCGTTATATCCTTTAGTCCACCTTCCTTTCCTCTCTTTTTTACAATAACAATTAGTCTTTCTGGGTTTCATTACTCCCAGGGTTCTTATTACTTTTTTTTGAAGAGAATAAAACCAAACATGACTAAGCAAAACAGAGTCAGGTAAAACAGAAGGATGGACATAGTACATGATGCAAAAATAGAATACCAGGTGATCAAAAGTGGTTACCATTGTGCCTTTGCTGCTTTTAAATTGAGTTGCCTATACCATCAGGTATAATATAATTGATCAAAACAGTACAGAACAAGACCAATAAAACCTACACTGAGGACCTTACAGGACTTCAAAAAAAAAAAAAAAAAAAAAAAAAGGATAATAGTCAAACCATAATGGGCATCATAGTATATCTTATTGCCTTCAAAGTGGTTGCCTATACCCTCAAATTTGATACTATCAAACAAAATAGAATAATCAGACAGAACAAGATGGGGAGAGCAAAACTGGGGTTCAAATCAGGTTAATAGGAAAACCAACAAAGTTACTATAATATGTCCCGCTAGTTTTTAATTTAATTTTCCCTTAATTAAAAAAATGAGAGAAAATAGATTAATTTTAAAAAAATGGAGGGAGATTAAGATAAGAGAGGACATTGTAACAGAACAATGCAGGGCAGAACCAAACAATTCAAGCGTCATTGTGCTTCACCACCTGATAATCCAACATAATAGGAGTCCATAGTGCCTCTTTCCTTAAATTATTTGAGTGTAACTTCGTATGCAATAATATCAAGCATATCAAGACAGTGTGAAGCCATTCAAGAGAATGCAAGAATTACAGGGTATTTAGAACCAGCTAATAGAAAACGAACAACGGTTTCTATATTATCTCTTTGCCTATAACGAATTTTGTTTATACTATAGTATATAGTGAAATATAGTAAGATGCATCATGTTAAAACCAGTGGACACAGATGTACCACCGCTTGATGGGACTTCAAAACAAGATGATATTAAATCAGCACTAGCTTTTATGTTGTGTTGTTTTCTTCAAAATAGCTATTTGTACTATCATAGATACTAAAATCAAACAACCCAGGTTAAAACCATTGCAATTAATGAGTGAAAACATTATATGTCTTCAAACCAATATGATTGGGAATCATGATTAGCACATACTTTTATGTATTCTTATCATTTGTTACACTAGGGAATTTATACATGTGATTTTGATTTATTTCACTTATGAGTATGGTCTCAAGCTGCGTCTATTTATTTATAAATGTCTCAATGTGATCATTCTTTATAGCTGAGTAGTACTCCATTGTATAAAATTACCACAACTTTTTTATCCATTCTTCAGTTGATGGACACTTAGGTTGTTTCCAAGATCTGGCTATTACAAATTGTGCTGCTATAAACATGGGTGCACATATATCACTGTGGTATGATGCTTTCAGTTCTTCTGGGAACATGCCTAGAAGGGGGCTTCCAGTCCCAATTTTCTGAGAAATCTCCAGACTGACCTCCACAATGGTTGCACTAGTCTACACTCCCACCAACAGTGCAGGAGAGTTCATTTTTCTCCACAGCCTCTCCAGCATTTTGTTGTTGGTGGTTTTCTTGATCTTGGCCATTCTTTCAGGAGTGAGATGAAATCTCAGTGTGGTTTTAATTTGCATTTCTCTAATAACTAATGATAATGAACATTTTTTCATATATTTATTTACCGTTTGTATTTCTTCATCTGAGAATTGTTTATTCATCGCAGATGCTCACTTTTGGAGTGGGTCTTTGAATTTTGGGGGTCTGATTTTTTTAAATTCTTGATATGTTTTAAACAGAAGTCCTGACAAAGGAAATTCTAAGTTCTTTAAGTAATGAGAGCATAGAAACTTTGAGCTGGAAGACAATTTTAAATCAAAAGCATTATGAAGTAAAAGCTTACAACTTTTAAAGCTTGTTCAGGTTAGGTTATCTGTCTTATATCAAAATTTCCAAATACTTTAATCTCTGCTACTACTGATGGAGATTCCAGATTTCCTCAGCAAGATATCCATCCTGCTATTGTGCTCAAATTCTCTGTGACACAATACGAATGTTTTCTAGGGTCTCTATTTAGTGGCTTGAAGAACTAGTCACCATTCTAGATATATGGAAGAAATCGTTGTAAATCTTAAGACTATAATGAAAATATTGTGCTTTAATACATTCCTTACACCTAAATACACATATTTTTGCATTATCTGGGTAGTTCTTAAAGAAGGAAATCATGCAGAAAAAAATGAAGACTTTTGAGAGTCAGATGGATGTTTTTGGTTATCAGCTGTTGTAAATGGAGCAAAAGGTGAGAGAAAAATAACAGTTTTGCAGAATGACTGTTATAAAAATGTAGCTGTTGCTTATCGGAGCAAAACACACCCAAATGTCTAAGAAATGAGGAAGGTATTGAATAACAATGTCAAGGAAGTGTGTTGTTCAGGGGAATTAACTCACTGTTCAGAATTTCTGATTAATTAAGAATTGGGTTTATATGTCAGTCTACTTTGGCTAAGATCCTAGCTCTACTGTTTACTAATTATGAGATACTTGGAATGACAGTACAATTTTCTTTTTGCATTTCAGGGAACTGAACACATGGCTCTTGATACACAAGGCTAGTGCTCTATTAATGTGCTATCTCTCAAGTCCCCTAAATAATAAAAATATAAACCAGTTCTTTATGTGTATAATGCAGAGCATAATAATGCATATGGTAAAAATTAAATAGTGCATGTAAATGTATTACTGATATTCCTGGCACATAGTAAGTACTCAGTGAATCTTAAGAGTCAAAAACATTCTAGTTGCTTCACCTCACGTGTTCACAGCAGTGCAATGAGATAGGTACTGTCTTAGTTACTTCTTACTCATTGCGGAGACAAAATACTTGAAGCCCAAGTTGAGAAAGGAAAGGTTTACTTCTTACAATTTTTTGAGGTTTCAGCCCACACTCAGTTGGCTCCAAGGTAGGCGGGCATGGCTGGGCCACAGTTCATGGCGACTGCAAACAGCAAGCAGGAACCAGCAAAGAGCAAGACACAGCTTCTTCCTGCCAGTACATCACATCCTGGCTCCACCCCTATGTGGATGGAGCACTGACACCATCAAGCACTAGATAATAAACCAATCACAAATACACAGTGGAAACTCATGAGGCCTGGGGGCCACAGACATAAACCATGACAGGTACTATCATCGACTTTCATCTATTATCAGTGAGGGAGCAGGGCTGGAGATACAGAAACAGCAGATGGAGAGACTGTGGGCCTAATCCAGAGCCCTCTGTATCAAGGTCTATATACTGTGCTGTTCACAGAAGGTACAACTGCAAATGCTGGCCAGGGCCATTGGCTGAGACAAGTGTGTGAAGTAGACAGCTGGAAGTCAATAGAGACTGAACTGTCTTTCACTCAGTTCTTACATTTCTCTGGCATTGCGCTAGTCTATCATAGAACTTTCTGTAGGATAAATTCAGTATGTGGGACTTTTGCTGCCCCTGGATGTGAGAGCAAATTTGCAGACAGCCTGGGCTGCCCCTGGGAAAGTCATGCAATGCTGGGTACCTCCTGGTATGTGTACTCTGCTCTTAAACTTCAGTACCAGTCCCCCCTGTCATCTCACTGTCCCTAAGTGACCTGCTAAGTTGATAAGAGCAGAAAATAATGTCAGAGAGGAAATCTTAGCACTTGGTGAGTGATACATTGCATTAATCTTCCAGGAGCTGCTCAGTTTCTGTTATTGGGCTACTTCTCAATGTTAATGTCTTCAATTGCTTACCTGACATAGGAGCAGGTGTTCTGTGTCAGAGGCGGAGTGAATGAATGAGTGAGGGATTTTTGATAACATGCCAAAATCTAATAGGAATTTGGAAAGAAGACAAGAAACTAAGAATAAAAATCTTGGGCTCTAGAATTTCGTGTAGCTTTTCATGTATTAGGACAAGTTTTGTAGTGCTTTTGTTTACTTTCTTCAGCTATAATTTCAATGGTCTTGACAAGGGTTTCTAAATTTTCTTTCATTCTAAGATTTGCATAAGCCTAACGTTCTTACCTTTGTCATTCATGCTTCATCAGCATTTATTTCATGAGTTGGAGAATATTTTTGGATGCCTTTGGTATAAATAAAATTGTGGCAATTAAACATTTAGAGGGCATGATTTAGATGCTTATACTGAACCAAGCTGCATTTACCTTAGAATATGTATGTTCTGAGTGCTATACTGGACTTGAGTTGCTTTATTTAAAATATTCTAGTTAAGCAACACTGATATAACTTCATATTAAATAGTATGATGTGTAAATTTATGGCAAAAGTTAAGTATATCAACATAATCCCGCTACTGACTTTTTGACTTAAGGAGTAGTGATGTTTTAAGACAGATGACACAGCCTGTTAGGAGTTAAAGACCTATAGCTCTGGAAAGAGTACTACACAAAGTCTAGAAGATACAAGAGTTCTAATTCTGTTTTTTTTTTTTTTTTAAATTCAGCCCGAGAGGTCAACAAGTTATGAAAACTATAATTCATCTTCTTGGAAGACACTATTTCTTATTCATCTGAAAGGCTTGCTCAAATAGCCTAAGAATATGTAGACACCCACTTTCCCATCAGCCTTCATAGAAAGTACTATTTGGTGTATTAGAGAGCAATGAAACAAGATCATTTTTGAACTATAAATAGTCTTTAGCACTGTGCCTATTGCTAATCAAGTCTTTATACTGGTGTTATTACCAGTGTACAGTGTGATTACTTTCCACAAGATTTGCTTTCATTGCCTACTGCCATCTAATAGCAGTGCTGTGGGAGACTGGCATATGGATATGAACTAACTTTATCCATTAAAGGCTACTGATATCTAATGAAAATTCTGACTATCACATTGGGCTAAGTCAGTTCAAGACAGTGACAAAGTCAATTACGTGGAGCATTCACAGTCGCATATGTTCATTTGAGATGAGAATCAAGTGCAGCAGAGGCTAGCTATCTCTCTTCATAGGATAACAAGATAAATTGTCAGCAGTGATATCAATAAAAAAGATAAAAACTATAAACCTAAGGTATATGGATATGCTTTTCACCTTGACTTTTCTTCTTTTATTCAGAATAGGTAGGACTGTGATAGAAATAGAGATATTTATAATTTTATATAATGTTATTGGTTGCTTTACATGATATAGAGTTTTTTGCTTGTTTGTGTGCTTCATAGTACTGGATGTTGAAAAAGTAGGGCCTTGCACTGAGCTACATCTGCAGCTCTTGTATTAATATTTTTGAGTCAATATCTCACTACACGGTTCAGGTTGCTCCAACTTGCAATCCTCCTGTCTCAGCCTCCTCAAAGGCTGGTATTGCAGGCACATATTTGTAAAGTTAAATTCACAGATCATCCACCTAAACTGTACATGTTGTGCCACTTTTATAATGTCTAGAGAGCAGCAATGATTAAGAGACAAAATTCCTAACTCCATGAACTCCATATTCTAAAGTATCAGAAAATGCGTATTTAATGCACACATGCATAACATGTTAGATGCTAATGAATGCTACACAGACAATTAAATTGAAAACCAGGCAGGGAATATTGAAGGAGAAGGAAGATATGCACAGTCTTCAGTAGTATGTGCAGAGAAGACATAACTGCTGCGCTGATATTTGAGCAAAGATTTGAAGGAGAGAGCAAGCCTGTGAATGTGGAAGGTGAGACAGAGGAAATGGCTGAGGTGCAGGGGAAGCACCTAACATGAACATTTAGCAAGGATTACATGTCCAGGTGGAGCGCAGTGTGCGAGGGGAAGGGTTGCAGTGGCCCAGATGGCAATGGGGAACTAACTAACCCATGTTAGCCCTTCCGGGATTTTTAAAACTTGACTTGCACCGGAGTATTTTGAGCAGCAGAAAGAGATATTAACAAGATATTTACTCACATTTAACAAGGTCATTCTGGTTAGGTTGTCCATATGAGGCAGCTGGCAGAGGTGAAAGCAGGGAGAACAGTGTGCAGTAGTACCCCTGGACAGCAATGGTAGCTCAGACTGAGGTATTAGCAATGCAGGGTACAAGACGCCTTTAACTCTACCTGTATTTACAGAGTGGAGTTGTAAGGACTGGTTGACAGGTTAGGTTTGTTTGTTTGTTTATCTGAGATAGGGTCTCACCGTGTAATTCTGGCTCACCTTGACCTCTGTGTAGGCTCAAACTCATGGCAATCCTCTTGCCTTATCCTCCCTAGAGCTGGAATTACAGGCATGTGCCACCCTGCTCAGCTCAGATTAGGTTAAAACGTGCAAAATGGAAGGAGTCATTTGTCTGAGCACTTAAAAGTCCGAAACTTTTTTGATTATAAGTTAAGAAGAGAATTTAAGTAGATTTTGGAAGACAGATGAACTCACATTTCAACATATTAGGTTTGAGAACTCTATTAGATGTGAAATTAGACATACTAAGTGGACAACTACGTATACATGCCTGGAATCAGCAGAATGAAAAAGATTATTTTAGTCATCAGCACATAGGTGACTGTAACGATGTTATGAAACTATGTGTAACTATCTTATAATATGAATAGAGAAAAGAATGATCCCACAGTTGAGTCCTACAGCATTCCAGAAAAGATCAAGGGAGGTAAGGGGATACTAGAGAGGGTGGAAGAACATTATGCTTCAAGGAGAAAGCAGCGATGAATTCTTTCGAAGTCATGCATGATTTCTTTTTGAGTTAATTATTACCCAATGAATACGAAAAATCAAAACATCACATTGTACTTCATAAATATGTACAAACATTGTGTCAACCAAAAATAATTAATTGGAGAATGTTTGAGTGATTCTATTAAAAGTATCTTTTTGTAACTGAGATTCTCACAATGGATGTTTAAATAATCTATTTGAAACTCGTATTCCAAAAACTACGTTGTAGAGAGGTGTTCTCTATATTTTTAAAAATGTATGCGTTTGAAGAAGCTATAGAAACTGACCACTGAAATATTGGTCATTTTAAACCCCTTTAATTTCTTCTTTCAGTACATAGTTTCTGTGTTTATGTGAGGCTAACTAGATAGATCTCTATGCCTTCAACTGAGAGCTCTGGAAAATGCAGTTTGCTGAGGGCAGGGGGTGTGTAGCTGACAGGCTGACAACTACAGAGAAGGGACAAAAACCCTACAATATTTATCTTCCTTTAAATGCACTACCTAAGAGATGAACAATTTTCAGTGTTGATGGAAATTCAACTTTTTCTTTTTCTTTCTTTGTTTCTTTCTTTCTTTTTTTTTTTTTTTTTTTGGAGGAGAGCAACTCTAAATGTTGTTTAGCAGTAAGGACTGGAAAGAAAGAATTCCAGCGTTAGTAACAAGAGCTGGATATAAACTTGCAAAGGACAATTGGAAAAAACTTTTTCCCCAAAGTATATAGTTATGAAAATGTTCAATTATATAGGAAACTTGAAATGTTGCAATGGATATTTAAATATCTGATGCCTAGATTTCATCAATAAACTTTTATTATAATAAACATATTCCTCTATCCATTTACTGGTCAATTACTTGAGTATATTTCAAAGTAAATACCAATATTATTTTTCTTTAAAATACTTCCACATATATAATGCTAACTGCAAACCAATGTTTCTAATTTTCCTTTGGGTTTTTACACAATAAAATCCACAAATGTCAAGTATTCATCAACGAATTTTGTAACCCAAACCTTTATAAAATTACAAAATCTTGGCCTCACAACGTCTATCCAGAAAGTTCTCTGAAGCTTCTTTCAATTCATTCTACACACCACCCCAAATTATCCTTTGTTCTAATATTTTTCAATCATAAATTACTTTCACATTTTTAAAAATATTCCATAAATAGAATTTCATAGTAATTTTACTTTATACGAAGGCTACTGTTATTCAATGTATTGTTGGAAATTATCTTGAGAAAAGTTTCAAAAGGAATTCAAAACATTAGTATATTTATTTAGTTCAAAGGCTGAGTCAAATAAATCGTTAAGCAAAAAGTACACTTTGATATAAATACATGTATTCTCTCATCTGTAGATTTCACACCTATGTACTTTCTGTGGTGCAATCATCTCAGAAAACTGATAATTCTTAAATGCTTTTTAAGAACAGCAGAGGAAGAGAATTTATATTTACAGATCACCTAATGTGCACCCTTTGTGTGATGTGTTCTACTTCATTTAAGCTTCCTACTGCAACATAGATATTATCTCCATTTTATAAACAACAAGCAATTCCTTCGCTAATCCTCTTTGCTGTTCCTGGGAGCTTTGTTCCACTCTGAATTAGTGAGGTGACTGGGATGCAGCATCCAACGCTAAATAGCCTGTAAGGTTCCCCTCATTGTTCTTCTAGATATCTCACTTGGTTGAGTCTACTCCCAGAAAAATTGACAACTATCAAATTTGTTAAGCAGTCATGTTAAGTTGCTTCTCATGCTAGATAATATACTTAATTGTATCAAGGCTACCTGAAAGTGATGAGAATTTCAAATGCTCCTTTAAAAAGGCTTGAAATATATTCAAGAGAGAGACATCTGCAAGTTTCTAGCATGCATATTAACTCACCTAAAAGGCTTTCTACACTGTCACACATAGTTTCTAGCTATCTGATTGATTCCAATTCAAATTGCCTAATTATTAAAGAAATATATATCTATTATCCACATGAATACTATATCTTGGAGTTGATTTTTTTTTGCTTATTTTTCTGGCTTCTACTTCCCTCTACTATCATCACAATAAATTAATATCTTTCATAATCACAATAAATCCATATCCAGACTTTGGAATCAAGAATCTTACTTGCTGATCACTACCTTCTACACCTGCAACTCAATTTCATGCATTCATTTGACAAGTTGTTGCTCCTACAACTTCTTTTGATAATCATTTTTGACACCTGTGATTAATATCATTTTCTTTATCTACTTCAGAGTATGCAGTCCATACTCACAGTATTTGCCCTATACTTGTTTAAAATTCAACTTTGGCTAAAACAAAATGCAGCTATTTAAATAATTCATGTACTCTACCTTCAGCACTCAGAAAATAGTCTAGCAAATCTACATGTTCTAGAAATACTGAATGAAAAAGTCATGCATGAGTGAATGGGTGGGGATATTTAGCACATGAGGTTTAGCTTAATTTTTAGGTTTTCTCCAGAGTATCCAGATTTACTTGGGATTATATAGGAAACATCAAAAATACTAAGCAGTTAGGAGTAAATTGCTATACTGTGATTATTTGGGGGCATCTTCCAACTGCAGCTATTCTGCAGGGTCTCCTGCCAAAGACTGAGAGGCCGAACACAGCAGCTTCCAGAGACCACCGCTTGGCAGTTGGCAGCTGCTCAGCATCCCAAGGGCTCATTCAGCAGTTCATCTCACTTCTATTGGCAATAGTTTCCTGGAATATCTTGTACTAATAATAGTGATAGTTCCAAAACTTTCCAGTAAAAACATATGGAGATTCTGATGCTCATCCAGGATTACTTGTCTCCTCATAAAGCTTCTGGCCACATGAAGTTAGCACAATTTAGTGTCCCACGAAAGAAGTTCCAGATTTTTCAATGCCTTTCAAGAAAATTCTGTTTCCCAAAGTGCTGCCTATAAATGAAGCGGGAAATGCAGCAACACAGTACAAGCCATATTTCTTTCTTGTGTCTTTCATCCAATTTTGACATAGCCTGACCTTTCACTTTGTCTGAAGGAATTATTTTCAGAACATAATATAGAGCCCACCACTCCTCCAAGGCACTGTCTGAACTTGGGCATCAATAGAAGACACCAAATTTCCCTCACATATATCCACCCACACTGCTCTGTTAAGGGGTTGTTTTAGCAATATAGCAGGATATAACAGTGTTTTTCCACATGCTCCTCTACCCCAAATTTAGATGTGAGGTCAGAATTATATTTAGCTTTAGGTTATTTAAAGACACATAATATGCAGTGTATTCAAAATTGCCTATCACAAGTGATATGCTTGAGGTGTCCTTCTCTAATTGTGTTAGAATATCCAAGTTTACCTGAATATAGAATCACTTGTGATGTCTGTTATGTATGCTTAAAAAAAAAACATGATTAAGAAGTGATTTGTGTATTACTAACACCACTCCCCACAATGTATTAATAAAAATAGTATTTAATCAATAATTTATCAATTAATAACAATTTTAAAATAATTAAAATAAAACCATTAAGTTTCCCTCCCCAAAACAGAGAATCCCAGACTCATCCACTGGATTCATTGAGTTTTGGGCTTTTTCACGGTAGTGCGGAGGGATTGGGCTGTGAGGATAGTGTCAGTGCTGGGAGTTACTGAATTAGCAATAGTCCTGTTTAATTCAAACTGTCAGGCAAGTTTAAGAAGCTCTACATAAGAAGATGGAAGCGATGTCACCTGATCACTCCTCTCTTTTTCTCCTGACCTCATCTTGTCAAGAGACTGAGGACACACTATTCCCTTAGTTTTCATTTTTGGTCTGTGGTGGAGAGTGCATCAAAAATACTTAAAAAGTGAACGAAAAGATAGCAATAGTAGACAAGTGTTAAAAATATTCTAGAAGCTTAGTTTTGACCCTTTATAAACCTGACCTCATTAATTATTTGATAGTGATATTAACACTTGCACAAATGACTGTAATTCTGCGAACGTAAAATAAAGTGCAGTGATCATAGAATTAGGGCAATATGTAATAACACACACACAATTGTTTAAAAAGTAGGAGAAATGTGGGGAAATATGTGGAGTCTGTAAAACTTCCTTTCTGTTACCCTACAAGGTACACAGCATACAAATTACACCCTTTTTTTCCCTGCACTTCAGGGTAGGCTTAACCCTGATAGCCAAGCTTTGAAATTGCACTCAGATACAGGGACACTTTTTCCAGCAGTTACCTGGGGAAATGCACATCTGAATTGCACCAAGAAAGGAAAGGGTGCAAACAATTAGAAGATAATGAGGTTACTGCAGATCTTGGAAACAGTCTGCCTTCCTTTGGACAGGAGTGTTAATGAGCAGTGAAAAGAGCAACTACCAGGCACAGTGGAGAGTCTGCAGGGATCTGGGCCAAACAGCCTCTGCTAACTCCAACATTCTTTCTCTGTTTTCTGCTTACTTCTCCTAATTCATTATGAATAGTTCATTAGGAGGTCAGTCACACTGCAGGTATATACATGAATATGCATGCACAAAAGACTGCAGTATGAATGTTTGTGTCCACCCAAAATTCATATGTTGACTGTGTTACATTTCTGTCTCTGATCCTGTAACAAAATGTTTAAGAGAAACAATTTAGAGGAGGAAAGATTTACTTGGTCTCACAGTTTCAGAGCTTTGAAATGATCAGCCAGCTCCATTGTTTTTAGGCCTGTGGTGAAGCAGAACATACTATTGGAAGGGTGTGTTGCTTTTCACAGTGTTGATGGAAGTGCAGGTGGTGGAGATCCAGGAGGAAGGGACAGGTGGCAAGACATAGTCTTCACAGTCTGTCCCCTTCACTCCCTTCAATAAGGCTCCACTTCCTATGTCCACTTCTTTCAGATAAGGATATCAAATTAGTACATCATCAGTGTTTTCATCCACTGATGAAAAACTTTCATAATCTTTGGACCCTACCTCTGCTCACTGCCACATTAGGGATCAATCCTTAAAACACGAGTCTTTGGGAAATACTTCATATTTAAACCATAGCACTGATAAACTTCAGTATATTAAGTGCTGAAATCCCTGAAAGCCATTAGGTCACAAGGATAGAGCCCTCCTGAATGAATGAGGCTCTTAGACTCCCACGGGAGTTCATATGCCCCTTCCACCATATGAGGACACGGTGTCAAGGTGTTGTCTATGAATCAGAAAACATGCTCACCTGACACCAGATCTGTACAGAATTTGAGACTTAATATTTTCCCTTAGAAAAATATTTTCTTTTCAATTGGAGACAATGTCTTAGCCACAAAGAAATCTCAGTAATCATAGTGCTCAGAGGAATGTATGTGCACATAGATGTTTGTGTTTCAGAGAAAAAGAGGGGGCTCCTAAAAATTTTCATATAAATTTCTATCTGTTCACTCTACGTAATGTGTTGGTTTTGCATTGAGAGATAAGGATAAGTGGAGGTGAAAATGTGATATAAGTGATAAAAAGTTATTTAAAAGTAGTGCACGCTGCTTTATGTGGGATAGGTCTGAAATAATAGTAATGTGGTAATGTCTTCTGTTTAGTTATATACATGTTGGTGGTGTAAATATTTGTAGACTACAATTTAAGGGCATAAGTAACAAAATATATAATCCTTGCATTCATGAGGGGAGGAAGCTACATATTCTTCAAATAATACCAACATTCTTCATGTAATAACTAAATTGAAAGATTAAATTATATGAAGTGATTTAGGTTTTTCTCTTAGCTCATGTACATTCAGTATGTAAGTATTTACTGATTAATAAATTGCACGCAAGTTAGTTTAAATCAAGAAAATTGCTCATATATTCGTATAATTTAAATCCTTAACTACCTCCTTATTTTTCAGGTAGTGATGTAAAGGATAAAAATAGAATAAATAAAATGAGGCCTGGAAAAACAGTCAAAATATTTTACTGTTACATAGCTATAAAATTATATTAATATTGTGTACTAAGACATTTTTCATAGGCTTAGCACTTTTAATTTCTTCTAATTTTCAAACAAAGTTAAGACATTTTATAGACCCATAAAAGTAGTGTGAACCTTGGCACTGTCATTCTGGGCCTAATGAATAACTTTCTGCAAAGCTCCAAAATTCTTCATGCTATGTTAATGTGAATATTTCCAGATCTCTTACACATTCAATATTCTTCCACTAACTTGTGTTGTGTGCATTTATTACCGTGTATCCTCTTCATGGGGTGCCAATGTCTTAGCCTTGGAGGCTTATCTCAAAATTTCTCTCCTTGGAGAAGCATTTTGCTGAATTGCCAGGGAGAATTTATCACTGCCAGGTATTTCTTTGGCACTTTTTATATAATTTATAAAACATGCGATAAACTTTACTATATTGTAAATACCCTTATAATGTCACTTGCCACAATTCCGTTTTTTGTAGTGTCTTAGTATTTAGAAAAAAATTAGATTCACAGCAAAACTAAGCATAGGGTACAGAGATTATCCATTTGCACCCCATTTGCTACACAATTCAATCTCCTCCCACTATAAAAATCTTGAGCCAGTGTGTGGTGCTTTTGTTAAAACCCATTGTAATTACATATCTGTTTCAAGAAGTTTATTTATTTTTGCTGTTGATGATTATTTTCAGATTTTCTGCACAGTCATGTCATTTGTGAAAAAAAATTTAAAAATTCCATTATTTCTTCTCCATCAGTATACCTGCTAAATTTCCTTGTCCTGTTAAAGTAAGTAGAAATTCCAATATGATGTTGAAAAGGACTTGTAAACTAGCACACTCTTGTCCTGCTCTTATTCTTAACAAGAAAGCTTCTATCTTTTTTATGACTAAATATGATTCTCTTATAGAATTTTAATATATTCTTTATTAATTATAGGATATCCCCTTTATTCCTAGTTTGATGAGTATTTATGTATGAATTTATGCTAGAATTTTTCCCAGAGATTTTCTGTGTACATTAATACGCTTGTAGTGGTTTTTCTGCTCTAGCCTGTTGATGTGACCAATGCGGTAATGCCTCTGGTTGCTGAGACACAATACCTGCCATCCACAACATAAAAGATGTGAAGATTATTTTGTAGACAATTTAGTCCACAGTCACCTGATTCAAAGGCAGGACAGCACAACAGGGGGTCATGGCAGAGAAGTTGCTCATTGAATAGTTGTAGAAGTGAGAGAACAATCAAGGAGGAATCTGGAGAGGAAATAGACTGTTTCTTGCCATATCTACAGTGGTTCGGCTCCTTAGCCCAGGTTTCACCTCCTAAAAGTCACATTTAGGTATAAACTCATCTGTGAACTAATCCAGTGATGATTATCACACCCCCTGACTTAGATACTTTCTTGTGGCTGGGACAAAATACCCAACACTCAAAAGTTAAAAGAGAAGAAGTTCATTTTGGTTCACAATTTACAAAGTTTCAGACCACAGTCAGCTGGATTCAAGGTGAGGCAGCATGGCAGAGGAGAATGGCTGGAGAGAACAGTCCATGGCAGGGCAGGCAACAGGCAGAGGGAGGTCAAGGGAGCAGAAAAAATATGTGCCTTCAGGGTGCACCCCCAGTAATTCACCCCTTACCACCAGGTTTCACTTCCTAACATCACACTGGGCTATAAACTCATCAGTGGGCTGATCCAGTATCACACACCCAGCATCCAGTTGCCTCCACAAACCTTATGTCTAAGCACATGAGGCATTGGAAAACCATCTAGATAAAAACCACAACAGATGATTTACTGTGGCTGATTTTTAAATGATGAACTAGGATTGCATATCTGGGATAAAGAGGACACAGGATATAAATGTTTCATGCATTATAAGATTTGATTTGTTAACATTTTGAAGGATATATTTCATATATATTTTAGAAACATACAGATCTATAGTATTCTTGAAATGTCTTTACCATGTTTTGGTATTAGGATAACACTGGCTTCAAGACTATGTTAGAAAGTATTTTCTCTGTTGCATTTCCTGGATGTGATTGTAGAGATTTGCTATAATTTCTTTATTAAATGATTAATAGATTTTTCTAGTGAATCCATCTGGGCTTGGTATTTAGGGAAGTTAGGAAAGTTATTAGTTATGAGTCAATATTCCTAATAGAAATATTCCTGTACATATTGTTTTGTTCTCATTATGTGTGTTTTGGAAGATTACCTGTTAAGGAAATTCTTTATTTTCTACATTTTTCTAGTTGTTGACATAGGTCATTCACAGTATTTATTATAATTTTTAAATACATGGGTTCTGTAGTGCTACCCTGTTTTTCACTTCTGATATTACTGTGTTTGTCTCTGCTTTTTCTTTTTAGCAGATAAAGGCATGTAGATTTTATTGATCTTTTCCAGTATTTACACATGTTATCCATCTATGATAACTGAACCATTGTCTTTTTCTATTAAAGCCCTTAGCAAATTATTCGTACCATAGTTGTTTTAAATTCCTGTTTTGATAATTCCACCTTCTCTGCCATATCTCAGTCTGTATTTTTATGCTTGCTTTCTCTGTTCAAATCACTTTTTTGTTGTTTTTAATATCTCTTGTGATATTTTGTTGAAAGCTGGACCTGATTTTATGGGTAAAAGAAGCTATAATTAGGTCCTGAGTGATACGATATGTGTACCGAAAAGGAAATCATTTCATAATCCTATGATTAAGTCTCAGTTTGCATCAAGGCTGTTCCTGTGGGCTGTGAATCTCAGGATTCTTTTTATTCTGTTCCCTGTTTTGGTTGGGACAGGACAACTGAGACTGAATGTATTGGTTATTTCCTTTACCCCAGGGCCTGCTATGCTCTGATGAAACCCTAACGGGTTAAGCTGCTGAAATAGTTATTTTAAGGACAGGCCTTATGAAGAGCAGAATATTCTAGTGTATTTCAGAATGGTTAATTTTTTTTTTTTTTTTTTTAATCTTGTCTTCCAGAGATAGGAAGGGATTGTTCTGTAATATTCATTATGAGAGCCTGGGCCAAGAAGCATGGCGGTACCTATGACAATTTTATGTGTCAACCTGACTAGGCTGGAATACCTGTTCCAAGATATTCAGTCAGAGTATTATTGTGGGTGTGTCTATCATAGTACCTTTCTGATGAAATTAAAAGTTGAATAAGAAAGTGTAAATAAAAAGAGTGGCCTTTATTTAATCAGAAAAGCCTTTGAAGAAAACAGAAGTCTTGTCAAACAGGAACTCTGTCAGCCCACCGTCCTGAGCTGCGCCATCAGTGTTTCCCTGATGTTAGACCTGATCGGAAGCCTCGCCTCTCTGGCTCTCACACTTGGCAGTTCGCAGCTACATTCTAGCGTCACTCTGGTTTCCGAGAGCTGCAGACTCAGACTGCAGCTACGCTCTTGGTTTCCCAGCTCTCTAGCTTGCTGACTGCAGACCTGGGACGTGACAGCTTTCATAAGCATGTGTGATAGCTCTTATCACAGATTAATTTATCTGCACAGTGGATTCTGCTTTTCTGGAGAAGTGGGATGAAAACCTTCCCCTCCTGGAGTTTTTAGCTCTGAAACTTGCCACACTGAGCCCCACATCAGTCATACTTCGCCTTTTCCTGCCCCCATAACAGCTTGTATGAATTTTTCTAACTGAATGTTTCTACTCCAACAAGACGTGATTTTTCTATATTAGCATATTTGTCTCCTCAAATTTGGGAGTTGTAATTTGCAATGTGATATCACTTTTCTAATAGTTCTAAGAACTGCTGATTCTTCAGTCCTGATTTTTCCTTTCGAGGACACAGTAACACGTTTCAAGCTCCTTGCATTCTTTGACTAGATATTGAACATCTTCCATATTTATAGTTTAAAAATGATTAATTTTGGAATAATTTTCAAATCGCACTAAAAGTCTAAAGACAAAGAGCTCCACATACCTTTTGCCCAGTTTCAGCTTTCCTTGGTGTCATTATCTTGCATTATTTGAATACAGTTATTGAGTCTAAAAAAAAAAGCCTTAATACTTACTATTAACTAAACTCCAGACTTTGTTCTGATTTCAGTAATTTTTTGAAAAATGAATTTTCTTTTTTTCTGTTCCAGGTTTTCATATTTCATTTCATTAACATGTTCTTGGTCTATCATGGCAATTTATCCGGATTTTCTTTATTTGTATCATCTTAAAGATTTCAATAAGTTATTGCCAGGTATCGCCAGGTACAGACTGTTCCTCAATCTTTGACTTTTATGTTTGTTTTTCTGTAAAGAATAATGTGAAAGTTCTTCTCATCATACCACATCTGGGGCCAATTTTAATTTGTAGTCGTAGATGGTATGATTTTATCAGCATGGTCAGTATGGGTCCATGTTAAGGGGACCACACTTGTGTTTCCAGAACACATAAAACAATGGATGAAATGAACTAAGTATTTGGTGATATATTTTGTTTGTCTTCCTCGTTTGATAAGAAATCTTTTAAAACTAAAGACTATCTCTCCTTTGTTCCTGTATCCCCTCAGTACTAAACAGTACTTATACTAAACAAGTGCTAAATAAAACTTTCCAAATTCATGTCAAATGACTAATGTTATAGGTATATTCACTGGCCTGCAATGTTTAATATGTTCACATAAAGAAAGTAGTTCAAAAGCCACAGAATCCTCAGCTTTAGCCTATAAATGGGAAGTACAGATAAGACACAAATTAATGCACTTCTCTTTTCATGAGCACTAGTTCACTTTGATATTTAAGCAACATAGACTACTGAAGTTGTTATTTAAGCTTTATCTTTTAATGGTACCCTCAGGGTCTGTACTGGGATTTCTTATTCATTAGATGTTAATTCCTCAAGTAGCTGACTACAAGTGTTCCTGGTTTAAGTTCAACTTGGCCCAGCAATTTATGACATTGGAGACCTAATAGAGGAAGTGCTTTAAAAAGACTGCAAATTAAAGAGCAGGTAAAGACAATAAATAGGATTGCTAGAATAAGGTACAGTCTAAATATATTTAATGAGAATATTTGCATAAATTATGAAACATTTTTACAGTGAACTACTACATGATCCTTAAAATTTTTGTTTAAAAATAATTTTTAATGATTAACTTAAGTTTTTGTATTATATCATCTGCAGAATATATATGAGAAAAATGTTAACACACATACAGAAGAGGAGGTTCAAGAAAACCATAAATTACACTCATCCTTTATTCTGTTTATATGGTTCATAATTAGGAGAAAAAGACAGGTTACCTAATAGCAGAATACGGGGATAGATAGAATCTGTGCATATTAGTTTTAATAATATTGGAAGATCCTATACATGTTGTTTTGTAACTTTGCTTTGTATGCGCAATTCATACATTTTTGGATATTCACATTTTTGGATTTCTCTAACAAATTTTGTTTAAGATGTAATTGTTTTAAATTTTCAATCTTAAAAATAGTGTAAAACAAAATAATAGTCAAGATCATTTCAAGTTAAAAAAAGTAAAGATATGAGCAAGATAGTTTAAAACAACCAAAATGTTTCATTTTGCTCAATTTAATATTTTATTTAAGTACCTAACATGTAAATATAAAAAATGATTTCTGTAAGATTTGATTTTACTGTTGACTATTTCAATATAAGCTATTACAAATATCTAAGAACCAAAATTGGCACTAGTTAGAATAACAAGGGGCAGCGGAATTTGGTTTAAATTCACCATGAATTTCATCAAGTTCTTTGTTTTTCCTCAGAGAAATGATCCCTTATGTTCTTTGCTTTGCATTATATTTCACAATGTATTTACTTATATAAACTTTTGTAAACAAATAATGATAATGATAAATTACCACTTTTTGATGGTACTTTCTACATCCAAAGAGCATACCTCAGGGTTTTAAAAAGGACGGCTCACGTAGTCCACAGGACAGCTCTGTCATCCAGCTCTCTTCTCTGCATGTTCACTGATAGGGCAGACTTTACGGAGGCCATATAGTAAGTGACAGAGTAATTAAAACTGAAACAACCCCCAAGCTTTTCCCCGGCTCTCTACGCTGCCTCCAAAACTGCTTCCCTGGCTCCACATCCCTGTGGAAATGCTGTTCCTATCACCGTGTCATCTGCCGGGAAAGGCATGAGGCACAAGGAGTGCTCTATAGATGGGGAGCTGTTCCTTCACCTGTTCCTGTAACTCCTCCGGGTCCTCTTTCATGTAGCTCAGTTATCATGGTAGAGCATACAGACAGCGACGCCCAAGACGAAGTTACATCAGGAGAGCCTCTACTATTAGTAGTTACTTAATAAACCTGAGCCTCAATTTCCTATTCTGTGGAATGGAGATTATGATGTCTCTTTTACAGTTCAAATTTATGGAGGACAAAAGGAGGACTTATGTACTGCACCTCATACAGTCCTGAATGAAATTTGCTTGCTACTTGTATTAGTTTCCTTCTGCTGATGTAACCAATCATCACAAACTTTGTGATTAAAACCACACACACTTATTACTGTAACTTAATGAAAGTAAAAATTCCAATATGCTTTTCACAGTGGTTAGAATTAGGTAGCAGCTAAGTGATACTCCTTTTAGAGATTGAACTCAAACTGTTCTGTACTTTCCCAGTTTCCTTGGCTTGTGACCTCTTCCAGCAGTGGTGTCACATCAACTTCTGCTTTCCCTGCAGCACTTCCTTCTCAGACCCTGATCTCTCTTTCCATTCACATTGACAAAATCAACTTGTTTCCTTTTTATTTTTGGCTCTATAACACAGCATAGTCGGTTTCCAGTGCCCAGCATGTGGACAGTGTCAGAGGATGATCTCAGTTTTCTTTTTCCCTTTTTCTAAAACATAAATCAAATGTCATCATTTACCATCTTGAAGACTACATTTACATGATGGAGTCCCAATACCTGCGGATAAAGATGCAAAATCTTAGCGTGCAATTTTAGATCTTTCATGATCCAGCGCATCATTCCTCGCCCACCCGACTTTCCCTTCCCCTACCTACCAGTCCCTGCCTTCCTTCGGACCTCTGTTCACCTGTGTCCTCTCAACACTAGTTCCCAAGCATCTGTCCATACCGTTCCTGGGCTACAGCTCTTTTTGTTCTTCCTCTATGTGAACTCTTCAAGTTTCATCTCAAATTCCTTTTTATACTTATACATTTATTATGGCTGAAAATCACCAGCATACTCACATTTTTTTTTCCATTCCAGTTCTATACTTATTTCATTCTCCTTTTGAGATTCTTGTTTGTTGGACCATTACTTCATTGAGAGAAAAGCCTGCCTTTTTCTTCTAGAAAGAAATCTATAATAAACTGGCCATATCATTCTATTACTATTGCAATTTCAGCACTCTAGCCCTTTGAAAATTTATTGTGTTTTTTGAACATTCACAAGGCTGTATAATGTACATTTTTTAAAACAATCTCTGAACATTCATGTAGTATCCACTTCTTTCCTTCTTGTCTTTACCCTTATAGAGAGCTGCTACTGAGGTTTCTGAAAATGGCACAAAGGATGCAGGAATTAACCAAAGCATTTTGCCAGCCCTTCATCAAAGCTTTTACATGTAATGTCCCCTGACAGCATTTCTGTAATGGCAAATTCTGTGGCATGGGTCTATATATTCTCCCAGAGCCTCATGCTGTTAAAAGTGGGCCTTTATCAGAGGCTACAGAATCTGTAGTGTGTGATTTAGTATGCAAGGCTAGGAGTAAAGGTTCTAGGATAAAAGATTGCTAATTATAAAGTCATCTACTGATTGGTAATCCCAGTAGCCTGGATACACAATATGGGGCAGAAAGAGGCCTGTCTTGCCCCTTGTTTACTTTTGCTGTTTTGTGCCTCCCATGAACTGTTCTCCTTTGTGATGTCCCTCTAGCCACCCTGCCTTGCAGCCAACAGATTTTAGACTGAAAACTCTACACACCATGAACTAAAAAAACTTTTCCCTTTTTAACTTAGGGTGTATTGTATTTTGTCTCAGCAATGAGAAAAGTAACTAAGACTGCATATGTCTTCCAATTTTCTTTGTTTGTTGAACTTGTCTACTGTCTTGGTTACTTTTATCTTGTTGAGACAAAGTACCCAACACCAAAGTTAGAGGGGAAAGATTTATTTAGCTCACAGTTTGTGGAGGTTTCAGTCTGTAAACAGCTGTCTTCATGGCAGAGTGGCACGGCAAGGGGCAATTATTCAAGGCTGCAGAAGACAACAAAGCAGTAAGAACAAAAAGGGTGTGAGAGGTCTCTTTTCCTCCCTTACATTGTAAGCAGGCCAGCCCCCCTAGGATGGGTATATCACTCATACCGTCATGCCCTTCTCTGGCACAGAATGAGCATGTTTACAAAATGAGGACCCTGGCCCTCTGCTGAGTCACTTAAACTTCTAAACTCCTCAACTTGACACAATGTATCAACCATTACATCCACCTTGGAAAAGTACTCTTTCTGAAGGCAATCATGACTTTAAACTTCTAACCTCTGCCTGCTGATAAATTGAATGTGCAATTAACTCTTTAGCACTTCAGGTTTTCTTCTTATTTTATTTTTTTTTTTATCAGTACCTGGGATCGAACTCACGACCATGCACTTGCAAAGCAGGTGCTTATGCAGCTGAGCTAAATCCCCAGCCCCAAGCTTTCTTGTTTTTTTAGTAACAGTCTTTCTAAGCCTAGAATGAGCACAAACTCACAGAAAATTAGTTTATAATCTGAATTATTTCACTTGAACTGTGCTCAAAATTACTTGATCCTTACACTTTGTTCTTGGATCAAATAAGTATGTTTCAACATTTTTCTTCTTTAAATTTGAATTGTTTTGCCAAATGCTTTTCAGCCCCATATGAAACTCAATTCCAAGCAGACCTACATACTAGTTATGAATAGAGATCAGACATATTTGGGTGGTCCCAGTCTAGGATTACTTTATGATCCATTTTGCCATCCTGTCATACTTTTTTGTGTATGTACTTTTCTTCTTTTATGCTATCAAAGTTTCTTGAGAAGGCAAATAATCTGTGCATTCACCCCAGGGCAGTGTCATGTGCTGCACACAAGAAAGGGAGAGTAAGTCAGTTTTGAATGACTATAAATGGGGCGTTTGTAACACAGATGCTTCCTCACTGCATAGTTAGAGAAACGTTAACTTCATTGTTGGAAGAGCACAAATAAAGCACACAATACATGTAGATAGCCAGCAGATCCTGGAACTCTGAAAATGGCTCAGGATGTTTTCTTAAAGCTGCCATTTGCTCTATGCATATAAAGGCACACTTAGAATTGATGTGCCCTGGGAGAACTGGCATTCATCAAGGTTTCTAAGCCACTATGCTTTCTATGGGCCCTAGCTGATTCCTTCAAAAACTGTGAAAGCCCTGCCCATTTTTCCCAACAACAAAACCCAGAAGTTGCTTCTAGAAAAGTAGAACATACCGGAAGTGGGGTCAGTTAACACCCAAAAGCAAGAAAATGAAAAAAAAAATCACCAGATTATATTTTATATGAAAAATCCATAGTAAATATGATGGCTTGCCCCTCACTGAAGAAGAATTTTAAAAGTTAATATTTGTCCATTTTAGATCTTTTAAAATATCTGTAGTCTTTCCTAACCTTTTCAAAATCTGTCTGGTAAAAATGGCAAATGGCAGTAGAGTCTGTGGAAAACTCTTTTGACATTATTTTTTAATCTTCTGAGGATAAAGAAGAAAAGCAAATATCTTTCTATGGATCTGAGAGAAGGACCAGATGGTAGAGTTTGGCAGTGTCTTGATGTGACCAGAACTTGAGACAGAGCAGCATGGGGTTGGGGTCTCAGAGGCTCAGAACTGCTCCCCAGAGAGAGATCCCATTCTTGTTGCACCACCTTCCTGGACTCCACAGCAACATTTGGGAAGAGAAAATACTGCGATGAACAAACTTCAGTGTCTACATTAGGAAGCGTGCTCCATTTACTCCGCGATGTGGAGCTATCAGAAGTAGAATGTTTCTATTCAACTTATTATCCAATAAATTATCCAATAAAATATCATCAGTCTGTCTCATTCAGCTCTTCTATACAGCACTGATCACAGCACACACTTCTTTGGGATGTGTTAGAAGACCAGAGGACGTTGAGAACTACTGTACTTCCCTTGAACGCCTGTCTACCTGGTAGATGTGATATGCATCCTCCCACCTCTGCATTACGTAGTTCCTCTATGGGGAATGGAAACATAGGCAGTTCTTCTGGAGATATGGACCAAACTGTAGACAGAGGGCTGAGTTTCCATGTTAGGAATACAGAAGAGCATGTACACTATCATTAGGAAAATTCTCTTCAAGTTACTCACAACTTGATGATGTTAGCCTCAATGGAACCTTATGTTTTCATATGAGTTTTTATTGTGAATGTGCTTTCTTGGTTACTTTTGCCCTTTGAGTAGGTTTTTGGTTATGTAAAATAATGTGCTCTTTTGGGATGGCACTGAGGCAACAACTGAATCATTGTAAACTCATTGTTCTAAGGCTTCAAAATTCTGTCAGTGTTCCGAAAGCGAGAAAACCAAGCTGATGGCTAGCCTTGACGTCCTCTGAAAGTTCCAGGGCAGAATCTCTGCTTGCTTCTTTTAATGAGGCACTTATTTACCTTGGTTTATAATTCTTCATGCCAGTCTCCGCCTCCGCCTTCACAGGGGCTTTTTCCTTTTGTGTAACCTCTCCTCTGTTTAAGAGGACATCAGTCATTAGAATGAGGGCTCACTGAACCCAGTCTGTCTCATTTCAATCTTTAATTAATCACCTCTGCAAATAATACATTTTTTCAGTTTCTGGGTTTGCATGAATTGTTTCAGGAGGCACTGTTCAACCTACGTAAGAACACCATTGGTAGCACTGAGACCTACAAACCAGCCATAGCCGCTGGCAAACAACATTTTAATAAACCTAAAGCAACAGTAGAGTCAGTATTAAGTGACTCATTAGTAGCTCAGAAGGCTTCTAAGGAAAGAAAAGCCCTCCTTCCATTATGGGGCTACCGCCACCTGTTGGAAAGTGCCTAACCTAGACTGTCTGCATCTAGAAATGGCTTTCCTTCACATGAGCATGTTCATTCTCTAACCATATTTTATATCTCTGACCTTAAAACAAATTACTTTCCTGGTCCCCATTCTTGTGCTTGCCATCCCTAGGAAGCCACAGCAACATTTAGGAAGAGAAAATGTTATAGAAATATTTTCCATGAATAAAGTAGACGGGATTGCGCAGCAAAGAGGGAGCTGCAGAATATACGGCTAGATGTACATCATCAGCTCTTCAGATATGAAACAAAGAATCTTTGAGGTCTATAGTTTGTGAAGAAATTCATCTTTTATCTAAATAATTGCAAGGAAATTACAAAGCTATTACACTTCGCAAGTTATCTACATAGACCCTTTAGGCCAGTGTAGGGCTGCCTGAATTGTTCATATAACGGTTTTATTTCTCATTTTACCTCTTGGAGCGGGAAATTTTTGACTTGTTTGATTCTGGAAGTCAGTCTTTTGACATCTCAGTGTTTTTTTCTCTCCAGCTGTTCAAGAAAGGCTTATAGAAGTTTGGGAAGCAGGTGAATTTGAGGTAAAAATGTTACACGTTTTATTTGTTTTAATTATTTCCTGGCGGCATAAGGAGATAGTCAATTAGGTAGTTAGGCTACCAACCACCAAGATCTTTATAGATTCACACTTGTACTTTATCCTGATGGAATCCAAACAGGAAACTATTTGTTTAAGGGATTCTAGCATTTTAATTGTCACCAATTCTGATCCTTTCTAGATTGAAAAGCAAGTGTTGTTTAATTGCCCTCAGCATCTCTAAGCAACAATTAAGAACAGGAAGGGAAAAGCACTGGAGTCCTATTCTGACTCCAAAGGCAATAATTAATGTGAAGCAAGAGGCACTGCTGATGGTAATTTCCTTCGATTCTGATGACTGACATCGGCTGGATAGTCACTGTGCGCTTCAGTTCAGGCTGCAGCTAGCAGGCCCTCAATGAGCATTATCAACACCGTAAAATTTTATGCAGTGGAAAATTAAAATGGATGACTAGTTTAAAATCAACAAGATATAGTTTCCTAAGAAGCGTTTACAGGATTCAGTTAAATAATGTATTTGAATAAAAAGACACAATTTATTAAACACGAGGACACATTGGCAGCAAATTTCTGGGGTTGAACTTTCTACTGATACCTGAAGTGGTCATTATCACAGTGAAGTTTCCCAGGCATTTGCACAAGATGGACAAGACATGGCAGTGTCAGTGGACTAGGATGCTCCAGCATGGACGTTTATAGGTGAGTTTGGATTCTGTCAAATCAAAGCAGAGTCCAAGAGCTCCCTATCCAACTATATAGACCTATTTAATTATATAGACTTGACCACAAAAAGAAAACTTATGGTAGCCACGAAAGACATATCAGAGATATGACTCTATTTTAAGAGTTGTGTATGAAGACATTTTAATAATTTAGAAACAACTTGTTTCTAAAACTCAGTAAGCTTTTGAGTTTCATTCTTAGCTACCACTCAAAAAGTACTTGGGCCATACAGACAAACATGAATTTCAATTGAAAAGGTGGTGACATTTAAGATAACTGTTTTTTAAGCCCAAGCATAAGTTGGTTTTGAACTGCAAGTTCCTGGCATATCCCCATGAATCATCAAACTGCCAGCACATATGACACTTGGTCTAGGCTTTACTGAGGGGACAACTTGCCCTCCCCATCTGGTGGCTGGTCAGTGTACTATAAGATGGATCTGCTACCTTCATCCCAGCAACTCACAATAGTAACTAACGAGCTGGGGGATTAACTCCCTGACATAGTTCCTTAGAGGTAACTCTTAGATGAATTCCCTCACTGTCCTCTGAGCTCCTCAGCGGGATTCAGCTTTGGTTTCCCACAGCCCCAATTTAATTGAAGTACAAAATTTGCAGCTGACTCCCTTCCCTAGTCTCCATCTCTTCTCGTCCTTTCCTACAACTCCACGAGGAGACATTTAGCAAGGTGGCAGTCAGGTTTAGGAGCTTCCTGGAATTATGACTCCGAATGAATAACTTGCACTTCACTGCTCATCTGGGAACCCAATATCATATTTCCTTTTTCTTCTGCCTCATCAGATTCATAATGCTGATTTACCATCCACTAACGCAGTGTTTACTGTTATGTCCCTGGAGTCTGCTATGTGCCCAGAATGTGCTCAAATCTGCACATAGAATATTTCTGACCCTTAAAGTGACCTGCAACGGGACTCAGTCATCTACCAAGCCATTTCCTGAACTTGCATCTTGATATAATCCCTCTGAATTTCACTCTACCAGTTAAATATTTATATGCGATGCATTTTGATCAACAAAAACAATATGAATGCACCACTTAGCACGACTTTCTCTGCTGGCATCAGATGTCTGGGCCCATGCAGAAATGGGGCTGTCTGCATGAGGCTCATTTGAGGTCTCCAGTCATTCACTAAAGAGGCAGTTAGGAATCAGAGAGCGCAGGAAACCTCAGGCAAGGCTGGTTCATTAGTGCCTCTGCTGATTAATCAAGACCTGGCTGCCACTTTGCTAAATGCCTCGAGGTGGAGTTGGAGGCAATCAGCCCTGTGGAAACTGCTTGATTGCTTCTCAAAGTGGCAGTTTTCTTTTGGACACTGCGCTTGTTCCTGTCAGATCTGTATTGTGACCTTCAGTGAGGACAACGACCTTACCTCCAAGGGCAAAGTCGATGGGCACACTGTCTCAGAGTCTGCTGCCCAAAGTCAGTCTCAGATGAAGAAACAGCCGCAGAATCCCTGCATGCAATTAGAGTGTAGCATCAAAAATGTAGCTCAATTATGGCATTTATATTCCTTTTGTTTTTAGCTTAGAACAGACACTCCTTCTGAACGTGCCAAATGCTTTATTTCGGTCTCTACTTTTAGAGAGTATTTCAGAAAATGAAGCGAGTTCTCCCCCTTCCCACAGTAAACAGTCATATAACTGTAATAAGAAGCTTTTTGAATAATTTATAATTTACAAACAAAAATTCATCTGATTATGCAGAGATGACAGGCACTCTGCATAACTGTGTATCATCAAAAAGAGCTTCTTTCTTTGTTTCCATTTTGGTTACTGATTATTTACACAAATTGAAGAGAAGTAACTGTACACTAATACTTTTAAATTATTTCTTAATCTACCTTTTAATTTTTAAAAACTGTACAAGAAGAAAATATTTATTTTCTGCCAATCATTGGTGATGATGCATTCCAAAGTATTTTTCTATGCAAATTATCCAAACAGACATTGAAGGGAATGTGCAGTTCATTGCTTGTTTTTGCCTGGGAAGTGAGTGTTTTAGTCCCAGTTTTCTTTTTCACATGGAGAGAAGAGAATAATATAATTTGGCCTGGTCATGTCACCCTCTGGTCTCTTGGCTTGCTATCAAATGTGAAAATGATGGGGCTTTTGTTTGTTTCTGGGCAAAAAGTTAAAACTGATGGTTTGGTTGAGGCCACTTTGGAAACAAATTGGGAGATATAGACAGGAGTATTAACTCCTCTCAGATAATGCGGGGAGAGGGCTGTAGGGGACCTGACTGAAAGTGATGGTGCATGAACCCTTTAAAAAGCCCTCCACTAATGATGGAATTGTGAATTCTCATACTACGTGATTAGAAGTACAAGCTATCTCTAGATCATGGGGGAAGTCAAGTGTGGTGCCACACACTTGTAATCACAGCACTTAGGAGGCAGAGGCAGGAAGAGTGCTGTGAGTTCAAGGCCAGCCTGGTCTACATAGTGACCGCAGGACCAGGATGAGCTACATAGCAAGACCTTGGCAGAAGAAAAAAAAAAAAAAAAAAAAAGATTTCCTCAAATTATCCGGAATAATACTTCTCTTTCTTCACATCACTGATTTTTTTTTTTTTTTAAACTAGATTTCACTCCATGCTGGTTTTTGTAGGCTGCACCAGCATTTGCCAGTATGCGGTTATCAGGTTAAATGGGAATGTATAATATATATTCATGTAGCAGACACCTGCATTTTCAAAACTCTGTACAAAACATCAGGAGGTAGTAAGAATGTTCACCCTGTGCAGTGTGATGTTTCTGCCTTTTAGGATGTGGAAATTCATTTGTAAGTAACAGAAAATCACTTTCCTTGGGCCACTGAGCCTTCCTATTTGCAAAGACTTTGTTTTCAATACGCTCAGACAAGTGTTTTTCCTTTGGAGTGAGTTTCTGGTGGCAGGTGCATGCTTACTAGTTCACTACACAAGAACACTACAGGAAACTGACCACAAAGCACTGCACAGGTTGTGGTCGTCTGCAAACAGGATTTTTAGAAGAATATTCCCCAGGCTTTAACATCAAGCATGAATTTTAAAATCATTTGCAAGTCCACTAAAATGTGTGCTTCTGTTTTCCACTAGAAATACATCTGAAGTAATATGAGGTCGACAGAAAATGCTTCAACCCCTTGGAGACTCTTTTTCTTCACCTTTTCAAGTCAACAGTAAGATTGACCGAAGGAGGAGTACGACCCATTGTGAGATTGTTAGCTATTGCTCACAGCCTCACAGCATGTGATGAGGATGTTGGTATTTGCCAGTGCATGCAGTGTGCTGGGCCTGGGGTCTGATGAAGAGCCTGTGGTAACATTCTGAGCAAAACTAGGACATGGATGATTGACATCATGCTTGCTCCTGTTAATCCATCATCATGGATGTGATTTCTTTACCTATAACCATTTTGATCAACATTATATCTTGAAGATATATTAGGCTGGTGTTGCTCTGAATACATTTTTGCTACTATTTTACTTGGAAAGCAGTCACTAATTCTTTTTAAAATCCCCCAAAGTTTGTGAGATGATGAAACTTTTCATTGTGTAATAACCTACGGTTATCCTGCCACATTTCCTGGATTTCAAATCATCCCATCTTTCCCATATTAGCACATTTCCTGATAGTTTGGAGCAGACAGTCCACTAAGGATATTTCAGATAAAAATGTCAAGAGAGAAGACACTCCACACTTAGCAATGGTTACTGCCATCTCTCTTCATTTGAGAAATTTGATTTTGTAATAAGGAAAAAAACCTTCCTGTATTGTTGAAGCCAGCTTAAATAATAAATTTGAGTACTTCATAGACTTTATTATGTCAAGGATTTCAATTTATGTGGATGAGGATACATTTCAGGCTCATATTAAGTGATGAAACATGCCAAGAGATCCAGAGTTATTTCACCTATAAGGAAAGGGTAAGAAAAGCCAAGACATGAGCCAAAGAGAGTGTCTTGGCCTGCCTCAGCCTCCTCAAAGTAGCCCTCGAAGAGACTGATATTTTCTTAGTGTTCGTTTACCAAAGCAACAGATACTACTGAAAAAAATTATATAATTATGATTTCTATTCCTCTGTTATTGTTTAATCATCTTTTAGATAACAATAATTGCCCTTTGTGAAGGTCAACAATAAGCTAGAGAGAATGGTTCAACTACCATCATAGTGAACTACGGAGACAGATATTTTATTCCAAAATTGACTCTTGAACATGCAATTTTATTTTTGGTTATTAAAGTATGAAATTTATGTTTACACAAGTTAACAAAATCGAAGTGTTTTTTTGTTTTGTTTTGTTTTGTTTTGTTTTTACTCAGCAAAAGAGAAATGCTGCATGATATACTTAAGTTTCAAGCCTTAGGTTTTCAACAGTTTTTGGGATTCTCATTTATATTGATTTGCAATAACAACAACAAACAGAGAAAAGCCAATGTCAAAATTCAAAATTCTTAAATTGTATTGATTCGTTCTTCAGTGTCTTACTTAGATTACACCGGAAATGCAAAGAAACAAGCAGTTTGCATTCCTATGAAAGAAGAGGTGAGAAAGGAAAATATTTTTACATTGAGCAAAATTTACAAATTGTTTACTTTGCATTTAAGCTTCTCTCTTTACATTGAAACTATGCATCTCTCCTACAAGAGAAAGTAAAATAATACAGCCCATTGTCATGTAAAGAATTTGCAAGATCCTATAAGGCCTATCCACCCCAAAGAGATGCCTGGAAAAGGGAGGAGGTAGAGAATGACAGAAGGTTTTTGTGGGAGCAAACTGAGGTCTGATGGTCTCCAGCAGACTAGAAGTTAAGCAGTGTCTGTTTCCCTACAGAAGAGAGAGAAAAAAGGTAGTTTTTCAGGTCAGTGAGGTTTTCTTCACCTCTGCTAAGGTTAGTGAAATGCTCTCTTTATACAGTAATTTAATCTTCGCCCTTCTTGGCAAGGGTAAAGATCTTTCTGATTAGGAAAACTTTTTAGTATCTTTTGCTATTTCAAATAAATTTAGACAATTTGTCATTGAACTTTTTCCATTTATTACAGAAAACTGTAGTGATAGACAGGAAATAAGATGGACAGAAAATAAGATGAGAACAAGCAGAGTGACGTTTAAAATAGTGATGGTTGCTGCTGTCATTGACTGAGCCCCTATACTACCGGAGCATCATATACTGTAGTAACTTTCTTAGAATAACACAATAGAACTGGGATTAGTGCACATATTTTGCAGATGACTAAAACCAAGTCCAAAAAGATTCAAACTATTGCCAAAGACATACAATGTATGTTTTGCAGCTAGTATTTAAACTGGAGTTCTTTGGACATGAAGTCAGATTTATCTCTGTGGTACCTTACTATTTGGAAACCATATTTTCTCGGTTGGATAGAACAACTCTCGTTATCAAAGTGGAATTAGACCATTGTTGTCTGTCACTTGCTGTGGCCCAGAGATTTTTTTAGACTACTGATGTTCTTAAGTCTCCAGACAGTTGTTCTAACAGTGGGAAGCCAGTTACTAAGGAAAAAAATAGAGTAAGAAGAGAAGATACTGAAAAACACCAGAAGAAAAGAATTAGGCAAGAACAACAGGAGCTAAGACTTCAGGCAGGTTTGATCTGACATCCTAGTCAAACCTTTTGTCATCAGAGTGTTACAAGAATTAGTTAGACATACAGCAACTATGGTTAATACCATCTACTGCTATTTAGGAGATATTCTATATTTTTTAATATCGTGTTTGATGAACACAATATTATGTATTGATGAACCTTAACTATATACATTTATGGATCACTAGATTGTCTCTTAATAAATGTGTAAAATGTTGAATCATTAAATCAAGTAAAATGTATGTATAGAGCATCTGCTTTACAGTATTTTATGCTGAGACCCTTGAAATTCCTCCCAGTTATTTTAAAATGTACAACATAGGCGTTTGGCCATAGTCATCTGCTATGGAATAAATCACTTGAATGTATTTCTCATAAAGCTTTGCACTCTTAGATCAACATACACTGCCCTGCTTCTTTCTGCCAATCTCCTGCTAACTATCCTACTTTGCATTAAATTATTAATTCTATTACAATAAAAGGCATATTGCCATTATTTCCCTTTAAAATACTATCCCTCATTTTGAACACATTTACCCCATATTTTTGACATTATTTTTAAAGCAATTTTGGGAATCTTTTTTGTGGTAGAAGTCTTGATAAAAATAGGGTTAATGCTGATACTGAGTGCCATTCATTGAAAAGGCAGACTAATGAAAACTGTGTCTGTCTGTGGCCTCTTTATACACCGTTTTATGGAATCTGGCCCTGTGTGACTTCTTTCTCTTCCTCAAAGACAGAACAATTGCGGAAGGTAAATGTTTTAAATTAGTTCAGGACATTAATGCAAACATGACAGAGCAACAGAGATACTCAGCATAAAGGACTTCCAGAACTGAAAGTGACAAGAATGGTACAATAAGCATGTTCAAAGCAAAGAGGAACATTTTTGGAGAAAAAATAGCAAAGTGTCTTTTATATTTATTTATTTAAATACACTCTTTTTCATGTATATATGAATTACACGTATACGTATACATCATATTTCTTTAGCCATTCAGTTTGCCCATATAGAAAGAAAAAAAAAAAAAAAAAAAAAAAAAAAAGAAAAAAAGAAATCACGGCCACATTGCTGACTCTTTTCTAAGAGGCAAGTGTATACTCAGTTTCTCCAAATTTCCTAAATCTTCTCTCTGCCCCAGAATAGCAATGAGAAGACCACACAGAACAGTGTGTGGGAGGAAGTCCTTGGGGTGGGCACCAGAAAGGTGGTGCAGTCCTGGAGCAGTGCACTGGGAGGTGAGGACGTTAATACTGCCTGTCAAGAAAGACAAGGGAATCCTTATAAAATGAGCTCAATTTTACCAATTACCACAGTCTCTCTCTCCTACTAGCCTGCTCGGATGTACACATTCAATCTTTCTGTGGTCTAGAATGAGGCTTCAGGTGGTTCCCTAAGGAATTTCCTTGAAATATTAAGGATGCTTCTCAAAACCTGGCTTCTTGAGATCTTATATCGAAGATAGCAAGAAAGCTGGATAGAAAATACAGAAAGTCTCTCCTTGGAGTGAGAGGGCATTTATTACTATACTTTGTGCCAGAGAGAGGAATAAAAGAAACAAACATTTGGTCAATAGTCCAGAAAAACTGTTGGACGAGAAAGAAAAAGGGAGAGAGTAATTGCAAAGTGTAGCTGCTGAAGGGGTGTTTGTTGCACTGTAATTCATGGTGTACCATCAACGGGCCATGGTTTTTCTACCAATTCAACCACCGGATCACCAGCAGCTTATCCAGTAAATATGCAGTGCAAGTTCACAATGTTTTTGGGAAGCACATTTTGGTATCCTCGCTGTAGACTTGGTTCCGAAACTTGTAACTAAAAAGACAGGGCCCCCCGCCATGAGTGATTCTTAGGTAGTGATTGGCAGATTATACAGCTTCAGTGATTGAGTTTCAGTTTGTTTACATGGGTGTTGCAGAGGTTGATACATTGTGATAATTCGGGAAGTGTAGAAACTATCTAAGTGATTCAGTGGCTCTACAACCTAGAGTATAGAGTACCCACACTAGAGTGGGTAGTCCGCTTACAATATAATGCAAGACAAGAGGCTTGGTCTTCCAGCTTTTAGCTCTTTTTGTTTTTTCTGTCTTCTGCTCTCTTGAACTGTTGCCCTCTATCATGCCCTCCTGACTTGGAGCCAGCTGGTTATGGACTGAAACCTCCACAAACTCTGAGCTAAGTGAACCTTTCCTCCTTTAATTGTGAGTGTGAAGTATTTTGTATCACCAACAATAGAAAACTAAATAAGACAAGTGTATGTATGCTAAGGAGAGACTTACACATAGCTGAACCACACACAATTTGGAAATATACACTAATGTTCCTGCTGACATTCTAGCCTTGAAAAAAGATTAACTAGTATCCATTGTTTCTCCAAATGTAATCACATTTACTTTAACACATAAGCAAGAAAAATAATACGTATTATTTATTTAATTAAATTCATTTATTTTTATATCTAATTGTAGTCTTGGGAACAGGACATGGCACCTTGCTGGTATTAAGCAGGTGCTCGACTATTGAGCTACCTTCTCAGGCTAAACCCATTTTGAATTATACCAATTCTAAATTACTTTTTATTTCATCTCATTTTGGGATTGGAAATTAGATTTCTAATATTCAGTATCAGTACTGAGCTTCAGAATACAATGCAACAGTGACTTTCGTAAGGTATTCAATTATTTGACTTCAGAAATAAAAGAGAATTGTGGAAAGGACATATTTCATATTCAGCTTCAACTTGTCAGAAAACCATAAAAACAGGAAAAGAGCTGCCTCCAGAGATTTACCCCACACTCTCCCCTTTGTGTGCTGATCTGCAAAGAACCCCCACTGCTGAAACTAGAATTATGGCAATGGGGGAAAGTATATGATTTTAGAAAATGTGCGCATTGAGAAATATAAAATAAAGTGGTTGTAAAGTCTGTATTGTTTAAGGGGAATGACTGGGAAATTTGGAAAGCCAGCAGTGCAGTGGCCGGAGTGGGAACAGAAGGAGATTTTGGTACACAGTCGTACCTGCCATACTGATAAGATTTCAAATAAGAACACCTTTTATTTTCAGGTGAAAGGTACTGTACTTTCTCTTTAAAAAAATAGAATATCCTCTTGTGTATTTATACTTCGATAATTTATGGAAGCTTCTTTTGTTTTGACTTGAAATTAGGACCCTTGTGTCATTACAAATAATATTAATTCTATGATGAATGGGTTGAGTAAAATCTTTAACAGACAAGTAATAGGTACAAAATCCTGATGCCTTGAATAGGTAAATGATTCCTGGGATGTTTTCACTCTTCTAGGACAAATACATGTCTGATGATATTTTAATTCTTTTAGGACAAAAGAAAAAGAATTCTGAATCTTAAGCATGATTTTGAGGGGATCAGTTCAGCTTTCTGTTGCATCACAGGAACAGGAAATAGTCAGCTCTACTAAATGTGATACCACTATGAGACACATTTAAGCTACGATAAAATCCACTGCAAGTATTCACTCACATGACACTAATGTATGGCTCCCTGCTCCTTCCCACACAGCAGCTTTTACCAGTCTTACAGTCCAGAAGTTTATAGTTTTGTTAGTTTACAGTAGAGAGCAAAATTATAATAAATACACATTAATATGCAATTAAATCCATGATCTTGCTTGAATCCCACAGTACTTATATCTGTGAAAATGCTGAATGGCTCTCACAACCCTTGTAAACTTATTCACTACTCTGTCATCTTCATCCAATAATGACCAGGTTATTTACCACCCTATGTACAAAAGGGATTTGTATGAATACCAGGATGTGGTTTTCCTTCTGAAAATTCTGCTGTTCAATTTTCTTTGGAATGCAAGTTATATGTGTAATTACTTGAAAACATTTTTTATTTCCTTCTGTCTCTGAGTGTTTACTCTGAAATATAAAAACAAGGTTCTCTTTCCTCGGGAGGGTTGTGTAATGCTAGGAATAGCTTTGAAACCTTTTCTTTCTTTCATTTTTTGTGATTTTGTAGAAAATTCCTGTGTGGCCTGTCATTGCGGCGACCTTTACTGAAGTTTGTTGAAGTTTAAAAAATGAGAAAAAAGATTTTTTAAATATCAGATTTTTCAGCAAGGTTTGAGTAAACAGGTGACAACATGTCTGAGTATTAAATAATAGTTCAGATTTCACCCTAAATTTTTTATTATACTGTGATTCCCATGTACACAATTATTCTAGAGTTATCTAGATCCCTAATATATGACTTCATGACGTGTGTGTTTATTATACAAAACCAAGACACTCAAAATAATAAAAAGTAATTTAACTTATTTTTATATGAATCAATTATTCAGATGAATGTATTTATTATATACCACAATCCTACACTAATATTAAAAGACGAGAACTGTAGTCCTGAGTTAAGTTGAATAGGGTTTAAATTCCAAGTCTAACACCTGTCAGTGTTGCCACCTTAACACTTTTGAATTTTGTTTTTACTTTTGAAAAATGTTGAAAATAAGATTCTATCAAGATGAACAATTTTTAGGATTTAAGATTATAATTTATAGATATGTATTAAGAGCAATAAATAAGTACTTGAATATATATGAACAATATTGAAATTGTTTTCTCTTTAAAAAGCAACAGAAAGAAAATTAAATGCAAACCACAGAAGAGAAGACAATATATAAAAAATATAGCCGACAGAAACCATTTTAGCCTTAATATACAAAGATTTCTTATAACAATAGTATAGGCAAAATATTTTAGCAGATACTGTACTCCACAGAAGGAGATGATCAGTATAGCAAATAAGTATATAGGGAACTGCTCAATGCACCACAATTAAAAGACCACAAACGTTAAGTGCTATGACTTTGAAATAGAACTTGTAAAAGTTAAGTATATATTTATCATCTAACTCGAAATTAAACTCAATGTATTTGCACATGAGACAATAGTATATGAATATATGAAAGACTTGAATTTTTTTTTTTTTTTTTTTGTCTTTTTGGGATAGGTTTTTATTATGCAATTCAGGCTGGCCTTGAACTCACTTTGTAGCCTACCTGGCCTCAAACTTGAAGTTTTTCTCCTGCCCCAGCCTCCTGAGTCATAAGCCACCGCAGCGACAGCAAAAAAGGTCTTCACAGCCCAAATGTGTTTACCAATAAGAGAATGGGTAAACAGTGTTCTGTATATCGATCCATGCAGTTGGATGCCACTAAGCAATCAAAAGGAATGACTCTCAAGAGCACTCTGTTGAGTGAAAGAAAGAAGAAATAGCAGAGTGCAGACCACACAATTCATTTACAGGTAATTCTAGGAAAAGGCAAACATTAGGGGAAAAAGTAGGTCAATTGTTGTCCAGAATTAGGGGTGAAGGACTAACTGTATTGGAATGTGACTGTGAGGTTCATTCTGTTTCCCCTAAATCACTTATCTCTGCTAAAAAGTAATTTTTAACTGCTAAGAGTAATCCATACAGAAAGGATATTGTGAATAAAAATTTAGATTTTTTTTTTCTTTTTGGTGGAGAAAGACCAATTTCTCATACATGAATGACTGTTACTATTCTTTTAGTAACTACCTGGGAAGTTCCATATTAAATTTATTTTTGCAAATAGTACTGTGCTATAATCTCAATAGGTTACTTTTCTCACTGGACTGTGAGCTTCTTCAGGCAGGGACTGAAGTCTTACTCATTTTGTATTGCAATGGGCTGGTCCTGTGATTGACACATTGGAGAACTGTAAAGAATACTTGACTAATAAATACATGCACAAATATTAAAGACATTGTTTTATTAGATATTTTTGAATTTTAAGCTAAAGGAATCCTTTAAGAAATGAATTGTTCAAAATCCACATGTTTTAAAAGAAATTGTCAATAAAAATAATTGTACTGTCTGTTTCTTTTTTCTTTTTTTTTTTTTTTTCTTTTTCCTTTTTATCGGTACCGGGGATCAAACTCACGACTGCCTGCTTGCAAGGCAGACGCTTATGCCGCTGAGCTAAATCCCCAGCCCCTGTACTGTCTGTTTCAATTAGACTTTCTGGATGTTTATTACAGACTATTTCCCAAAGATGGCCTTGACAGTAACTCCCATCACACAAACTCCTGCATCACATGGCCTTGCTTTGTCCCTGTTGCAGGGCTTATGATCATTTTCACTCAGAGATGATGATAGATGTGACACTGTACCATTTCTGAAGAAGTCCTTCACTGGCCTGGTTGCTTCTCCTTCCTTTCTCTTGGAAGCCTGCTGCAGTGTATTGAGTGAAAGCTCAGAAAAAACCTGTGCTTTGATGTGTTTAAGCCAACTGGGATGGAGGAGGCATCCAGTGGAGAGACAGGCCAGGACTGCTGCGGTACTGGATGTCTGAGTGAGAAACCTAGCTGTGCAGTGGATCTTCTGGCCACAGCTTCCCTGGATGACACCAGATAGTTCTAGAAACAACTTATCAGTCTCTTCCTTTTGTTTTTTGGTACCAGAATCGAACTCACGACCTCACGCTTACCAGACAAGCACTTGAAACAGTGAGTTAAATCCCTGGCCATCTTCCTGAGTTTCTATATGGACAACCATTGGTAAATTAAAGCAGTTGTTTTAAGACACTAGTTGTACTGTGTCTTTAAGTACACAGCCGTGGATGGCTGACACATTAGTACTTATGAAGTATCCTACATATCTATCAAAAATAATGGATCTCACAGAATCAACTATAAGCTTACTGTAGGCTGACATGTAAGATAGTTTCAGAACATTTTTAGCACAAAGAATTCAATATTTTCTCAAACCAATCAAATACATTTTCTTGCTATCCTGAAGTGCGATATATATATATATATATATATATATATATATATATATATATATATATATATATTATTTCTAGGAATTAAAATATTTTAAAAGTGAACTTGTACTCAAAATATGAATAAAGTAATAATATCATAGATATTTGTCTTATATATTAGTTTTATTTCTTCTCTCTTATTGTGGTCAATATTATTCCAAAGTAATTATTGTTTCTATTTCAGATATTATAAGATCATCCTTTAAGCTTCATGGACATTAAAATATATACATACTGTTTAATATTCAAAATACTGTGGTGAGTTAAATGCCATATGTCATGTTATGTAATACACATGGGTAGGAAAAGCATATCGTATTCTTAGAAGAGCACTATGCTTGGTTGGAGGTATAGAAATGTACCTATGACACAAGTAATATTCTTTAAATCCCATCATCTACTTTTTCACTTAGTAGATGAAGAACAGCAAATGTTAAAAGGAGTTAAAATCTAAAAATCTTGTCTTTGAATTTCAAATTGAATGTTCTTTAACGTTAGGAGAACACTTTTGAATAGTCATTCAGGATTTTTTTTTAACTTAGTGCTCAAATGTGGTTCCTGAGTGTTACTCCAAATGAAATAATCTTCATGATAAACTTAGTAGTTTTTCAGATAAAATAAAGCAATTAAAATGAAATTTTTCCACAGTTTGAAAAAGAACAAAGAGTAAGTGAACTACTTAAAATTAGGCTTTTTGATTTTAAAATTTATTGCTATTTCTGTGGGCCACAAAGATCTCCTCTAACTATAAAGGCTGGTGAGTAAAACCAAAATTTAAAATTTGAGTGAGACTTTTTCAGACAAGGTTCAGACCTTAAAAACAACTGACTGAGAGTCATGTCACTTCCAGCTGCTAAGCTTTGGTCAAGTTACTTAGCTTCTTTATGCCTTAGTTATCACACTTATCAAACATTCACTTTGTGATATAATTATAAGGATTTACTGAGATGTAATGCTCTGAAAATATTCAGGATGAAGAGAAACAATGAAGCTCGTAATCACTATTCTTATTTGAAGACTGCCTCTCTATGTGGCCCGGTAGGATGATGACACATCCATCCCACCAGGACCTGTGGTCATTGGGTATGAGTTACCACCAGTCGAAGAAGACTGTGCACTGAAAACAACCACCCAGTCTCTGAGATCTACTTAGAATCTGACCTTCATGTGCAGTTAACCTCAGGAGGCCAGGTAGACAAGTGGCTAAGGAGGCTGGAGTGGAGTGCAGGCTGCTTTGGGGGAGGAGATAGTGGGAAGAGTTAGCGGGCAATCAAAAGGGACAAAATGTGTATGGCTTACATGCTAGGTGGGAAATACCAGAAACAACCTAAAGGACAAAAAGAGCAAGAGCAAGGGATTTGGGTAGTTTCTAGAGCAACTAGAGTCATGTGATGGCACAGACACTTGGGCGTGTAAGCATGTGCTTTGCTGCCATAGCAAAACACCACTGACTTCGTTTAGATAATAGAAAGCATCGCTCACAACTCTAGATGTTTGTGTCTGACCCTGAAATTTTACAGATTTGATTTTCCTGAGGCTTCTTTTCTTGGAATGCATGTGACTAACTTCTGTGCAATATCTGTGCCATTTCTTATGAGAACACCAATGTTATTGAAATGCAGTCCTACCCTTAAAGACCTTATTTAACTTTAGGAAGTCCATAAAAGGCTTAACTTCAAATATTGGGGGTTAGAACTTCATTTTATAGAATAGAAGGTTTAATTTAGTCCACAACAGTGAAAAGAGTCCATGTAGAGCCTGATTGGCTGATAACTGTAGCTCCTGCATACTCAGCTGTTAGGGCCTTAATTCAGCAGCCGTCTTCAAGCAGTATTGGTCTTCAAAGCAGTATTGCTCTGAGGTACCACTGATGTAGAAACTGGTAGAAAGATGGTCAGCCAGGACTCTGCACATCTCAGTCCACATGAACTTTTCCAATGCTTGCCTTTAAAAATGGTTTACCTTAAATGTGATAATTAGTGAAACAGCGGTAGAGTATGATCATTTTTCCTTTATATCAATACCCCTCTACTCTCTATGAGATAGATTTAAACTTCTTCATGATCTTCATTACAAAACAGGGATGCAATTTATAGAAAGGCATACTTGACAAACTTACAATGCACCTCTGCAAGATTTAATCCTGAAGAGAGTCTAATAGTGTACACTGTCTGAAGGCTATTTTTTAAGATAGGCATGAGCAAAGCAAAATCACTTTTAAATGGCAATACTATGAAATACCCTATCTTGAGTTGTATTTCTTATTCAGTTGAGAAATGTATTAAGGTGCCATCACCTTCCAGAGATTATTGAAATCTCCATGCTTTCTTGAGGCATCAAAATCCCAACAGCAGGTTAAATTGTTCGGCTTTGCATTTGGAATTCAGTTTGCCTTCTCTCCTTGTAGCAGATCATATCAGAAATGCCAGGACAGAACATTGGCTTCCTGCCCCTGACGTGTGAGTTATGTGGGGTGCATGCTAAACATCACCAACAACTTGTAGCCCAAGGCTCTAGAAGTAGTCATGAAAAATACTCCCAAATGTTATCTTAAGTTATCTAAAACACATTGACCTCAGGAAGGAATGTCATAGTTTATCCACATTTCCTGTCGCACTCAGTCCTGACCCTGGGAGGGGCCTCACACACCTAACGTGTGTGCCCCCACTGTCTGAATGGCTATTATTTGCTGGCACTATTGGTGAAACAAAAATATATCATATTTGTATGCAATAGTTTAACAATGAAGACAAGCAAAAGTGCTTGTTATGGTTTGTAGATATTCCCCCAGATAATCCTCACTCAGTCCTAGGCCTTTTTGAAGAGTGAATCCAAAGTTTGTAATTAATTAAAGATCCAGTGCTGTGATTAAGGCTAGTGCTAGTCTCTGGGATGGGTACCTGTGTACAATAAAAGGGACAGAACGAGGTTTGTTTCTTTCTCCTTCTCCTCCTTTTTTGCTTTTCTGCTGCCACTAATCATTGCCCGTCTGTTAGTGCGCCCCACTTTAGAGATGATTATGTACTGAAGCCTCTTTATGAGCTAAATAAATCTTTCCTCCTTTCATCTGAGGTGTTGAGTATTTTGTCTCAGTGACAAGAGAAAAATAAGACAAAGCCCTCCACCTGCCATGAAGGACAGGCTAAAAAGAGTTTCTGCTGAGAGTTCCTTGCACACAGAGATGGTAGGTGCAACAGAGGGACCAGAACAACTCCTTGTAAAGGAATTGGTGCGTCCTGAGGAGTACCTGTTGCCTGGGAGTAGGGAAGTATGCTTCTCCACAATCAAGTGTATTGTATGTAATTCAGGTATATCAATGACTGCATTACTCAGGTCCTAACACATGTGGGTGACTGAATAGCATAGTTTCTTCCTATGTTGTATAGAGGCTTCTCTTAGATCTGTTCATTCATTTAAGGAGACTGCCATGTATTCTTAGTGCTTCCTAGTACTTAGGCCTTGTATACCAAAAGGCAGAAACAAACAAACAAAAAACAACCACCAAAAAACCAGATACAGTATTATTGTATTAATGAGGTCTCTTCTTGCTTGCTTTTCTTTCTTTCTTTCTTTCTTTCTTTCTTTCTTTCTTTCTTTCTTTCTTTCTTTCATCTGTCTTTCTCTATTTCTTCCTTCTTTTTTCTTTTTTTCTTTCTCTTTCTTTCTTACTTTGTTTTTCTCTTCTTTCTTTCTTTCTTTCTTTCTTTCTTTCTCTGTCTCTCTCTCTCTCTCTCTTTTATTATTTTTTTCTTCCTCACTTTCTGTCTTGTGTGTGTACTTGTTTGCTTTCCTGGTATTGGTGATTAAACCCAGAGATGCAACCACTGAGCCATATATATATATATATATATATATATATATATATATATATCTCCAGCCACTTTTTATAGTTTATTTGGATATAAGGTCTCATCAGGTTGTCTAGGGTGTCCTTGATTTTGTGATTCTCCTGTTTTATTCTTCCTAGTATCTGGGATTACAGGTACATGCCATCATAGCCATCTTTGAGGGTAGTTATCTATATGGTGGGACAATAACTGTGTGTATGTTGGCAAAAACTGATGTAGGCTTAAATGTTTCATCACCTAGAAACACATGAAAAATGATTTTTTTCCAGAAGTTAGATCTGATACTGAAATTTTGAATTAAGAAATATTATCTAACACATGCAAGAAGGAATGATACTAATTATCATCAAGCAGGGGGGTTCTTTTGTTTCATTTAGATAGCTATCATGAATTAGCAAAATACAGTTTTGGTGACAACTCTGGATTTAGAGCACCAATGGCCCTCAATCCTTTGTCTTGACTCTATTGCTACCAGTCAACACCAGTTAATGCCAAATGTAACGGATCAATACTGCTAGTTTCTGTTGTCTCTCTTTGCTGGCTACCACTGGACAATACTGGATGCTGTTAATCGTCACTGCCAGTTGCTGGTCTCTGTTGTTGATCTTTGTTGAATGCTCTGCAGTTCATAAGGGTTCATTGTCCTCACTATTTATAGCTATTTTAAAAGTAATTGCTCTACCCACATTACCCAACACAAGAATTTCAAGTTGATTTAGAGGACTTTAAGATTTTTATTTTAAAGAGAATAAAACAAAACAAAGCAGAATGAAGCAAATCAGAACAGAACAATGTAAGTGAGACAGGACTTCAAGACAATAGGAAATCAACGTTAGCTTTATTCTGTTTTGCTTGATTTTTATTATGCATGATGATTTAGAGGACTTCTAAGCCCATGCTACCCAAGAAATAAATCAAAATTAGGTTTATAAGAGTGAGAATTTACTTGACCCTGAAGGGAGGGGGAGTCAGTACAGCATAGAAACCCCTTTTAGACCAACCCCAAAATATGAGAGAAGTAATTCTTATACAGCCTTAGCAAGCCTACGATTAGTCGAAATTCAGACCTACTGATTTGTCAAAATTGATTTAAACTCAGATCTGATCTGTGCCCCTACTGGATGGTCCAGATTAATTCTACTGGTTGACCAAAGTTCAAGCCCAGGACAGTCAGGGTCAACGTTTCTCAGAGTAAGCATAAGGAATCCAGGAGAGCACCAGCTCTCATGGCAGTACCTCTGCAGGATGGCAGGAGATGCAGCTGTTGTGACCCAGAGAATGGCTGAATAATAACTTTACGGGTAGGGAGAACACACTCAGGCAAGTTAGCCAAGTCCTTTCTCAGGGCCTGTATTAGTGCCACCTTCTCATCACTGGCATAAAACATATGACACTAGAAATTTCAAGGAGGACAGGGTTATTTTGGCTTAGCATTTCGGTGCAATCAGTCTTTGGCCAGCTGATTATGGGTGGTAGCAAGATGGCAGAATGGCAACAACAGAAGAAAGTTGTTTACTACATGGTGGCCAGGAAATAGTGAAAGGAGGGGCCAGCAATGAGAACACATCCCTCCGTGTCACACCACAACTCCTGGTCAGGCCATGCATCAGAACATGAGATTTTGGGGAAATATTCCAATTTTAAATTGTAACATTCTGCCCTCATGCCAAAAGACCTTATTTACCTCATTGTAAAAAATGCAATTAGAACATCTATATCAGTCAATAATATCTTAACAATTTTAGCACTGTTCAACAGTCCAAGTTCAAGTCCCTTTGAGACTCAAGACCATGAATCACTGTAAAAGTCAAAAAGAAAGTTGAACATCTTTGCCATACAAAGGCACAGGGTAAACATTCCTTTTCCAAAAGGGAGAAATAGGGGAATAGAAAGAAACTGAATCAAAGCAACCAAAACCCAACAGGGAAAACACTAAATCTTTTATCTGCATATTCAGCAACAAAGGTAGGTTGTGCTGAGATGCTATCTACAAAAGGGTTGGCAGCCCCATCTTTATAGTCTTACTGGTTGTAATCCATTTGACCTTTCACTTTGGTTGTTTCTGTTCACTGCCTGCAGCTTTCTCCCCAAGACAGTCCCCATTACTGGCATCTCCAACTGACCTTGCCAACACATTTTTGCTTAGTCTCCTAAAGTCTTCTAAAATCTAAGCAGAATCCTCCTTCACCCCATAACTCTTATGTTCTTTATATACTTTATGAAAAGTATCCTGGATGATGGCAGGGTTGGTTGTTGGTTTGAGCATTAGCTGAGTCTCCCTGCAACATGGCTGCAGATGCCTCTGGTAGACCAGATGGCAGAACTTGGGTTGCTAGGTGACTTCTGAATATGCAAATATCCTAGAAATTCTCTTTTCAAATGTAGAATTTACAGTTTTGAATCTTTAAGCCTGTGATGGCTGGAGACTTGTTGATTCCTGAGATAACCTCCGTATCTTTCTTGTCTTTGTAAAAAGAAAGTATATACCTTTTTTTCAGTGGTAAACTTTTCTTCACCCTCCTTCACATCTTTCCAAATGTATTCTTTCCAGAGACACTGCAAACTTTTGCCATTTATACTGATTCTGTTTTAAATGTAGCTAGAGGCATATATGCCATAGCATGTACACTGGGTTAGAATTTCTCATCAGATTAGTTAGTTCACTGCCCTTAATCTCAGCCTTCTGAAAAGTCTCAAGACATGTGCAAAATATAGACAACTTTTCTGCCAGACCACACATCCATGAATTCTATTTAAATTTCCAGTAGAATCCTTGTTCCCAACTGAAACCTCCTGAGCCTGATCTTTATATTCTGGATTCCTGTCAGCACCCTAATCTTCTAAACTCTGACTAGTGTGGCTCATAAGATTCTAGGACCCTTCAGCCTATATTTTCAAGCATTTAAAAATTCCACTAATACACTAGTTCTATAAGATTATGACTTATATTATCAGGCATAGTCACAAGAACAACTATAGACTAGTTTTTTTGTATTAGTAACTTCTTAGTTGCAGGGACAACACATGCAATTTAAAAGAGAATTTATTTTGACTCAAAGCTTCGGGTGAGTCAGCTCATGGTCATCCAGAATCAAGGTAATAATGACATGATAGAATAACATAGTGGAGGAAAGTTTCTCAATCCATAGCAGCCAAAAAGCAGAAAGAAAAGAAAGTGGTTGAGATTAAAAATATACCCTTCTCAATCATGTCCCAAGTGGTCCTCCCACTGTCACCAAGGTTCTTCTCTGAATGTAAGACTTCTAGTGGATAAATTAGATTTAAACCATAACAGTGTACTATGGGGTGATGAGCGGCAGGAAGGAGAAAGAGCCTGATAGCTATATCAGGAAAATAATAGCCCACTCTGGACATCACAAAGAAAAGGAGAGGGACAAGTACTTCTCATCTGTCTCAGGTGCATATAACCTGAAGATGTACTGTTCTTCATTTCCTTGATTGATTCTGCAAGGCTTTTAAACCATGTGAATCCCCCTAGAAGAGACATAATGCTTATCAGATTTTCTTAAATACAGGTGAATTCATGAAACAAGCTGTTGAAAGCAAAATGTTAAAAACATCATGACATCATTGTTGACTTCCATTGGAACAAATTTAGAGGCATTTGTAAAGTAAATATAATTCCTTTATAATGCAGTCTTGATATTTGCCCAAGGGACTTAAATGTAGTAGGCCATTATAATGTGAAAACTGACATTTTCTTTCATGTAGAATGTAGTTTTTTGTATTAAGGACGCTGATGATCTTTACTCTTATCAGGTTAGAAGAAAAAAAAAAAAAAAAGAGAGAGATAACCAGTGGCCACTGGACCCTGAAGCACTTTCTATATTGGCATTCATCTATTAAGTGCTCCTTGTCCTAAAGTAGAAATTTCCCTACAACACTAACCTTTCCTGAGTTTTTCTTGTTCACTAGCCATGTTTTTCAGTATTATTTGTTGGCATCTCCCTTGGGAGCACATCCAACCCTGTCCATTTAAATGGCACTTCTTCTCTGGCGACTTTTGAATAATGTTCCTTTTCCTGACTTATTGGTGAGTCTCTTTTAGAGCACTGTGTCTACTAAACGCCTGTAATGGATTAACTGATAGTATAGCACCTTTTACATCCAAAAAAGCTTTATCTCAGATATGTTACTTTCTTGATATTTTCCAGTATTCTTCTAAGTGTATAAATCAAAATGTAAGAGTTACATTTTTGCTCTTTCATTTTCATGATAATCACAATCAACATATCCACCAGCTTAGCTCATTGCTTTCTCAACATCTCTCTTGAAATCAACCATTTATTACCTCTAAACATCTACTAACTTCAACAGGCCACTATCTCTTTTCATTAATGTGGTTTCCAATTAGAATAACTGACTCAATCTTATCAAATTATAGTCAATTCTTTCTAAAGCAGTGTAATAGACTGTAAGCTATGACATATACTTTCTCCTACTTCAAAAGAAAAAGACCTGAACTCTCCATGGATTTCATTCACATGTATCATAGGTGTATGTGTCATGGCTCATGAAACCCTACTTGCTTCTCAGAATCATCTCTTATGCATTCCTTTTCTCAATGTACTACAGCCTCATAATCTTTCTGGAATCAGTCCATCAGATTTGTATGTCAGGATCTGGCATGATTTTCTCATCTAATGGCATGCCCCGTCCTTCTTTTTCTAGCCCTTACCCTGCTTTGTATTTCTTCACTTTTTTTTATCACCTTGCCATTTCGTTGTGTTGTTATAGGTTATGTCTAGATGCACTGCCCAGCACCAAGTCTTATGCAGTGAGAAGTGGGGCTTTTACAGAGGTGTCTCTATCTGGAGCATGCAGTTGTTGAATTAAGGGTGTGTAGTTACTAAGTTAGTCCTCTGGTTGGTTTGGCATGATTTGGATTGCATAAGTGAAGCCCCAACCTGGGTGTGAGTGCTACCTACCCTAACGGTGTGTCGCCTGGAAAGAATATAAGCGACACAAGGAGGGATGCAGTGGTCAGTTGTAGTTAGCTGCTTGCTGCTGCTACTGCTTTTCCTGAGATGCCCATCGGTCACGCCACCCTGCCTTGGGCCTACCTATTATGCATTGAAACTAAAACAATCTGTGAAGTGAAATAAACATTTCCCCTGTAAATTTGGATGTCTTGTATTTTGTCAAAGCAATGAGAAAAGTAACTAGGACATGTTCTTATTTTGTTAGTCTCCTCTATAAAATTAACTGTGATGTCAGAAAATTTACGCTTTATTCACTGCCATTTTTCTAGGATCAAAACAGTTTCCTGAAGTCAGTTGTAATAAATATCTAATGGTACATGAACGGTTTACATATTTAGAGTGCGGTTTTTTCCTCAAATATGCATATGTTCTAAACTTTCTATTTAAGACATTCCTAGGACTTATATTTTAAATGTAAGGACGTGTAGATTTGACAGTAATTGTTCCTTTCCCCCAAATCTTCACAGAATTTAGGTATGTCATGATAACTATTATGAAATATTTTGTGACAGATCTGAGGAGTTCCATTTTACTAGGTGAAATGAATTAGAGGAAGAAAAATGTTCAAAGATATCAAATGACTTCTTCACACTGTAAAGTTCTTCATGGGCTTTGACTACAGTTCAAACCTTATCACTAAGGAAATGCCTGAGCTGGATTAAATGGCACTGAAGTAATTTCTGTATCACTCCACAGGGGGAAATTCTTAGTAAGTCACTTACAAGTGAAAAAAATATTTTCTCAATTTTCTCACTTCCAAATCTCTTTATTGGAATACACAACATATAATTATGAGTAGCATAAATATAAAATTTCATTTTAAGTATTAGTGTCTTAATATGTTTTACAGAAAATAAGAGAAATTTACGTTAGTCTTATTTGCAAACTTTGAACTTAATTTCCCATGCCCAACCCATGCGCTTTAAGGCAATGGTATGAACAACTCACCTGTGAGAGGATAGCTTCTTGAATTCTCCTTCAGGTGCATTCAAGGAGTTAAGGATCCCTAGAGTTTCCCTAGAGCTAAAAATGAGCAGCTTCCCTAGATAATGATGCAAAACATTTTCACAAAGAGCACTGTTCTGTAACTTTAGTGCTTTGTAATCAGCTGCAGAGTTTTTTAAACACAGGCTGGTCAGTGCCAAGCACAGTATTTCAAACTCTATGAATGCTATGCTTACAATATTTGTCTTTCCCAAAAATCTTTAGGTTGACATTTTCCTTTTCTTTTTGTACCAGAAATTGAACTCAGAATCATGACCTTGCCAGGCAGGTGCTTATGCCTCTGAACAATATACCTGACTCTAACATTCTGACATTTTCATTTTCAAGATAACAATATGAGGAGATTGTGTCTTTGGGAGGCCATGACCTGTATAAGGGAGATTAGTATCCTTATTAAAAAGAGCCAAGAGATTTCTCATCTCCTATCCCATCAGATGAAGTCACAATCAAGAGTAGCCATCTATGTATCAGTCATGAAATTAGTTATTTCCATGGTCTTGAACTTCTGACTAAAGATTTTCACACTATGGAATGATCAAAAACTGAGTTCTGAGTCATGTAATACGGATCAGTAGTCTCTTCAGGGAGAATGACCTTTTGTCAAAGTCCATAAAGAATAATTTCTAAAGTGTTATTAATACCTTGGCACTTTCTATTCTTCTTTGAATTCATGTCACCTGGTAAAATCACAATCCTCATTATGTGTCACAGACTACTCCTTAGTCTGTTATCATAGTGGTATCTATGTGGTGGAAATGAGTTCTCTTGTTTATAAGTCATTCAGTGTATGTTGTTTTGGTATGTGACCCAAATAGAATAAGCAAACAACCATGCCAAAGTTGCTGTTTGTCGTGATGCTTTCAAAAGTAGTGCCCTAAGATATCCTATAAGTCAAGTTTGCATTGTAACTTCTGCAGGAGCAAATTTCACTTCCCTGTGAGTTTTCAGAGTTCCTCAGAAAACACAGAGCTCTTTGCCAACTCAGGTTCTAGAAGAGTGGGTAAAACTTGATCAAAGGAAGAATGTCTTTATCTGCTGTGATAACTTTAACTCTTAAAGGTATGCTCTGTCTATGGGTAACGTACTCTGACAGACTCCAGAAGTTTTTCAGACAAGCACTGAATATGATCTATTCTTAGCATAGTTAATGGGCTAAAAGTCTAGTAAATGCTACTTTCCCCCACTTTGGGTATTTTATGAGGTGGGAAATATTAGGAAAATCAAACATTTTAATAGCACACAAAAACTTCTAATTACTTTTGGTTGCTCTGGGAATGTGGAAAGTGACATAGCTTTTATGAAGGAAAGAAGCTTTGGGGCAAATGTATGATGTGACAGATCTTTCAAGCCCTTCGGGTGTGCTAACACATCAAGTCATAGAGCAGTGACTGAAAAGTGGGACGGATTTCCACCTCTCTAACTAGGATGCCATCCTGGCGCCTAACGCCTGTGAGGGAGGGAGTACAAGTGCAGACATAATCTCCCTCTGTGTAAGCTCACTTTGAGCCTCTTGGGGGAAAATTTAGGCCAGGTCTACCTTGGGGAAAATCAAAACAACAATAAAATAACCCTTATTCCAGAAATGTGAACTAAATGTGTTCTCTTTATAATGCTTGAGTGAAGTAAAGGTAGAAAAAAGAATTTCATTCATTCAATAAAATTCTAAGCACAACGCAGACATACCCTGTTTGATGCTAATAAGTGATACAGAGTTACCACCTGTTACCTTACAGGTATGTGGATTGGTGGCTGAGATCTGAGCCTTATTTATATGTGAGTGAGTTGTGTTAGGCTAGTTAAACATCTCTGTATTAAAGCTTTCAAACTTATTAAATGCCATTCAGTCAAGAGAATCATAGCTATCAGCAAACTAAATAGTTATTGAGGGGTATAATGTTAAGCGTGGTGCTGAAGTGAAGCAAGCAGGTTTTTGGAATCTGTTCGCCTGTAGTTTCTCTGTGAAGCTGATAGATAGACAGACAGACAGATGATGGATATTTGTTGGTAGTTACCTAACATTACAGCAGAGACTTTGGGCTTTTATTTACCAATTGGAGCACCTGTACCTTGTCCTTCCATCCCATAAAGATATTATGCATGCTAGACTCATTTGGCAGCAAGTGCAACACTACTGAACTGCCTAGTTTTTCAAGCAAAAATGTGTTCACATTACAAAGACAGTGTAGCAAAGCATTTCCATTAAAATAGCCCTGCTGCTTATATTTAATGCTTTCTGGACTGCTGTGTGGCTCAGAGGAGCTGTGTGAAGCACATGAAGGCATTAGAGTAATCATTAAATATCAAGGGCTTTCCAATTATCAAGTCACACTCAGCAGACAATAGGCTGAGATAAAGGAAGCAGGGCTGGGCAGCTTCATATTCTAAATCAAAGATTTTCAGGAAACAAGGATAAGAAGCCTGCACCTTATGAAAGACACAGGCATTTGTCAATTCATGTAATAAAGAAGCTCATCAAAACTCTCCAGCAATTCCCTAAGTGTTTCCACCTTCATAATAGTTCACAGGAAATGTTTTCATGAAATATTCTCCTCTGATAAGGAATCCAGGGTTATATTTGAAGAACATTCCCTGTATTTCTATACAAAAACTACTATTCCTAAATAAGCTACATTATGACCTCATTACTGGAATCCAATAAGACCTCATTTAAATAAGATCATGTTCTTTCTGTGCTTAATTTTAATAAAGTGGAAATTCACAAAAATAAGCCGCATAAAGAATATTTTGCAGAAGAATGACTTTCAAGGTTTAACCTGGGTGAAATAGGCAGAGAGCAATCTCCTTTGTTTTTTCTATTTACAGCTACAATACTGTACTGTGATCCTGGAAACCCCAAATGATCCCCCAGAGCAGTCCAAGGTACTCACTCATCATTGCAGGATTCAATTGTATTTTCTGGACAGCATGTGCTGAGGTGGGAAGAGGAACTCACTAACATGTTTCAGGAGGATTTCTAACAGCAAAGAGAAAAAAACGGACAAGGGCAGAACATCGCATTATTGCAAAATGTTGGGCACAGTTAATAGTAGACAAACGCAAAGCTCTCAGGATTTCTTTTTTTAAATTCCACCATATTTAAAAGGAAGGAATAGTTAGTGTCAGTTAATTAGGGCTAGGTCACCTTTTAGAATGCCATAGCTTCGTCATTGGTTCTGTGACCATGTTACCTGGCTTTCAGAGGAGATGTCATCTTGTCAGCATATAAATGGATGGAGGTTACTTTACAGTATCTGGAAACATGGTGAAATCCTTTTTTAGATCTCTGGTTTCTCTGTTTAACAAGTCTTTGTACAATGGCATTAATAGCAAACAAACATACAACAAACAAGATTCTTGAACTTACCAATTTCTTCAGATCCAAGAACATTGATGGTACTTCTAGTATGTGCATGAATGAACAGTATTCATATTCATTAAACAGCTTAATTATCAACAATATTATCTAAGAAAATGGGCATGTTAAGGGAGAATATGAGTTTTTGAGAAGTAAATTACTTGTCTCTTATCTTTTATAAACTAAATGACACAATGAGAATTTGAAATGGCTTTTATAAAAATCCAATTATTTGTAACTGTGGAATGCATTTGTTTTTTTATACTAATCACTCAACTATGGCACAACAGGACTTTAGATCAACTCTTCTCCACCAGATTCCTGCTATGTGGACCCAGCATTGTCTTAAATCCAGGGATGAGAACTTCTCTGTCCCTCGGCATAAACAGTGCCTAGCAACTCATCAGAATCACATCCCTGACACATTGGAGGTTTCTGTGGTACCATTTCCTCCTGCACCCACGCTATGTTCAAAGCAGCTTTATTTAGTCCTTGGATGCTGATAGAGGACCACACTAGCAGAGCGTTGCTTACTGCTCTGCTAAGATATTGGTGCTACTCAGCTCTTTTAAAACACATTGCTGCTGTGACGGCTAATCCTATTACCCTGATTGGATAGAGAGACACCTAGGAGTTTAGGGAAGGATACTTCTGGGTCTGGCATGGTAGATCTTGGAGCCTTGACTTTGGGACCACATTTGATTACTGGACTCTTTTTCTCTGGCTCTTTCCTAACTCTGCTTCCTGGCCATGAATTGAGCAGCTTTTCTCCATCATGCTCATCTGCCATCCTATCTCTACTTATACCCAGTGAACTATGGATTAAACCTTCTAAAACTGTGAACCAAATAAATCGTTCTCCTTTAAGGTGTATCAAGCATTTTGACCACAGTGAGGAAAAGACATTTGATTTTCTTGTTTGAGTAGATCCTCATGATATATTACAACAAATTGGTTCAATATTATTGAGGAACTTTTGTGAACTACATGAAATGAATAAGGTACTATCTCTAGCTTCCCTGAACTCAGATGGAATACAAACTGACAATCAATAACTGTAACCTGTGCTTCAGTAGAGGAATGCATGGAATGCTATATGGAGGCATATTATAAGGGGGGTAATTCTAGTTTAGACTTTCAGGGAGACATGCGAAGAAAAAGCAGCAAATGACAATTGATTTAGGCCTTGAAGGATTAGCCAGGCTTGCCAGGCAGAAACAAGGCACAGTACTGTGTAGGAAGAAGAAATAATATTGGAAAACTTTGGAAGCCTGAGAAGATGGCTAAGGTGTTGCCCTACAAGTTGATTTATGTGATTTATCATTTCCATTTTTCTGGATCACAAGTCAAGTGATTGTAGACTTGCAGAGAATCCCCGAAATTTTTTATTATGATATGCTTTATGCTTCAGGAATTAGAACCTTTGCAAAATCAGTGCCCTTGGAATGGCCAGAAATTTTACATCTTTGGGTGGTTAGTGGTCATGTGTGTCCTGCTGTCTGGTACAGAAACATGACCCACACAGTCCATGTTACAGGGTCGTACTAAGAGAATATTTGTTAAAATAAATGAAAACAAAGAAAAATTGTAACACTGACCTTGGGAAATCCAAAGAATTTTTCCCTATATTTTGGTGTATATTCCTGTTGATCACATTTGAATTCTGGCTTGTTCATAATTTTTGGGAAAATCAAAATTTAAGAAAAATTTTTGGGTAGTCTGTGTGTGATAAATTTTTTATATTCCATGTCAAAACTGACCTATTTCTGTCTGTAAAATGCATAAGTTAACCTTATAATCTGTCCCAAAATTTACATCAAGGAGGTTCAGCTTTATTTGTGATCACATTGAATAAATATTTTCTTTTCTACAAATGTAAATGTGAGGATTTTGCTTCATTAGGAAAAAATGATGACACATATCTTATTGAAATAGTTGATTTGTAAACACTGCATGTCATGAATCAAACTGCTATAACAAAGTAGTATTCTCTGGATGGTCATAAACAGAAGAAATTTATTTCTCACCGGTCTGGGTGTTGGGATTTTGAAATCAGGTTGCTAGCATGATTTGATTTTTGGTGAGGGATGTTTCTCGCTTTCATTGTATCTTTCTTTTTTTTTTTTTTTTTTTTTTTTTTCATTTTTTTTTTTTTTTCATTTTTATCGGTACCAGGGATTGAACTCACGACCGCCTGCTTGCAAGGCAGGCACTTATGCCGCTGAGCTAAATCCCCAGCCCATTCATTGTATCTTTCAAGCCTGAGAGAAGGCAAGAAAACTCTGGAGTCTGTTCTATAGAGTCACTAATATCATTTATGAGGGTTCTACCCTCCTGATATAATTACGTCTCTGTCCCACCTTTATGTACTGTCACACTAGGGGTTTGAATCTCTATATATGAATAATTGCTGACATAAAATCTATAAGTTCTTATACCTTGGACACTATTGTAAATGGATTCTTATAAATAGGGATTTTTTAAAAGCCTCATTTCTATTAGTACTAATTTTCAGATAATTAAACACAACAATATTTGAGATAAAGAACTATTACACAAATTTAAATTCTCAGAGGACAAAAGCATGATTTTTAGACAGAAAATCTTTATATATTTAGCTACTGTCAATTTAAAAAAATAGAAATACAAAACTTTTCAAAAATGTTCCATTCACTTTATTGTCTTTTTCAAGTTTGATCATAATTTTGCCTTTTCTAAGTGACTCTGAATCATTGTTTTGGCTTAAATTATTATATAATGTTATAATTCAATGTGTAACATATATTAAAATTTATTTCCCTCCAGGTTAAATGTTCACTGTTGATTTTGTAGTTTTTAATCTCTCTTTTAATGTTAACTTGTGAGTTACCAGCATCTATTAGCTGACTTTCAATTTATTTTAATTCAAATCAGAGCAAAAGACTGCTTACAAATACCTAAACTCTTCATATTGCTGTTGGAGGCTGAGATTACTAAGAGCAAAACAAGTTCCAAGGTGTTACTGCTCTCTTTAAACTTGAATAAATTATAGTAGGAGACAAATGGTGATATAACTTAAAATTCCCTTGTCTGAGGTGAACTTCAATTTATCTTGTGAGCAAATTCAGTTTCTACAAGAGTTTTTTTTTTTTTTTCCACAAACACATTAGTTTTTCTGTTTTATATAAGTTCAAACTTTTGCCTTTATCTATAGCAAGCATTGCCATTTTATCTTACTCCTGTAATGGGGTTATGTTTTCCACATCTGTTTAGGGCTCATGGTCATAGCACTGTCTACGTGGGTTCTCATGGAGCACAGGGGTGGACAGTGGGCCTCAGTCCTTTCTCCTCCTGGGAGAGTGGGAGTTGATGGCATCTAAGTCTCTGGCAACATTCTGACAGTGACCGTGTTAAGCAAATGGGTGACAATAATAGGGTAATAAATTAACAGTGACAGTAATAGCAATTGCAGGAATGATAAGTATTTCTAATAAATTATGTGAGATACTGTAGCTCCTTTTATTGGTTATTCTCCTTTTATTGGAACAGTGAGAACTCTTGTATATTGTATCAGTTGAAGATTTGAAAACAAAATCTAGCACTCAGCTAGTGAAAAGAATTTAATGGGGTCTCTGAGAGGACATGATTTTCTGTTAATTCCCTTTCACATAATGTATGACAATGATAGTGGGACAGAAAAGGCAGCAGGCCACGTTCAGGAAATGAAGACCTCAGACAGTTTCACTCCATCGTGTATTTCTTGGTTACTTGGTACTATGGGAAGGTACACACAAAAGTCTCCTTCTCTCTGATCATTTGGACTCTCACCCATTCCACACAAGAAATGGAAGATAAACAAAAAACACAGAGGGAAATTTGTAATGTACACAGAAACAATATATATATATATATATATATATATATATATATCAAGATGCAGAAATGAAGCAGACAATTGAGAGAAGGAATACAGAGACTCTGGGATGCATGTACCAGAGAAACAAAAAAAAAAAAAAAAAAAGAGAGAGAGAGAGAGAGAGAGAAAGAATGTGCTCAAAAAAAGAGAAACAATGTGCTTAAGAACCATCTGCTTTCAGGGAGTCATCATAATCAAGGAGAAGGCACAAGGGAGCACTGTGGGAAGGTCTTGCTCTGAACAGGAATATGCTGCAATACATAGAGATTTGCAGTACCAGGAGGATCAAACAAAGCTTTCCCAGATCAATGTGAATGTTGCAACGGGTGCAGGGGTGGCGGTAGGGGGAGGAAGGAGGTGTAGAGGGACCAGTACACTCCTACAAGCAGCAATAACAAATAGTTTGTGCTAAGAGAATAAACCAAGACAGACAATTTGAGAAATTATCAGAAGAGATAAAGGTATTTCTCAAGAGTGAGTGGGAAAAACATCAACATGCATGCCACTGAAGCCTAAAATACACCACTCAGTCTGTAGAACACTGGCACACTGCTGTGACATTAAAGCAAGGACTCCTCTAATCCAGCAGTTTGCTAATCTGGAATCTGAACAAGAAGAGGTGGCATTTCAGGCAAGAATAGTGATATCGCTGAGTTAGCGTTCATGTGTGGACCAAATTAAAATCCAGCAGTGACAAAGTTCCATGGGTGGGTGCACAACTTTAAGGTTTTGATGTTGTCATTTTTGTCCTGCCAAGAGTAGGATATAGACCTATATGTGAAGTTGGTCTGAAACAAGAAAATCAAGGACAGACATTGCACAATTACGTTTCTGCTGGTCTTCTTGGATTAACGGGTAACTCAGCCCTTGTTCTTATTTCCCCCATGCCAGCTTCTCCATTATATGAGAGTTGGCAGCGGTTTTATGCTTGTGCACATCAATGTTGAGAACAACTTCCAAACTTCATCCTGTGGCATCTCTAATCATCATCAGTTGGATTCATTTTCTGCAAAAATATTTTGAGTAAAATTGTTTAACTGTGCAATTTATTTTAGTGTGTCACTTAATGATACATGAGCTTGGTGCAGATGGTGCCTCACCTGCTCACCGAGTTTAGATTATGACATATTTTCAAGGATCGTCAGCAATGGTTATATTCTGCCATATTTTACTGATGTTTTTATGAAATGATAATGGGTCCTTACCAGATTTCTAGCATCTTGATCTTGTTCAAAAAATGTTGATAGTCCAATTTAATATTATACTGTCATCCTGCATATTTTTCTTTTTAGAAATTTTTAGCAGGATTTTTCATATTTTGTTTCTTGTCTACATTAATTACACAATGGGATTTTTATCTTAAAAACTGAATTATAAAACATATCATGTGACTGACTTTGACTGTTTTCTTTATATGATAATGGTTAAAAGAACTTCTTTTTCATTATTTTTCTTTAGTATAGGAATTACATGAGGTGTACATGTAATTTATAAACATTGCTTATACAGTGTTTTAGTAACAGCTTTATTGGGTTATAATTGTCATAAGATATTTTAAAAATATAAAATTCAGTGGTCTCTTTTTGCCTCTCTTTATTCAGTGTGTTTATGTCTTTTATTTTTTCATTTTTGTTTTTTATTTTTTTGAGACAGGAGTTCACTATGTACTTCAGGCCAGCCTTGAACTCACTTTACAGCCCAAAGTGACCCTGAATTCACAGATCTTGATCCCTACTGGTATTACAGATGTGCACCACCATGGCCACCTATGTCTTTTAGAATAAGTAATAACAATTGTTATATATCCTACATGGCCATCAATGACATCGTTCCTTTCTTTCAGCTCAAGTTTACCATCTGACCTCACTAAGCATAGTGCTCTACATGGAACACATGTGTAGTGAGCACATAGACTGAAAAATAAGCAAAATCCTTAATAAGCCTGATCATTGTAGCTGGGGAACACTCATATAAAAGAAGAGGAAAAAAGCAATAAGCCATGACATCCTGAAAAGATGTGCTGTGGAAAAGAGGAAGTAGTATTTCTACATTCCCCTGAATCACCTTCCTACAGGACGAAGGGGGACTGATAGGGCGGCGCCTCGACCTTGATCTTCTCCTCCCTACTTCTTGAACCTCTGTTGTGAAGCAGCAGGATGAAATCCCTTTCAAAGTTTCTGATGTTTCTTCGTATTCTGACACGTGAATGTCTGAACTTCTTCGATTCTGATTTGGGGCAAAATATGCAAATAGGCCTTAGTGAAAGTAAGAAAAGGGAAAATGAGGATGCGGGCAAAGAGTTCTAAACCTACTCTGCAAGATAATGTAAAAGTATTGCCTTCTTTAGGCACTGAGAATATTGTGGTGCTATAATATATGGTTTTAATTGAGTGAACCCTGGAAACTGTTGTTTGGAGCCCTTGAAACTCATCGAGGAAGAGTAGAGATGAAAAGACTGTGGGGCCATGGGAAAGGGCTACGGAGCCTCCAGGGAAAAGCAGGAAAGGCACCTTCGGAGCTTCAGGAAGGGTGGGATGGTATCCTGTCTTGATGTGAGCTGGGTTCTCTTTTCCTCCTTCCCACCTCCTCAGTCTCTTGGTTTTAAACAGGGCTTCTGAACCATCACAGGTTAGAGCAGGCCCCGCCTTCTCCTGTGTAAAAGTAAGGTAGGAGGATCATGGAGACAGTCTGGGGCATAGTATGGCTGAAGATAGCAGGAGGAGTTTGTAAAACCTGACGGAAGAGTGAGAAATTGACAGGAAGTGATCTGATTATGGAAGGTATTAGCCACTATGTCATAACACCCTACTGCAAAAAATATCATGGTAAAGAATACACATCTGGAAACATGTGGAATACATTGTGATGTGATTTTGTTTGTAAACCAAGGCTAAGAGTGAACCCTCCCCCTCTCACATTTGGCTGAGTAATTTTTTGTTGAATTTGACAAAATGATTTTGAAGTTACATAATATGGCTAAAAGAATGTGTGAAACACCCAGCAGGAAGCTATGGCTCAAGGTCACAACATCAAATACAGAAAAATAAGACAAGGGCTGTCCATGCCCTGGTGCGGTGAGGTACACACAGCAGCCAGTGACTAGCATGGTGCCACTCTGGTATCTCTGTTCTCACCAACTCTCTCTTAAGAGTTTCAGGGGAACTTCCTGTAGCTGCAGTCCAAGTGTAGCTGTTCGTAGGTAGCTGCTTTCTGTCCTGGCAGCTTTGATCTATGTGGTGTGTTTTTCTGACCCTCTTAAGCTACTGGAATTTTTCAGGATGGCCCACTGTGATGGTGACTGATGGCCAGTCACTTTTGTAATGGAAACTGGGTCCCCTGTGCACCAGGTTACCACCATTAACATTTCTCAGTCCTTCCCTGGATAGATTACTGGCTCTTTTCATAAGCTTCCTGACCTTGTCTTAAGCTTTACAATCCGTGGTGATGAATTTATGGAGTGATTGTGATTATGTATGAGTAGTGTAACTGAGATAAATGGGCATTAGATGTTGACAAAGCGGAGAAAAAATATTGTTCTCTATACCTTTTGTTAGTAAAGGCATGATTCACTATAACTCTTCTTCAGTGATTTATCTATACATCTTCTTTTCTCACTTAATGAAATGCCCCCCATTGCTCCTCAAAGCCAACACCATGTTTTTGTAATACATTATTAAAGCCATGTCAGGTTCAAGATGCAGTGTGCTGGGGGCTTCCAGCACTGCTATTTTACCTTCCGCTTCTGAAAAATGCTCAAAGGGTTGTAAGGACACATTAGCTCCCTTCTGTCTTGTCCCACACAACTTACTTGGTAAGCAACCAGCTACCTAAAGCTTTGAGGCTGAGTACATTTCACAAGAAATGATCTTATACGTTTCCTCTGCATTTTGAAAAAAAACAAAAAAACTACAAAAATGATCTATAAGACTACAGGGAATTGTTTTCCCTAAAATTATGTTAGGAAAATCATTTTTACAGGAGTTTGAACCCAAACACTTTCAATATTACTATTAATCTTTAACTCTTTGCTGACCGCCTTTAAAGAGACACATGCTATTTTTCAGACTACAAATTAGAAGTGTGGTATTTTTATTATTTATTTTTTCTTGGTTCTCATTCCTAGGCAAGGAATGCTATGGAAAACAATACTTTCCATTGAAACTATTTTCTATGTTTGACTTCCCTGGTTACAGCCAAGAAAAATATAAAGTCTTTCTTTTTATACCCACTGCCTAAATTTGTGCATCCTTTCTATGATCTATGGCCAATATTTATCAGATTGAAGTTTAGAACCAAAACATCAGAGTCATCATATGACAAAGTCAGACCATGGAATCAGGATATTACCGTGCACTGTGGCACAGCAAAGAATCAACAGTTTTCCTGAAGAGTCATGGGGATTTTGTATACACAGGTAAACTGGAGCCATGAAGCAAATTTTATAAGATTCATAGAATCTGTCTTATGGAGATATAAACAAATAGCAGTGCAGGTAAGGAGAGCAGCAGTGAGGAGGTAGATTTCACGGGAGGAATTTGGTGACTTATGTTGTTAGAAGACATCAGTAAAAAGAAAGCTGAAAAGAGTTTGAAGCTAGATCAAGTTAGTCTAAAGACCCGTTAATGACTTTGATTTTTGTTTTATGAGTCTGAGACATATATATTTACTGTGTTTGGTGATATGATGGAACAGTCCCTTGGAAAGATTCATCAGGCAGTAATGAGCTGGGTGGATGAGGGAAAAATAGGTGGGTAGGAGGGCTATTGGCAATATCCTGTACAAGTTCAGGTGAGAGTAATGAAAGCAGACCTCAGAAAATAAGGGTCTCATTAGTAAGACAAGGAAGAAACATGAAGCGTGAACCCATCAGATAAGCAGGATGGATAATTCCAGCCACATTTTGAAACACTATGCAGAAAATGAAGAAATTCAACCAGTTCTGTCATGGAATGTAAACATGTCACTCCGTCAAAGCTGCTATCCTAATGTTACATGACAGTGTCCTCTAGGTTATTTTCCATTACAAGAAGATGCAGGAGCTGATAAATCTGTGACTAATTTAAAATGTAATTGTTGTGCTGTCTTTTGGTGGCATAGTTTGAGTTTCATTTCCTTTAAGTAAACAGCATAAAGAATTACAGTCAAGTTCAGTATTAGCAGCCTGGCCTTTAGAAATAGTAAAGGGCTTGCAAAAGGTCACTGGGTGTAAAGAAAATTTGATCCTCAAGTTCTCATCAACATTGATGATGGCGTGCTGTCATCGTGGGTGAGGACCTTGTCCTGGGTTCTGCACTCTCAGAGCGAGTGAGGTTTTCGGATAATGACACAAGTGAAGGACACAAAGGAAACACAGATGGCATGAGTCATCTGAAGAAACTGCTAGGTTAGCAGATCACTAAAAATTCATTTGAAGAAGAGATTTTATAAATCATACAACATTTGCGCTAAAAAAAAATTTTAGAGATCACCTGGATGAATTTTAGGGTTAGGTAAAAGTGAGTGTGAATTCCCAGCTCCTTCTGGTTTCCAATGAGTTAGTCAGAAATTTTCTGTGGCTCATATGCTCTCACCCTGTGGTTGGAGAAGCTATCTCACAATGTCATCGCAAGGATGAAATAAACTTCTAAATGGAAAGTACTTTTCCCAGTACCTGGCAGACACTTAGCTGTTAAGAGGTACAAGACCAGGGCCAGGGCTCAGATCTTCTGAATATGGCTCTATCTCCTTTCCTAGCCCCCTTTATCCTTCCCACTTGCAGGTAACTATCAAAGAAAACTTCTTGCAGTTTTGACATTTATGTTGACGTCAACTTCTATATCAGATTGTTTCCACTGTTTCTAAAAGGCTTTGAAAGTGCACTTTACATAATTAACCATTTAAAAATGTATTGAGTACCCACTCAATAAAAGGAACATGCTTTTATCTGATAAATGACGTCATCATTAAAAACTTGATTATTACTTATTTCCCAGCAAAATATTAATCATCATTATTGTTTTTAACCAGGATTAAAATCTCTGTTTTGTAATGAAGTGCTCTGAGATTTGAGATATGAGTGGAAACCAGACCCTCAGGCGAGGGAGGGCATTACACGTGGCTATCAGTACTGGTTATTTACTGCAGATCTTCGGAAGTATGCAATTTATTTAAATACCTGAAATTGTTATCCAGTTAAATACAATTATCAGTAATATATGATAGAGACAGTGCAGTGTCAAAGCTAAATAAGAACTACATTGGAGTAGGAGAAAAAGGGGAGAAAAATCAGCAAAGTGCCCACTCTGAGCAGGACTCTGAATAATTGCTACTTTCATCCTGATGACAAACTAAAGGGTGGTTGTTATTTTATGTGAATTTCATTAAGGAGGAAACTAAAGCACGTGCATGAGCTTCCTAGTCTCACAAATGATAAATAATAGACTGAGCTTTGCATTCAGATTCATTTGACTCAATAATTTTCATGCTCTGTCTTTAATAAATCTCATTAATATAAAATCAAACATTGCTATCTAAACCTCCAAACCATAGTTCTATCCTATATTTCTTATCAACTGATCCCTAACTTCAAAGCATGATCAGACTCAGATCTCATCCTCTGAACAATAATTTAGGTGAAAGTATTTTTTGTTTGTGTCTTAGTTACTTTATGATCCTCGCTGAGACAAAATACCTGATGCTCAAGTTGGGAAAGGAAAGGTTTATTTCTTACAGTTTTTGGAGGTTTCAGTCCACACTCAGTTGGCTCCAAGACAGGCAGGCATGGCTGGGCTGCAGTTCATGGCGGCAGCCAGCAGCAAACTTGAACCAGCAAAGAGAGAGACACACCTTCTTCCTGCCATTACATCACATCCTGGCTCCACCCCTCTGTGGGTGCAGCACTGACACCATCAATCCAAGCACTATACAATGAACCATCTAAATGAACAATGCAAACTCATGAGGCCTGGGGGACACAAACATAAACCATGACAGTTTGTTTTGTTTGATTTTTTTATTTTTATTTTTATTTATTTATTTATTTTTAACCAGAAGGCACATAATATCAAGCTTCCATTCCTGTTTTATTTTTGTGTCTGGTGATGCTCCGTGCCTGTATCATTAACTCACTGGAGTTAGAAAATGGTAATTTTTTGTTATTTTTTCTTCACTTATCCACTGAAATAATTTAAAAAGAAAATGCATTCCATATTTTGTACCTAGAATATGGTCATGCAGAAAAGCAAGAATTGTTTTGATTTTTTTACCCAGTTTATAGATATATTTGATATGATTCAATCTGTAGAGTTTATTGAAGCTCGAATTTCCCAGTGTGTTACCCAAAACCCAATTGCTATTGGGTTAGAAACTTCCTGAAAACCTGATTTTTCAAGATGTTCCAGACTTTTTAAAAATACTTACTTGTGTAAGTAAGGTATTTCTCAAAGTTCTATTTCTTTTCTTGAGATAGGTTATTTCATGTTTGCCACTTGGACCTAGAGATGCTTATTGCTACTGTATTGATGATTGTTTCTAAGACATTTTAACATAAGTTAGAAATAGTTAAAATACCTTGTGATTTAATGCTGAGAATTCCAATTCAAACACACTGGGCTATTACTCAATTTCTTCCTTTGCATTTTTACACTGAGAACCTGAATATGCCAGAACATGAGAGGTGGCAAAATTTGAATGTACCATGATTATTCATTTGATTAAGCCTATTTCATATACGTTCAAGTTTTAGAATAATGATACTGTCATTATACTATCATTAATTATGATTTCTCCATACAAGTTTATAATTTTTCATGGGCTTTATCATTTCTCCATCATTTTAATGGTTATACTAGATCTACTTCATTAAATAATATAACCACTGTATTCTATAATTTCCTATTTTTTAACAGCCTTTATTATTAATTCTATATGCAGCTGTGTAGAACACTGGTCTTTATGTTGATTTTCCTTTGTAACTTTGGCTTTTTAGAGTTTGTTCTCTAATAGACTCCTTGAAAAGTGCTCATAATGAAAAATACTTTTTGAATTATTGTAGGCTATGTGTGTGCCTCTTATAATTAAAGGATATGGCATGCAAAAGGTTCAGGATTTGATCTTCAGTTCTACAAAACAAACAACAACAAAAAACCTCCACAAAACTATCATTAAAGTTATCTCAGGATATAAAATCAATGGTTTGCATTTTTCTTTCTTGGATGTCATAATTATTTTACTTTATTTTCATCTGAAATAGCATGTTGTAAAAGGCGCTGATGAAGACATAATTGTCCCTTGTAAGTTAACACTCATTGTTTAGGTTCAAAAGGAATTTCAAATTTTATATGGTTTATATACATCTGTCCCATAACCCTCATGTATTCATAGATAGGGTTTGAGGGCAGTGATTGGATCATGGGGAAGAAACATTTACCTATGGGTTAACTCATAGCTAAGTGTGATTTGTGAGGGTGAAGTCTTGTTGGAAGCAGTGGGTCACGGGCAGCATGGGCGCGAAGGGTATATCTCCCTCCTTCTCCCATGGTCCCCTCCTCTGCTTCTGCTGCAGTACCACGAGCTGTTTCTCCTCTGCCATGTCCATCTGCTGTGCTTTCTATCCTTGGAGCCAGCAGAGTCTGGACTGAAGCCTACAGCTGTGAACCAAAGAAATCTGTCCTTACTTAAATTGTGGAAGACATGCATTTTTTTTTTTTTTTTTTTTTTCTGGTCTTTTTCATTTTTATCAGTACCGAGGATCGAACTCATGACCGCCTGCTTGCAAGGCAGGTGCTTATGCCGCTGAGCTAAATTCCCAGCCCCGGAAGACATGAATTTTGTCCCAACAATAAAGAAATTAACTAAGACAAGTTTTGTTTTTTAAAGTTCAAGATTCGTTTTTAAAGTATTTTTCAGAGCCTTTATTTCTTGAGATTGGATTTTCTTTGCCTAACTTCATTATTTGTCACCCTATCTAGACTCACTCTTTTAAAACTTTTCCATTTTTATTTTTAAAATTGTCTTTGTATTTAAGTTTTCAAATCTATTTAACTCTTGTTTTCCTTCTAATTTAATCTTCATTTCTAAAATAACTTTTTTAATTTTTAATTTTTTGCATTTCTAATTTATGAGTGATTTACTTCTGGAATGTTGTTCTGTATGTCATTTTCTTAAATAATGTAAAATACTTTTTAATTAATATGTTATAATTTTGATCATTTTGCCTTTATTACCTCTACAAATAATATTCTACTCTTTGGTCTCTATTTTCCTTATGGAAAGTTGAGGATTTCACCTAGGATTTTTATCTTCTTTTTTAATGTAAACTTAGTTTTCTTTGGTTTTTCAGTGAGAGACTGAGAATAAGTTTTAGGCATCACACTGATTTTCAAGATGTCCCTCTTTTGGTGTTTTAATACTGGGTGTTTAAAATATACAGATTTTCCTTCCAATGTTTTTATCCCACCTCCAACTTCAATTTGACCTCAAGATGCTGCTAACATGTGTTGTTGAGAGTTTGACCCTAATCATTCATATCTGAGTTTCTATGGAATTCTTTGCACCATTTTTAATGTTCAGTACGACCATTCATACTGGGCATGTGCTTCTTTCATTTTGTTTGTGGGGTTTAGGAAGAATTAGAATCTATGCTTTCATTTGTTACTAAAATTTTTTTTTCTAAATTTGTACATTTGGTCTGGCATACTGCATGTCTGTAATTCCAGCACTTGAGAGGACAAGGAAGGAGAACTGTCATGAATTTAAGGCCAGCCTGGACTATCTCAGAAACCCTGTCTCAAAAAATGTGCATTTACAATCACATGCTACCTTTTTATATGAAAGAGCTAAATATCACAACTCAAATATTTATTGTATGCATGACTGAATTGGAAAGTCAAAATAGGAAAAGATCTGAAAATATTCTAATCATACTGTATATACATCTTTATCAGTTCTGCCACAAACTCTAATGCTTCAGATAACTCACAGATTTTTTTTACTATTAGAAGCAAAACTTCTGCACTGGGCAGAACAGTATAGTGGAAATTATGGGTTTTGTAAAGCAGACACTGAAGTACAAATTCTTAATATACCATTTAATACCTATGACAATCCAGACAAGATATTTGTTTTAAAATTATTAATTTTCTTATTTATGAAATGTGTATCACTGTTTCTGTATTTGTTAGTACTAGTACATTTTGAATAAATTTTGCTTCTTTTCTGTCAACCTAAGATAACCAATGTTAAATGACAATGACTTTTTAAAAATTGTAAATTTTACCCATAAAGAATTATTTGGATTCTGATTATTTTTTAACTGAATTTTTTTTCCAGGATCAGTTTGATTTTATAATATCTTTTGCATTTTCTGCATTGTGAAGAATAATGTAAATAGTGCAGATTTGAAACAACATTATATAATTTAAGCATACTTAGACAACTGTGTCTTCCTACAGATGGGTAGATTTCTTTTTGCTTTTCCTTCATGCAGACTGTCATATAATGAATTACAAATATAATTCAACTTCTGTGAATTCATAGAAAAGGAGATAGGAGATGTTTAGAAGACAAGCAACTAAGGTTAAAAAGCTTTGTCAAATACTATCTTTGAACACGCTGTGGTTTGATTTTTTTAGTGCAAGTATGAACAAAAGATAGCATTTTCTTACTCCAAGAAGTCACATCTCTCTTTATCAGTGGAATAGTTGGTAAGTCATTGAAAACAAAATTAAACACAGATTCAACTTTCCATTTGGCCACTATGGCACTCATAGTTCAAACAAACGACTTGTCTTTGAGGAACTCATTTTGTGAAGGGCATTGGATTGACACCTTAAGGGTGGATGTTCCATAGTTTTATAGGGTATTTGAAAAAAATACAAATCTTAGGAAACAAAGAAGAATGTAAAATGGAAACAAAGTCTATTTAACTTTGCCTCTTAAATTGTGTTTAAAAATCTGAATAATTGTGTTACTAATATTATAAAATTTTGCAGTGTGACTGTTTACTTCAGAACCAAGCTTTTTTCCTCTCCAGCATTATGAAGCTATATTTGACAAATAAAAATTATATATAATAGATATTTACAATCCTATTTCTTGATATGCATATACATTGTGTAATGACTACAGCAATCCAATTAATTGACACATTTTCATCATGGTTAGTTACCATTTAATTCTCTGTGTGTTTTTGTGAGTTTATAGAGAGGCTATAATAATTGGCTTTCAGTAAATTTCAAGTAAATATTATGCCATTATTAAATATAGTCATCAAACTGTACATCATGTCCCTGTGGTCAAAGTTTCTACACTTTGACCAACATCTCTCCATTCTCCCTTATAACCTTAGGCTCTTTTCCCCCTGTACTTTTTTTGTAGATATTTCTTTGATTTTGAGTAACTCCAGGCAGAGGAGGACAAGTTGAATACAACAAAATCAATGACAGATTCAGGAATTTACCTGCGATGCAACAATAGTTGAGGAACTCAGCCCCAAATTTTACCAGAAAGGGATATTGCATTTAGCTGTGCCAGTTTGTAATAAAGTACTTATGAGCAATATATTGATATTTTCAAGCTTAGTAAATTCATGTCATAGTATTTATCACTTGATAAACACTATTAAATAAGTTACTGTTATCAATATACAACTTTAGGACTATATGAGAGTATATTTTCAGCAATTCCATACTTCACTATGTTGCTCTGTCAATATATTTTGCATTCATTTCGTATCATTTAACGGGGTAACTGATGATTTGAAAGTAGAAGAAATGATGCCAGTTCTCTTCATTATTGTACATCACAAGTCATTTGAGTAGACTTCCCATATTTAGGGGAGAAGCCTATCAATTTCTCCTTTTAGGAGAAAATGGTTTTAGGTGTTGCTTGTGATTTTCCAGAGTGAAGACCAAAATATACCCATCTTGTGAGTTTCCAGACAATGGCTGTGTCTGTGTGTATATAATTTTATAGAAGAGATGGACAAATTTGTCTAAAATGTTCCTCTCTTGACTAGGACAGTGCACAACTGGCCCAAGTTATAGTCTCTATAATTAGAGTTGAAAGCAGAGTTGGAACGAGGTAGGGTTGGAACGCAAAATGTTTCTCAGGAATAAATACCTGTAAGAAGAAATGGATGGAAGAAGAGGTAGGAAAAGGAAGAATATGAACTTCTATATGAACCTCACAATCTCTGCAAATCCATCAGGGTGTTGTGAAACAAACAGTTCCTCATCCTTATCATGAAAAATGTACGGAAGTTTACACTGCTGCTTTGCCCAGTTACTGAATTTGAGTTGCTGCAGAAATGAGTGCCTTTGGGCAGAGTGCTTACGGACAACTGAGGCAGATCAGAAGGAGGTGGAGTTGGAGGCTGTGTGCTGATTACACTTGTAGCTGGCAGAAAGTCCTTCTTCAACGGGGCATCAGTCTTTGCATCCCTGAGTTTGCTACAAAGACTCAAACTACAGCATCTGAAATTTTCAAATTACAAAGGCTGAGCCCGTGAAGGTGCTTGAACATATTTAAATCACTATTGTCATTTAATAATTAGAATACTTGGGATTTTTATAACAGATTGTTAGAATAATTAAGAATTTATGATTTGCTATCCTTATGAAAACCTGCCTGGAATCCCAGCACTCTGCACTGCTGAGGGAAAGGGTCTGGTTTTTGAGTCTGACATGGGAACTCATTGATTAAACAGCATCTTGTTTCAAAATTAAAAGTAAATAAACAAGTAAAGGACTGGGACATAGATCAGTATGAAAGTCGGGCTTAGTGTTTAGTACTTGAAAAATAAAATAAAACAAAACAAAATGAAAGATCTTTCCAAGCATTGCATAAAGATGAAAAGTGTAGTGACATTACTGTTACCATTGAATCAATCACTGATCACAAAACAATAAATTAAAGCTCCTTGTCCGACTTGGGATTTACTCTCTGGGTAAGCTGATTGTGTCTACAACTTTGGAGAGAACAGGTGGTGGGTAGCTCATCATGGATGCACAGGAATCTGGATCAGTGCTGCAGTAAAGAACATCATTCCTTGGAGAGGACGAGGTTTTACTGACTGTGGTTTCAGACTGAGAGGAGTAAAGCAGTTGTGGATAATTTAGCCTACACTGCTGTTTTAGTCCTGTAATTAGAGAGAGGAATGAGCCTCCTTTGGACTGAGCAAACTGCTTAGGTTGTTTCTTGCTTGTTTGATTTGATAGAAAAGATGTATGAAAGTAAGTTTGGAATTGAGGAAACAATAAAATTTTTGTAGTACGGATCTATTGTAGATGCTAAGAGTCCAAACAATCAACTATAAAAGTTAAAGAAATGTATTCACTTTTATACAATAAGATTTCAGAGACAACCTGTCAATTGCACAGATAAAGAACAAAGCAGAGTATGAAAAGCCATTCTCTTCTTTTAGAGAAGCTATGTGTGGTTTAGGTTCTTTTATTTACTATTTTAAATAGATACAATATTAAGTAAATCCTTTTATCTTCCAATGCTACATTTTCCTTGCTAAAAGAAAAAAAAACAAACAAACAAAAAAAACAAAACAAAAAAACTCTCAAACAAAGAACAGGGGACAGACCTCAGTGGCAGTGCTTGGGGTCCATCCCTACTTACTCAAAATCACAGAAACAGACAAAAACAGTTGTGTAATATCTCCTGAATTCTTTTCAATATTTTTATTCTGTAACCCCAAAATAAATTCTTCCAGTGGTATTTACATATGACTTTAACCTTCTGCAAAGTGAACATTACTGACATTTTGTATGTCTGTACCAATTAGGAACCATCAAGCAGATCATCCCCAAGCCTGCCTGCAGTTTCCTGCAACACTTAGATACAGTGGTTATAAAGAGGATTGGCTTTTGTTTGTTTGTTTTAATTTTCAATTTTTTTGTGTGGTCACAAGAATAAACTCTCCCACCAGCTAGATAACAGAGATGAGGGCTTTCTGGTGAATGCCTGTAAGACCAGCACTCTTGGGAGGGTGATGCAGAAGACTCCTCCAGCCTTGTCTATAAATTGAGTTAAATGCCAGCCTAAACTGCATAGTGAAACCCTATTTCAAAAAGTAAAAACAACCCCCCCAAACAAAAAAATAAATAAATAAACAAAATAAACAAAACTTCAAACCAATAGGTTAGGACATACACTAAAGCTCCCAGGCATCCACTTAAAAAATGAGGCAGATCAGCTTCTAAATGTAGGCAATATTTAGGTGCTTCAAACTAAATATGGAGAATTTAAGATTACCTTCTCTTGTTCAGCAAATTTATTGGGGTAAATATTCAACATTGCATTATTTTTCTCTTTAAAATTCTATCAGAGCCTTAGTATCCAGTACCCCTTGTGCTGTGCCCTTCCCAAGTGGTTAGTGCTTTCCTGAACTCATCCACTTCCTTTTGACCTTCAGCCCGTGTTTCAGTGCCACGCCTCTCCCCAGTGTGATGAGGATGTTCTCTCCTAGCACTGTTGATGGACGTGACAATTCATTTTGTTGTCTAATCTCTATATCAAAGTGACAGGAAACTCTGGCGCTTAACTGCTGGAGAAATTTTCATTACAGGAATGAAATTTAGATAACACTTCCATTAACAGTATGTCCTTAAATATCCTGTTTCCACATCAAGATTTTATTGTGTGTTTTAACAGTTTAGCACCATGAAGTGATTTTTATTCAAACCTTATCCACCACAATTTTCAGTAAAAATTACTTAATAAATGTTCACATCATTTATTGGAATCCCCCAGCAAATTGGTGAAGAGGATCAACCTCTCTTACCCTGCTAAATAATAATTTAAAAAAAAGGAAAAAGAAAAACCAAACCAAAGAACCTTAGAGGGACCCTTATGTTGTTGTTCAATTATCTTCACTTCCATACAGTGCTCACAGAATGTACTGCTCATTTTAACTGAGTCGTTCATTTGAACAAATCTCAGTCTATCTAAATACTGAATCTCCCTTCTCACCCACACTCAAATTTATAGAAAGCAAACAAGTGCTAAGTTGCTGTTCTAAAACTGTGTTTTAGTGCATCACTCTAAGAACTCACATTCACAGGGGTTTCTTTGGCATGGGGACTCATGTATCTCCAAATATGCTATAATTCAATAGCAGTTCTTGAATGAATTTTATTTCTCTTTATCTGTCCAGACTCTGGCACATTATGGAAATACCTTTTATGCTGCTGAAAGTGACGTGATTACAGCTGATTTATAGCGCATCATTGGACAGGATCCAGGAGTGTTGCCAAGCAGGGAGGTGGTGACTGCAATGCAAGTAGGTTCTTGACTCTCACACAGAGAACTTCAGGACATGTAGAAGAGAGGCATGCAGAGGCTGGTGAAACTGGGCACGGTGGCATGGCTTATAGCTGCATTTAAATTTTACTCCACTGACCAGATTGGGAAGGGTAAGCCGCTGCAGTTGACAATCCTTAAAATATTTCTAAACAATTAAGAGTTTGCATAGCTAGATCATCCGATGTGTTCTAAAAGAAGCAGAGGGAGACGTCTGAAAAAAAAAGTGCTTGATGTATTCCATAAGGAGAGTGACAGTTTCTGCGGTTACCAGGAAAAAGAATATTCTCAATTTTATTGACTTTCTGGTCTGTACAGTCACTATGATCTGTATGACAGCAGTGTAGATTGGAATCTCAGGAAAGTTGCCTAGAAAATGAATGAGGAAATTATACATGCACCCATCCCTCATAAAAAACATGGGACTTAATAGTAGCAATTTTTGGCTACTCATTTGTAAAACTTAACATAGAGAGATTTACCTGTCCTTGTAAGTATTCCCTGGTCTTTTCCTGGACAAATATAGAGTTACTTCTTAATCAAAGGACTTTTGGCCTTCTATGCACCCTTGTTTTGCTTTCCTAGTATGAATAATTAAACCATTATTGATCTTTTAATGGAGACAGTCCAAGAAAATCAAACCAGATGCAACGAAGAATTGAGATTTGCCAATGATTCTTACCTTCCTTCTTTCTTTCTTTTTTCTTTCATTCTTTCTTTGTAAGTTCTTGGAATGAAACTCCTTACACATACTCAGTAAGCACCCATCACTGAGCTACAATTTCAGCTGACTTAAGTACTTATTCAAGTGTGGTAACTTAGATGGTTTTGATTATAAATTATATTGGAACACATACATCTTATTCTACTGTTACAGCTTGATAACAATATCACGTTGTAATGATTGTTTCAAACTTTTTCATTCTTGTGCAGGAAAGTCTACAGTTGGCAATAATTTCAGTTTCACTTGCCAGATATAATCACTCACCTTTCCTTACACAACAAAATGAATCTGCAAGCAGCTGTTGTGCATAGAAGTTAATCTGATCGAATACACATCCGGGCCAGTGATGTCACCTGAAAAACTGTCTCATGTCTCTAGATTTCTCATGTTAGCAATTATCTAAAATATTAAATTCATGTCAAATACTATGTTCATTCTGACTAGTGGGTTTGAAAGGCATTTAGTGAATGTCCGTATATATGAAGCTAACAAAGGAGCGCACATCTACCTGCTTTATAAAACTTATAGTAAATTAGGTTAGTCATTCTGAAGGCCCAGCTTTCCTACTTGGGTGTGAGACATCAGATTTTCATTTCTTTGGTGGAACCCTTTATAGAAATGAAAATTACTAATTAAGTTTAGGTAAAAAAAAATAACAAAAAATCAGATTGCTTACTCTTTTTTCTGAAAACTGTGTTTTCTAAAAAGACTGAAGAAAAACCTTTTATTTACCTTAAAAATAAAAATTATCCAGTGATATTTACTCTTTTCCCTTACAAGTGCCAAACTTTCATCAGTATGCAATGACACGGACAGTGAGAAGATACCAGTTTCACAGAAGCTAATTTCTCCATTTCAGAAAAAGGAAGGTAGAGTGAGCATTTGCTTTTGTGATTTTGGCACAAAGAGGTGGTGCTGGAAAGCTCTGGATTTCAGACATTTTCCAAGTGACTTCTGTGCAACTCCCAATCTGCATGTTTCTACCATGTGTATTTCCCTGGTGTGAAATTGATTAGGAACAGCATGAATCTGTCACACGAGTCACAGTGGCTGGGATTTGGGGAGCTTCTGTCTACTTTTGTTGATGCTATATTTTGCCCACATACCCCTTAGATGTGACTGAGACTGGAAATGATGTGACTTGGTGTATCAAGGTCCTCAGGGACAGAGTTTTCTTTTTTAGAAAAAGATAACAACTTTCTACCCCCTTATTGGCCTTAAAGAATGAACCAGCTGGGAGAATAAAATGCTTTTCAATGTGATAGCAAACAAGGAGACCTTTATCTGGAGTAGAAAGAAAACACAAAAATACTATCTATCAGCACAGTCACCTAACACCAGGTCAGGAATAATCAAATTGCAATGCAAGTGTGATGATGAAAAGGCGACATGGGTGCAGATGTGAAGTCCTGTAGGATCAGATCTGAACAGGATATGTGCAATGCAGTATATACGGGATCCCTTTCCTGCACTGATATTTTCTCCTTAAACAACTTTTCAAGGAGATGTTCCCTCAAGACTTTTCAGATGCCTTTTTATGTGTGCTTGAGTTTCTGGGTTTTTATCCAGTTATGAATTTCTATACCTCCAGCAGAGAACAATACTGATCCTCCTGATATCACACAGACCTCTAAATCATGTATGTGTCAAGGAAGAAGGAAGAGGAAAGATCTCATAAATAGCCATCTTCATTAGGGTAAAACAAAATGAAACAACAAAGAAACAAAGCATCCCCACCGAGTGACACAACATACTTTCATGTCGCTCTGGGTATGTCCTCTAGACTTCTCTGAATGTCCTTTGCAAGCATAGAGCTTGAGTCTTCCTCTAGCTGGTTGTCCTTTGCTATTTACATAGAGTCTTGAGAAGGCAGAGGGCAGAGATCCAATGTAAGGAATACTTCCAAATGACTTAAAATAACTTAATTGTGAACCGTAACTCCAAAGGAGGAGATCGACACAAAAGGAATCCTAGAATATGACCTGTGGTTTCATTAAGAAATATGGAATAAGGACACTTAGCAAAAGTGGTTTTATGTGAGGCAAAATTGTCTCCAATTTACCATTTAGTCTATAAAGCAATATATTTTATGAAGGTGAAAATCCTTTAAATGTGATTCTAAGCTCGAATTTTTTTCAGTAAAACTATACTGGTCATATATGTTAAGAGCAAAAGCAGATTTTCATAAGAGATGTAGGGGAACATTTTAATTAATTTAAGACAAAAGCAAATGATTAATAATTTACTGCATTTATCGACTTGAGTTTCCTGAAGTATGTCTGTCTTCCATTTTGTCATTAGAAAGTAAAATTTATCATAAGGGGAAAAAGTTTACTGAATTTCCATAGCTATTCTCTTCTGTTATCTAAATCCTAGCTTCTGTGACTTGGAAAAATAATTTTAATGTATTGAAGTTTTAAGTCTGGACAAATATTAAAATTTTTCCTTTCCTCAGCTTCTAAAATCTCAAAAAACTTTAAAACATTGGAATTATATTTGTCTGTTCTACTGGTAGAATTCTGTACGTAAACTTCAACAGGTATTTAACATGCATTTACTACAGCTCCCAACATCTAAATCTCATATATGCTCCAGATGTAAGTTTATAAATTCTTTTTCATCTTTGCAGTTTACCAAGAATTGAGAGTTCACTTTCTCAATTAGTGCGTTTCTGTGCTTTCCTTTCCTTTTTCTCCCTCTGAGTTATCTAAATGACCAACTGTGTCAGGAATGTGGCTGTATATATTGCACAGCTGGCCAGGTTTCCTTTTAATTTGATAGTATTTAATCTGTTGGATGTTTATTTCATGAAGTAGCTGTATTCTTCTACAGTTTGGTTACCTTCTTATACTCTCAATAAGTTTCATTTTCCTTCTCACTCTCATTTTTAATTTTTTTTTTATTTGTAGGAGGATAAAACCAAACAAAATAAAACAGTATAAATCAAAAAACGACAGTGATAATGATATAGGACTTCAAAACAAAATAATAAAAAGTCAGCAACGGCTGCCATAATGCCTCTTGCTGCCTTTGCAACCCATATCATCAGGCATATCAAAATCAAACCATACCAAACAGAAGAAAACCAATCATAACAAAAAAAAAAAAAAGTGATACAGGATTTCAAATAAGATTAATAGCAGTGTAGGACAATCCATTGACTTTAAAAATATTCATATTTGTGCAATGTCTCTAAGGTCACTGTTATGATTTAGATCAAGAATGTCCCCCAAAGACTCATGCACAGGATTTTTGGGGGATCATAAGGGCTCATACTCATTGGTGGATTCAGCCACAAGTGCATTCAGTGGTTGAATGTCAGAAAGTAAACCTGGTCATAAAAGCAGGGCAAAGCAGGTGTGACCCATAAAGGAATATCTCCTCCCTGGTGCCTCTCTTCTCTCACTGTGTCCTGGTCACCATGTCATGAGGTCCTCCATAGCAGGACCTTGCACCAAGCCATTTCTACCTTCAAGACAGCCAACCATGAACTGAAAATATAGACCAAAATAAACCGCTCCACCTTTTAATTATGGATGTTGGGTACTGCATCCTAGTGAGGAAAAAGTTATTAAGACAGTCAGTGTATTTTGTTAGTTTCTTTTCTCACCTCAGCTAGTTTGCTCAGGCATATTTTATTCAAATGTTCTGTGCTTAGTGGTTTAGGGATATGGTGTTCAAGAACTCCAGATAAAGAAGTAAATGGATATGTATTTTCTTTTCACTTTAAAAAAATAGTGTGTGCTTGCCATTTCTTTATCTTGAGTTGGTTTTCTCAGGGTTATGATAAAGGAGCAAGGTGTGAATCACAAAACATGCATTTGTGAAATATGTGAGCACTGGAGGGTGTGAAAGCTGCCCTGTGAGGACAAAGGTTGCATCTCCTGCCCATTGTGCCATGCTGGCTGCTCAGCCTGCTCCTGGGGAGGGCAAATGCAAGGCACTGCAGCCTCGGCTGGCTGCTGCTCGTTGTCACTGGAGAGGAAAGATGATCTTGAAATCATAGTGTGCTATACCTCGAAAGCAGCCATCTAACAGCACAATAAGTAAAGCCATCACTCACCTCCTGACCCTGTTTAAGGCTCCACTGTCTGTTTAGCATTCTCTCTGACTGCTCTCTACCTCTGTTCCTTTCCATGTCTCAATTCTCCTCAGCCACAAGCAAGTCAAGGAGCGGTCTTCTGACTACCTGTGTCTTTGCCTCATTCATGGAGGTTTTGCTTATTTTCTGTTTCTACTTTTTTGGCCAATCCTTCCATTCCTTCATGCCTTTGACTTTAACTAGGGAGCATGCATGTTCATGTTTGCTCATACCCACATTTTCCCTTACTCATGGTCTAGAAATGTAGATATAGCTTTGCCTTGTTTGGATAAATTTCCATTTTCCTTTTTTATATGTTTATTCACTGTGAATAGCGTGCTTTTGAAGAAGACACATTTCATGATTTTTCTTTATTTAAAATGTAGTTTCTTATGTTGGGTTAGAAAAAATATCAAAGTTTTAAAGTAGGTTAAATTATGTCCCAAAAGGCAAAATGCAATGAAGCACAGAGCAGGACTTGCTGAAGGCGATGGGATGAAAGGTGTCTCCTAGCTGTCTTGGTGTTGGGAGGTGAAACCTGGTCATAAAAGGCAGGTCCCTGGGGTAAGAAACAGAAGGGAAGAGCCTGTCTCTCTTCCAAGCTCTGTAATTAGGTTTTTGCTTTTGGATCGCCCTAAGGGTAGAAGCTTCCCTGCAGGGAGAACTTTCCCTCAGACACTTCTGCCCTGTAATCAGCTGAGGACTGTCGTAGGCCAAAACAAAGCTCTTTGCCTTTAAGTAGTGAATGTATAACTTGTACCCTTTCCCTGCTTTTTTTTTTTTCTTTTCTCCTTAAATAAAATTAAAAAAAAAAAAAAAGTATTGAGGAAAGTGAGTAAGACACGTGTGGAGAAGTGAAACAATATCATTGAACGATTTTCCAAATCAACGCTGAAAGATTGCTACATCAAACATAACAAAATACATGTTCTTTTTGAAGAGTTCTACCTAGTCTCTTTTCCAGAAGATTTAGTGTTTCTTTTTTATATTTGATTCATTTCAATTTTTAGTTTAGGGATGGTGATCGACATAGGTGCAGTTTGTCTTGTGTATGTAAAAATCCATTTGTCCAGTACTATTTATTAAAGAGGTTATCTTTTTTCCATTGAGGGTGTTTGGCCCCCTTGTTGAAGAAAAGATGGCTGAGTGTGTTTGGAGTTTTTCTACATCTTCTAATCTATTCCATGGGTTCTTGAGTTTTTTTTTTTTTTTTGCCAGTGCCATGTGGTTTTTAATTTCAGTATCTCTGTAGTATAATTTCAATCAGGGAATGTAAAGCCTTCTGTCTCACTTTTGCTGCTCAGAATTATTTTTGCTATTCTAGGTCTCTTTGATTCCAGATGAGTTTTAGTAATGTTTGCTCTAGTTCTGTGAGACATGTTATTGGTATTTTGATTGCATTAAATCTATATAGCAGTCAAAATTTGTGTAGCAATTGTATAGCAATTTGCGGGGCAGAGCCATTTTTACTGTGTTGGTTTTTCCTACCCAAGAGCAACTGATATCCTCAAGGTGGTTCTTAAATTCCGTGTTTATCTGAAAGGCCCTGTAACCCAAGCTGTGAAAACTGTTCACTGCTCAGGTTAGTCTAATCCGGTTTAGCACCTTGGTCTATTCTACCTTTGCACTTTGGAGAGGCAATTATCGTTCATTTTCAATATTTATTCTTTTTCTCCTTAAGCTTTATTTCTCTAATCCTTGCCTTCATTTTTCTCCTTTTTCTGACCCAATTCCTCAATCACTCTGTTAATTACCTCAAATAGGTTGTAGCTTTCTATCTTTAATGTGATATCTTTATGTGATAAACTTTAACAAAGATTATATTTCTAGATATCAGCTTTTTGTTCATAGGGTGTGTATCTAGTGTATGTTGTTCATATTCCTTGTCTTTAAAATCTTTGCTAAGAGTTGTCTTTATAAAAATTTTGTACTCTGATGAAAAATGCCATCTTTGGATTAAAACAAACAAACAAACAAACAAAGAAACAAACAAACAAAAAACCAAAACAGAGCATTCTCCCTGTAAGTTCACTTGTGAAACAGATAACCAAGCAATATTATGACTTCTCTCTTCAAATATATTGTGTTTTTTGATGGAGAGTTTACTTTAGGATCCTTCTTCCATAGTCATTTCATATTTACATCATCAGTGACATGATGTACCGGATCCTGTATCTTCTTTATTGACAAATATCATTGTAGTATGTTATTGGCCATCTCTAATTTGTTATTTATTTGCGATATATGTGTCACTTGTTCTTAGTGTGAATTATGATTATATGATTACCTAGCATTCATGTTTTTCTCCAGATATTTTTTCTAAAATGAATAATACAACATTTCCTATTTCAGCTTGAATCACATTATAATATTTGTCATTTATATATGGACCATTGCAAAAATGACTCTGTAAGTTATCTTGAAAACTTTATTTCTAAGATTTTAAATAATGCTCAACATAAATATTTGCTGCCTTAGCCTTTAAAACTTTAAATTGATCTTGGTGATAAATAGTTTAGATGGGTTCTGAGCTGGTTCTGAGTTGTATGCTGGTTTTGGTCATTATGAAATTAGCTTTCATTTTTTTAAAGTTAAGAATTAATGAGGAATTAGTGAGGCCAATAATCTGAAGTATACATCCTGGATACTTTTTATAACATAAGGTTACTTTTTTTTTTTTTTTTTTTTTTTGACTAGAAATCGAATTCATGATCTCAAGCCTGGCAGGCAGGCACTTGTGCCAGTGAACTGTATCTCTGACTCCAGATACTGCTTCTGTTGTTCAGGTTAGGGTCATTTTCAAATATATTTAGGGGAGGAATATTTGCACATTTTTTGAATGTCACATTATGCTCATGTGGTAGGTTTTTATTCTTCAGAAATTAAAATTTATCTTTGATTCAGGAAAATAATCATTGCCTAAATTGCAATGGAATTACAGGATAGCTACATATTATAAAAATGCCCAAAAGAAGAAAAACTTGGGAGAGGAAATGGTTTCTATTCAATGTACATTACAAAGTAAGTCACTGTAGATTTAAAAATCAGTTAAAATTCCTGTCTAAATGTGTTACATATCACTAAGATTCACTAGACATAAATTAGGTTGGCTTCTTCGAAGATGAATGTGATGATTCATTCAGTCCCCTGCAGGAATGGAAAACGCAAAGTACTCCAGAAATACAGGGTTACAATGATCAGCAGGTCCAGACAGCAAAACTGTGTGACTGTTAAAGGAGCAGCATCACTTCAAGGGAAATTTGAAGACTGGTAAAGGTGCAATCAAAGAACAGAACATTCAATTTGCAATAACCTCAGCTAGAGTTAGAGCTCTGTACTGGCATGATATTAACATGTGAAGATAAGGATGCATAATAGGGATCAGTCTACTCTGCATTTTGTGTGAATTTAACAAGCTTGTTAAAATTAGTTCCTCTGTCCATAAAATACCTCTCTCTCTCTCTCTCTCTCTCTCTCTCTCTCTCTCTCTCTCTCTCTCTCTCTCTTTCTCCATTTCTCTTTTCTCATATGTATCTCAATTCGGTTCCAGGTAATCCCATCCATAAAGTAAAACCCACACACATCTTGGTAGAAATGGAGAATTCTCTGGAGTGTTACTAAGTTTGCTTTACTTCTGTGTCTTTCGAATGTGTTTTGGAGAATCCAGTCATTTATTTAATAAATATTTCCTGATTGGCCTACACTGTACCAGGTATGAAGCACATGGTGGTTAACTTCATATTACTAACATTCATATTTCTGAATACATTAGTCATATTTTTTTTTTTTACTTTTTTTTTTTTGGTGGGACAAAGTTCTTGACACCTACAGTTTAAAGGAGAAAGCATTTATTTTGGCACACAGTTCAGTGCTCTTAGTAGTGGTCAGCTGGATTGAAGGAAGACATGCCGTGAGAAAAGGGAATGAAGGAGCAAAGCTGGAAACCTAGTGGCGTCTGGGAAGGAGAGAAGAAGGGAAGAGTCAAAGAAAGGAAGGAGGCTGGGGCCGGGTGAGCCTGGGGGTCACAGCCTTGACCCACCCAGAAACACCAACATATGTGTTTTGTTAATCTTATGGGCAACTCTCAAGACAAATAAGGTAGACAATGAAGATCAATCATCATTCTCATTTTGAAGATTTCATATTATCTTTTTGCTAAACTTTTAGCCTCATTTCTGCTGTCAATCAAGACTAGGTAAGTTATAAAGAAAGAGGGTCATTTCGTTCTCAGTTGTGAGGTTTCCAGTGCTCACATGTGATGATGGTCATCTTGCTGAGGGAGTACTGAGGTAGCACAGGATGTCACACAGTGACAGACAGACAGGAAGCACAAATGTGATTTTGTACACCTGTCTTCTCTCTCTGCCTCTTCAGTAAAGCTGTTAAGATTCAGTCATGGGGCTTCATCTGGAAGAATTAATCTAACCCTACTCACTTTCCAGAGGCTTTATCTCTGAATATCATGGTCAGACTCTGTTTTCATCCTCTAATATGCTCATAATGGAGATTTCAACAACATAAAGCCTTGGTGAGACACTCAAATCTTAACCAATCCATAGCACCATCATTACTGAAGGATGTGGACCAGTAGACAAGAAGACCCTCGAAGCACTGCACTCATTCCTGGGGTGGTCTTTTCTTAGCAAAACACACAGAAAGCACTGTCTAGAGTTGCTTAAATGAATGACTATAAATAAAGAAAAGTGAGATCAACAGAACATATTTCGCACTTCCATTTGTCTTGATTCCTGTAGATCTTGAATTCATATGCATTCTTTTCTTTTCCTGCTCTTGTACTTCCGTTTACGTTTGCTCCCTGAACATAGGTTTGCATACATTTGTTACAGGAGCGTTGGTTGCTTTAAAAAGTGAGGACAAAAGTGATATTCCTCCCATAGGCATGGCTTAGACCCTTAGCTCTCAGTGACTCTTATTTCCCTAGTCACCAACAGTAATTTGATCTTTCTATGGTTTTTAATACTTTTTTCCATCTCCCTGGAGCACTATGAGAATTACCTTCTTTTATGTCTGATTTTGTGAAAGGCACCTTCAAGGTCCAAGGAAAAAAGGTGCTGTACATAACACAAATAGCCTCATAACAATGCACCATAAGAATATTGCAAAAAATAATTGAGACCTGTCTGTAAAATATGGTGAGCTCCTCAGAGGATAGCACTCCTGCAGTTTTCTTCTGTGTAACGAAGTTTTCTGGCTCATAAACAAAGGTGTGTATCTCCTCTCACTCAGCCATTTTATTTTATGTGGAAGTACTATGTCTTGGAGCTTTAAAAATGTCTGAAATAACAGTGAAAATAGAATAATGTTTATTTAATGGCAATCAAACATGTTTTACTGTCAGCTACATAGCAGAAAGTGCACAGATGCAGATGTTGGAAGGTATGGGTTTTATCCTCATTTCTAACTCTGGGTTACTCTGAGTGTTCAGCAAAGTTGTACATCTATATAAACTTAAAGAACCACTTGTGTAGGGTCAATGAAGACCGTGGTGTTTTCCACTGTGCCTTCTCCCACACTAAACTTTTTTTTTTTTTTTTTTTTTTTTGTCTTTTTTCTTTTTATCGGTACCGGGAATCAAAGTCACGACTGCCTGGTTGCAAGGCAGGTGCTTATGCCGCTGAGCTAAAACCCCAGCTCCTTTTTTTTTTTTTTTTTTTTTTTTTTTTCCCCTATTCTGGTTCTCCAGATCTAGCGCTGCATTTGGGGGAAAAATCATGTTTCATTTTGATTTTTCCTCAGGCCCTCAATACTTGTGTAATGGATGCACTTTAAAATATAAACCATGCCATACATTTGTGAAACAGAATTCAGATCCAGTAATTCCAAGACTTGACATCAGACAAAATTTATGTTTCAGAAGACAACCGAGTTAGTATCATTAAGAGATTATCTTGAGGAAGGGATAAACACTGTTGGACTATGTCATATGGACCAGCTTTGAACGGATGCTGTGTTCAGGAATCTGGGAAAGAGGCCCCGTGCATTATGTTCTAAGTTAAGTGTGTGAAATTGTACGCATTTCTGGTCGACAAGTGGAAATGGGTTTATATAGTTGTTTCTAGTGCCATAACTTAGGGAACCCAACTGGCAGGTTTCTGAATCACCAGCATTAAAAGAATGTATAGTGTCTTGGAATTGCTATGTGAGCTTCGAACCACACTGCTCAGCCATGAGCCACACTGCTATTTCACAGTCCTTTATACAGGGTGCTACAACTGGGAAATTAATCAGGCTGCAGAGCATTGTTTTGAGATGCATAGAGAAGAAATTGTCAACAGGTTAATTTTGGAGTCTAGATTATAAGATGTGTTTTATTCTTCTAGATATAAAATATAAGCAAATAGAAGATGAAGATGAAAAAGAAGAAGAAGAAAGAGGAGGAGGAGGAGGAGAAGAAGGAGAAAAAGAAGAAGGAGGAGGAGGAGGAGGAGGAGGAAGAGGAGGAGGAGGAGGAAGAAGAAGAAGAAGGGAGAGGAGGAGGAGGATGAAGAAAGGAACAGAAAGCAAGTGAGGGCAGATTGTACAGTTGAAAATCTGATTGCTTTTTTATTTCTTTACCTCATTCTGAATTTTTTTAGCCTCAAGGGAAAATATCAGTGGGGCATTGTAAAGGCAAGAAAGATAAGTTTTGAGAACACTTAAGAAACTGTACATTATTTTTAGAATTTAGCAAAACCAAAATTGACTATCTTAAGCACAAGCAAAACTTATTTGAAAACAAAATATCTAGAAAAAGAAAAAGAACAGTATCTTTCACAAGTACATACTTTTAAAATGAGGAGTAAACTCAGGTATGATTGGGAAAGGAAAAATTTAGAGTCATCTGGATACAGTGTTCTGGAAACTGTATGCTTGACTCAATTCGGAGAACTGAGAATCAGAAAATATTATTTTTGTTTTCTCTCCACTTGATAGGACTCTTTCAGTTTCCATGACTGTAGAATGTTTGCCTAATAACTCAGGTGAAGTTTCTCAATCATGGATAAACCTTACTGCTTTAAACACGATAATCAGCATAATATATCTTAAATCTTGTTTGGAAAACTGCCTAGCTTAGAGGTATGAATCTGGAGAATATCTTTTGGTCACAGCTAACTTTTGTGCTTCAATACAAGTTAAGATTTATGGTCTATTTCATAAACGTGGCTCCTGCTGTAACTAATTTGTTACTGTCCACTACCAATTATTCAATTACATCAGGGGACTTTGATAAATACTTGTTTCATTTAACAATGACCATGTTTATTTAATAGTTTCAGAACAAATCTTACAAGTGAGTCTCTGCCAAATTTTACTAAAGACTGAGAGATGACTTTTATTTTATTATGGAGCATTCAGCTACCTTAATTTGAATTTTAAGCAAGATTTTAAAACATAAATTTTAATATTCATATATATGTAGAAAGCTAAGCATTTAATATGTAATGTTATTAATGCTTGTGATAGAATAGATTTAATCAAGTAAGTGATTCTAATGAATAAAGAGACAGGCTTCATAATACCAATTATTGACCATGGGGAAATGATTCTTATCTTAGTAATACTTTGTATGATACTTTGTAACTTTTGTTCATTTTTAATATTGGAAGAGAGTGATGATTTTTGTTGCTGATTTGTCTTTTGCGCACCTCAGAAGACTGTCTGTATATCAGCAGTAAAGGCTACAGCATAATATGGCTGCATAAAACTTACACTAGTGCAAAGATGCTAAAGAGAATCATTTGTTTTCCTAATAGCTCTATTTCAGCACACCACAGCCTTACCAAGAAATGCCTTGTTAGCAAAACTGTCATTCCACAATGATCTCTGGATGCAGGAGTGATGATAGAGTACAGAATTTTGCATTTATTGTGGAATATCATTTTTCCTATATTTTTGAAATAATTCATAATTTTTATTTCATTTTTCTTTGCCTATAAAGGAATAGAATTTGATTCAAGGTAAAAACTAATCCAAATGGGGAATTATGCACTGGAGAAATATTTACAAGAGGCAGTGTAATCTTTCCAGCTAGAGTACATTAGATTTTCTTCTCATATCCAGACACTTGAAATTGATACAGTGAATATTTCTTTCTCCCCAGGTCACAGTATAAAAATAATCTTTCATTTACACATTGTACCTTGGGAACCAAACTTTTTGTGACATCAGACTAAAGATAGGTTAATACTATTTGGTCAATTTACAGACCAAGAATCTGCCTCGTCCCTGGTCTGTAGGAACAGTGAGGGGGTGATTAAGTGGCAGTTTCCTACTTGAAATACTTTTACAGCTTCTGTCACCTTGGTTTTAATTCAGATTCCAGCCTACAGCCTAAGAAGTTCTACAAGCTGCCTTTTCCCTTGTACTTTGCCTTGTATGATGCTACTTTCACTACAGATCTTACGTCTGTCATCTTCCTCCTTTATGGAACTTGCCCCAGTTATTTCCCCTCTGAAATAATCTTTCCATAAAATGTTCACTTGGCCAGGACCATCTCAGGAGTCAGACATCAGTTTAAATGTCTTTATTTTGAGAAGTTATGTGATTACCCATTCCAACATCATCTCCCAGACACCAGGTTTCCTGGCCCTGCTTTTTAAATATATCAGTTACATACCTTTTTACCTTTATTTAGATTTTTCTACAACTTTAGGAAGAAAGTTCCATGAGTTTAGATTCCCTGACTGTCTCCCTGCTACACCTGAGACAGAGCCCGGTGCTAAGGGGAGCTTATTCTTGGCTTCCTGACTGAAGTAATGGGATTTCAGTCTAAGGACAAAATAAAGCAAACGACAGTCAGTCTTATTTTCTCCCTATATACACTTATGCTTTAACTTTACATTTATGTTCTTTGAAAGGCAATACTAAAGGGTATCTTAAATTTCCTCCAAACAATGAATTTATTTAGGAGAATTTGATATTTTTTCCTTCCATCCCTAGAGCTTCAGAGACTTGGACCTATTTGCACAAGGATTGATTAAGTTTCAAAAAATCTGGCATTTAGCATAGGCTTCCACATTGACTCCATAAATCTACTGATCTAGAGAAGTCTTTCAGACTTTCATAAACATTTCCAGACTGCTGCAATGTCAAAAAGTTGGTGTAAAAATTAGTAATCAAGGAGACTGCTGCAATATGGTGCTAAACTGGGTCTCTGCCATTGTATCTTTGCCCTTATTTTTTTTCCAAATTGGTTTCCATAAGAGCCAAAGTTTTGTCAAATCCGCCCATTTTTGCTCTAAATATAATCAATGACATCTTGACTCTGGCACAAAATATTTTAGTAATGGAATAAAGTAACAAAAATATCAAAATGCTCATGAACAGATCATTGAATGTAGAGTGTACACTTAGATGTGCTATTGCTTCCTATACAGTTTCCCTCCTGACCATTTCTTGGTTGTAATTTTGACATTATATTTGATTTAAATGCCAAAGAAGAAATAATTATGAGAGACTAAAACTGTCTTATTCCCATGTTCATTTATTACACAAAAATTGCAGAAGAAAGCCAGAAACTGGAAGACATAACTTAGAGTACTATTAGAAAATAAGAGACATAAAATGAAGGAGTATGTAGAGTTAATAGTTTTTAAGTTGCACACTATCATGCTGGGGATTAAGTCTCCAGCACATGAACCCTTGGGGAACAAACTCAGACAGCACCCAGACTACAGCAAGCATTCCACAGTTTATCCTGAAACCTCCAGTTCTTTTCATTTCCTTCCTGTTCTTGACCTTTTGAGGAAACAGAGTAAGCTACATAATTTGCTTTTGGTAAATCATCAAATAATTTTTAACAAAAACATCTGTGTTATCTTCCTATGAAGAACTGAATTGTTATCACAAAGATCAACTTATTTGGGGTTAGCGAATCTGTTAAAATAGCAATATCCAGTGAAATTATATATATATATATATATATATATATATATATATATATATATATTCTGTTATTGATGGACAGTGGATTAATTTATACTTAAGAAGAAACTCAGGGATGAAGAATAAGTCTTAGGGGATCCAAATATGTTGTACAGTTTAAAATGCAAGCTGTAGATGAGAAGAGTTGAGACACAGGGGCAGATGAACAAAAAGAATACAAACCAGCATTTAGGTGCATCTGGTACCTGGGAATCATATGGGAGAGGCTTAAATAAAGCAGAAAAGAAAAGCATTGTTAAAGAATAGCTGAGAAAAATACACACCCTTTAGCTTTTGTCCAAGAGCAGACATGATACAGTGTAATTTACTAAAAAGAGAAGTCAAAATAACTGACTGTTTTGTAGTTGCTGTGGGATTTGCCTAAGACACTTGACCTCTCTATAAAATAAAGATGCTGTGTGTACGGGGATCCCCAAGGTGCCTTCTAACTGTACCATTTTTTCTATACGTTTTTAAGTCACTCACCTAGCCATGCAAAACTACAGCTTTCTAGTTGTCTCTTTGCTAATAGCAAAGATGCTAAAGTCCAGGTGTTTATGGCTATTATCTTATTGAACTTGAGGTTACTCAATCTCTTGTCCTTATAGCTTGATGTTCAAAATGTCAACTCACCAATTGCTCTACTCCTTTTTCCACTTTTTGAGTTTAGAATTAGAATCGATATGTTATAAGCACTTTAGAGTCAACAATTAATTCTCAAAAGATCTCTTGCAGGGAGAACCTCCAAACATTTTTTTTTAAATATTAATGAATTTCATCGCATCCCTACTTAGGAAAGTATGCAAACCATTTTTGTATCGTATAAATATGATTCCATATCAAGTTTCTACTACATAAATAAGGTACAATCGGAAACACATGTACTAATTAAGCTTCTTTTCCTACTTTTATTGTGACATGTAATTGTTTCTTAGCCTCAAGATGACTCTCTGTGCGGATGAGAACTGTGAATTTCATAAAACTTACTGACTGGGGCTGATAAGCTGGATTGGATAAGTAAGAGTAGAATAGAACTGAAGATATTTGTGGAACTTAAGTACATTTTATATCTAATTCTTGGGCACTGATCATGGTAATAAATTAAGTAGAATTGAGTAAAACAAAGAGCAACTCCCATCTGACTGTAGCAGTAAAACATCATCTAAATGGATGGATCACTAGACAAAATTTCATCTTTAAAACAAACAGGTATGACTTGGACATAGACTCCAGCAAATATGCACATGCTAACTTATTTTCTATAGTGAATTATAAAAATCTCAACACTGTACTGTTTCTATCAACCCCCAACAAAGACACTGCAAATTTTAAAATATTTCTCATTAAGCTTATTTCCTGGGAATGGATTTTTAAATTATGGTTCCTCTGTGTCTTTCACAACTATTTTTCTCTTAAAGGAACTCTTTGGAGCAACAAGACGTTGCTAGTGAGTTTCTGTGGAGAAGTCATGGGACAGAAAGTGAAAGCATGCAAACAGATTCTGTCCGTTTCTCAGCTCTACACGCCTTGAGCTGCTCTGTGAAAGTTACTATGGTGTGGACAAGGGTACATTTCTGTTCATAGTCTTTATGTTTGAACTTTAGCAATGGAAGGCAGTAAGAATCAATTCGGTCTCACTGGATTAGTGTGAGGAATTTAGATAATGCCCAGGAAGATGTGTATAAAATTATAAGGTGTTACAAAGTATTTTGTCTTGTTGAAATTACCAAATTGAAGAAACTGGTTAGCTTCATTGGCACTTCACATATTTCTGAGTTTTAATTATCACAGTAAAACTGTAAAGGCAAATTCTGAATAAATGTGTAGTTTTGATATTTGCTACGTGTGTGATCATACCTACAATCCACCCAATATGTATACACAGCCTTAATGCTCAATAACTATATTATATGACATAATATAAATGCAGTGGTCTGCCATTACTCCATGTAGGGTGTCATGGAGACAGAAGAAGTGTTTCTCAGTTGGGCAGGCTAATACTGTGGTGGACTTGAGGCCTATGTGACTCAGAATGCCATACGAGAACATGGTCCTGGCTGTGCAACACCATGTTATATCTCACCCAGCACTGTATCCCTAAACTGCTATATTCATTGAACCAACAGCATTTTGCCTTCCATCATGAGAGAAGGATCATGAAACATTTCATTGCAGGTAAAGGACAATTTGATTCAATACAAAATGCATCCTTACATGTTTCCTCAACTGATGACCTTCTGGGCTAAGAGTATTCTTCTCTTATCTTCTACAAGGCTGACAACAGCACTGAGATAATCAGGTGAAGGTATCATAAAAAGAGTTTATTTAAAAGACCAGATCTTGTGTCTTCTCTTTGGATCTTCACATAAAGAAGTATTTTTTTTTTCTTTTACCTACTTTAATTCACTTCCTTTACCTGAAAAATTTCCTGTTAGATGAACTATGATGAATTTAAACCTCTACTCAAGATTCCTTCCTGAGTTTCAGATGTAATTCGCTGTTTGATGTTGCTTCTGGAGCTTAGACTAATTGACTCAAATATATACATCTATTCAAATCCCAAATTTCTCTAAAACTATTTCCACTCTTTATATCTGTTCTCACTGAAATGCTTCCATTGAAAGATCAGGCAAAGCATGATCAACTGATGGAATTTCACTTTCTTCTCCCCTTCAACACAAATGATGAACCACAGATTCCTGTATCAATTGCTTCCCTTATTGTATCAATCTAGGTCTTTTTCTCCATCTTCCAGCTAGTGGTCACTGCTTGAGCTCCCTATGGCTGCTTTCCTGGTATTTTGACTCATCCTGCTCCCCTTGTATGACCTTATGTGACCTCCCTGACTGAGGTGGCCTGCCATGGGCGATGCAGTGGAAAGTCTCTTCATGGTGCTGCTCCTTCCCAGTCTGAGGCAGCTGGTTCTGCTGTCTGTGTGACTTCTATGGAACAGCTGATTTTTGATTAAGTACATTCAATCCCAATTTCTTTTATCAAGTTACAAAACCTTCAACAGATCATGGAAAAAATTGTCACTTTCACAAATTTTGGTTGTAGAAATATGAACACATCACCACAGTACAGAATGGAAGCTCAAAATATTTAAAAGTCTTGAATAGCAGAAATGGGATTAAGTCGGATTTGCCTGATTCACACACTGTCTTCTCACTCCACATCCAACTCTGTTGAAAAAGCCCAAATCCTTCTGTGTCTACACCTCTGCATGAAGCCAATTCTCTGATGCAACTAGACAGGATTTATTATTAATGAAACCCACAGTGCACTGGTGTTAGTACTCATTCTTAATTGTGACCTTACAAGTTTCAGGTTCACAGTAAGCCTTAAAGTTTTCAAGCATTCTTTGGTCAATCTTCCTTCTATAGTGTTTTATGGATAAAGTGAACACAGTGATGGCAAACCTATGGTGCATGTTATTTGTTTTTCTTTTAAAACAAAAGGTAATAATTTATAAGCTGTATTTTCTAAATTATTTAGGTTTAATTGCAGTGGTGATATTTTGTAATAAATAAGTGGGTTTTGGGTTGCAGTTTAGGTACTTGTCTCTAAAACGTTTACAACTGTTTAACTGAATCATGAGTTTAGTTCATGTAAGTACCCCAGATAATTAAGGCATATTCAAGATCAACAGTTACATTTACTTATAGGTAATTTGAACATAGAAGTGGGTGCCTGTTTAGGCTAGCTAAAGTCAACTAGTCATAACGAGTTTTGGTTTGATGGTTGCTGGTCTTCATTTAAACATTTTTACTGTCATTTTTGCTCTTTGATTCTTGCTACTAATTCAGTACTAAGCCTACAAGAGTATATTGTTCCCATCTCATTTATGGATCACAAATTGCTCTAGATTTTTCATTATGGAGTAGAGATATAGTCCTGTAAGTATTTTAAAAATAATCTTCAAGTACTATTAAGTAATACAATAGTGTTGAACTCATTATTAATCTCTCCTTTATGTTTGTTTATATATAATGTTTCTAATGTACAAAATACATATTTTAAAGTATTATTATATATTAAACTAATCAAATGAAGAAATAGAAATACATTGCACAGAGTACTTTTCTGAATATAAAAATAAGTGGCATTATTTTAATGTGAAGGGCATTTCATCTTTTGGAGTAAGACCAGGTCATAATTTTTCCAATGAAAGCATGTAGAACTTTGGACTCTATGCTTTCTTTCCTTTCTCATTTGAATTAATTACTCTTTTGGTGATAAATAACTATCTGTCATAAAAATGAAACAACACTGTAATGTTATAATGAAGACTAAACAAAATAGTAATCATTTTAAAGCCTCTGCTTCAACCCCTGCTACATGTGTAACTTTACTTTAATTATCTAGTGGATGATTAAATGTAAAAAAATTCAGAAACTGATGATATGTAATGGAAGAAATGAACACGTTTAATAAATATGTCTAACAGGGCTCAGTAGTGCAAGTGCCTGAGTGGCAAGCATGAAATCATGAGTTTGATACCCAATACAAAAAGATCAATCAATCAATAAGTAAAACTAAACTAAAGAGTAAAACCATCAAACCATGGAAATTGTTTATGTAGTATGGTGGACATCTACAACTGGAAGGGCTCAAAAGGGCTTTATTATAGTTGTGGGAAGAGAAAAGAATATAGAAACTTCCTTAAATTGTGTCTAAAAATTAGTAAGTTCATGATTAAGGCCTCTTTTAAGATTGATAATATTGATTTCAAAATTGAGATCTTTGCTTCTTGGGTCAGAGTTTAACTCTCACAGTCATTGAAATCACTGTGTAATTGGCTTTAACAGCTTAGAATCTCTTCAGACACGTCTGAAAGGCATTTCAAAGAGAGCTTGGTGGTCAGAGATTTCATGCTTTTCTCTTGCATGGAAAGTGGCTAAAAACTAACTTTCGATGTTGTAATTGCTCAGGTGAGATTTGGGTTTGTCTTGGCTACATTTAATGAAAATATCTAATCTAGTCACAGTGCTTCAGAAGCTCAGTTTTTGAAATTTGATTGGCATGTAAACATTCACCCTACAACCTTTCCCTATCTGTCTGTAGCCTTTCATAATCTTTTCTCTGCTGAGGGAGAAGATACTGCTTTGGTAATATTGTGAGATTGTCAAATTTCAAAATGTGGGACATCTGGCATCTGTCATTTAGATCAACAAATTCAAGGAGAAAAGGAGGTTCATTTCTCTCACACACAGAGTGATTCCAAAATAATGAAACAGTCATCAAATTGCTCTGTATGACTTTTAATCCCCTATTTCAATAACGCCACCTGTAGCTTATCAAGACTCTGATGGATTGTCTGACTTTGTGAAACTAAATGGAATTCACCTTGGGTATTTTTCAGCCCACAAGAATCAGATTGTGGCCCAGGGGATATATTTTTAGTTACTTTCTTCTAATCCCATACATACTCAGCTCTGACATGATTGATAGTGTCATAGTGTGTTATATCCTACACGTCGGGAATTTTGTTCTGACTAGAACCCACTTTAGGATTTTAAGAATATATATAAAAACACTTGGAGAGATTATACTTGTATCAGGTACTCAGACGTACAGTACAAATAACTGACCTAACTCCTGGCTTCCTGGGTTAGAAGTAATAAGGAGGCAGGGCAGAGGGGTTGTTTATGCAAACAGGGGAACAAAAAGAAGAATATTGAGAGAGCCATTTTGCTATGGCATGATTTTTGTGACAGAACATTACCAGATTAATAACAACCATCTACCTACTTATCTTTTCCCTAATAGTCAAATTATCCTGGAATCAGAAAATTTGAATGAATTTGCTAGGAACAAATGTTTATCCTGAGTAGAAATGGTGGTCTATGTCTGTAATCCCAGATACTTGGGAATTGGAATAGGAGGATCACAAGTTGGATCCCATCCTAAGTCATTCAGGAAGACCCTGTCTCAGAGTAAAAATTTTAGAAAGAGCCGAGGATAGAGTTGAACATTCCGTGAGTTCAGTCCTTAGTGTTAAAAAAAAAGAAGAGGGTGTTGATTAAGGACAAATATCTACAGCTTAAAAATGAGTACTGAGCATGTTCATTGAGCACCTACAATCCGATATGTACTAGTCAAAGAGACTGCTTTGGTGTTGACTTTATGACTTTGGGGGTAAAATTTCCTTTTAACAATGCAACACGTATAATAAACTTTACCATGTAAGGCATTTTAATCATATAATTTAGAACTTTTAAGTACATACAAACAGTTGTACTACTACTCTTCAGAAGTCATTGTGTTTAAAATTGAATATTTTATGTCCATTGTACAGTAATTCCTCATTTGTTAGTCATTGTGACTTATGGCAACCGTTCACTTATTTTTGTCTCTACATATTTGACAAGATACTTACTTCCTATTAGAATCATACAATATTTGTCATTTTGTGACTGGCTTATTTTATTTGGATATTGTCATCTAGGTTCATCCATGTTGTCATGTATGTCAGGATCTGCTTCTTGTTTTAAGATCAATAGTATTCTACTTTTTATAGTCTGCATTTGGTCTACCCATTTGTCAATGGATGCACAAGCTGTTTCCTATTTCTGGCAATGTGAAAGGCCCTTCTACGAACATTGGTGTACAAATGTATCATATACATTCTATACAAAACAGTAGAATTGCTTAGGAAAGTTCCTTTCTGAAGTGAGATGTAAGACAAAGGCAGAAGACATGGCAGAGTTTCTGCATAGCAAGTGAAGGGAAGGAGGAATTAGCTAGTACTGCAGGCAATTTTAACCCAGAGTTGCTAGAAAAAGCCCTGTTGTTCATTTTTATCCAAAGAGTTCAATAAAAACCCCACTGACAGGCATGCTTTGCAGGATGTCTCACTTAACTCAAGTCCCATGAAGAGGTAGTATACTTCAGGGGCATGAAAGGAAACTGTGTGTGCACCTGTGCACATCCATCTGTCTGAGTCCATGTTTTGCATGTATGTATATGTACAAGGGAGTGACAAAGTAGTGTCCTGATCCTATGAGTTGCATTTCTATGCCAACTGTGCTATTTATTATCTGTGTAGCTGAGATAAAAATACTGAATTTCTATCAAGGAGTTATCTGTGGATGGCATTTGAGTACTAAATTAGCTGATGTATGCAAAGATTTTAGAGTAAAACTTATACTAAGCACTTAATAGACATTTTACCATGAAGTCATTTGCTTTATTTCTTTCACTTTTTTACAAAGGAAAAACTGAAGCTTAAATGGCATATTTTGATGAAGAATATGGAGTTACTGCTTGACAAAATAGGATTTAAATTAAGCTGTTACAGCTTTAATGAAAAAACTTTCTAGAATATCATTTCTCTTTCTCTATGTTAATAAAATAATCAAGCTCATTATAAGTACAGATTATTGTGTGTGAATTTAATTATTGTTACTTTATTTAATAAGGGTTTATGGAGGAGCTTGTATGTTTTAGGCAGTATGTAAAGTAGGACACCAAGGCAGGCTTAGAATAAATGATACATTAAATAGGGTGTAAGAAAGCAAACTAAACTAACCAAGAGTCAATTTTAGAAATACATGAGATTTACCTGCATGAAAAGTATTCTATTATTGGCCAAGCCTTAAGTCTTGCAGGCAGTTGTCACAGAAGCTGTTTTTCCTTGTATTACAAAAGCACGTCTGCGTGTATTTTGATCTTGCTCCTATTCCTACCACCTCCTCCCCTCCACTCAACACTACTTCAGTGTTGGAAAGAAATTAATTTGCACAGTCACTGCTGCCGGGTGCTCACAGCATTGTCTCATGGTGAGAGGTGATAAGTGGAGAGCACTGAGGAGGAAAACAGTTCCTCACCACACTCCCTCCTTCCTTAACCCTTCTAAGGCACAGCACTGCTTAATTAACCACCAAGCACCTACCACACTAACTTAAGTGGCCCAGGGCCAATCCCCAAAGCCCCACTTTATTTGTATTTTCTTTACTAAGCAACAAGCTGGCCAGCTTGAAGTGTCTGTGTGATATGTAAATGATGCCCTGAGTCGTTTTTCTTATTCATTCTCCTTGGCAGTGGGAAAGTAGTTTCAGGGCTGTCATCTCTGCTGAAAGATATCAAGCCTCAGATGTCAAGGAAGATTCTCAGTTTAATTCAGAAAAGCTGAATATTTGCTTCCTGGCTCTGCTGACTTACATCGGTTTGTTTGATTTATCTGTGATGATGTAAAGGCTGTTGCTGCTGTTTTCACCTTACAGAACCCTAGGTTAATTAGTCACCAAGGACATCAGAATTTGAAGATGTTCTGGGTGTAGCTGGGGCTGAGGAAGCTGAGTTCCAGAGAAGTTTGCCAGGAAATCAAAGTGTATGAATTAGAGCTGGGGGGTGGGGCATGCCTGGGAAGGGAAAATGAGAAATTAGGGGCTTCGTCTGTGTTTTCTCCAGACGCTGAAGAAAGATCTCTGGTAGGAAGTATCCTAAGCAGAAAGTGTCCATTCCTGTGATGAAAGATAGCCTGGAGCTAAGCTAGGGCCCCTAGAATCCCCTTGGGTATGTGTTCCCTGGGCTGCCTAGGATGAGTCCTCTGCCCAGGCCTGCATGTGGGATCCTGCACTTGAGGAGGCTGGAGTCAGAGAGGCAGGGCGCTCCAGGGTGCACCTGCAGCTGAGAGCTGCTACAATGGCACCTTTGTCTTTCAGTTTCACTAGTGTTTAGGATGCCTTTCTGGGCAGCAAGATAGTTTACTTACTGGTTGTTTTACCTGCATTTTAATATCCTCAGTCTCATTGCTGTGGCCAGATATTAAAGTGCAAGCAGCAGAGGATTGAGATGTGGCCTCCCAGTCTGCATTTGGGAATACTAAGGTAGGATTCTGATATACTCTCTAGGCTGATAAACTGGTAGTTTCCCTTCTCCTCAGTACATGTGCCTTCTGCATTTGCACTAGTCACCTAGGACTTGTGTGGCTTCAGCTTTGAGGTAACTAGGTCAAGGACAATACTTTTCAGAGAATTACTTGCCAGTGTCCTGACACAAGTGTGAAGAGTCTCTTCTTGGAACCACACTGACCTCTCCTTGCCTCACACAAACATCACATGGGGAATACAGGGATCTTTTGATAAATGCTTGCCAATACAAGGCCAAACAAAACAGAAAAATTCAAGATCTGGCTTTGTTTTTTGTGATGCGTAGAGAATCGGAGATGGAGAAGAGAAAAACTGATGTGCTATTTGGGACACAAGATATCTATGTTTTTCTTTCATAGTAAAAGGTCTCTGCCGCTGAGATATTAATGCCTGGCATTGCAGGTACAGTTCTTGCTTACCTCTGCTTTGGTAGAATCTTTCAGCAGGACACTTTGTGACCTTGCAGCATTGCTGGAAGACACTTCCAGAGTCCTTTGTCATAGCAACTGTTCCTTCGGTGACCTTGTGCATGTACAGAAAGGGGCAAGAGATTTAAGGCTAAGGTGCTCAAACGTTTATCTCCAAATATGAAACAGTATTTTCATCTGTACTACTTAACTACATGGAGACACTAAGCACAAAACTGTATAATAATTAGTTATACTTTCTTTTGTGTGTCAGAAGATGTTTTAAATAAATATTATCAACATTAATATTATTTTTAAAAACTGCATCATGCAAAGCTGTTGATAATTTAATAATTTCTGAACAATTATTCAACATATTCTTTGTAGCTGACTGTGATAGTCACAGTGATACTGGTGAGGAATGTGAGAGGGTGAAACGTATACTTTTTTTCTTTTGAGGGTCAGGATTTTGGAGTTAGGTTTATCTGCACGTGTGTGTGTGTGTGTGTGTGTGTGTGTGTGTGTGTGTGTGGTGCTTTAGGTGTACTGTTTTAAGGTAGGAGTACAGATTTCGTAAATTTCAATACATATAGGTATGCTATGGCATTGAATGTGATGGCTATGTGAGAGGCAATCTGGACATAAAAATACAGCAGTTATATCCAACCTCAAAGCAAGACTAGCTGTAGTTAAATGGAGAGGATCTGTTACTGCTCAGGATTTTTGCATTAGATCCCAAGTAAATATGAAGCTGTTTCACAAAACAGGCTATATGTGGCGATCTGTGACTCTTGGTCATTGTTCCTAAAAGTCAGCAGCAGAGGCGAGCTGAGGGACTGTGCTTTAGGTCTTATCTTCCCTGTGGATGAGCCAGTGTGACCTCCCTTGAGGTCCTCAGCCTGCCAGTGGAGGATGCTTGCACTCAGGGGAGCTGTGGGACATGAGTTTCTGGATTCATCGTCCGGGGTTTAGCATCTCTAGAAGGTAACACCAGAAACCAAAAAGTCACAGACTTTCCTAGCAGAGGATTAATTTTTGTTGTTTAATTTATTCATGTAAATTTGTACATATAGTATAAATATTTTTACTTAATTTAGGTTATACTGATTTTACAAATAATATTGTATATAATTCTCTCTACATTTCTCTCCACACAGACCATAACCATAAATCAGTTACAGAGACTGAAGCTAAGTTGTTTGCTTTGTCAGGTTTCTGACCAAAAAGTGTTTCATAACACTTCTGTTGTGACAGCCAGGTGACATAGTTGCCTTAAAAGCTATCAGTAATTCATGTCCAGCTGAGAGTTTTTACGATTTCTAAATCATAAACTATAGTTATAATTTCACTTTAAACTTGCACTGTGGGGGGGGTACCAGGACTTGAACTCATGACCTTGCACTTACAAGGCAGGAGAGATGCCTCTGAGCTATATCCCTAGTCCCATGCTTGGAATTTTTGATGTAGACAGTTATGATTGGTTTGGCAAATACTTTATATATAGTAGAAAATCAGTACTGAAGGAACAAATGGGTGAAGGTTGACCTGGCTTAGTCTTCCTGGTGTTCAATAGTAAACTTTCTTAAAATTTTACCGATGTATTAACAAAGTTATAGGAAACGCTGATAAACACCATAATTAGGGTTAGCGTTATGGTGTCCACTGCCTTGGGCAGTAGAAGGACAATTGGGTCCTTTTCTTGATGAGGGGTTATGGGATGGAGCTGGAGAAACCCTTTGTAAGCAAGATGGTACTGGTGATTCCAAAGAACAAGAGATAGATGAAATAAGAAATAACAGAAAAACTGGACATTTACAGTCTATGTCTGTGCAGGTCTCTGCTGCCAACTCCTAAAAACTTCCCAAATTGGGCTAAATTTGTTGCCGTAGAGAGAAATGTATCATGAATACTTTACTTTGCATACAAAGGAGAAGGATAAAGCCAGAAAACTGTAGGGTTTTCTGTGGATGTTTGGTTAATAAAAATACGTCTGAGCTGGATATTCATTAGCTTTCTCTGACAATCATGGGGCAAGTGTGTTGGCAGGGCAAAGACGACATACCCATGGCAGGTGCTGAAGACTCAAATGCCTACAGAGGCCAGCAGGCCATGTAAATGAGTAAGCCGAATCAGGTGCGAAAAAAGCTAAGGCAGAGCTTGATGATGAATGTGTCTGGCTTCAGCCTCAGTGGGACGGAGACAGCAGCTCTGATGAGGACTGGCTGCCTGGCACCCGCAGGGCATCCTCTGTGGGGCAGATGCTGCTTGTCTCTAGCAGAGCAGTCACCGCAGGCTGGGGTGGCTGGTAATTACAACTCTTCAAGTGGTGCACAGATCCAGATTTTAATGTGAACAGTATTGGAAGCTGATTCAATTTTAAAAAGAAAAGAAAGGAAGAGGAGACAATTGAGAAAGCTAGAAAAAATGCACATGGGCAAAGAAAACTCTTCTAAACTTGACTCCACTTCAGGGGCTCAGCTTTCCTCGGAGATTAGAGCAGACATCCTTTAGAAGTTTGAGAGGCTAAGGAGGAAAAAGAGGCATAAAAGGAAGTCCTAGAAAACCAGAGTGCCCCGATGTTACTAGGTATTGGGACCATGATAGATAGGCAATAAAACTGAACAGTGCTCCTTCATTATTTTGCTTTGGACTTGCTGTTTTGATATAGCCCAGATGGAAATAGATTGTTGTAGAAATAAACTAAATAAGCCATGAAAGTCAATCATTTCTAAGCATACACAATGCCACTTAGACAAATTCTCAAGGAGAAAGCAAATGCTGACCTGCAAGTGAGTGTTAATGATAGCTTGCTGGTAAGTACAACTTCATAGATCACTTTTTCTTCAGGCAGTTTTGTAGCAATAAACAGAATGCTTTTTTAGCTGGGGTTCAGCATGATGTCAACCCTGTAGTCTAGTATTAATACAATGATTTCTCCTTTAAATATATCCATAAATAAATTCTGCTTTAATTGGTATCCTTGTATCTTGCTTTTCTTATAATTCTGATTGCCTTCACTTCAAGCAGAGAATTTGAACTGGGTCAGATAAGCATTTTATCAGTGTGTGAAAAACTCAAGTAGAGGCTAAAAATCATCCTGCACAGAAACACGTATTCACACACACAGTAACACAGGGATTCCTCCAACAGAGTCTGCCTTAAGTAATTAAAGGTAAAGTGTATCAAGTGTTAATTACAAAATTACCACTCTTCAGGATGGTACACAATTATCAGGCAAGCAGCAAAATAATATCAAACCACTGGATGCCCTTGTGCCATGAGCTGCACAATTTATTTTTCAGACCTTTATCTGTCTATGAATTTCACATTCATCTCTATACATTCCATATCGTGGACAAATGGGTATATACCACATCATGAAGATTATGAAAATGAACCTGTGAAAGATATATGGAGTCCATCTTTTCTTAGAACTATTTAATTACTCAGTATATTAGAACACACAATATTACAGTGAAAGCCTTGAGTTCTAGGCACATTGAGTTCACTAGCCTTGAGGTTAGTGTGGTCACATTGCTCAGGAACATTTACTGTGTATAGGTGTAATACCATGGGACATATCATACTGTACTTTCAGGATCTCAAATAATCAGACTGCTGGATAGGAAGAAATTTAACTAAAATTAGAATGAGAACACACATATTATGATTCTGCCAATCCTATATTTTTAAATATCTGATATTCGATGCGGGTTGGAAAGGAAACATTGTGATACCCCCCAAAAATACACTGGTTAACTGATAGACACTGGAAGTACACCCTTATTGCTGAGGGGTCCTGAATCTGCAATCTTAACATGAAGTGAATGTATCCTCTTGAATTATAACCTTTCAGGGATGTTTTGCAATGAATTTAAAAAAATTTTTAAAATTAGTATAATTGTCTTCCAAAAAACACTATTATTATGGCAATTAAGAAATAAGATGTAGAAACAGAAATGGAAAAAGAATACATACTATAGTAAGACAATAGTGATATTTAAATTTAATGAGTTCTTGAATATTTTTAACCTAATCTGAAAGTTATACATAATTATTGACGGTTGAGGATTTATTGCAGGATTTATTTGCATAGAATTCTCATGTATGTATTAAATAAAAGTAAAACTCAACTCAGGGTTTTAGTCATAGTGTAAGTATCTGTCACCATGAGTGACTCTAAAACTGTAGAATCAATTAGAATGATCTGGAACACTTGTTTACACTCCACACATCACTCTGGGCTCTACTCGTTGGTTTCTGACTCAGTAGGTTGGTAATGGATGACAAGATTTCACTTCTAGCAAAGCTCCTGATGATGCTAATGCTGCAGGTCTAAAGGTCATGTTAGAAATCACTGTTTTAAACATAAACTTCATCTTATCATGGGAGAAAGTCTGTTGCTTATGTGGATACCATGGCTTTAGTGCTCACAAATACATAAATGAATAGTGCTGCTGAAAGCCATCAAAATGCCTGAACAGAGAATTATTACAAAGAATTTTTAATGGGCCACCTTCAAGTAGAAAATCATCTGCATTTCACTTACAAACAGTTCACAAGAGGCTCAGATGCTGCCATTAGAACAAAATACTGTTTCTGCCTTATTAGCAAAATTTATTGCTGCTAGAGTTTTTATTATTATTATGTTTTCAGCATTCTTATGGATTTTGCTACACTTGTTTTTTGCTCTCCATTTAACTTACATTTCACAGTATCTGCTTTTCTCATTCCAGCTGCAGGAGGGGGATTGAGACTTTTTGCAGAAATATTGAACATTAGTATTCTTATTACTGCTTTCTTCCCTTCTTCATATTATAATAACTTTCTGAAAGATTTTCTTTTTGGTAGAAATATTTGAAACTATTGCATTCTTAAATAACACAGTTTCTGGAAATCTGAGGAAATATGAAGTATGTCTATGATTTCTATATTTAAATATATTTCTATTATTAAAATACAAATAACCATGAGCCAGAATGTAAATTGTATTCTCAAGAGAAGAAAAGATATCAAGAATAATTATAAGCTTATAAGAATAGTTGTAAGCTTAGGAAAGAGGCTCAACAGAACTTTTTCCTTTCTACCAAGTGAAGGCACATTGAGAAATATCTCCTACAGACCAGATCCAGAGCCCTCAGTACACCAGATCTACCAATACTTTGATTTTGGATTTCCCAGTCACCATAAGAAATGTAAGAGACAAATTTGCTACTTACAAACTGTCCAGTTGAGAGAGAAAAAAAAAAAAATGGCAGCTTGCTAGGGCGCTGAATGCAGAGTCTCTGCGTAGAAATCAGACCAGATGCTAGAATATGACAATATGGAGAGGGCCAGATGAATTTATAACAATTCTGATTAACCAAGGTGGTAATGGAAGGGAAAAATAAAAGTAGGAAGAGGAAGGAAAAATGCGGGTTGAGAGCTAAAGTCTGACATGCTCACCGAGATCTGTTCTGTGCTATACTAGGCACACCCAGAGGATCTAAGGTCAAGCTGAGACTGCAGCTGCTGATAGCTGGAGTTGGCAAATCCCAGGCCCTTAATGGAAGGATGTGGTGCAGTGAGCAGTGGACCAAGGGGAAGAGCTATATTGGCTCTCGGTGACTGCTGGAAATTGGGACCTGGGGCCCCACAATGCAGCCAGAGCCACCTGGCTGTGCTGGAAGAGACTGTGAGAAGCTCCTGGGCTCAGAAGCCGGGCACTGAGCAGTTTTCTGACTGATCTGCACTGTGCTGGGAATGCAGTGAAGACACACGGCTCAGGGTGCAGAGGACCCAAGAGGAAGATATGCATTGACTCCCTGTGAGTGCTAGAGACTGGGTTCCACAGCTGCTGTCGCTGGTGGGAGGACATCTTGGATTTGGGCAGAGCCAGGTGCCATGGTGGTTGTCAGTGACACAGAAAAGACTGGTAGAGGACATCCTGGAGTAGGCAGAGTCCGGTGCCGCCGTGATGTAGATAGTCATCCCTGGTGCAGAGTGGTCTGGTGGAGGACAGCTTGGAGTTGGGCAGGGCCCAGCACTGTGCTGACATCAGTCAGCTGCCTCAGGTGCAGAGAGACCTGGCAGGGTCAGCTTGGGTCGAGCTACACCTCTGGTTTGGACCCAATAAGCAGATACAAAATTGTCGCGAGTCTGTGACATCCACAAGGTACAGCCTAACTTGTGGACTGACTGGCACAGTAGCTCAAGCCTAGCCTGCACTATCCCTGCATCCCTGTGTGTACCTCAGATAACAGCAAACTGGCAGGGCAGCAAAAACTCCAGTCAGCATGCTTTGGAAAGACCCTAAGCAATATGGAGAGGGCCAGAGACCCCCAGGGCACATCAATCTAAAAAAAAAAAAAAAAAAAAAAACCAAAAAAAAAACAAAAAAAAAAAAAACAGAAACATGACAAGAGATAGATATTAAAAAAAAAAAAAATCTTCAGCTGCCGAACCTGGGAAAATAAGCCCAGGAAGTAAATACAGAAGAGAACCAGTGCAGTAATGACCCAATACTAGATACAGCATCAGCAGATAGAAAGAAATACCTTCATGACCTCATAGATGAATTTAAAACTGTACTTCTGATCCAAGTGAGGCAAGATATGAAAAGATTAATTAAAGAAATGCAAAGCCCCTCCCAAGAGAACACAGATGGAAGAACAAGCAAATCAGAAAAGAAAGAGAAACCTCTGATCAAGAATTTAAACATAACCTAGAATACATGAAACAGATCCAAAGAGATTCCAGGAAACTAAAAACTCCATTGAAACCTGGCAAAATGCCTTGACAGAAACTAAAGTTAGCCTTTTGAAACTTGAAGAGAGATTTATGATATATGATCATGAAAGAGAAGACCTCTTAAAAATAACAAGGAACCAAAAAGAAACAATTCAAAGACTAGAAGACAACAAAAGGATACATAACAAGAATAAAGCACATGAGTGAGGAAGGAGTAACCAAAAATGAAATACAAAGAATATTGACATATATATCAAAGGAAAACTTCCCAAGCATAGAAAAAGAAATGATATCCAGATAAATGAAGCATACAGAACTCCAGCCACCTACAACCAAAACAGATCTACACTTAGACATATAATAATCAAGATTCCAGAAATCCACCAAAAGAACAGATTACTAAAAGCAGCCAGGGAAAAGAAGCAGATTGCCTACAATGGAAAAAATTATCAAAATATCCACAGACTTATCAACACCAACTCTCAAAATTGAGAAGGACCTGGGGGGAAATAGTCCAAGCCCTGAAAGAAAATAATTTGCAACCAAGACTGATGTACCCAGAAAAGCTCTCTCTCAAAATTAATGGAGAAATAAGATGTTTCCAAGACAAGGAGGAACTGTGGGAGTTCAGGGCCACCAACCCAACCCTACGAAGAATGCTGAAGAACTTTTCAGAGAGAGAGAGAGAGAGAGGAAGGGATACCAGGATTCCAGCAACAGTGACAGAGAGGCCTCAATGAATGGGGCAGACAGTGGAATGAGGGAGTAAGGTGGAAAAATTACAGCAGTAAAGTAGAGTAGCAGACCAGAGGCAGAGATGGTAAGCTATAATCTTTAGTATAGATAGTCTTAATACACTAAAAAAAGGCAGAGTAGATTAGGAGGCTGGCTCTCTTGAGATGATTTGGATAGGAAATACACTCACCTTGAAGGAGGGTTAATAAATTGAAAGTGAAGGATGAGAAAGCAAAGCTATATATGACAGGAAACCAGAGAGAAATAGGGAAAACTCATCCAGCAGCTGCAGATAGATTGGAAAGCTATGACACTTTTGGGCAGTGTAGAACTACACAGCTGGAAGGAAGGAAAACCCTATGACTTTAGTAAGTAAAGGAGTACAGCTCAAGATCAAGCTCAGGGATAGAAAGTTTCAGCAACACTCAGACAATGGGCTGGCCCCCTAATCTAAAAACAAAAGGGGCTAGCGAGACCCAAAACATACAAAGCATTCTGAAAAGGGGAAAGCTGAAAAATAGCCTAAAAAAGGAAGGCAGAGATTATTGTTAGCAGTGTATCAGGATTTAAAAGTCACAGTAGTCTTATCACTCTGTTTAGTTTGACTTCATTTTGTTCTGGTCTGTCCACGCATATCAGATTTGAGGGCACAGACATCTAACCCAAAAAATAGCAGGTTATTCCATGGTAACTATCCTTAATTTCCTATTAACTTAAACTGAGACCCTGTATTACTTACATTGTCTTACTATGATTGATCTTATTTGAATCTGGTTTGTTGGATTGCATTTTGCCTTGGCTGATTTTATTCAAATTTGGTATGCTTGATAGTATCAAGTCTAAAAGTAGAGGCAACTACTCTGAAGATTACAAGATGTAAAAGATATCCATATCGATTTTGATTATTAACTGCTCTCACATCCTACAATGTTTTCAAAGTTGTGTTTTTACGAAAATAGCTATGTAATACTATGCTTAACTATATTAAGCCTGATGATGTTGGCAAGTCTATTGAAAATAACAAGAGAAAGCATAGTAATTATGGTAGATCACCTAATATTGTGGTTTTATGTGTCTTTTTCAATGCATATTTTTCTAGGAATTTGTTTTGTTGTGTTGTTATGATCTGTTTCTCCCTATGATACAGAGAGGATAGATGTACATGTAGAAATTCACACATGGCAAGAATTTTTTAAACTATTTTTGGTATAGATTATATAATGCAAGATGTAATGAACAGATACTCTGAAGAAGACACACTAAGAAACCCTATGCTAACTCTATAACATTATGATATAAAATCTAGCAATACTATTATTCACTATTCAGAGTGATATTAGTCTAGTCTCTTAACTTCAATTTCAGCATACTTAAAGATAAGGACAGCTACTATGAAGAGAATGAGAGACATTATGGTAGTTATTACTGACCTTCCAAATGCCAGGTATTGAAGACCTAAAAACTTTCATCATCTTGTAGTGATTTGATCAGTTCTATAATATGCAGTATATATTCAATGTGTGTGAAGATGGGGACAAATATTTGGAAGAAAACTAGAGACAATGAAATAGACAGTGATGATCTCCAGTGGGCTTGCTTTGAAATCTGTATTTCTTTATGACCTATTTTGTTTTGTTTTGATATGTTTAATCTTACCCTCTTTAATATAAAAAACAAGTGTGTAGAACTGATAACCATATTACTAAGTTTTTGGTGGATTATTGAGCAGAACTGTTGGCAGTGTCACTATTTGAATGTCGCTTTGTATGCTTTAATTTTGTAACCTGAACAACTATTTCTAAGATGGCAATATGTAACTTATCAACTAGTGATTTCTTAGTGTTTATTTTTCTGTAATTCTGTATTACTTCTTTCCCTTTTTTCTCCATTTCTATGCTTCTTTCATTTAAATAATAATAATAATAATAATAATAATAATAATAAGAATAAGAATAAGAATAAGAATAGTTACAAGCTTAATACTATTCAAAAAGACCACTAAATTCTAACTATTAACAATGTCTGGAAGCTGAAGAAGATGTATAAATTAAGAATGTCATTTGGCACAAATTTTCTGTACATCTTTTCTATGCTCATAAACTCTGCAACAGATTTGATTAATTTAATACCTTATTTCTCTGAAAGAGCATTTTAAGTAACTACAACTCCCTTATTAGGCGTAGCATGCAAAAGACAACCAATTCATCATCCTAGAATAGATTTCTTCTGTGATTGGCAGACCTGCCAGTTCTGTGTCAGGTACTATGTGAAATTCTTTATAAATATGACTTCAATTATTTATTACAATAAACTTTTGTAGTATGTACAGTTATTACCTTGAAACTGCTTTATATTCTATAAAAATAAAATTGGCATTATTAGTTATTTACTGACAGAGGAGAGGAAAGAGGCATGTAGATGCTATATTTTTGTTCCCTCTATTAATCCAGTTTTTTTTTTTTATTGTAAGGGGTGTGATCCTGGAGAATTTTTTATAGTCACAAAATTGGATGCCAAGGCTGTATTGAAATAGCAAAGCATCACATAAGTAGCTTACAGAAAAAGTTAAAAATCAGTGAGTTGAATTCGGTATGGACTTTACGTCTTCTGCTTTTGAAGACAATATTTGTTTTCCCTGAGTGTTTCATCTAACATATTCTGAGAATTTTTTTATTCATCACATGTAAGTACTAATTATTTGTCTCATAATAAATTTTATCTTTAAATTGTCTATGAACATAAGGCTTTTCAGAGTTGAAACTGACTCACATTGGTGGTTTGTTATTACTCAGACAAACCAAGATTGAAGGGCAGAAAAGGTAGAAGCTTCTAAATTATAAGTGAGCCTGAATCCACTGATTCAAAACATGATCTCCAAGCAAATTCTGCACAGCTATGGCTGTTTTTCTTTTTCCACTTCATCAGTCCACAGGCCAGGATGACAGCATCAGCCATGAAAAGCTGAAAGCTTAACATTAAAGTGACAAACAAGACTGAAAGGACAGGATGGGAAGGTTTGTGAAGAAAGGGCTGATTTTTTTCTAGTGAGGGGTTGTGGTGGGTAGAATAGCCCCCAAGATGGTTTCTCCCTGATTACTCAACCAGATGTTAATCTAGGTACTGTTGTGCAGGGATTTCCCAGATGGAATTAAAGTTATACGTTCTACATAGGTAGATTTTCCAACAGCAACATTCACATGATCCTGAAAAGTAAAGAACTATATTTAACTGAAGGATACATATACATATATATATATATATATATATATATATATATATATATATATTAGTATTAGTCACTTCCCTCCCTATCTGTGGAAAAGACAGGATTTAAAGCTGGAGAGTTTTATTTGGGGTTATAGTTTCAGGAAGTTCAGTTCATAGTACTGATTATAAGGAAAAAGCGAAGGAGCAAAGGGAATGGCAGAAGATTTCTATTAAACCCATAGCAGTCAGGAAGGAGAGAGAGAAGGAGACAGACAGAGATAGAGACAGAGAGACAGAGATAGAGAGACATAAAGACAGAGAAAGACACACACCCACACATACACACAGAGACAGAGACAGAGACCAGAGATAAGAACGTATCCTTGCTTGTCATGCTCTCAGTAGCTCACCTTCTTTGACAAGGCCCCACCTCCTAATAGCATATTTAGCTATGAGCGTCTCTTCAATTGGATTAATCTACTTGAGAACATAGTGACCCATGTACCAATCATATTTCAAACACCCAGTTCTAAACGTGCAAGACTTTGGGGGAACATTTAGATTTAAACTATGTTATGGATTAGAAACTGGCGGTCAACTTAATTCAAGCAGAATTAAATCACCATGTGCTGAGCATAGATGTTCTACTTGAGGAAAGTTGCCAGCATAAATAAGAGATATGGAGAAGGAGAAGTGAGGCATTGTGGGTTCTCCTACGTGTTGCTTTTTAAGGCTGTTGGTTCTCCTGGAGAAACTCTGGTCCTGACATCAAGCATTGCTTCCTGGCTCCGGAGGGAAAGACGTGTGCTGCTAAATCTCCAACATGAATTTGTCATGCTGGCTTCCTGGCATGTACTCAACTGTGCTTATTGTTGGAGAAGCTCAGCCTTCCATGTTGCTGAGGATGGCTGTGGTGCTTTTCAGGACAGCCTTGGTCTTTGTTTTGATGTGACTTCTCGGCTCAAGCATAGAACCCTCAACTTACCAGCACAGCTCCTTCACCCTGCTGGCATAGACTTTCTAGCTTCCACCGCTGATCTTTGGTCCTCCCAGCACAGATCCATAAAATTGACTGGTACGAGTCCTTTTCATGGGCGCTAGATCTCCAGTTGGACTCCTGGGAGGCACTGTCATGGGATGTACGTTTTCATCTGGACTCACATAGACACTGCTGTGGGACTGAGGCCCTTGGCTAAGTACGTATTCTATGTCTTCAGTGTTGTGTACAGATTTCCTGCATTTTCTTGTGTTAACTCTGGGTGACCATCTTAAATAATATAAACTCCATGTCCTGATTGTAATTGTTCTTCTCACAACTCCTGACTACAACAAACCATAACCAAAAGTCTATCTATCATGCAGTGGAAGAAGAAGAGGTCACAGATATGAGTAAGTGATGAGGTACATCTAGAAACAGAGGATGTCTCCCACCTCTCAGCTAGCAAAAAGGCAGAAATCTTGATTCTGTAGTTCTGAAAAACTGAATTCAGCTAACTATTTGAATAAGAGCCAGCTATTTTCAACTTCATTTGGCCATATGCAAGTGAGAGCAGAGAGAACAGCTGAGCTAAACTGAACTTCTGACCAACAGAATTGTAAAAGACAAACTTGGATTTCCTTAATTTCCCTGGCTGTAGCAATTGTGTCTTGCAGCATAAAAATATGGCACAGAAGAACTGTATGTGACAGTATTGGGAGATGCATGTTATGAGAAAGCAGCTCTCATGAAATTCTTCACCATATTTTATCACAGTCATTCAGGGCAATATTCACATTTTGTGCATCCTTGAAACTTGGATGTCTTAGTAATATAACAGCTTTATCAGTGAGCACCAAGAGAGAATTTAACTTTTATAAATCATTGCTTTCCACTTGTATTAACAATCTAAATATCATACCTTACTTGCTCTTTAATTTAATTTTATTGCTAGGCTCATTTTACAGACCAGAGAAATAAGGCACAGGAAGTTAATTGTCTGCTGAGTTCACATATCTGGTAAGTATCTCAGCTGTAGTCTGTGTGGTCAGATACCTCACAATTCAAGCATCTTACAGCAAATTCCACCTTGCCCAATTTCTCATTATCTCATGACAACATCATCCTTTCTCTCATCAGCAGATTGTGTTTCTTGTTTCCATCTTGGCAGAATGGAGGCTCAGAGTCAGAAATCAAGCAAAGTTATGGAAAAATTATATTACATTCTATTCCTCATTTTAAAATGTGGACTTACACCTTTTCATTTTTGTTCTTTACAAATGAAATTCAGGTATTAATTGATACAAATTGTTCTACATACTAAAAAAAATTCTTTTTGAAGAAAGATATGTGCAAACCGATGTCTCTGAGGCTTAAATACAAACTTACAAATTCCATGGATAATTCAGTAACCCGGGTAATGATGTGACCTTAAGGTTCTGGCTATGTGATCTAGTTTTCCAAACACTTCTTTCACGCCAGTGAAAGTCACTTCTTTCATGTCGTTTCAGTCAATGTCTCTTTCACTCATGCCAGTGTGATTTGCTTTCCATTGCTTTCTATCAATTTACCCTTGGCCACAGTGTTAGTATGAAATTTTATTTCTTCAGTGTTACATCTCTCTTTGGACTCTATAGAATAACCTTAAATTGATATTCTCTCCTCCAAGGTTCCATTTATATATTTAAAGCCATTATTTTTTATTGTAGTAAAATGTGCATGATATAAAATCTGCAATGTTTATACTTTTAAAGTGTGCACCTCTGTGCACTTAGTATATCCATGTTGTTGTATACCTTCACACCGTGCATCTCCACAATGTGTCCGTCTTCCCAAATGGAAACCCAAGAGGCACTGGGCAGCCACTTGCCATTTGCTCTCCCCTCCTGTTCCTTGCACTTATTGTTCCATTTTCCACGGTTATCAGTTCCATTCTTTCATTACATCATAGCATTAACCCTATTGTGATAGCTGGTTTCCTTTGACATAATGCTGCCTTCCAGGCTCATTCATTTTACAGTATGTCAGCAAGACATTTTTCTTTAAGGGTGAATAATACATCTCCTTATATGTACCCATCACATTTGATTTATATTTTGTTTGTTTTTACTTTTGCTTATTGTAAATAAAGCTACTTTGTACATCCATGTATGGTATAGTAATATGGAGTTTTCCAAATTAATTATGTCATTTTACATTTCTTTTCTTTTTAAACTTTGTTTCTTTGTGTCTTCTAAACTTTGTTTCCTCTTTCCCACTGGGCTAGACATTGACATTTAAAAGAGTAACTCTATGACTGTTTCAAAATTACTGGTACATAGAATCCATGTAACATTTGTTGAATAAACAAGGAAATAAATGACTCTGTGCCTGAAATCTAACTTTTTGGTCACATTTTTTTCTTCTTAAAATGTGTGCACATTTTCTGAACCATAATACTGAACATTTGTTATTCTGAGACTGTTTATATCTGTGCGCACCAAACATGCTTAATAATAGTTCCTGCTTTGTTTTTCTACTTCACATAGTATTCTTTTATTTATGTTTCTAATTTTAAAGATCATCCAGTTTGGTTCAGAAGAGAAGACTGGTTTGCACAATTTTGTTTCAATTACCATTTTGACTTTTGTTTAATTGCTTTTTAAAATTCAAGAAAGTTTTCAGTACGTCTTTAGTTATTGTTTTATCCAATTATGCTGTTTTACTTTAGGGTGATTCTTACAAATACGAGATTCAGAGTATTGTCTCTTACCAGTAAATGAATTCTTCTCTTTATCTTTCTATTCAATACAGTACACTCTGATTCCTTTTCAGTGGAAAAAACTTTTTGAGAGTTTGACATCTGTATCTTTGGTAGCTAATGAATATCCAAAGATCAATGATTAATTATGAAATGTTTTCTAAATGTTTTTCTAAAGTCTCCAAGGTTGACTTTTTAAAAACTCATGGTATTCTGAGAATTAGACATAACAACCAATAACTTAGCAAATAATGACACTATCAATTTCTTTTGTACTCTACATTTTAATCAAACACAACAGCCAATGGAGGACAATGCCTTAGAAGGAATCCCAAGTGACATGTGCATTCCCAGCCCTATAGCATCCTCAGAAAGGGTCCCAGGAATCCTGGACCCACACTGCTGTGCATTGGTGGACACAACATAAGCAGAAGTTATTTGAAATGTTTAACTTTTCTTTGAAGTTTGGGTTGTGACACCTACTATAAAATTGAATATTACACAAGTTGACCTCACTATACCTAAGTTTTTCATATATGAACTGGCAAGAGTATTTCTCATCTCATTTGTCTAGTATGATAAATCAAATATACAATAGAAGATACATAAATTGATTGGCTGTTGTATGTAATAAGCTGTATGTAATAACTAGCTATAAATTACTGATAACAAAATTAAACACTTTGCTCATGATTGAAGGATTATTTTTATTTTGCCAATTTATCCTTGTTAACTTTTATGTTGTTTGTGGGATATTTCTGAAGGATCAAGCTATGTCTGCTTTCTTCTTTAAAACTCTAAGTAGCTGGATCTTCATCCTTTGCCCCTGGCTTTTTCAGTTTGACTTTAGGGAACAGATTGGGCGTCTTATTTCCCAAACTCTCTACCCTAGTTTATTCATGTTGTTTCTCTAAAGCAAAGTATGCTTGATCCTTTTTTCCTCTGTATCCTATATAGAACCCTCAGTATACCTCTCTCTCTCTCTCTCTCTCTCTCTCTCTCTCTCTCTCTCTCTCTCTCTAACATGTATATTAGGATCTACCCACTTTCCCTGTCCTGACCAAAGGTGCTGTGAATTTTAGCACTCATGCTGTGGTCCAGGAGGAAAACATCAAAAGAAATGAGGAGATTTTATATTGATATCACTGTGCTATCAAAATTTAACTTGTGATGTGCAAAGAAAAATACTCTACTAGAGACTCCCTTGACATGGCGACACCAAAGAAGACTGAAGAGCCCTGATCTGCGGTTGTTCACAGACCACAATTAAAGATATTAACTCCTGATTTTCTGTGCTCTCCTTCCATTTCTTTGCCCCTTTTTCCTTCTTTCCTACTTCGCATTATCTCTACTTACTCTTCATTTACTAATCATCCCTTTATATTAATATAAATATAATATTTATATTATATTATAAATAATATAAAATATTATTTATATTTTAATAACAGATATTATCTCAATCACTTGATTTCACCTTGTGTTCTTATTATATACTGATATTAAAAGTTTGAAAGCTCATGACTGTACTATCTTAATTAATGGCACAAAAAGGCTGCATTTAATAGCTAAACTTTTTCATTACATTTATTTATTTGAATAAAAATTTCTTTAAATTTAGGTAAGAAATGTGACAGTAGTTGTTCAAAGCTAGCATTTCTCTCTATATATATAATATATATTATATATAATGTATATATATAATGTATATATATACAATATATATATGTAATGTACATATAATGTATATATATATTGTATATATTATATATATATATATATATATATATATATATATATATATGTATAATTTTTGGTGGAATAGGATATTACACAAGTAGAGAAAATAACCATTGCCAAAGGAAACTAATGAGTCTTTTAATATTTATAAGGCGATCATTAAATCATTAACTCTAATTTGAACAATAATGCTACAGGCAGACTTGCCATTATATTCATTTTCATGCACCAGCTTGATCTCTGGAGAAAACACCAAACCAGCCAACTCCCTTCTCAAGGGAACATGATGAACAAAGCACTTACCTAACAGTGCTGCAGCATGATCTGAATTGACGATACTGTGGGAAGACAGTGTTGCTTTTATATGTCACCACTGTTTGCTTAATACCCAGGACACAAAAAAAGAGAATTAGAGAAATATACACTACACACTATAACACATTTGTTGGAAATCCCTATCTCAGAAAATGGTTCAATTAATAAAGGAAAGTGAAGCTTTGATGATATAAAGCAACCCATTTTAGGAATGCATGACAGAAATGTTAAAATAACTTGAAGTGTTATTTACTTATTGGTAGATTGAAATTATGTATTACAATAATAGCTGTTGCATGTAGCATCATTATTTTAAATTACTGGTGATATAAACACATTTTTATGAGCACATACAAAAGTAAATTCCCTGTACCAGGGGTTATTAAATGTAGTGCTCTTCTATAGTTAATGTATTTTTGGAAAGCAATTTGCATATTTATTTAAAGTAATATTTCTTTTTTGTGATTTCTGATTGTAAAGTCTTTCTTGGCCTGTTATTTTGATAAGAATATTGTGTATCTTAGATACAAGTATAGAGCTCTTAGGTCATATTATTCATTGCTAGTATCAAAATGATGCTTTCTAGCTTGTACTGTGAAAATTATATGATTTTACATATCTAAAGGGGCTTAACGATGCTGGAAACATAGAAGTTATCTAATATTGCCATTATTGTCATTATGCCTATTACCAGAAATAGATTCTGTAGTAAAGTTTATCTATCTCATACCTCTACTTTTGAGTTTTTTTTAAAAGGAAGATGCATTTCATTCAAAGGAACATTAAGGTGGAGATCGTATTTCATAGACCATGTTGAAAGTGCTCAGTTTAACTCAGTATGGGAGACATCTATAAAAATGTTAACTTTGACCATTGTGTTTTTAAAAGAAAGCCCAAGCTCTAATAGACAGATCTAGACAACACAAGATTTTCCTCTTCAAGTTTTGTTGGTGTGCACTGTTAATTAAAACAGCAGAGTGTGAGAACAGCCATTCTGCCAAGACTTACTTCTTTCTCACATCTGATCTCTCTTTCCCTCCGCCTGTGTTCTGTCTGACTCACTCACAGCCCCAGTGCTGTATTACTGCCTTTGCTGTTCTGAGTTCTTCTCTCTAAGCTGCAATAAGATTCTGGAAATTAACTTATGTTCATGCTTTCTAAATTAAATTGAGTTTCCCTGCAACTCAGCAGTTATAATTTTAACAACAAAATGGCAGAACATATTTTTTCTCTATCATCCTGTTCCCTTCAGGGTCTACGAAAGTACTAAGCAATAAGAGAAAAGCCAGAGAGATATTCACAACAATATTAATTTGGGTCGTATGAACATCGTATTGTGTGAGAATTACAATAATGGTGATAATGTCTATAAATTATTGATCATTTGCCAGGCATTTTAAAATATATTACACATATTATCTTGTTGATTATCATAATAACACTTAGTAAATAGATTATTATCTGTCTTACAGATGGTATAATTTAGTTCAGAGAATTTAAATCACTTGCCCAAAGTCATATGACCAGAAAAAGGCGAAGTTGGCATTTAAAGCACGTTTTAATTTCAAATTTGATTTTCTCTGTCTCTGTTGTATTGCACACGTACTTGAAGTTTTTTGTCCCGGAGAATGTCTTCAGTTTCATAACTTTAATTGTATTCCCAATCACATACTTGGCTGTTGATCTAAATGTTCTTTTATTTTGAAATTTGAAAGAGTAGGTTGCAGTGCTTGCTCCTCCTAAAGCATCCACACTCTGAGAGAGGGTGTGGACGGAACCATTGGGGTTCTGTCTGCAGTTATACTTTTTTTTTTTTTTTTTTTTCACTATAATACTTACACTCCTTTCCTCGCTGTTAGAACTCGTTTCTCACCACCTTCCTTTGCTCATTTACCACTCTGGAAAATAAAGGGTTTATGTACATTTACATTCCTCTTGAATAATTTGTTATTTAATGGTTTAGGACCAAATTATTTGACTTGTAAGAGAGATAAATTCATCTAAAAGCTAGACAGAGCATTAACTGAGAAGACATGTGTTCAGTTTTACAAAGCTTAACTTACATGTTTGGCTTTCAATTCTCAAATTTCATTCCTCTCTGCTTTTCCTTACTTATTCAAATTCCAATTTTCCTAATATTATTCCAGCCAGAAATTCTTATTTTGTTTTTATTTTACAGTGCTTTATATATTTGATCACTTAAAATTTGATTCTAATCTCCTAGCTTATACTCCATGAAGCACGCTAAATTTTCAGGCAGTTTGACTGCCACTTGACAGACACCATGAACTCGTGACATTTTCAGCACTGATGACACCATGGACTGGGTAGAGTGTAAGCAAGAACAAAACAGGAGGCCAAGCCTCTCTTTGTTTGCCTGACAACACCAAGACTGCTTCAACAGCAGAGTTCGCATTAGGTGCCTGGGTCCTAGTTCTGTGAAAAAAAAGAGACACCAGTCCAAGGAAAATAATATTTATTTAAAGTGTTCATCTGTTAGCCATAAGTATTTATATGATCTGAAGATAAACCAGAGTATTAGCCATAAGTATTGAGAGCTTATTTTTTAGGACATGTATTAAAAATAGTTAAGGATTTAATTCTTAATTACTTTTGATAAAATATTTACTTTGAAATATTTATATCAACTTTAAGCGCACATAAGAAATAAGTTTTGTACACATCAACTGTAGTTAGTAAAAAAATTCACACTGAGTATTAATACTGACAAATACTTCATATTTATCTATTTACTATTTTTAAAGAAAATTGAATGTAAGATCAACATTCGATTAGATTTTTAATATAAATATTTTAATGTATATTTCTGAAGGAAAAGTTGAGAGATTAAACAAGAGTAGACTTTGGTTTTCTGACTTAAGCAGAAAATAAAATATTAAGTATAACACATACATAGATCAAGTCTAGAGAAGCTAAAGCCCAGAGTTTACAAGTGGTGGTGAAGGACTTTGAATTTACCTTGATTTCAAAAACCAGGCTCGTGGTAGCACTGTTCTCTTCTTACTCTAATTTAAATATTTGGAACTACCCAAAAGCACTTAGTAACCTTTGAATCTCTTATACTTCATTCACAAAAGCAATTTAATGAACAACAGCAACAATAATAAAAACAATAAACACTGATTACAGTACATGTTGAATTCATAAATTGATTTCATCGGCAAAGTCAAATTAATTTCAATTTCCAGTAATGACACCTGAAACAATGTTAGAGACTGTGGTTTGCCTCTCGATGTATTCTTTCACCAAACTCATCAGTGTGGTTAAAATATCACCACAAATATTTGAGGCTGAAAGGGCACTGATATCACAGCGAACAGGCCTCTAATTTTACAGGAGAGGAAATTGAAGCCCACCAAGGTTAAACGACTTGCCTAAATGACTTGCAATGTACAGTAGCAAGAAAAATTACTATTGCAAATATGTAATATTTCAAGTTTATGATGGTTTTTGTGGACTTGTATGGGAACATAACTGTTCTTTACTTCAGTGCTTTCAAAGGAGAGTATATGATAAGAAATTTGAAAAAAAAAGCATTACAATCTCATCCCAAAGTATAAATAACGCAACCTAGAAGGACACAAGGCAGGATTACAATTATATGTAGAAAGCAAACAGGGAGATTTGGAAATGAGATTCATTCTTCAAGAGTTTTCTTTGTAGACAGAAAGGAAATCATGATTGCAAAATATGACTTACGTGTCAAAGATGGTGTTAAGTACATTGTTCTTTTCACTGACTGAAAAATTCAACTATTTAAAAAAAGCAAAAGAAAAAATCCCTTATCTTGATATTGCACGTGGAAGATCACTACAAAAATACACTCGTCAGACATAGAGTTTTAATGAACATTCTAGAGCTTTTAGGAAAAGGAGAGAATTTAAAGCCAGTTTATTTACTTATTTTAGACTTTAAGGCACAGTGAGTGCTTACAACTGTTAATGTCAATGGAGGGATAAAGAAGGAGAAACTTCTCTCCACCTTTCTTCAAACTAGCTGAGGTCTGGACGCATCCAGCCATAATTGCTATGTAACAAATATTAAAATTGTTTTTCAGAAAAGGCCTACAGAATCCACTCAAGAACAGTTTGAAACCAGCTTTTCCAGTATTGACCTTTTCAGAAGTCAGCTTACCTTTCAGTTGATCACCTCATGAAGCTACAAACTCAGAATTGCCCAGGCAGAACATACCTGCCCAAGAAAAGAAACACTGGATCTGTGAAGAGGGATAGTTCCTAATTATACCTGCGCAAAATATCTTAAAATACTTTCCCTTCTAGCCATTCAATCACTAAGCAGTTTCTTCCAACTACCTTCCTGGAAATTCCTGGCTACCAGCCCTGTAGTGGAGGCTGATTTAAGGTATTTCTCTTGACTTTTTTTTTTTTTCCAGAAACCTCATAACAAACTTCCTTTTTGTGCAAACAAAACAAAACAAATTAAAACAACAACAACCGACAATGTGCTACAATGTTGTCTTCTGTGTTCATTGGGCAGTGAACCTTGGTGGGCATCTGTTTTTGAATTTTCTCCCTGAAACAAACAGCAGATATAAGTGTGCACGCGTGTATGTGTGTGTGTGTGTGTGTGTGTGTGTGTGTGTATACACTCATGACAAATATCCAGAAAAATATCCAGAAAACTATATAAATCGTGAGTATGTGATTTTTAAACACAAGTTTAAAAACCAATTTGCCTAAACAAGTACAGAAGGGTGTGGAGAGACTGCTAAAGGAGAAGTGACCAGGAAAAAACTCATCCAATAAGAATGATGCTTCTTATGCAGTCTTAAGCCTTGGTTTTTTTTTGTTTTTGTTTTTGTTTTTGTTTTATTTTTTGTGTTTTGTTTTGTTTTTTTTTTTTTTTTTTTTTTTTTTTTTTTTTTTTTTTGACTGTCACACTTTTTAGCGGTTAGAATTCATTCTTCTCTATAGAAACACACTATAGTGATATTGCTGGGGATGAAACACAGCACACTCAAGATTACATCACCAGCCCTGCAATTTCTCTTCCTGTTTTCAGAGCTCCAACATCTGCAGTTTCTCAAAAATCCTTGTGTAGAAGAGGCATATTTGGTGTGGCACATTTTTTTTTCCCTGCAGATATGCCTCGTATCATATGACTCATGTCTGTGTATCTATATTTTCAAGACTAATTTGAAATTTATTTCAATTACATTTACAATTTATTCCCTTTATTCATCTGAAGAAATTTATTTTGGATAAGGAACAGGAAGTTAATTGTTTAGATGTTTGTTGGTCTTAGCACTTAGCACTTACACTTAGCACTAATGAGAGGAAGGAAGGAACCACAGGAAAACAAACCACCCAGCACATGCAGGAGTACAGAGCAGTGTGGTGTCTGCGCATCATCCAGGAAAGGATGTGGATGGCTCAGAGGAGCCAAAAGATGCTCTGGCCCTTGACCTCTTTTCCTGCAAAGCCATGGGGGCGATATTCTGCACCACCTCTGCAAGATCTGTAACCCTCTCCTGCTGCAGGTTATGGTTCCCCCGTGCAATTACCTTCTTTTGTCTTCACAGAACTCAAGGTAAATTATTTCATCCTCCTTGCAGGGGGGATTTGAAACCAAAGGTATTTTTAGGGAGAAATAATTTTTTTCATGTAAGATGCAGAAGTTGTTACTCCTCAGGCAGCTGAGAGAAAGTGAAAGGCACTTCCAGTCATTTTAAAAGCCAAATTCTGATGTTTAGCTTGAGATCAAAGAGAAACTCACGAAAGGAGGGGAAATAGAGGAGAGATCAGAATACACGGCACTGTCTTCTTTGAAGGCACTGCCATTACATTTCTGATCTTTGAACTCAGAAACTTATTTTGTCAGGATGAACTGTATTTTTACCAGTTGTAAAGCTGATAACCAGAAAGTTTGAGCTACAAATACCAAGCTTACAAACAAAAGAACAGGCTGCATTCTTGAGCATGATAATGCTGGCACATTTAGGCTAATGCTGTAACCACACTGAAACAGGTTAAAACACTTTCAGGCATTTGTGGAGTCAAAATCATGTCTTTTAACAGAGTATCTTGGAGTTCCTCCATCCCAGACACTATTTCAATGGTGTAACATTATTATTAAATACTCAACTCTGTGTCCATAGCTCTATATTTTGCAAGCAGAATCTCTATTTTGTGAGTATGAGAGCTTAGGGAAATTATGAATTTCTCTGTGCTGCATTTTACTTTTAAATATGTTAATAAAGTAACAGATTCATAGGATTAAGGCCAATTCTAAAATTGAACATGTTAGGTGTCTGCCACATTGCATGTTCTATAGAATTGTTTGGTGTTTTTCATCACATTCTGTCTCAAGATGATTTTGCTTTTGAAAGATTAAGTTTTTCAGTTGTGTGAGAAATTGTTTCACACTTACCTCATTCACTGGAAAAAAAAAAGAACTCAAACATTAATTGCATAGTAAATGATAGTTTGAACCCAATGGACATTCAGCTGATCAAGGGTTTCTAGGAAAACCAAAAGATAAAACAAATCGCCTTCACCTTCACTGTTCCTCTCTAATATGAAGAGAGAAGAGGGAAAAAAATAAAAGAGGGAGAGACAGAGACATTTTGGAATAGAATCGGGTCACTCGTGGACTTGTTCTTACTCCTCATGAGTCAGTCAAATTCATCATAAGGTTTTTCAGCTTCTGGTATTGATCTCAATTGCATCTTGATTGTTTCCTAAATTTATCCTACCTGAAGCAATTGAGACTACAAATCCATCACATTTTATTGCCTTGGTTATGGAGACACCCACAAGATACAATTTCAAAGCAATGTGCACCATGTCAAGTATTTCATAGTGCAATTTTATCCCGTGGGAAAAGAAATGACCATGAGAACCAGGACATACTTTAACATTTCCTGCCTCCATCTTCGCCTTGGCCTTAGTATGTACTTTTCACCTGCCCCTGTGTTAGTGCAGTTTTTATTTTCTCTGCTTTCATTTTAAGTAACTCTGCTAACAACAGAAAGACTGCTGAGACGGATATTCTTAAACACTGTAAATATTTGAAGGACAAGGAATAACTCTAAATTCTGATATTAACAAAATCTTAAGAAGGAACATTATGTTTTCATTGTATTTTTAAATATTTGAACTAATTTTGATTGAAACTTATTCAGGATCATTAAAATGAATCAATTTCATTTGCAACCTGTTATACACGTAGGGTACAATTTAGATTTGACTATAAAATCAGACGATATGTGATAGATACTTTCAGACAGCAGTCTCAAATTATATTAATTCTAACAATATTGCTTATAGAAAAATAACCAAAATTATTTTAGTGTATATTTGATATACTCTGCTTATCTTTAGTAGGATATAATTAAAACTACTAGAGTGATGCTATACTTGTTAATATTTTTCTACTGAAATTTGGTTTGGGTTGAATTTCTTCCAATCATTTATATTCTCTGCCTGTTCCCTAGAGTAAGTTTGGGTTTAGGGTTTATTCATAATTCACATTGAATTTCAGAAGATACAGACTTGATACAATTTTAGATATTGAAAATAGTGCATAACAGAATCTTAAAGCAATTCCAAAGGAGGCAGTTCGCTTATGTTTTATCCAATGACAATATTACTAAAATAACAGAATATCTTTAACTACTGTGCTAAACTGCTAAAGGTCATTTAAGCATATACATATGACCAAGTGGTTAAAAATATCAGTATCAGTGCTCATGAGCCTCTCAAAGTCTTTGGAGAATATAACAATCTGTTCCCCAAATTGGACAGACCCTGAGATTCTAGGTAAAAGTAAATTTATTATTCTTCAGGCTACTGAGAATTGTATTTCTTCCAACAGTCCAAAATATATGCTACTTATTTACCTGTTGTTCCTATCAAACTATTTGCTCAGTTGAAAAATACCAGGAGTAGGTGCTGGGGATTTAACTCAGCGGCATAAGCACCTGCCTTGCAAACGTGCAGTTGTGAGTTTGATCCCTGGTACCGATAAAAACAAACAAATAAACAAACAAACAAAACCAGGAGCAATAATTTAGGAACTATTTCAGGGAAGGATCGACATTAACTCTGGGAAGGCTTTGATATTTTTTGCCCCAAAATTCCTTATTCCTTTATTAAACTTTAACTGCTCTTCATGCAAAATATTCTTTTTCCACTTAACAAAAAAGCTATTTAAATTTTGCCTGTAGGTGATGATTCACTCTACTAAATTCTGTAATCTTTCAGAATTCCAGTCATGTCCTATGTACATCTGAAAGACATTGCTCATCCCATAGTAAATCCTTCATATACATTTGACCATGAGTGATTTACTGAATTATTTATTTTTATTTTCAGTGACAAATGTAGAAAAGCGTATCATAGATGGAATTAGGTGGAAAAATTCTAGTGAAGTTAAATGATCTACATTGTGAGAAGGAGTGATCTGTCCCTGAGATGGAGTAATTTTCCTTATAGTTAACAAGAGTTTAGAAATGAAAAATACACATAAAATGTAGACTTTGTTTCTGGTTTAGATGTGTAAAAAACTTGAAAGGGATCAGTGTTACCTATAAAACTAATGAAAGCTACATAACCTGAAAAGTTCATGGCTTTCTTTATTCCATGAGAAAACTGAGATTTTAAGAAAGACGCATCCTCCAAAGATGGGGCGATAAGGGATGTAGAAGTTGAAGGTCAAGATCTAGTTTCCTGAAGGAGAAGCTGTTGGAAATACAAGTTGGAAAGTCTAAAAAGTCTCAGGTTAAGACTTAGAGGACTCACAAACATCCACAGATTTTACTTTGTTTTCTCCACAAGGATCTAATTGTGAAGGCTTCAGGAATATCTCTTCATGGACCTGGTGAGAGGAATGGAAAGAAATCATTGTGAAAATGTACCCAAACGTTCACCATAACAAATCCTACTTTGTGGTGGGAAGCAATTTACTATAGCCTTGCGCAACCTGGAGAAGGATAATCTTCCCAAAGGACAGCTCCGCAGCTTGAAGTGTTGTGCAAGTCCTGGATCTGAGACACAATCCTCAACAAACACTGACATTTAATAATGATATTGTGGAAAGCTTCCCCCAGCTCATACAGTGTTGTGAAACAAATAGGCTTTAAGTATAATACTATGGATTGCAGCAAGACACAGATTGTTTGATTAGCATTGAAGGAAAATCAAGGTCAAAAGGAGAGAAAGACACTTTACACTGAAGGGATTGGAAACAGCTGATATACACACACCTACAACAAACACTAAACACAGCTCAACTCTTAGTCAGATGGGTATCCATCCTCACACACACAAGGCCTGTCTATATTAGCTCTTGTTCTCAATGCAAAATGATAGGCCTGAACAAAATTCTAAAGATATTAGAGTATAAATTTCTCAACTGAAGTACAAAAGGAATCAAAATATGAAGAAAACAGAAAAAAATTGAATGTATGAAAACTGTGGGACAATTTTAAAACATGTAAATACAATCAGAATTATAGAATAAAAATATAAAAAAGTATGCAGTAGTGGCCAAGCACTATTTAAATTTATCAACAGGAGCCAAAATATTAGATAAAAGAAGCTCACAGAACAACACGCAGAGTAAATGCCATAAACAACAGGCAGGAATATCATATTTAAACTTCAGAAAACTATACACAGAAAATATTCAGGAAGAATCTACTGTACAGCGGAGTTACACCTTATCTATTGAGAACAAAGTCCAAAAGTTACAGAAGATGTCTCATCAGAACCCCATGTTTTAGTTTGTTGGTGCTGTTATAGTACCATGAACTGGTTTATAAATAACTACTACTTAGTGCTCAAACTTCTAGATTTTGGGAAGTTTAAAGTTAATGTAAAGGAAGACATAATCTGTTTTAATGGACTGTCGCTCATGGATTGTGCCTTCTTCCTGCATCCTCTCATGTTTAATGGAGTAAACAAGTTGCTCGGAGCTTCTTTTACACGTACATTGATTCAAAAACCACACCTCTTAAATATGCCTTCAGTAGTGACACATAAATGTTGAGGAGACCCAGACATTCAGACCACAGCAGGAAGAGGGTAAAATGAAACATTTAGAGGGTCGCGAGGAAAAAACAAACAGCAATCAAAATTTATGTACACATTGAGAATATCTGTCCAAAATTGAACAGAGGTATTTTTTTCATAAAATACAATCTGAGGGAATTTACTAAAGAAGATATATAATGACAATTAGCACATGAAAATATCTTTACCATCATGTATCATTAGAGAAACAATAAAATTCTACGTGTCTGACACAAGTCCAAACTTTGACAGTAGTATTTGCTTTAATGGTGTGGATAAAATGGTCTCTTATTCACCACTGGTGGGATTCAAAGTGATGCACCCAAAGGCAAAAAGCTGGGCAGCTTCACACAAAGATAAACCTAGTTTAATCCATCATCCAGCAACCACACTCCTTAATAGTTGCTGACCTGAAAACTTACATCGATGTAGAAACCTGCACAGAAACACTGCAGCAGATTTATTCACAATAGCCCCAAACTGGCTATAATCAAGGAGTCGTTAGTAAGGCATTGGATAAACTGTGGTATATCCCCCCAAACCAAGTACTGAAGGCTTGTTTCTCAGATAATGGACTTTTAGAAAGTGATTTATATAATGAAATCATCAGTTTAGTGAATTAATCTGTCGACAGGTTCATAGATGAATGGGTTCGTAGGAGGTGGGATCTAGTTAGAGGAATCAGATGACTGGACAGGAGACTATTTCTCAAAGGATGGCAAGGACAATTTCATATGCTAATTGCCATTATATGTCTTCCTCTCTCCCCTCTCCCTTGCCTCTTTCTCTCCCTGTGTCTGTCTCTGTCTCTGTCTCTGTGTCTGTCTCTGTCTCTGTCTCTCTGTCTCTGTCTCTCTTCTCTGTCTCTCTCTCTGTCTCTCTCTGTCTCTCTCTGTCTCTCTCTCTCTCTCTCTCTCTCTCTCTCTCTCTCTCTCTGTTCTCTTCGCCACTGCCCACAAGGTAAACAATTTCGTTCCACCAAGATCCTGCTATTATGTTCTGCTTCACTTCAGGCTCACAATGGAACCAGTTGACCATGGATTGAAATCTCTGCAGTTGTAAACCAAAATCAACATTCCTTCTTCTAAACTGACTTTCTCCTGCATTATATTAAGGAATGCAAAATTAACACACATCATAAGGAGTGTATATAATATATATAAGATACCAAGGTAAAATATGAAATGGGATAAAATAGTCTAACTTTATTAGAAATATATAAAACAACCTCACCGTAGGGGCCATGTAAAAAGTATTGACCTAAGAAACTTTAAAACTAGGTACAATTTGTGAGACTGAAGGCAAAGTCAATGCACTATGTCTGATAAACATTTCCCCAAAGGATACTATTTATAAACTACACCTAAGAATGTATCCCAGCATAAAAGTTAATGTAGTGTGGCTAATGGTGGGAGCCAAGTTTCACACAGTTATACTCTGACATTACAGATAATGAAGGGAATAGACAATCTGTGGTAATGATTAGCATTGGAGATATTCGCATAAACTTGTGTTTAGGTTTATATGGAAATAATCACTTATAGAAATATTTACAGTATGTGTTAACACATGAATCAGTCTGTAAATATTTAGGTTCTTGTTTTATCAAGTAAGTGTTCCTAGAAACAATCATATCCTAGTAGTGTAAAGCACTTCTAGATCTCAGATACAATACTGTCTCCAATAAAAACTTAAGTGGACAATTTTAGAATTAATTTAAACAAGCTAAACCTAGAGTATTATATTTTTTTGGTGTTAAAGAGTGAAATAATGCACCAAAAATAAATTATTATATTGGAATAATGTCCAAAAATACAGCTAAAAGATACAATTAAACAACTTTAGTTGCTCAAAATGGGTATCAGACAGTTAAATAAACCAAATAAAATAAATGGTTCTAAATCCACAATACTATGAATAAAATTTAATAAGTAAATGACTAAATGGGAGATGTAGATGTATGAATTTAAATAATTTGTTGATATGTGTCAGTGAATACAATATGATAAAAATGGTATTTTTAAGTCTATGACATCTCTGTCATGCCTATGTTGTGTGCCCAGTTATTGTGACTTATGACATAATGTATCTGTTAGGATAGAATTTTGCAATTAAAGGAATAAATTTTAGTGTATCAAAAATTTAAAAACAAAATCATAAGTTTAAATGTAGAACATAATAAAGCAATCTGATCATGGTAAAAACATTGGAAATAATGTATTTTTAGACAGGGGTTGAAATTTGAACTGTATCTGTTCAAAAAAATCATTAATGTCCTTACCATGGTGCTTCAGACTATTATATTATTTGAAAAATAAGTCATCACAGGTGTAATTAGCTATAATAAAGATGTATTTAATAAGGGTGGGTACCTAATTCAGTAAGATTGGTATTCTTACAAGAAGATGGCACTCTAAAGATAGACATAGAGGGAAATGCTCATGAAGATGTAGAGTTGAAGAGAATCAAAGTAACACATTTACAAGCCAAGGGATCCCCTAAATTGCCAGCAAATTACCAGAAGTTAAATTAGTCAAGGAAGGCTCCACTTCTGGCTTCCAGAGGGAGCATGTGCCTTCTGACACCGGGATTTTTGGCTTTTAGCCCTTAAGAATGAGAGACAGTAAGTAGACTCGTGTTAGAAACTACTTAGGTTGTAGAATCTTTTCACAGAATCATAGAAAATTAACATGCTCTTCTGGTCCCACAAGCTCGATGTAGCAATGAAGAAAAACACCAGACAAACCTTGATTGAGGGAAATTTCACCCAGTGTTCAAACCGTGCCTTTCAAAAACATAAAGGTCCCCCAAAACACAGAAAATCAAAGATGATATAACAATCAATAGTTCCTAAAATGCCTAATACTTAAATTAAATGTTGCATACTGGATGGAACACTGGATCAGAAAAAGACTAAATGAAACTAAGGAAACTGCAACAAAGCACAGATGCAAATCAATAATACTACAGTGTACTGGTCCATTAATTGCAGCGTCTACTATATAGTATGACGTGCCCATTAACATGGAAAATTGACCATAGAATATATCTAAAGTTTTCCTCTACTGTGTATCTAAAGTTGTTCTAAAATTTAAAAAGCCCATGGCAACAAAATAAAAAGTTCATTGGTCAAAACGTCTTTACACCACAGAAAGGAAACCAGGAGAGATTTTGAAAAAAGATTATAACCAATTCTATTCTTGATCAAATGTGAGGTGTGATTGAAAAATACTGTGAATGATTAAATAAAACTGAAAAGAATTTATTACAATAATAGATGCGTTGCCTTTAATACCCCCAAAATGTTTTCCTTTAATTTGAAGACACTTAGCATTCTTGCCACTTTCCGAAGAAGTTTTGGAAGTCTTCTTTTGTAAATGCCTTTAGCTATGTTCTTGTGACTGCCTCAGTGTTCTCAATCAATTAAAACCTTTATCAAGTATATACTATCATGATACAATAAGTATATCAATTCTCTTTAATGAATATATTCATTATGTATTGCAAGCATATATTAATAAAAAATTACAAAATGGTTTATGGCAACTTCAGTCAAGGTGGTGTGTCTTTATCTACCTTAATTACCAATGTGACCCAGCAGGACTATGGTTTTTCCCCAAAGACAAACTGTCCATGAGAGAGAAATATTTTTAATCATTTCAGGATATGGAGGCAGCCATAATAATACAACTAAAGGCACTTATGAGAAGGGGCTCCCAGAACTGCATCAGAAAGTGCCAAGAACAATGTGTAAGTGTGTTTGAACCCAAAAGGAGTAATTGGAGGGAGATTAATAACAATGTGCCTTTTATTGGGATGATTTCATTTTAAAAAATAGTTACCATATTATTTAATCATACTTTGTATAGTATTATATTACCTTATGCATTATATCTGCTCCTTGAAGATGTATCTATCTCTAAGAAATCCCAAACTAAAGAAAGCAATGACACTTAATTTTCTAGCATTTCCAATTTTAATTGTGTATTTTTATTAACATTGCACGCAGTCTTTCTACAATAAATTCATCTGGTGATGTGATGTAAGACTCAGTTCTTCCATTCTAGTTCATTCAGGTTCTATTATTTTACCTTAAGCTTGAGAAAAGGGTGTGGGAGTGGGAAAGGTTGAGTAAAAAAATGAGCTGATATTCCAGCAAAGAAACACTGGGCTTCCTATCTTACAGAAGAAACCCACTGATTCATAATCCCATTCACCTATGAGAATGAGTGAAAAACACAATTTCAGCCATTGAAACTGTATTGGGGATTGTCTTGGTTACTTATCTCTGATTGCTGACACAAACTACCTGATGCAAAAAATGAAGCAAGGTAAGGTTTATTTCTTACAGTTCTTAGAGGTTTCAGTCCATCCTCAGCTGGTTCTGAGGCAAGATGGCATGACAGGGCAGCCATTTATGGCCAGAGCAAACAGCAAGTGCAAATAGAGCAAAAGAGAGAGCAAAGCACATCTCCTTCCTGCTCTTACACTGTATGCCAGGTCCCCTGGGTTGGTGCATCACTCACATCACCAATCCCAGCACCAGACAACAAGCCAATCATGAATGCCAGAATCAGCTGTATCTATGATTGCATGGGGCTTGGGAGGGCCAACCAAACACAAACCATAACAGTGATATTAACAGAATCCACAATTTTAGGAGGCCGAGATGCTAGGTTCAAATAGCTGGCGGGTCATGAGACTAATCAATTTTTTTTTTTTTTTTTTTTAATCAGTACCGGGGATTGAACTCACGACTGCTGCTCGCCAGGCAGGTGCTTATGCCGCTGAGCTAAATCCCCAGTCCGAGACTAATCAATTGACTGTAAGATTAAGTCTTTCTTTCCTGGTTGAAACAGGAATCCTCTCTCTTCACAGGCCTGGGAAAATGAGGGTGTTCAAGTCTTTATGGAGACCATGAATAAACATTCTTTAGACTCAATGGAATGCCTCACAGACCTAGAAATTTTGTCTTTGTATGGCATTGCCCCAATTTATTTTATACAGTACTCACTCAGAAGTGCTATTGAGTGTACACTAGTTCTATTGATCAGTTCTTATTTTCTCCATATATGTACATTAAAAACATAACAAAATGCTGAACTTTTCTGCAAGTTTTAATCTTTAATTATTCTCTTGAATACTCAATTTAAAGCAAAATGGGTAGAATAACAAATATGTAAAAATGATGAACTAAGGTATAGGCTGTTACCCATGAGATCTAATCAATATATTAATGTCAATATGTTTAAAAATCAGTAAGTGCTGTGCAATGAGTTTCAAAACTATTTTTCATGTGCAAGGACTTCACAATAGAAAAAATGAGTTTGAAATGTTTGGGCTCTATAATCCTGACAAATGTTTCTGGGCACCAATATTTTGACTGAGTAAGTAAATATATTTACATATTGAATCAGTGTCTCTATCTGTTAAGTGTGTTAATGCTACTTCCCTTATGTTACTATTATCAATATTGAAAATTATACAGCTATTAGAAGTACAACATGCCTGTATAACAGTAAATATTGTTCTTGAATTTATTATCAAATCATTTTAATTTATAACTTAATATTTCTAATATGAATTTTAGTAATATTATGACAAATATGTAATAACTCAATTTGTATAAAAATCATAGCTAGCATGAAATGATAAAAATCAAATGACAACAACTTGTAGTCATTGACACTAAAATGTCACCTGGATGTTTAACCTCTAAATCTTTAAGCTTCTATTTGAAAAAAAAAAACATTTTTTTTCCTTATGATTAGGAAAGGGTTGCAGTATTAAAATAGGTGAAAAAATGTTTGTTTGAGTTCTAGGTACATAGAAAATTATATTATGTTCATACAGTTAATAAAATCATCTATTCCATTTCTTCAATAATTTTTTGGGGGTATTGGGGGTTGAACTCACGAGTTTCCTCATGCGAGGCAGGCGCTTGTGCCGCTAAGCTAAACCCCAGCCCAAAATTCATTACTAAAAGTCTACTACATACTAAGGCTTTGTTTTAAGATTAGGGAATAGACCAGGAGACAACAATGGGGAAATATCTGCCTCAGTAGAGCTTTTATCTTCTTAGAAGATAGCAGACATGTAAATTTATAGCCATACATAATCATCTATTGCTAGGAAAGAACTCAAAGGAATCCTCACACAAGATAATGAGGTAGAAAATAATGATGTGGAAGGACATTTTTAAGTAGGACAGTCATAAAAGTCTTGGCTAAGTGGCTTCCACTTGTGCGGAGACAAGATGAAGGTGACAAAGTAGTCATTCCTGTGGAGGAGTATTTCAGGTAGCCAGAAAAAATACAAAGAGCCTTTACGAAGGTCCGCTTGTTGTGTCTGAGAAACAGAAAGAGACTCTAAGGCTGAGTTGGCATGAACAAGGGCAGAGCTTTAGAAAATGAAATAAAAGCAGTTCTCAGGAACTGGATCACATACATACATCTTTTAAATCACAGCAGGGAGTTTTAAAAATAGACTTTATTCATAGAGCGGTTTTAGATTCACATCAAAACTGAGATGAAGGGATAGAGAGGTCCCGCGTACCTGTTGCCTACATAAATGTACTAGTTCCCCCATTATCAGCAGCATGTGTGGGAGCGGTACATCTATTTAAGTCAGCGAGTCTCATGTAGATGTTTTGATTTTTTATGAAAATGTGGTTCTTGGCCTGAAACCTAGGGCTGTATGCACGCTAAGAACATGATTTGTCACTGCACTACACCCGTGGCCCCTTGAGTTGGACTCTTGGGAACGCAAAAGGGATCAGAGAATTGAAAATGATCTGGCACCATGCTGGCCTCCTACAGGGAAAGGACTATGGGGAGGGTGCTTAGCAAGAGTGGAAGAAGGAAAATCATTAGAAATTTATTACAAACTAGGTGAGAGATAATGGCTACGTGGATCACAGTGCTAATGTGGGAGGAAATAGGAAGTAGTTATGTCAGGATATTTTAAAGGCAAAAGTGACAGCATAATGGATCAGATGTGGGAGGTGGGGGAAAAGAATGGGGAAGGTTAACTCAAGGATTTGGCATACGTAGAGATCATTTCAGAATATACATACGTCCTAATGCATTTCAGAAATCTGAACATTTGATCTTTTCCACACCAGTGATAAAGATGTGGAGGAACACAAGCAGTACTGTATAAATTTTTGATTCTGTGAGTACTGGGAATGTCTGTTATATGCACCATTTTGCCTTAGATTCACACCCAGAGTGCAGTGAGATTTAAAGAAATTGATTAAATAGATTAAGGAAAATCCACTATGAGAGAAGAATATTCTCAATGTCTGGGTTGAATAATGCATAACTCCTTCAAATTAAAAGGACTTGCAGTGTGATGACATTTTGTGAAAAATAATTTACTAATGAGTAGCCTCAAAATCGCTGGCTAATTACCATGAATTTATTAAGGCATGGAAAAAGAGTAGCTTGCTCATTGCTTTTAGTCAAATGACTTTAATAAATGTAATGCCAGAACATGTCATTAGTGTGAAATATGCATGAATTAATTTTAGTTTAAAATTTGGTTTTGGAATCTTTACTTTCTTCTGAGAGCTCATACTAGCATACTTAACAACAGTATGAAATTTTCACCAGCAAAGAATACAGTAGTATATTTCTCTGACCCCAAACTTCAATTCTGACTACAGTGTATAATTCTCTGTTATATAAATAACAATACTGGAGCTTTCAATCATCTCTTTGTTGTATTCATTTTCCTTTCTATCTATTTCCATGTATTGTGCTTTCCAATTTTTTTTTTCTATTCATTTGTTTTGTCTTTAACTTCCATTAATGTATCTTTCCATGTTTCTGGTATTGTTTTATGAATGTCTTTGTGCTCCTCAAATTTTTTTTATTCTTTCCAAACTGTGGATTTACCTACTTTAATTTATCAAATGTACTAATTGTTTTAGGATCCACTGATAACATTCAACAAATGTTATGAAGATGAAGATAGATAAAATGCTAACTTCCTCTTTATTAGTGCATTTGTTATTGCTTTCTTGTTGATGTTTTATCTGTACTGAGGGTTATTAATTCTAAGAATACAAATAGAAAGATTCAAGGCCATGAAAATGAGTTCCTTAGATATGAGCACAATTCTTTAATTGACAGAATGGCTGTAGCATCTGAAAGTTTGATGGTGAATTTCCTCTGCAGGCCAGGGTCAGTAGTCAGAAAGGCAGTCATAGAGCTTGGATGCCATCTTCCTTCCAAAAGTAATAATCACCAATTATAATGACTGATCTCTAAGTAGTCAAAAGGCCACAGTTACCTGGAAAAGTAGCAATATTAGGAAGTTTGACTCAGAGCTGTGGAAACAGTCAACAGATTATGTTGGATTTGGGGGTAAAATATACAGATAATGAGTCATCAAGAGTGTTGCTTAGTATTTACAGTTTTACAAATTGTAAGAATGGAAGAGTAAGAAGTGAATGTTAATCTCTGAATTAAAAAATAAAAAGAGACCTGATGCTCTTTGTTCTTAGACCTGAATCAATTTTGAGATCTAGAATTTACTGTCAAAAATGTGATTGGGTCCCAAGGAGAAAGCACCCTTAAAAGTAATGATGTTATCAGTCTTCTCCTAAGGATCCTACGAACTTTATAAACCAAAGAAAGGGAATTAACCCAAAATTAACTATTTTGATTATGATTGTTTACAAAGCCTAGTGATACGTTTCAGGATCTAACATTCTAAAGCAGCATCGCAAACCTCTTTCCGTTAGTGATGATCTGTGAAAAGTAATTGAAGTTACTGACAGTGGGTTCTGTATATCCATGAACCCATGTATACTTGGGCTGGTCATAAGTTTCAAGCCCTGGAGAGTGTAACTGGAACTGATATACTTGACATGTGGTGTAGGTCTCATGTTGGCTTTCTACACCACTGCATGTATTGCTAAAGTAGAAAAGCCCAGTGGAATTTTATATAACTACATAATTGCTTTTACTTTCTAATGTTCACTAATCCAAGGCAGTCAATAAAAATCATATCCATGGAAAATTGCCACCATTAAAGATTTAAGTGACACTGGGGTGTTACTGCTTGTCACTTTTCTATTTAACTTGCCACTAGAATGCTAGAGACTTAACCAAGCAGAAGTGCTGGTCACAGTTGCTTTAACCGTATGCAATATCTTTGTTAGAGATTAGTATGGCATTAGGTACACGGTAAGTAGCCATTGATTTGGCCTATGTATTCTTTTGCATTCCTATTACAAAAGGAAAATAGATTAGAAAGCGTTTGCATTCAACAATATTAATTTAAATATTTGTCCTTTCATATTAACTCTTTTCACTTTCTAAAGACTTTGGCCACTTGTGCTACCCACAGAAATCATACTGATTAATTATATCCACAACATCATGCTGACTGGTCAGAGTTAGTAAGAAGAACCTGCAATGCTGTAGACATTGCTAAAGCAGTTTCACAGCGGAGGCAAAGACAAATGAAGTCTCAGGGACCAGCAGAGCATTCAGTCTTCAGGAACATGCCGAGAGACACGATCCAAAATGAAAGAAAAAGGCTGCACCTTGCATCTTGTGCCACAAAGAAGCAGAGAGCTTCTCTCAATTCTGAAGGCAACACATGCAGTATATGCTGCTCCAGCTCCTATGACAAGCCATATGAGTGGTTGTCTGCCAGCTTTGAGTGGGATGTATAGAAAGAGTGGAAAAGACTGCTTCAGCCTTAGGTCATTGTTCTGGCCTGAATGTTTCTTTGCCGCTAAATTAATTCATGGGAACCTATTGCTCAAGGTGATGGTATTAAAGAGTGTGCTACTGGATGATGATTACCTCCTGAGGATGAAGTTTTAATGAATGAGATCGTAAAAGAATACTTGGGGAACATGTTTGACCCTCAGGTAAAGTACCATTAATGAAAAAAAATAGAAACTTGCAAATATAAGATCTGCCTGTATGTTAATTTTAAGTGTCTTGATCTCTAGCACTGTCAGCAATGCATTCCTGCTGTTAGTCACTCAGACCACGGCAACTCATGACAGCACCCTGAATACCGCAGTCTGACTGTGATTCTGGTCATAGTGTCATCAACCCTGCCAGGCAGTGTCATCAAACCGACCCTAGATTGTTAGAGGTGTCATCAGTGAGGGAAATGTCATATGAAGCTTATACTAACCTCATGGAAGAATCAAAACATTTTGAAATTCTTAAAGAAGGCCATGAATTCCACATTAGAAAATGACATGCATTTGTGAAGCAGATCTCCAGGCCAAGATAGACATGGAAATTTTTTCTTTTTTCTTTTTTGACAACAAGCTATCACATATTCAAAACAGCCACTCAGGAGATTTGAACATTGTACAGTTGGCCGAGCTTAGTCACGTTTCACTGAAAATTGAGAATATTATGTCTGGGTTTGAGCTTGAGCAGGGCAATAGACCACAGTAAGCTGCGGGATCAGGTAGATCAAACCTGCGTGTCACCCCAACAGGCCCCTTCACTGGCTTGCATCTGCAGTTATATGGAGACCTTTGATGACTATCTAACGAAGGACAATAGAACCTTTGTGGTTGTGAATGAGTCATCTTGTTGCATAAATGAAAAAACAAACAGAGCCTAAAGTATTTAGTCCTAAGAGATATTCAAGAAGAAAAAAAAAATGTTATTAGAGAAGTAGACCTGGTCATCCACTGACTGTGGAAGCAGAAGTGGCCTGAAGTGAGGATGCAGGAGAGTGCCTGCCTTCCACCCTGCAGAAGATGCAGCTCAAGCACCTTCGTAGAAGCAGAGATTGGTCCCTCACTGGTACCAGGGCAGCTCCTGAGGGTGAATGCCCTGACAATTTCTGCGGCCTCCCTTCCCTGATCTTTCATTGATACTGTAATTTCTAAAGAGAAGTTTCAGCAATGCCTACTCCTTTTTCTAGTTTTATGGCAAATTGTGTTTGTTGTGTGATCATTAAACACAAAGGACATGCACTAAGTTGAAGAAATGTAATGCATCTATTCAAAAAGAAAGTGTAGGTAACTATCCAAAAAGAAGGTAAGATCCTTTGCAATGTTCTGAGAAACAAGAAAAGAAGACACCTGTTTCAAGATGGCACACTCAGTACTGAGATTTCCTGTCCACTGGACTAACTTCTCCCCTTTGCTTTCTTCTAGTAATGACTTTCATACCCTCAGACAGAGATTTAGCAAAAGGTCACACTGTTATCTTCAGGGCCACAATCTAATTCCTCACATCAGCTCTGTGACTTGGATTTGCAGTCATTTTAGGAAAAGAACCACACACAATTGATAACAGAAAGATACTGAATCATGGTGCTTTCATCTAGGTCGTCCTAGCTTCAGAACTTCTATTATTTATGAATTCCCCAGTGTTCAATATTTGGTATAGCAAGAGAGACAGACATTAGATGGGTTCCTTGACAGCTACTTTAAAAAATGCATGTGACAAAGAAGTTCTATTCTCAGGGAGAAGAGTACAAGGTTTTAGGGCAGTACAACAGTGCTTCTGAAGAGGGAGACAATTGTGAGGATTAAAAAAACAAAACCAAAAAAAAAAAAAAAACCTTCAGATTTTAGTTCATTCATTCATTCATTCATTCATTCATTCATTCATTCATTCAGGGTATCCACTTGGGATCATTTTGCCTTCCCAATATAATGTGCATAGATGCTATTTTAAAAGCAGTGTCCTTACCAAAAACCTCATTTGAAACACAGAAAATCTGATGTCAAATCTATGTGTAGAGGTTTTAAGTCTTTCAAGTGCAAGATGTTAATTGCAGTATCATTTTTGTAATGGAATTGGACTCACTTTGAGACAAAGAAAAGCAATAGGAAAAAATTAATCTATGCAGACTATAGGACCATACACAACTGTTAAAAGATGCTAAAGTGTAGTTGATCACAAAATAACATAGGTAGACCTTAAAATGTAATGCTTATTTGAAAAATTCAGAAATTAATATAATTTTCAAGGTAGAAATAATAATTAAATGTGAAGACATGTTAATGAATCAATGACAATGCTCATTTTAAAAATACATGAATGCATACCCCGCATTAGAGTCATGGTCTATTGCTGGAGGTTGGAGAAGGAGCTAGGTATGTACTGAGGTATAAAAGTGGAACAAAAGTCTTAAATACCTTTAAAGCAGGTACAATCAAAGCAAAATGCCTACCTACTAATCGACAAAACCATTCTAGCAATCACGTCTTTCTGTGCCTGACGCCCTCCACCCTGCTTCTAAAGCACCCTTTATTGCAACACTTAATGGTGGGCTGAGATGCCTGGCAGTCCTGGGCATCTCAGCACATTTTCCAGATGAACGGTGGTGGGTTTGTGCAACGACTGTGTCCATCCTGCCTCGCCAACAGTGTCTCACGCGGTTTACGCTGCCGCTAAGACTGTCGACTTGTCATTTGGCTTTGGTTTTCTGCTCACATTTCGTCCCCTCAGCTTTGGCCCAGTATCCTTTTCAGTTCTTCTCTGGCTGCATAAAATGTATCGTTTAAGCATAAAAACCGAAATGCCATTTAAAAAAACTTTTTTTTTGGGGGGGGATTGTCATTAGTCTTTAGTTATTATATGTTTTAGGGGGCTTAGGTTATATGAATTTAAAAGAAAAGTAGATCATTAAGAGAAAGTTGTATGGCTGTCCCACAAAAGGTCCCACATAAGCATTTCTCCAACTTATTCATTGTACCAGTGCATGAAAAGCGCCCATTGTATATGCCTGATAGATTCAGGCATTGGTGTACCATGTTTCCTCATTATGGTATGAGGGGCTTTTGTTACCGCACAGGACGAGGAAATATTGTCCATTCAAAATGCAGCCTCTTTAAAAAATGCATCCTGACCAGGAAATATTGTCCATTCAAAATGCAGCCTCTTTAAAAAATGCATCCTGACCAGGAAATATTGTCCATTCAAAATGCAGCCTCTTTAAAAATGCATCCTAAGGATACAGCATCAAGTTCAATACTCTACTTTTGGCATTTAAAATGCCTTGAGGGAACCAATCAGGGTTGGTTTTGTTGTCATTTTCCTTAAATGAGCGTAAGAATACATATTCTGCTTTAAATCAAAAGTGTTCACTTAATATACCCAATAAAGAACAGTCATAGCTTTATATGTGTGCATAAAAACCACAAGTGTTCCAGTACATACTGAGCACATATTATGTGTGTAGAATAATGTCAAGATTTGCATGCATTGATTCACAACAGACCTATGAATAGGAGTTATAAGGTTTTTCATTAAGGAAAATGAAATAAAGAGTTTAAGCAAATTATTTATATCCAAAAGATTGAACAGCAGGCCCAGAGATTGGACACAGACCTCTGACTCCAGGCCTTTGATCATCCCGTCCCCTCCTGCTGTCGTCTGCCAGGCTGGCTGCCCCTGCTCTGTGGAGTAGAGAAGAAGCTGAGCAAAGAGGACAAGTTCACCTCCTCCAACTCCTGCCTGTGGTTTTCATTTTCTCCATTGTTTTGGAATGTGTGAATTATGAGCTGAAGAATTCTCATTCCACCAGCATAAATCAAAGGTAATCCTTTCTTTTTACCCTACACAATTAATAAAGATGTTTTAAGTCACTGGATGCCTAAGGAATCCTGTTTCTCAGTTGTTTCAGCATAAATTATACATTTTCACTATGATATTGTTCTATATGACACTTCTTTTTTCAATATTGATGTTACTATATTACTAGTTTAGAAATAAGCAGACAGTTATGGTTAAAAGCATATGGGTTAAAATTAGGCGAATGCACATTAGAGAACAACACACTATTCACAAGTTATATCATGTCTCTCTGCCTCAGCTGCTTATTTTGCTCCATGGGTATGTTAAAACTTAATTTAGGCGATTTTTGTAAGGATTAAACCAATTAAATCGCATTTAGTGATCTGCACAGTTTGGATGTTAAGCAAAATGCAGTGTTAGCATTATGATCATCGTTAAATTAAATAATAATACTGTAATAAGAATTAATTATATTTAATTTTTTTTCTTTTCCATCTTTGATGAACTGAGAAGTATTCTGTTTTAAGGTACTTCTTCTTATTTACACATCAGACTTCCAAGAAATGAAATTTGCCACATCAACATGAGTCATGGAGTTTTAATTTAACTGCAGTATCAGCCAGAGTGGATACCATATTTTTTATGAAATAATGCTATGTCTTGAGGAAGGTGGAGGACAAAATATCCAATGTCTAAAGGGGACAGTTAAATTGTAACATGCATTTCTGTGATATGACCTTCCTGGTTGAAGAGATGGATAGGAAGTTATTAGCTCCTTTCCTAACAAATAAACTTATTCCTTTTTAAGCCCCAATTCGTCAACAAGAAATAGTCTCATCATTTTCAACCAGTGGGGTGAGAATGAAAGAGACTATATATTCAAGGTGTTCTATGTGTTATAATGTAAATGTTAAGATTTCAGGGATTAAAATGGTTATGCTTGCAAGAATGGCCTATTTTACAAATTAAACAAACTGGGTGGTGTTTGTCTAAAACATGAAGCTACTGATTCTTTTAAAAGTTATATCTTGGCAATCCACTTTTACTCTGCTTTAATCTGAGTTACTAAAGTTTTGTTCCTCTGTGCTATCTGCTGACTATATAGAAAAAAAAATCTATTTTGTGTTTTGTTAAATGAGAGTACTGATGTGAAAGTTGAGAACACTAGTTTAAAAAAGTGATAAATAACATACATATAACACTTCATTTCATCACTTGAACAAGCTAAGGGGGTATTAAGATTGTATTGTAATTCACAATGTAAATCACCACATTTTATATAAAAATGAATATTGCTTCAAATTTAAAAAGCAAAACTCCTAAAACATCATCCCTTTCATATTTCTAGGTCAATATTGGGTAGATTGTCCTCTCTGCCATAAAGTAATTTTGAATAAACACATTTCAGAAAAAGCAATTGTTCTAAAACACATTCCAAGCATCTGAAGAGATCTGCAAGTGGCTTCGTGCTGTGCAGACAGCGAGGCCATGTGTGTACTGCAATGCTTTTTTCTGTGTTGCCGCAGACAGATTGTGACAGTCTGACTCTGAGGGTGCGCACATCAGGGCCATCATTTTTGATGTAGATTGGTAATTGCTCAGCATGCCATTTTGAGTCGTGTGTCAAGCTGTTTATATTCATTTTTACTGATTCTATCCAGTGTTTTCATATCTTAAATTGAATTAATAGTGGAGAGACTGGTAAAATGTCCAAGTACATTTTGAGTTATTATATTGATTTGCAACTTCATTATTTCTTGACAATTATTAAAGCTAAAGAGAAGAAAAACTATGAGGATCTGTACCACGTCCTCAGTATCCTCAGTAGTGCATATTTTACCTCATTCTTAGATAAATAGTCTTAGTCATGCTCAGGTTACATTTTTAGATCACGTGATTCATTCATTTAATTCTCAAGGGGCAGGCATTTGTTAGCATAGTCTGTGATGAGACAATAGGTTTGAGGAAACATGTAGTAAGCATCATCTCTCTAAAGGAATTTTCGTATTGTGAGTAAGCAACAAGAAAGAGAGGAAAGAGAATTCAGACAGCGAATACAACGTTGGGATTTTTGTAGAGATATAGAAGAATAAATACAGGACAAAGTGCTAATAAATTTCTGACTATCTAGGAATCTCTTGTCAAAATAAAGTACGACTGACATTTTATCAGTAGTAAAACATAGGTATTTTATCATTGCAGCTGAAGAAGCTGCTTGTCACATTTTTGTACATGTAATGATTTTCTTACCCAGTTTTCCCATTTCTCACATTTTTTCTCTTTGTGCTACTTCTTAAGACTGTGACAATACACATAAATTTTCATTGCTTTGTGAATGTCTTCTAGATTTCAACTTGAAAACTTGGTAGCTCTCCTTTTCTATTTCTAATGTGCAAATTTATGTTTTAACAAATATGTTGGGGTGGTGGTGCTCACAGAGTGGGCGTTAGACCAGCAACACTGGCATTTCTGGGAACTAGTGAGGCGTATAAATGATTAGACTCTTTTTTGAACTCACTTCAACAGAATGTATGTGATTCAGATTCAGCAGTCTACGTTTTCTCAAATTTTATGATGGTTTTGATGCAAACTGGGGTTTATACTCCCTTAGTGTGTTACAGCTTCAAGCTATTGTGTCTGCTTCCCATTAAATTGAAAAGCACCTGAGTGTAGGAGGTTGGTTTTTCTCTATGAAAAATAGAGTACTAAGCATAGTACCTAACACTTGTGAGGCAAAAAAAAAAAAAATGAATCATTTTGAGGAAAATCAATCAAAAACTAGAAGTGAAGATTCATTCTTTTACACTAATATTCTCTGTCTCTGTAAACCTCAGATGACCTGCACATGTCTGAAACAGACTTCACACTTGAGGGAGAAGGAATATAGTCCATCAGCAATCATTAACTCTTAATGGGGAGGCGTGGCACTGTGGTTTATTGAATAGTTTTGAGTTAATTAATAATCAACGCTGATTCCATCACTTTAATCAGGGACAATGAACAATTTTGAGTTAATTAATAATCAAACCCTGATTGCATCACTTTAATGAGGGACAATTATCATTTTTCAGTCTTTGTTTTCTTTTTTGTGAAACAGTGTTGATAACAGATAAATCACAGTATGTACATAAACGTGAGATGGGAAAACGTATGTAAACAGCCCAATAGTATACTTTAGGTTCACAGAGCTCTGGTTTCTCTGAAAACCCTGGATTTGCTATTAAATAAATGAATTCCATTTTCCATTTTCAGCTTCTTTGCACAAGATTTTAAGATTTATAACCCTACCAATTGTCTTCAATAGGGAAATTATATAAGACAAATTTCTGAAACAACACATCCCAGTTAGTCTTAAGTGGAAAGGATTAGAGCTAAGATGTGAGAAAAAATGAGGGAAAACAGATTTTGCACTTCCAAGAGTTTCAGGTAACATAGCTGAATGGATTGTGGTTCATAGACCACGCCAGTGTTTCAGTTAAGGGTCTCAGTGCTACAGAGCAGAAACACAGATACCTTCTTGTGTTCAAAAGGAGGGCAAGTTACCAGTACTTCTATTTCTGTATTTCAAGCCAAGTTTTTCAAAGAATAGTATAACTATCAATAAAAAATTAACAAAATTTGCAGTAGATAAAGTAAAAATCACAATAGCTTATTTTTAAATATTTGTTACATATTAGGCATTATGTTTAGTGTTATAGAGGCATTATCTCATTTCAGGACCTAAGGTGTAGGGTCCTATGAAAACTGAAGTGAAACTTCATTGAACAACAGGAAAAATCATCATTAGAATGTAGTATAATAAAAAATTTGCCTCCTTCCATAATCTGTCTCTAGATTCATAATAATGTTTTACATTTGTTATTTAATGCCATTCAAAGTTAGGAACTAAACTTAAATTATTAGTGAATTTTGTTTCATCTTGATTTTGTACAATGACAATGTCAATTGCAAATATTTTAATAACTGTGTATTTTGTAGCTTCACATGTATGCTTTCTTTTTCACACTGTAACAATGGAAACGACATATAAAACCTACAAGTATTCTATTACACTTCTTGTTTTGTGCTTACTCTACCAAGACTATTTTTGGATTATTAATTAGTGAAGAAGCACTGAAAGAATAAAAATGTATGCATTACTTTTCTCCTATGGTACACTTTTAACCTAAGTAACAAACTGGTCAGTAAAGTTATAACATGATTCCTTGATCAATATTTTGAATAATTTGACTTCTTTTCTATGTTATATGTAAGGTTTGATTCTTACTGAAATCATGACATTTTCATGTTGCCATTAATCCATCTATGTGTGGACATGACGTGCTTACTATATCATCAATTTGTCTTCCTGGATCCCCAAATATTGTGGGTTTCACAGGAGTTCGTGATCATGGGCATCAACAAGTACTACATGTGAATAGAGTGTCCTGAAGTAGCCCACATACATGTTGCATGCTTCTATCCTGGCTATATACATGTTCTACGACTTTGAACACAAAATACAAATTCAAAGAAAAAATGCACTAAAGAATTTCAATATGGTGACAGCAATGCATTAACCACGTGCTGGGCCCTGACCTGAACAGGTCTCATATCAAGGATGCTGTCTGTGGCTCAGATCATCATGAAGAGCATATCTCTGCCAGTCCATTAGCTATGTTAAAGTATACTTTCCATTTTATTAGAACAGGACACTGAATCATACTGTGTAAGTCATGCATGCACCCATTTTTCATGTTGTTAACAGTCATTTTTCATGATGAAGCAACACTTTTTGACATTTATTATTTTATGTAATATATATGACATTATTTCCAGGTATTTCGTGGATCTTTGTCATCATTGACAACTTGCAATAATACTGCTAGATGTTAGACAGTTGTCCTCAATTTGTAAGTTAATTTTCTGAATTTCAAAATGCATTAATGTATTGTCAAAAATTACCCTGCTCAAAAAGGGTGAAGATAGATTCAAACCCATTCAATTGACTTTAAATATCCTTCTTATAATCATGTTAATATGGTTCTTAATAATTTTTTCAGGTAGAAACATACAAAACAATTTTTAAATTCAATTTTTCTATTTAATAACATTTGAAGAATAATATTTGTAGATTTGCTAACTAAAGAGGCATACTGACAAAAAATAGGACATTTGAATATGTATTGATGGAATGCATGTCTGTGATTAACTCTCAAATGATTCACATTCATTTAGAGGCTCCTGAGTTCTGTAGGGAATAAAAAATCACAGGTGGAAAAATAGGAGGATCACATTTACACCATTTTCCTTTCTTCAGTAGGAAAGTCTTGTTTCTGTACTTATTCTAAGCCTTTTCAGTTTGGATGGCACATCACAAATGTTGCAGACTTTATAGAGGTATAAGTACTTTATTTAAGAAAGAACAACAATGTAGCTGTATTAACTCCTTGAATTAATTTGACAAGTTCCATGTCTCAGGGTCTGCTAAAAAGACCTTTTTATACAAGGCAATTGTCAGAAGAGCTACAGGTAAATTACAGTTTTCATTTCAAACAGTAATAAACATGATTGTATCTAATTGCATATTGGCAGAAATATCCAGTAATTTTCTTTAGAAATGTTATGTTGATTGCCAGCCTGGAAATAAACAATTACATTACCCTAAACTGTATTTATCAGAATCATTATATCCATTGCAAAAGTACAATTATATTTTCTCTCCTGATTTAGTTTTTTAAATTACATAGTTCAAGTTTAAATTTTGTTAACCTCAATACTACATGTTTGTAACAGTAATTTTATTTGAAGGGTTGAATCGCAATATTGTAGGAATTGTACTATTTGCATTATTTTATTAGGTCTTTATCTGAATAAAATGGTAATTATGAATGTGCATATGGTGCAGATTTTCTCTGGCAAGTTTAACTTGTCAAGTAGTACCCAGATCCAAAGATCTGATTTACTTTACCTAACAGATAAGCTTGGTTGTACAATTAAACTAAAATTAAAGGATGTATAATCAGTGTCTTGGTAAAATGTATAATCAATCAGTTGGGAAACAAAAGTTTTATGATTATCGACTATTTTTACATGAGTGATTCTCATGAGGATACTTTCATTCCTTAATTTTCAGCACTAAGACATTGAGATTAATGTTGATCTTCATTGGTTTCTTTGATTCACATTTTCTTTTAGCTCTTTTTTTGTCTATTTTGTAAACAATCAGATTTAATTTTATACTATCTTTAATTTCTACAATGGATGTACTGACCAAAAGCTGCTATAATATGCTATTATAAACCATTTAAACATCTTGTGATTGTAAATTTATAATAAAAAGGCAAAAATAATCTGTTGGCCATATATTTTATTAACTCTTTATTTGGAGAAACTTTAAATATGTTTGCCTATATTTAGTTTCCAGGGGAATCTAAATATATTTATTTTAAATCTATGGTTTTATCATATGAGGAATAATTATGGGTAAATGATACAGAAAGGCAACCAGTGGAGTTATTCCACAAAGAGTATTTGAATCATTGTTCTATTTGAACTATTGTCTTTTCTTTGTTCTTGAAAATCCATTGATTTTGGTTTTAGAGGCTGAAGAAAATCTGTTGGTTTTCCACTTACCTATTCACTGAACTCTTTGTGTTTATTCTGACTTGGAACATTTCCTCTACAAACCTTTGGCAGGTGTCTATCTATGTTCTATTTTCTAGGTAAAAGTTGAAAACCTCTATGGGCTAGCATCTTCTATATCAGATATCTAAATCACTGCCCTGCTTTATTTTCTTCTTCTTATGAAAGATTAGAAAGAATAGAGAATAGTCCATATATTCTTGTTATTTTTGATATAGGATCTCTGTATATTTTCCTATTCACACATAGATCATAATCAGTGGCCAATAAAGCATTGCATATACAAATACTAGATATTGTTCTTTTAAAATAAGAAATTAAAATGAAAAATTTACAATGTTTTCCTTCTGCCTAGGAGAACATCTAAGGTGTCATACATTGTGGATGGTAACACAAATAATATAATCCCTATTGTGAAGAAATCACAGATATTTATCAAAAGGAATGCAATCATATATCTCATGACCAAGTAATAGGACTTCTAGATGGCTACTCTGAAGACACACTGCAAATATAAAACTACGTATAAACATATTAATTTAAGTATTATTTAAATTGGAAAAGTTATACCTATTCTAAATAGCTATAGATAATATGACTGTGAGATAGTCTAGAGTGTATCCACACAAACCAGTGCCACGGTAGTTAAATTCATATGTCAAACTGACTAGACTATGGACTACAGCTGTTTAGTAAACACTAGATTAGGTGTTAATACAATATTGTTTAAAGAAAATTAGATATGATTGAAGTTTATAAAGTTTAAATAAAAACATTGCCCTCTACAATATTGGAAAGCTTCATCCAATGGACCAAAGTTCCTCAAAGACAATGGGATTTCTCCTCTTTGCAGACTGAAAAGCTTGTTAGTAACCACATGGTGCTAACTCCATAGGTGGACAGAACACAGGTTCAGGTACATCTGTATGTGTGGAACATGATTGGCTCCACCTAGATCTTAAATCATGTTCCAAAGCGACCAAGGTTCCAGGCTGAGAACTGCCAGAAAGCAACAAAAAAATTAAAGATATTTCAAAAGACATCAAAACCAGCATGAAAGGACTTCCAGCTGACCACACTAATATAGAAGACATGAAAATAATTTAATAAAAATACTGGTGATATGTCATATTTAATTTAATAACATAAAATTGTATAATCCCATATTTATAACAAAACAAAGAAGTCAATAGAGCAAATAAATCAATAAATGGAAGAGACATATTCAGACAAATATTATTTTGCAATTTGTTATGGTTTATGTGTAGATGTCCCCCTAAAGCCTCTTGCAATCTTGGGGGCAGGCTTCTAGAATTCATGATTGATTCATGGTCCAATGCCATGATTATAGAGGTGAGTGTACATCTGTGGGTGGGTGTGGCCTGCATACAGTATATAGGACAGAAATAGTTTTGCTCCATGCTCCTCCCTTTTTAATCTTGTTGCTTTTGCTGTTTTCTGCCACCACAAATTGTTGCTCTCTGCCATGAGCCACCCTGCCTTGGAGCCAGCCAAGTACGCACTGAAACCTTCACAAACTGGGAGCTAAATGAACCTTCCCATCTTTAACTTTGGGTGTCAGGTATTCTTTGTTTCAACAGTGAGAAAAAGGTAACCAACACATCATTGGTATGGAAATATTTATTTTAAGATTACTAAATGTGTGCTAACATTATTGAATAAAACAATAAGAACAGAATATTTATATAACTTTATAGTACATTCTCATCTGCTATTTAAAACTTGAACATATGAGACAGATTTTGGATATCATCTTAAGTAAAGGACTGAAGGAAACATCAATAAAGGAACCAAAGGGTGGTGTCATGTCCCTTTTGATGTGATGCTATAAGAAAGACAAGATGTCACCTGTTATATATTCCTGTAATATATGTGTGACCCAAGTATGGTAATGAAGGTACATCAGACAAACTCAATTTCTGAGACATCCTAAGGAATCACTGCCCTGCATTCTTCAAAACTGTCAATAAAGCAAAAGAAGGTTAAAGGACTTTTCCAGATTAAAGGAGGAGCAGGTAATGGAAGAAGATAGGTTGGAGAATATTATTGTGTCATTTTTCAAGCCTTAATATAGATGCCATATTGGAGAATAAGATCATATTAATATTAAATTTCCTGAATTTATTTCATGAAGTAATACATATTTTTTTGTTTTAAATGATTGTTAAAAACTGCATTACCTATGGGTAAAGGGGCGTGTTATGTTCAGTTTACTGTTAATGATTCCAAAATGTCATTCATCTACATATATATATATATTTCTATGTGCACATATATTTAAATGTACATCTATCTTTCTATACATAGCTATGCATTTGAGAGTGAGAAAGCAAACATAAAATGCTATTAGCTAGTGAGTTGAGTTGAAGACTACCATGATGAACATTTCCTAAGTATGAAATTGTATCACAATAAAAAGGAAAATAAAATAATCACAGGCTTATATAATTTTCTTGTTTCATAATGCCAAATAAAGTAATTACATAACACCAAAAGAAATAAAACTGAAAGGACAAGGAAAGTGAGTGTGGGACATATCCCTGCCTGTATTCCAGGCCAGGGCATTTCAGCTGATAAACAGGTGGAGAATGACAAGTAGTAACTGCAGAGTAACATAGAAGTCCCTGGGAAATGGACCTGGAGGAAAGTTGGAGAGAAGTAGGTCCTTTTTGTTTTGTATGCTTCTGTGATACCTTATGCTCACTAATAGTAAATTCATGTCTATGTGCTACTTTAATGAAGAAACAAACTCACCAGAAATTTCCCTCTATGACACCCATGGTACAGTGCCCCACATAGGGTGAGATGTGGATCTCTCTGCAATCTCTTCAGCCTTCTATCACGGAAAAGGAAAAACTAAATTGCACTCCCATGAAAATTACTCAGGTACATCAAAAAATTGGTCTCTAAGTGTAGATCTAGTGAAGTTGGCACCTTATCATCACTGGATCATATTTGTTTGCCGTTTTGGTGGTCAATTAGTGACAATCCTGAGCAGAAGAGTGTGCTCCTTCCAGAGCCCAAGTGCCCAAGTGCTCTCCTTCTACAGCTTTAGATTTTCGTAGGTCGTGCACTCTGTGCTACCTTTTTATTCATGATGGTTCCTCTCACATCCTCCTCCCCATCCTGATTATCCCTACTTTTCCTCCGGATGCTCTAACGTATGTAACAAACACCTTATTGGCAGACCCTCGAAATTCACCTCTGAGCAAGGCAGGAGAAGTTGTGTTACTGGAGAACCCAGAATCCAACAGCTTTCAAAATGAGAAGATTCTGTGAATGTGAAAGCTCAAGTGCCAAAGTATGTAAGGTGGATTTTAGAACAAGAGAAAACAAATGGAGAGCGTTAATGGAAGACGGTGTCACCAACCAGAGTTAAGGTGAGTAAATCTGTCAGGGAAAAGATGTCTGCTTTTCTCTACTCTCTTACTATAACAATCAACAAGGAAAATTTCTATGGTCTTAAAACATGTGGGGATTTCTCCCCATCAGAAAGCAAGCAATGATTCTTACTCAGCGCCATGTCCTGGAAGAGCATGGTCTCAGGACCGTAGTCTCAGAATTGGCTGCAGGGAACTATAAGGCTTGAGAAAGAGACAGATACCACTTTGCACAAAGTGAAACTGATCAAGGACCTTCCTGAGCAGTATGGTCCTGAGTGGCAGCAAGACTAGTGGACTTTTGTAGCTTGGATCAGAGGGAAGAGGCTTACAAAATGGTTAGGACAAAAATGACTTCTTCGAAGTCAGAACACAGCTGGTTTATCTCAAGCTGATGTTAAGAATGTCAAGCTTATTTCTGACACTTTGCATTGATTTTATTGGGGCCTGGTAGAAAAACTCCATATAACTCTGTCATGGCTTTGTTTAATTATAGCATGTTGCCAAACTCTGTGAAGAAAATTCACATAGGGGAACTGAGGGGTAGTCATGCTCCTCAGAACTCAGGGTTATGGCAGTAAAGGCAAGATGAATCCTTAATGCTCTGATCGAATTCAGTTCTGATACCATCTATCTGAAGATAGCATCAGGTCCCAGAGTTTAGGGACTCAGCTCTCAGATTGAATCCCCTCTTCAGAGGCCAGTCACAAGGCCCACGCTGTTTCACCTGTGCTTCTGATTGACCTATAAATTCAATTTCATGCAATCCTCTTCTTGTATTTGCTTAATATGCTTTAGTGGCTCAGAGAATTCAAGACTCTTGTGATGTTACTAGTTTCTCAAAAGCTGTATTATAAAAGATATAGATGAAAATACGCATAGGACAAGTCAAAGGGAGAAGAGGACTGGAGTTTCTAAGACCCATTTCAGGAAAGAAAAATTATAGGTTTCATGGCATGCTTTGGGGAAAAAAATTATAGGAGAAATCATGAGTGAACATATTCTTGTTTATATCTATATCTATAGCAGTCTTGGTTACTTTTCTGGTTTCCAAGACAAAGTACCCAGAACCCCATAAGTTAAAGGCTGAGAAGTTTACTTGAGCTCACAGTTGACAGAGAGTCAGTCCATAGTCAGCTGGCTGCACCACGGGAGGCGGGCTGGGCAGGCAGGGAGCAGGAAGCAGCAAAGCAGTGGCAGCCAGCCTGCCGTCTTCCCGTCTCACTGTGTTCCACCCAGTATACTACCCTGTGATTGGTGGGGCTTCTCATTGTCCACACCCAGAAACATATTAAACCAATCAGTCAATTAATGTATTTATCACACCTTTAATCCACATTCACAGACAGATTCTCTGAGAAGACTCACATATGCAACACATGAGCTTTTGAGGGAACTTCTAGCTACAAGCTATAACAAACAGCAATATACTCACTGTAGGACATGACATAGTAGGACTAAAAAAGTGTACTAATATAGGAAGAGGCCCAAAAAGTCAAGCTCTCACACCTGTGGGATCTCATATACTGTGGAAAGGAACTATTGTTCCTCTGGGAGGAAGACTGTGTCTGTCCCCATGTCTACCTCTCTCTCATCCAGTCAGTGTGCTGTGTTCCAGCTGTTCTTGTTTTCATGTGCATTTTTAACTTCTCAATTCCAAATCTTGAAAGAGCATATTATAATGCATGTGCCCTTCTTCTGACATAGTTTTTTAGAATTTTTATTTAAATCATTCATTTCCCCTAATCCCATCTGTTCCTCACCTGCGGAGAAAAGAAAGTAGAAAAACAAAAACCAGTCAAATCTGTTACTCATGGATGCAATAAAAGAGATAGATAGGAAGGTGGAGCGCAGTAAACCCAGATAAACACTTGATTCAAGGTTATGCACCTTTACTTGTTCACAGCACAGACTGATGGCCTGGGGACTTCTGGGATGCAGGCTATCTGTAGACAGTCTAAGGAGCAGGTCTGGGGTGTGAACCCTATCTATATGATGCTCAGGAAAATCATTATGAATGCTGCTTACAAATAAAATAGTAAAACATAAGGTAAACTTGATAAACAATACTAGTAATAATAATATATACTAGTAGGTAATGAAAACTCAACTTTAAAACTATTGTACAATTTTCTCTAAAGTAATTAACTTGTGTTAAAACTAAGAAATTATCTCAATTAAAACAAAACATTAAGAAAATTTAAAAAGCCACAGGTGGAAGATTTGTAGTAATTATGCATAACAAAGAATTTATATTTAATATATTTTATGAACTCAAAATCAATACCATAGAAAATGGACAAACAAATGATAAAATGGTTTTTCATAGAAATGAAAATCCAAATGGTCTATAAATCTATGAAAATCTGCTCAATTTTATTAATAAACAGGGAAATTCATTTTAAAATCAAATTAATTGTTTTAAGTACTAAAAGTGCTTGAATGACAGGCAAGCAATCCAGATACTGACCAAAGGGAAAACTGAAAATATTACATTGCACCCATGAGGAAATGTAAACTGGCCAATGATTTTGGAAAACTGGATTTGTCTACTTGAATTTAGCCAATTTAATGTACCTTATGACACAATGATTTCACCTTAGATATAATATCAAAGTCTGTACATATATTACCCATAAGATATGAAGAAAACTGGTGAATGCACTAATCATAAAAGGAAAAGACAAAATATACAGGATACATGTAGTAACAACAAATTCAAACGTATTTTATGGTGCATACAGAGAAGAGGTTTATTGATGATGGTGAATATGTACAGTAATCTGCCTGAGATTTTTTTCATATATATATATATATATATATATATATATATATATATATAGAGAGAGAGAGAGAGAGAGAGAGAGAGAGAGTTCCGTTTCTATAAGTAGTTCAGTCATAAAGAAATTCAGTTTATCATGTTACAAGTCAAGGAACCATTGCTTGTTCTGTGAAGAAGGTAGTGACTACTGAGAACAACAGGTTATAGGTTTGCTTCTGGACTCAAGTGCTGGTTACAGGGTCACGCTTGTGTTTGAAAACTCACTGATAGCACAGTTATGATTTGTGTTCTGTGTTGGTATATTTCAAAAAACATATAAAATACCATTATGTTTTATTTTTTCTGCTACTGCATATTAATTATCTAATATATAATAGCGATTTTGAAAAGAAATGCATAAATAAACTTGTTTAATGGATTAGAGAAGGATGCTGTATAATCAACCAATCTCTATCTCATCTGTCTGTCTTCCTGTCTTTTTCTGTTTTCAACAAAATTACATTCATTTGATAATAGGTTGAGAGTAGGATTTGGAGGTTTTTTGTTTGTTTGTTTGTTTTTTCATATCCAAGCAGAATACCTAGGAAAGGAGCCATGGTAAGGCAAATATTTAAGATACTACAAAATGATTTACTTTTTTCTTTATATCATAATAGATTTCACATTGTTATTGCCAGTATGTTCCCTAATGATCTGAAGGTTATTTGTTTTCTGAGACATGTTCTTTTTTGAAGGTCAAAGTTTAAAATAAAATATACTGGAGAAATAAATAATATATTATAAACCCTAATAACTAATTTATCAGTCTTTTAATATCGTGAAAAACCCAAATATTTGACGCAGTTTGAATAATAGCAAGTATTTGTATTTGCCAAATCATATAACTTTGCTTTCAGTTGGACAACATATATGTCCACTCTCTCTTGGTTCTGTATTTTATGCTGAATCCCCATTTCAATGCAGTATTTTTAGTATGTGTTATTTTTATTTAACCAATAATTCAGTACATATTTATCATATAAAACATGATGTTTTGGAATATATACCACATGGAATGAAGAAATTGGAATAATTGACATACTGATTGTCTCATATAACTAGATAATTATTATTTTGAAGTGGAACACCTTAAATTCACATCCTTTATGTCATTATGAAGGATAAGGTATTACCTGTAATTACCATGTTATACAGTATCATTTGTACCAAGTGAACTTGCAATATTGTTACACGATATCAATATCAATTGAACTTATTTCTCTTGTCTAACAGAAAGGCTGTAAACTGTGATCCACACCTCTCCACCTTCTTCCACTGCTCCACTTTCCCCTCATAAACCCCATTCAACTCTCCACTTTTTGAATTTAAATTTTACAAAATCTACATGCAAGTAAGATAAACCAGTGTCTGTTTTTCTGCATCTGGCTTATTCCACTGTCTCTTCTTCATACAAAAAATGATTTTTTTCCTTTGAAATATTTTACAAGAGACTTTAGTTTCTTGGTTGAAACACAAACTGTCTGTCTGACTTGGTCAGTACCACAGTTCAGTAATACAGTCACAATATCACTATACTTACTTCTCCAATCATTTTCACTTATAAGTGGATTTTTACTAGCTGGTCACATCACATACCTGTGTAATGCTAGAGTATTAAGCATAAAAATGTATATTCAATTATGGTTTTAATTATTTTATACAGTTTAAGGATGTACGGGCATATTTTATAAATTCATCATTTTATTTGTAAGCATGGTTCATAATGATTTTCCTTAGCATCATATGGATAGGATTCACACCCCCAGACCTGCTCTGCTCACACTGTCTGCACATAGCTTACAGCTCTCATCCCTGGGCCGACAGTCTGGGCTGTGAATAAGCAGAAGAACAGCATCTTGGATCAAGTGTTTCTTAGACTATGCCGTTTTCCATCTATCTCTTTAGCATGCATGAGTAGCAAACCTGTTTTTTTTTTTTTTTTTTTTTTTTTTTTTTTTAATGTGTTTGTTTTGTTGTGTTTTTGTACTAGGAATCAAACTCAGGACCTCACACTTGCCAGGCAACTGCTGTGCCTTTCAGCTACATCTCTGGCTTTACTCGTTTTTATTTTTGTACTTTCTTGCTTTTCTCAGGAAATGGGAAACAGCAAAGATTAGAGGAAATGAATAATTTAAATAAAACTACCTTAGAAGAGGGACACATAAGGATTTGGAAATGAGAAGTATTTTCAACAAAACAAAATAAAAACAAACAAACAAAAATGACTGAAATACAGAACACTGGCTGGCTGGAAGGTCAGGACTCCGAGGAAGCAGATATTGAAGGACACTCTTCCTTCCAGATGTGCAACAATTTCCTTCCCTGGGGAATGAAGCCTCCTATAGTTTTGTCCTCATGAAACTGGAAATTTTCAGGAGACTCCAGAATTGCAAAATAGTCACATCAGAGGGAGATCATAATAGAGCACTCTTTTAGGAAAAGCCACATTATTAATGTTGTCAATAGCACAAAATAGAATTTTAAGGTAGAAAAAGACTTCAGAAACTGATTCTGTAAAATTTTGATTAGAATGAAAATTATATCAGAAAATAGTTAATAAATTCACTTAGATTTCGTATTATATAGTCCTGCCATTATAAATAATAAAATGCATAAGTAAATCTACATTTATGTTTCTTAGTATAGAATAAGTGATGAGACAGCATCTTGTAATAACTGTGGACCGCAAATTTTCCTTTAAGCTTAAATGATACAATTACTGATCAAGGTAGATGATGTAATAGATCTAATAAAGTGAGGCATATTAAATTATATCTCATAAAATTACACATAATGAAGAAATATGCATAATGGAGACATATTAGAAAATACAGGTATTGAATAGATATGCACATATGGAATTAGTGTATAATTTACTATTTTAAGAGACGTGTGTGAATGATTAAAAGACCATTACCATGTGCTGTTAAATTTTATAATTTGTTGAAAAATTAAAAGTATTAGGAAAAATTCTTAGATCAGTGTTATTTTAAAAGTCACTATTTTAGTGTAATTTGTTTTAGGAAATTCTTTTATCTTCTCTAGATAATCTTGGTGCACATTAGACAAAATTTATATCTGGAGAAACATATGAAGCTTGTAAATATGCCATTTTATATAGAAGCAATAAATATTTTATTCTATTTTATATCTACTGGCAATAGATACAAGTAATATCAACAAAAGTGATTTTAATAAATCTCCCTGCCATTAGGTTAAGCCCCACAAAGCTCTGGAAGGAAATATCTATGCTGTGCATGCTGTTTTTTATGACCCTTGTGGTGCACTAAGATGTCTATTACTAAGCAGCAGTGTAAATGGAATAAGAGTAATTATTATTGACACATAATGTAATTACCAATAATGTATTGGGTTCAAATGAAGAGGAGCATTTTGATCTTCACATGAAGCAATTGATATGTTCAGCTCCCATTTGTGTTAATAGCAGAGTATTCCCATGAATCTCAGTGTCAACAAAAGAGAAATGTTCTCTGAAGGATGCTCATCAAAATTCAAGCTGTTTTATTCAGCAGAAAGAGAAAGAGAGCTCCCTGAGAAAGATCTATTTTTTAAATGAAAAGCAATTTCTACTCCACTGAGCATAACCAAAGACTGCCTACCCTTCCAAACACTTCCTGTGTACTATTTTCTACTAAAGAGGATGATTTCTTTCAGGGTTTCTGTTGTACAAAGTAAATTTTTTTTTCCGAGGAAATAAATCATTTGTGCAGCATTGTTGCCAAATAATGTACTTATTGAAGATTCTGGGAATCTTCTCTGTGCACAACTGAAGATGATGCTAGAGAATTATCTCTTGGTCCAAAAAAGTTTCTTCATTCCCTCTCACGTTTATTTTCTGATGGAAATGAGGAGTAATTATTTTTCCACAATGCAGATAAGAAAGCAATAGCTCATTGCATCAGGCTAAAAACACAGGTTTCCAGATTTCATCCTTGGTGTAATTTTCAAGAAATCAAAATTTCACTCAATTTATTTATTATGTCAAGAGCAAATAAGCATCAATAACTTAGAAAAGTTGTATCCAAATTGACTGTTACTAATTTGAGTGAATAACTACAAAATACAGTTTGATTTATATTATTTACTACTATTTAATCTTCAAATATTATGAACAACACTAAAAATCATATTATGAGAGCCTTCAGGGAACCATTTTATGAATAGATTAAAATTATTTGCAATGAACATGCTGTTTGCCTATAAGTAAAACAATGTTTTTAATGTATCCCTAAAACTTGGTAAATTGTGGGATATTTGACCAATAAAGTGCTGAAAAGGATGTTTTTACAGTTATTTACTGTTATGAGAAAACATTTATATCCTTCATTGAAAGTGAGCGCAGATTGGTATATGAAATAGAGCTTTAAATATAGTATCAGCAATATCAGTGCATGTATTTTTTATAATTTTCTGTCTTTTGTAAGAGAGAGGGAGAGAGATCCAGCCAGACAGACAGACAGATAGACTGACAGAGTTATAAAAGGAGACATTTGAATTACACCAAGCTATTAAAGTGTGACATGTCTTGGGGGTGAGAGAGCATGGTTGACATCCAACTTGGATAATTCAGTGACTCCGTGAGGCTCTGTCTCAAAATAAGTAAATAAAAGTGTAGGAATGGATGTCAATGCAAAGACTTTGGGTTTCATCCCAATATTTAAAAAGCAAATTGTGAGCTAAATTTTGGGTAATTTTTAATATTCTTTTCTTGCTTTTGAGTAATTAAGGTACACCCGTTATTGAAATCATAAATGACATTTTAACTCATTTGGTGAAGTTTAAAAGTTATCTTTCAAATGCTGTCTTTGAAATATTATTTATGTATATACTATGTTGTATTTATTTATTTAATTTTGTCTATTACAAAAGGTGAAGTTTATGTAGTAATTCTTACCTAATAATCATATTTCAATTAGTTGACTCAAATTGAGTTGTAATATTATTGTTTATCTTTTCAATTGATATGTTTCTAGTTAATATTAGGTAAAATAATCATATCATATTAGATGTAAAAATCTTTAAATATTTTAGGAAAAATGTAAATATAGTCCCTTCAAACTCTTTGATGCAAACTATTGTGTTCACTATTCATTAAGTATTCAAACAGAAAGACAGAGATTAACTGATTTCCTCTGAGAATAGACGGTGAACTTTTGTTTTTTAGAATGAGAATGTAACTTACAAGGATATCTTGTTTTTCTTCCCTTTGAGAAGTGTTTTAAGATGACCGGTGAGATTACAATATCAACATAATATTTTAGTCCAAAAAGCTTGCTGAAAGCCATAATAATAACATTCAAGCTTCATATCTTCATTTCCGTTAAGTGGCCAGTCTTCGGAACATAATATTAGATATAAAAATATAAATATTAGTAGAGCTTTTTCACTTTAGTTAGAAATTTTCCTTATTTACCGTATGGAATGTTATTCTTTTGCAGTGATTTGTTAACACTTCTTTGAAAGACATACCAAAAGTGATTATGTTTATATTGTCTTCTAGCTAATAGAAAATCTCATCTCTGCAAAAAAAATCAAGATTGAAGATTAAGATACTAAACCCATATCTCATGGAATTAAATAAGACTGAAAAGAAATGTGAGGCCATAAATATATCAAATGGCACTGGTAATGCTATCTGAACAGTAGCATATGACTGAAATCAGAGTTTTTCTAAAAGATTACTGCAATACTGACCAAGCCTGTGATATTGTGATGAGAGGGAAAACTATACAATGTGAAATCTATTCATTCTAATGCAGGTAGAAGAAAAAGGTCTCAAGTGAATTTTGTTTCATGTATACTATAGACATATGTGCTAGTCTTTTGGCCATATTTTTAATTTTAATTTTAAAAAGAAAAAACAATAAAGAGAATTTCAAAACAGGATAAAAGATTAACAATGGTTAATATATATGTATTGCTATCTTCAAAGTAGTTGCTGATATTTGACATGTAGGCATGAAAAATTAATCAAACAATATAAGCACAAACCTTTCTTTTCAATGAACTAAAAGAAATTAGTAGTATAATTACCTTAGGTATCATATATATATATATATATATATTATTTTTTTCTCTTCTTTCTCCCATTTCACCTATTATTTAATTGTGAACAGGTTCTTCCCTTTTCACAATGTCTACTGTAGATTTTGAATCATGTGTAAACATATTATTTGAAAGAGTAAATGGGTCTGATTATTTAATCAGCTATAAAACAGTAATCAGAATTCTTTTCATTTAAAATAATATAATTTAATATAAAATAATTAATATAATTTAATATGATATAATTAAATTTAAAATTACAATAAAAATAAAAAGAAAAAAATGGCAGATGGAAAACATGAAAAATAAGTCTTAAATCGCTAACCTGTCTCTTCCTTAACTAATGAGAATTCTAGGTTGAAATACAGTATAAGCACAGAGGAAGGAATTATCAGATAAGAAAGCAATTTTGTGTTGGCTTAATGCCATCTTTGGGTGGTCCATACCTTTCAGTAGTACACAGGAAGGTAATAGATTTATCTCCGCTTTGTCAAGTCTTTGTTTTAAGGTCACAAATGATTGGTGAGATTTTAGATTTTAGGTTGTGAACAGTTTTTCTCCCAAAATCTTGAAGGTACGCTCTACAGTCTTCCAGCATTCAGTGTCACAGGCTGAGCAGAAAGAGAAAAAGAGGATCCAAGATATACGTTTCACTGAGGGAGAGAGACAGTGGGGAATCCCACCACGAAGGCTGTCCACAGGAGTTGTGGAAGACAAGCTTGTTGGAAGCAGATGGACAGAGGATAAAGATTGAAGATCTGTCCTGTGAATTGGGAAGATGTGTCACACTGTGGGTAACAAACTTTGGGAAAAAATTGTTGCTGAAGTTTGACAAATCTGTTAGAGTTCTTATGAAAAAGGAACTAAATAAAAACCAAAGATACTTATTCATTCAATTATTTATAAAAATATTTACAGTAACTTTGTGAAAATAAAAATGTTTTAAGAGGAAGATAACAAGAAATCCCGTTTTATGTTTTTTTCTTAGAGTAATAAGAGTTTCTGAAAGAGGAATTAATAAAAAATAATGGATAGAAGTATTATAAACTACAAGCTACAATAACAGAAATTTTTATGCAAAACACAAATAGGATACCATAAAATTACTTTACTTAGTATGAGACACCATTTGCATAACAAATCATTCACATGAATTTGGTTTAACTATCAATTGTGATGTAAAAATATTGGAAACTTGGAATTTGGGGAAAGATATGCAATAATAAGTGCTCAACTTTAAGAGAAGACTCTTAAGTGATACTCTTTGAATGTCATGAACTCAGAAATGTCACCATATGCTGACATTTAGAACAAAAACAAATGATTTTGCTGCCTTCAGGTATCAGTCTTCAGTATTAGAAAGGTGGAGAAGGGAGCTATAATATTTTTAATATGGAACATTAATACTTTAAAATATGTGCATGTATCATAAATCCAATACAGTCAGTAGGATTTCTTTTTCCAATATAAATTGCGTATGTGAAGAATTAGTGTAAGTTGCATATATTCCATATGTGAACGACTGCAGAACACGGGCTGAAGACACTGGAACTAAAGTGAATGCTTTGGATGCGGACATCTCTGTAGTACTGAGAGAGGAGTTTGTGAAAGCATTGAAAAGGGTGGTGTCTGCAGTCTTTTATTAGGAAAGCACTTACTTTGAGTTGCACCATATCTCACTTTCATAGTGTCCCTGTGATATATCCTTTACCAGCACTGTTTATCTATCATTGAAGTCTTTTATATGCCTGTTCTGAACACCGATCTTCTCGTTCTCGATCCCCTTTTGGAATGACTAGGCATTCTTTGAGTCCTAAGCGATAGCTGTGCTGAAAGTTGAGGGATGGTATCCCCACTGCTGCTCTTCCAAGTTCAGCACTCATAAACCCAGCTGGCTGCCTGATGCCTTCACTCAGCTGTCTCTGGGGCACTGTGGAATTGTCATGTCCCAAATGGAATCCATGCTATTTTACCACCAAACTTTCCTCCAGGGCTTCACTTCTTAGTGCGGCCTCTACCATCCTGCACTGCTTGTCTCAAACTGGGAACTCTCTTTGGTATACGAGTCTTGCTTTCCTTCCATAATCAATCTGTTGATTTCCTTTTAAATATCTCTTTGGGGTGATCTATTTTTCCTACATCCACTATCCCTCTCGTTTCATGCCTTGATTAATACAGGAACTGTTTTGCTAGATATCAAAATCATTAAGTAGAATAAAAATAATGAGAGGAAGCTGATGTGTAAGCTGAAGCAAAGAGAAATCTTGAAAATCAATATTGAGAAGAGTACTACAAATTATATACTTCTGAGTAAACGTATATTTCTATTTTCCACATGTATACTTCAAATTGTTGCAATACATTCTTCAGTGTGTATCCTTGAAATTATATTTCATCATATAATTGTTCATAGCCCACTTAATCACCCACTTATTGTATGAGTGCAAAAATTCATCTAATTAGACATCTAATACATTTTGTTTTCTGGTAAGGATAACAATGGTAGAATTTCTGGGTTTCAAAATATATTTCTTACTTCATGCCTCTCTGTAAAAATAAATTACCTTTCAAAAACAAGTGCCCAAACTCAATTCTTTTAAAAATGGGGATTATTTTCTTTCAAAACAGAATTTCAGTGCCATCAGGCACTGAATACACTTCATTTTCATGAAGATATCTAGGACTACAATGGAAAAAAGAAAAAAAAAAAAAAAGTCCCACATATTCCAAAGGTCTGGTAGCAGTATACTCTGTCCACTGTTTGAAAGTAAAGTGCCAAAGCAGAATGAAATGGCAGTTCTTAGAACACTTGTCACCTTTGCTGCCGGTCTCCCCTTGCATGGGATCTACTCCCTGAGAACTGCGATGTGGACTTCTTAGCAGGAGCAGGATGAAAAGACAGCTCAAAGGAAAGGAAAAAAATCAATGGGGAAAGAAATCAATGTGAAAGTTGTAAAAGCTACACCAATTAGTTCTCTAATATATGGCCTTTTGAAGTGCCAAAGAGCATTTTTAAGTGCTTTTTATTTTTATTCGAATAGACTCACTGCTAATGGTACAGAAGCAATCACGGGAAACTAAAAAGAACCCCAAACAGAGCCTTCATCAGCTGGAGGAGTATTTAGAGTCTACGATGGCCTTTATATTCTTCTCTGCTTTTCTTGCTGCCTCTCTGCTACTTTTCAATCTGTGTGAACACATAAACTCAGAGCGCATTTTCATCTCTTGAGTAGGGAAAAGGTCGAAGAGATAATATTGCTCTCTTTTTATTTTGGAATACACTCATAGATTTTTACTCAAACAAATTATCATTAAGAAGCTCAAATTTACAAAATGGAAACTGTGAGGATTACCATAGCCAGAATGGATATTTTACTTTAAAAAGATATTTTAGGCTCTCTGATTTTTGATGTAAGTGTAATGAAAATTTTAATAGAGAGAGAATTTTTATTCACTAAGAACCTTTTATTTGTTCAATTAAGCTCTTTTTATTTTAGAGCATAAAACAAAACAGAACAGACCAAAACTATGCAAGCAACACAAGATTTCAAAACAATACAACAGGAAATCAACCTTGGCTATCACAGTGTCTCCTGTTCTTCCTGAAATAGCTGTCCATATCTTCACACACACTGAATTCAAACAAAACAAATGGTATAAATTTGATCATAACAAAAGAATGAAAGCTTTATTACTCTTCAAAATCAAACAATAGGAAAATCAATATTTCTTCTTTATTACTCTTCAAAATCAAACAATATTTCTTGTTCTCTTCAAAATAGCTGTTCATACTTTCACATATATTGAAATAAAATAATAAAAAACAGACCAAAATCAATCAAAGCAATGAATAAAAGCATTACTGGACTTCAAAAATAAGATGGTAGAAAATCAGCAATGGCTACCACAGTGTCTCATTTTCTTAAAAGTAGCTCTTCATACCATTCCATGTAATAAAATCAATTCTTATAAATTCTTTAAAAGAAGTTTTAGGCAAGCATAAGCCTATACATATACATCTATTCTTTCTGTATTAGATGGAAAACCAAAACAAAACAAAGCAACATACAAGAACAACAAAAAACAACAGAGACAAATAACAATTAAAAAGGGCCCCAAAATAATAACAATGTAGACTTTCAAAATGAGGTGTTAGAATATAACTAAGGTGGTTATTTTTCATAGTTACCAAGTAAACTCATGAAGAAAATGGAAAATATGCAAAAATTGAATTCAGGATAATAAATCATAAATAATAATCTAATTCAAATAAATAGTCTTTGTCATCGCTATTCTAATGTTTATGACATGGTCCTTGACTCTAATCCCTGCATTTACTCTGTGGTGGTTCCCATCCGGCGCCCATTTCCAGATAAGGAAACAGTAGAGAGGACAGTAATTTACCCAGCCTGACCTGAGTGACAGTGGTATTTCACACTAGACTTTTGGGACTGTTTGGCTCTTTAATGCTGGTGCCTTGTGATTGGTAAAGGCTGTAGAACTTTATCGCCTTTAGAGTACAATCAACAAAACAGTGCACTCGCAAGCAGTGATGCTGAAAGTTTGTGGATATCAGAGCAGTGAGCTGAAAATAATAGAAATTATGTGAATCAAACAATAAAACTTGTTTTGATTACCCCCATGTTAAAATGTAATAGATGAAGTGCAGTCTTTTAATAAATAATAAATATCTTAGAAGGCAAGCACTGCTAGTCTGTCAGCAAATACCCCTATTGTTGAGACTGAGTACATGTACAGGTTTCCTATAAAAGAATGTGTGTGAAATCTTCATCTGACTTTTCCTGAGAAATCCTACAAGAAGAGGCTGGTGTGAAAAACGTAATGAAAGATGACTACACTGACTTCATTATATTTGGCAATGTCTCCTAAGTGTTTCCTTTTATTTTACCAATTATTTTAGAGGTCTACTCTTGCTTTCATCAGTGTTATAACTTTTTTTTTGATTTCTCATTTATTTATACTTTAATTCTTATCTCCTGCTTTCTGTAAGTTTTCCCAATTCTTGAGTTAAATACATTTTAATTTGTTCTTGGCAACAGATGACTTTAAGTATTTGAGTTTTTCATTGAGGCCAGTGGCAATTTCTGCTTCAAGTTTATCACAGTATTTGATAATATATTTCTCAAGAAGAGCACAGAGATTAACATTATAGTATTACCTACAAAGAATGACTTGAAAGCATGGAGTTGTGATTGCTAACCCACAGAACTTTTCTTCAGTACACCAAAGGAGAAAACAATACAGTCGCTAGGTATTTCCCAAAGTTGCTGAATGATTTTTCCTCACTGGTAGATAGCCTTTGTTTCCCTGCTCCTAATAAAGTCTTCTCTATGTCTATGAAGGACACATGCAGCTGGGGATACTCACAAAGCAGATAGTGAGGCTCCAGGTGATTGATTTGAAGGCTGTCATTGCATTATTGCTTGCAATGAATTTAGTTTCTCATGTTTAAAATATGTATAAAGAATAATTTACAGTACTTAATTTTAAGATAACTAATTTCCCCTAGTATATGTTGAAGTTATCCTTGCAAAAACGACCTAGACAATGACTAGTCATTTATTTTTTATTTTTTGTTTTTAAAATGACAAATAAATTATTTGTATTCATCATTTGTTTTCAAGTATTATATATATAGTGGACTAGTTACATACAGTTAACGAACACATGCATTATATCACACGTGTAGCAATTTTTGTGGTGAGAACAGTTCACATTCCAACAATACAATATATAGTTGTTATAATGCATAATTAATCCATTTAACATATTCCTCCTATCCGTAATTTTTTTTTTAATATTTTGTTTGTATCTTTTCCAGATAAATGAATAACACTAAAGTGCCATTTTCTTCAAAAGAGGAATTTTAGTAAATTAGAAACTTTGGCTGCTATAGACCTCCAAGCTTAAAATCTTTTTTTTTTAATCTAGCATAAGTCTTTCATTTGGAAGAAGCTCAATTTATAATTATTGACTTATTTTTATTCATATAATTTAAATCTAATATATTCTGTAGACAGAAATTATTTTTAAAAAATGTTTTTATCAGTATATTTTTGCAGTATAGGCAGTTTACAATCATTTGGAGACTGGGTTTGTTTATATAATACACTTTACTTCTTTTTTAACCCCCTTTCCCTCCTTCATCTTTTACTCATCCCTCTTCCCTCTTTTCAAAAGCCATGCAAAATATCCTAATAACCTCAATAAATATAAACATATATATCATAAATATTAACTAAGTTTAAGAAATTATTTTAAAAATCTTTTGACACATCCTTTCAATGTTTTCCAAAACTTTGATATCCTTAACTAGATAAGCAATACAATATAAAGACATATAGTTTTTGGACTAAAATGCTTATAGATTTAATGTTATTATTGAACTCACTTTAGTTTCTTGAAAATATCTCTTATATGGTAAACATGAGATTTTTTTTTTAAATATGTATCTGTCAGAGAGCAAAATACCCAGTAATTTTTTCTCTCTCACTGTTCATTCAGTCTCAGATGAAAAGCCAAGGTTGCTTAAAATTGATCAGACTAGAACCTCCTCATTTCATTCTGGGCAAGGAAGAGATCATATGAGCCGCTGAACACTAAGGGTTTACAAAACAGTTTACAGATGGATATTTGAGCTGTACTACTCTGAAGTTCACAAGATACGGGAAAAACCCCATCAGAATTTAAGGTTTCATTTTTTTCATTTTAAATCATTTGTAATGGAGCCTGAACCTGTCCAGGAATAGTGTGCCCTTCTGTTCCACAAAGTGATTTTTAGGATTGATACTATTGATAAAACTAGCTGAAAGTGATTTCTAAAGTGATATTATGACATGTGAAAACATTATTTTCAATGATCACGTGAAATTGTGATTATTTTTAACATTTGAGGAAATATTGTCCTAATATCTACCACCCTCATAATCTCTGGGGACTTTGTACTTGTCAATGTAATTTCTCTAATAATGAAAACAATACAAATATTGCAGAGATGAAATTGAAATGCAGACATGTTTCATGCTAAGACTGTGATTATCACTTTACATTATATAGAGAAGCAAAAAAGCATTTTATTGATCTGAAGTACATTTCAAAAATGTTTCCTTTTTAAATATAATTTTTATGCTGGAACCAATAACAATAATTTTTGGTTTCATTTTTTTCTGCTTCTGAATAGGGGCTGAAGAATGTAGGAATTGAAATAAATTAGCCACCTATAAAGAAATAAATGTATGTAGGGAACACAAAGCCAGTGAGTTCTCAAGAAGTAGATCTCCATTTGATCACATTTCAGTTAACCTTGGCAAAGGTCTCTTCTGCATCCTACAAGCATGGCAGGTGCTGAATGAAATAGGTTAAGCTGTTAAGTCTCTTGGTAAGCATTCCACCTAGCAAAATTAAAGATTTCATTAATATTATTCTTGTTAAAATTGTTTCATATAATCATTATTACAACTACAATTTACTGAGTGCCTGTAGATGCCAAACAATTTATAACACTTGCAAAAATATAATTTGAAGTGAATTTTATTATTCCTAGTTTACAGATGAGTGAACCGAAACTTGGAGAAGTCTATTTTGCTATAGTATACTGCTAATTAGTGTTCTGACACCAATTCATATTTGGAAACACCTAGTGTTATAGTCTACACTTTTTCCATTCCATCCAGATGATTACACTAAATTAATACAATTCAGGCACCAGGAGAGGAATCCCATCATTTAGGCAGCCATGTTATTATATCAATATCTTTCATCTGCACTTCAGTATCTCATATACATAATCTCAATTAACTCATCAAACGTGCAAAATCTAAGATTGAAATTATAAGGAATTAAAGAGCAGGAAGAAAAAGTGAGAAGGAAGTGCCTGCTTTGTATGGAATCACTATGGAAAAGAAAGGTCACATTGCCAGCTGGAGCTATGCTGTCTGTCATCAGGTTTTATAATACGGTGTAAACACTGGGTCTGTGACACTGAACAAGTAGGGAGTAGCTTATTACCACCAAAAATAGCACAAATGCCAAGCAACTTTAGCTGGCTTCACCTCAGGAAATTTCTCCATTCTCTGAGAATGTAAGGTTACATTAAATTATTTAGAAACTTAAGGTTTGAGTGTGTGAAAAAAGTCAAGCCTGGTCACATTATTATGATGATGTTTGAATACAGACTACTTCAAATTAGACTTACTGCATTCTTGACTTCAAATTTGATAAAGAGTCCTAATAGTAAATCAGGTGCTGAATTATGAAAAATAAACATTATATTCGATTATATGAAAAGATGAACTATACACGTATTAGTGAAAACCCACTTGTTATATTTCTTTGAATTTGAAATGGAGAGACCATTTCCAAGGCAAAAATCTGTCTACCAAGTGTCACTCTGCGATAAGACTTGAAATGAAATTATAAATCCCCAAACAGACTTATTATAGTGGAAAAATCTGACAGAATCTTAAACAGGAAGCAGAATACGGCAAAGGTGATGAGGAAAACTGACTCTATCAGATTCTTAATTAAAACAATATAGTAGTAAATCAGAATAATTCTATGATCATTTATATTGATTTATTACTAAAAGTATCATTATTTCTTTTTCATAAAATGAATTTTGATTATTCTCTTTGAAGAAATTCTCTAACATCATATTACAAAAGCACTCTAAAGAAGCATCTGATGTAAGATGACTTTCCATTTAAAATAAATTATACTTTTTCTTTTTTAACTGAAAATGTCCAAAATTCAAGAAGAAATGTGATTAAGCAATATTCACACCCTTGCTTATATTGTCTAAGTGTGTCTTGTCTATACTAGGTGCAACTTACTTGGCAATGTCCTACAGACTTTGTCAGGGAGATCCTATGTTAAATTAAACTGTGTACAGAGAAATGATACTTAATACAGGTGGAGATGCTGGTTCCAGATCAGAAGTGGGGTATGGAGAGCAGAGCTTTCTCAGATGACTTCCTCTGTTCTTCCTCAGCGGTATGTGAGAGGCTCCATGAAACACAGGTACCTTCAAAAAATAGAAATCACTTGGATAAAACATTCAAGCATGCTATCTGCTGAATTTAATTTGTCCGGCTTCCATTCCACTATTAGTTGTTAAATACTTAATCATGTTTCCCAATTTATAGTACAATTTTATTTTTAATAATATTATCCACAAAGGATACTGTACTTAACCACTCTAAAGTAGATACAGACAAAAAGTACATGAGCTTAAGTAAATAACAGAAATCATGAATTTTCAGCATATGAAAGAAATGGAATTCATAAGGCAAATTCAAGCAGATATCCAGGACAATAAAAATTCTACTGAAAGTGCTCACAGAAGATTAAGCCAGTGTGGGAGCAGAATCTCAGCTATAGAAGACAGGCTTGCAGTTAGCATTCATGAACAGAAAGATTTCTTCAAAATATCAAGGGATTATGAGAAATCAATTCACTAGCTGCTACATGAGGCAATGAAGAATAATGTAAGTTTAACTGAAGTCAATGAAAAAGTAGGAGATAACACAAATGAGGTCCCATTTGACCCAGCTTTTCCCTTTCTGCATATCCTCCCAGAAGAACTAAAAACATCATACCGGAGCGATATCTTTGCTTCCATATTGTGGATAATATCTCTGCAGTTACTTGAGAAACTATTTCTGATCTGATTTTTTTCCCAGAGCCTCATTCAATTGCTTTATGGTTGCCATTTCATAGAAGCGAGGCTTACAGATTGTCCCATCTCACTGACCCTTGGGTTTGCCTTCGGTGAATAAGATGTCAGATGTTGCATCTTGTTTAAGTGTCTTCTCATTTTCTTTTCTTATTTTTTTTAAGTTAAATTCCTGGAATGATGCTTGTAAGTTGCTTACGGTGAGTTGCTATATTGCTAGTGTTTAGAACCCTTAGGTAATGACTATTTATCTGAAATATCATTCATATATAGCTGGCTTTTGAGTTCTGAGTATATTGGAAAATCCCTTCAATTTTTTGGAGATGAGAAGTTGATGCTTATTTGACTCAATCCCTAGTTCTTTGCAACTATGCCTGGAACTTTGGAACTATGGAAGTATTTTCTGTGACCCTTAGGCAATCTCATCCTTGGAATACCAGGAAAGATAGCTGTTTAGAATAATTATGCCACTTTTGGTTATAGTGGTATCAATAGCATCAAACACAGCCTGGAAGATCAATCACAAACTGAGCTAGCCATTAATTTGCCACTTTCAATATTATGAACTAGATTTGTGGTTACATTTAAAAAATATAAAACAAACCAGAAAATTATATGGAGTATAAAATTCCTTAATATGTCAAGTTTTCCCTCAGGGGTTAAAAATTAAAATGGGTTAGGGAGAAAATAGTGTGGTAAAAGAAGAGAAGGGGATTAGAAGTAAGGTTTCAGGACAAAGGGGGATTACACTAACTTTGGGAAACTGGTGCAGAGGACTAGAGGGAAAGAGAGAAGGAAGAACAAAACCCCACCATAAAGAGGCTAGAAAGTATGTTCTCACTCAGATAAAAGCAAGATCAAACAATAAAGGAGAAAAAAAAGAACAAAAACCAAAAGCAAAAACAGACAGAAAACCACAACAACAGCTAAAACTACAAAAAAATAAAAACAAAATGAGAGAAAGAAAAAAAGAAAAAAAGTTTAATTCTAGGTTTGGCCCTACTATCACTGGTAAACAAAGTGTTTAGAAAGAGTTCAGATCCATGCTGATCTATCCCAGCAAGCCAGCAGTAGCTTTTTGGCAAGGTAGTGGATAATCTCAATGAGCCTGTACTTTCTGATGAAGAGCAGACTCAATTGTTTTGCAGCCATCAATGCAACTTCCTTAGGCCTGAGCCGAGCTGGGACCCACTAGATGAAATGGCAGCATCTCTGAGTCCTCTGAGAAGATTCTTGGCCAATCAGGAGGAGTGAGCCTTCTGCACTCACTGTCAGCTACCGTGGTCCTCCTTGTCTTCTGCTCCCTTCAAACACTGCATCTCTCTGTGGAAGCCTCTGAGGCTGTTACCATGTGTCTACAGATTTGAACCTGCTCCTCTTGAGCAGTGAGTTCTGTCTCAGGAAGAAGGTGTTTTTCGTCACCTCTGTCTTCTTTGTTGAAGTTTCTCTCTTCACTCTCTTTCTTCAATTCACACTTCAAATTTTTTACGGGTCCAGGGGACCCACTTCCCTTCTTGTCTTCCTCATATTGCTACATTCCAGGGTCTAGATCGTGACTCTTGGATGGTGGCTGGATGGTGGTTCTTTCTTTGCTGCTTAGCACTCTGCCTTCTTGGTTCTCTCCCCATTTTCTTTTAGAGTCATTATGAACAAGTTTTGTGGTAAGACAGAATATATCACTACATATCAGTCATATTGGGATTTTACAGAGATATGAAAACATTACGTGCCTGAGTGTGTGTGTGTTTACATAGTTATTTATGAATATTAATAATCAGCTAATTCAAATGAGGAATGTTGGTACAGATTTAAAATCTTAGCACTTGGGATGTGGAGGCAAAAGAATCATGAATTCAAGTCCAGTTCATAGAATATAACAGCATTCTGTCTCAAAGAGCAAAACAAAATAAAAATAAACCAATTAAGTAATACAATTATGGGGTGTGAAAAATCTGAAATATCAAGGTAAAGCTACAGGATATGGGAATCAGTGTTTTGATAGTGAGTTTGAATTTGTTTTAGGGAAATTTAAGATGCTACTCAAGGTACTTTAAATTATTTAAGATTGAATCAAATTATGGAGAGTAATTTCCTTTGCTTAAACGTCAACTGATTGCATATCTTAACCACATCTACAAGGTAGCCATAGTTAATAATTAAACAAGTGTTTGAGTAAATAAGTAATTTAGACTAGCTAATATAATACTAACCATTAGAAATGAAATAAAAATAATTTCCACTTAATCAGTACATTTGATGATAGGAAAGATTAAAAAATTAACACAAAAGAAATGCTAAATGAAATTCTTAAAATTTAGAGAAAACACAGCAAATGTTTAGATTTTAAAATTACTTTGAATTTGATGTTTTCAAAATGTGAAAAAAAGCCCACGTGATGGCTTTGATTTTTGTTTTGTGATAAATAATCCAGATGAAAGACATTTTCTTTTATGTCAGTATTCTCTTAGTTGAATTGTTAAAGTGAGTCAAAACTACCTCTCTCTCTGAGCATACAAATAAATCTGTATGACCTCCTCTATTTTTTAATAAACAAAATCTTCTGCCCTTTTTGAATTTACTATTAAAGTTAATATTGTCATTACAAAACAGATTTTGTCAAGTTCAACATTCATTTCAAATTATTGACACTGCCAACTTATGAATTTTTATTAAAGTATTTAGATAAAATAAGTAGTAAGCTAAAATTTGAAAATTGCAGAAAATATCACTAGAGAGTATTCAAATCATGTACGTCTGCTGTTCGACTTAACAGCATGCGTAATTTACAAATTTAAAGTTTATTCTGCTTTAAAAATGAGTTGTTTCTTGGAATACAGATCACAGAACTTGTGTGACTATTCATCGAGATTTTTTATCTTTATATTTATTAATTGTATTTCATTATTTATATTTAATTTATTTTTAAGAATATCTTGCTATTCATGAAAAGGTTTATATAGAACATGTAACATGGCAACAGCTTCCAAAACTAGCTTGTGGCCACTTCTTTCATATTTGCTTCTGCCCTGGTTCTCAGATTTGTCAATTTCCACTTTTATCTTCCCACATCAGTATATCTGCCTCTTACTTTCGACATAAAAAAAAAAAAAATCTTCTTTTGAACTGTGAGTATCTCTGTGTTGATGACTGAGTTTTCATTTTCAAGAGGAAATTTTAAAAATTATGTTTTTATATTTTGTCAACTATCGTGTTTTTTTATTAGCACATTAGTTATCGATTGCTGTATAACAAATACCCTAAAATTAGCAACTTAAAAGAGCAGTGCTCAGTTTCTGTGGATCAGGAATCAGGAATCTGGGGAGCAGATTAACTGTCAGATCTCTTCCAGAGGCTTGTGGGGTCCTGTTCTGCGCTGCTCACATGGCTGTTGGCAGGTCTCAGAAGATATTGTGAAGCTTGCTCACATGACTTCTTTGATCAAACTGTAGCTGGAGAATATAGGAGAAGGATGCTACACAGGCAGTGATTTGGGGGGAAGCATGATATATGACAGATATGGTTGGAAAACGACCTGTGTGCATTGCTAAGTCATTTGGCTATTGCCTTATAATAAAGAACACACGGAGTTTTTCATTTTTTAACAAGGAACCGACTAAATGCATTAACTATATTTTACCATATAATAGAAAATAGGATCTTAAGAGTGTGAGATCAAAAGTTCATAAACAGAAAACAGGGCAGAGAGATTTCTGGGTCAGGATTCTGAAAGCTGCACGAAAATCTCATGTTCATGTGCCTGCAGACTGAAGGAGGTCACATTCCTAAGGAAGTTGTGAGCCATAGAGGGTTTTGTGACATTTTTGGTCTGAATTAGAGTCTGAGTTAGGTTTAATATTAAAGTCTGTGTCTCTGGACTTTGACATGGTATTCACCAAGCATCCAAGTACACCCATCATTTCATTTGGTTATTTTGGATCTTTCTGTAACTTAAATCATGAAATGACAATGTGTACCACTTAACACAGCCATGTCCTCCTTTAAATGGTTTACCTGCATTATTTCCTTTGGTCTTCAGAACAATCCTTTAAAGAAAGTGTTATTGTTTTTCAAAATTTACAGATATTATAAATGAGTTATAGTGTATAAATGTTCCTTGTTTAACGACCTACCTGTTTAATGTCTGTTTGGACTTATAACTGGGGCATGCTATTCTGATTTACAACCTGCTCCTTCTATATAAAACCTGTCTTTTTTTTCTTACAGTTTCATATATCTTGTTTATAGAGCCTTGATGACCCTTTTCCTATAGTACACCTTATTTATACAGTACTATTATTTTTTTCTGATTGTAAGTGCAGTACTGTAGTTTTATGTTCTGTTACACGTTACAGTATTGCATGTAAGAGTTAAAAAATAAAGCAAAATCATCAAGTTGAAGTTTCATTTGACTCTTTCTTTGTCCTGAAAATTGTAAGGTACATTCTGCCCACCATTCCTTATTTAGCAGTCAATTCATTTAGGGACATGGTCATTAACAAAGAATGTCTGTTGCTAGGTAGTGCATGGCCACATAGGCAATAAGTGGTCAAGTAGAGATTCAAGCTTAGATAGTGAACAGGAAAACTAATTTTCGCCACTGTGTTCCTGGATACTGCATGGATAGCCAAGCATTGAATTGTGCTCATCTAAAGTAAATGTCTCTTATAGACTGCTTAAGGGAAATAAGCGTAAGTGAACTTAGCTAGAAGTATAAGTTACACCATGATATATTTTTAGCATTTATATAGAACACGTTTCATTGATATCAACATGATAAGAATTTGATTACAAAAAAGTAAGATTTAGAAGTATAGGGCTTTTAAACATGTCCTGTTTTCATCCTCGGAATTCCTGATATCCCAAATATCTTTCCATTTCAACTTTTATTAAGATAAGATGCATTTTTATCTTCAAATAACAATCATAATAACTACTGTGATTAATCCATTACTAATTGAGAAAAATACTTATTCAATAATAAATGAGTTATGGGTTTGATATCAAAGTAAATTTCACCAATATATGTGACAGATGAATTGGCCATCGGATTTTTTTTTCTGTTGTACATAGCTAGCAACTGAGCAGCTGAGTGGCTGCTCTGTAATAATCCATATATGTAAGTTCAATGGAAATTACATGATTTATTTTGCATACATATTATCAATTCATTAACTTGCAAATTTGTAGTAATTACTTTGATTATTTCTGACATACATCTATTTGTATTTAAAGAAGGCCTTAGGTATTAATTTTGGTAATTCTCAACTTGATGTGTGAAGAATAAACTTGGCCCTTAATTTGACTTATTTAGAGCTTATATAATTAACAAGGAAAATTACTCAGCCTCTTTTGATTTTATCAAATTAGGTATAAGAACTTTTTGCATATTTTCATGTATTTATATAATCTTTAGTAAATATAGAAGATTAATAGTAGAACTTCTTAAGTGAATTTGGAAAAAGATTTTCAAGAATATGTTGTGTACTCCACAGCTTCAAGACATGTCACAAATTACATTTTTCCACAACTTTTATTTCTGAATAAGAAGATGATATAAATTATCAATGCGTTGACTCATACTACATTTCATTTCAAATGAACTCTACAAAATATAACTAGCAAAAAATTATCTAAGCACTTACATATAATGAGAAACCATGTTTTACAGCCTATGTAAATGAGTTCTCAGTTGAACATCTGATGTACTGTTAATGGTGTCTCTTACGATTGTTGTACTGTAAGTATTACTCTTATACAGATCTGATCAGTGTACAACCAAGCTTTCTTTGAGTCTATGTTCCTGAGATTCTCTCTCATATCTGTGATAGACATGTGCATGCTTTTCTGTGGTCCTCACTTAAATACCTTCCTCAAATAGCTCTGATATGTAAAAGAATGACAGAAAAACTAAGCAGCTCCAGTGACAATGACGTATCAGGCAACTCCAACTGTTGAAATATCTACTATAAAGAATATAATTTCTTTAATTTATTGAGGTGCCTATAATGAAGTATCACAGGCTATGTAGCTCAAAAAATTGTTTTTGTTTTTTACTTTGTCACAATTCTGAAAGCCAAAAGTCTGAGACTAAAGTGTCTTAAGGTTTACTTTTTCCTGAGGCTGACCTGCTGGGCTTGTAGATGAGTGACTGTCTTCCCATGATATTTTCTCTCTCTCTCTCTCTCTCTCTCTCTCTCTCTCTATATATATATATATATATATATATATATATATATATATATATCTGTACCTCTGCAGAAACACAGAAAACCTGTTTCTCTATGTGTTCTACTGTATTTATTATAAGAATTCTAATAAGACCATATTGACACACCCTCAAGAATACATTTTAACATTTTAATCATATAATACAAAATGCCCTATCCACATATACAATCAAATTCTAAGTTATAGGATAAGGCTTTAATATATATATATATATATATATATATATATATATATAGAGAGAGAGAGAGAGAGAGAGAGAGAGAGTAGCACTGTTCAAATCATAAAACCAAGTTGTGCCCAAAGGTTTCTTGGATTCCCACAGCTCACCAGTCTTTGCAGCACTACCTCACGTCTTAACTATACTGTACTCTATGTAGCTGAACTTATTTGCAAAGGCATGTTAATTTCTGTAGCACATGAGAGTCTGTATATCTCAGAGTCCTTACTTCTGGAACCACGATTGATTAAGATCTTAAGCTGCTATACTCTGTGGCTTTCACTACAGCTGCAAAAAAATGACAGATTACTCAGCTGCTGCCAGACTGTGACCAGAGGTCCCTTTCTTTAAGATGCAGGTCAGCTATGGAGGAGACTTTGGTTTGAAAACTGCTCTTCAATCTTATCAAAAATAGAGCCACACCACTTTCTTTCCATCACCCTTACAGGCATCAGATTGGCCCATCAGATTGACAATGCTTTATCTTCTTGTGTCTTCCATTCCATTTGTATCTTTTTCTTTCCTTAACTTCTTGCGCATCTAGTTGTCTTCACATCTTCTTGTAAAGCCTGCACATGGTCATCAACTTTCTTGTTAGCTTTCCAGTCAGTGAGACAAAATAAATGATATCCACAGTTTAAAGGATGACAGCTTCAATTTAGCTCATGGTTTGAGGTGTGGGGCTAAGTCCATTTTGCTTTGGAACCCCGGCAAGCACATTGCAGTTGAACGCCTTGGTGGCGTGGAACTGTTCACCATTTGGCAATCAAGAAGCAGAGAAAGAGATGAGTCAGGAACAAGAATCTACCCTTGCAGGTCCTGTTCTCAGAGACACACTTTCAGCCAGGACTCACCTTCTAAAGGTATCTTCAACTTCAGATTCCTCAGAAGATTAAGCTGTTAACAAGAGTAGTGCCCCCACATTTTGGTCACCTTTCTAAAGCTCTGCCTCTGGATTCTGAGACTTTTAGGGAACATTTTAGGTCTACACAATAGCACATATGTGAAAAATGTTGGCTTTTTTTCCCTCTCCAGAGAATATGATATAAATTGAAACAAAGAATTTTAGAGTGATAATTCCAGTAGACAGTTGGAAATATATGACAGTGTGGTCAAAATATATAGTAAACATTTAAATTTAAAAAGCATTTCAGTCATGTTGCCATTAATCTCACTCAAAATACTCTTCTTCACTTTAAACACAATTATTCTACTATTCTTGTTGTTTTGTTGAGCAGTTATGGAAGTCTTTATTCTTGTGTGTCTTTATAATTTACGATAAAAAAAGATTGGGGGGAATGCTGTTTCTAAGTGCCTTCCAAGAGAAAGGCAGTCGCTTAAAAGCATTACAGTGTGTACTTATCATCCACCTTATGCACTGGAAATGGAACTATTCAACTTTTGGCTATATTTCAAAGTCAAAATGACAGTGAAAGGTAAATTGACCATGCAAGGTTTTGAATCAGTTGAGGATATAGAGGCATACACAATAATGCAAATAAAAATAATCACAAAAGAAGACTTCTAGGGCTGCTTCAGAAAGTGGTAAGAATGATAACATGTTTGAAGTAAGTGGGAGTGTTTTGAGAATGATTAATAGACAATGTGCTTTTATTATAATACTGAATAATAAATATTTCTATACCTTTTCATATTTTATACATTTGTAGGAAGGCTACCTATCAATAAATTAATGAAAGGCTTAAAAAGATAACTTGAATTTAGAATTTCATATTTCTGAAAAATTACAAAATATTTTCAAGTAAAATTTTGTTTCACAAAATTTCATGCTGAACACAAGCATATTTAACAATCTATTATGCATAAACTCTACATAATTTTCTGTATCAAAATTAGAATGATCAATCACAAATTGTCATCAGGGCTCCTGGGGAGTAATTCTAGCACACTTGCAGATTTACTGGCCCCAAAACTCTCACAACAGGCACAAGATTGCCCTGCTACCAATGACCAAGTAGCCATCACTTTCTGCTTTGAAGCCAGCCTAAAGTAATCACATTAGGCACGTTACCTGTTTATGTCAGTCACCACAGGGATTTCCAGGCTTCTGTTTTTCCTCATTGTACACATTGTAACCACTTTATCTCTTTTCCCAGTCTCCATTAGGTCCCAATTTTCTGTCTTTTCTAGTTCCTAAGATCCTTCCACTGAGTTTTTTGAAATCTATGGTTCTTCATAAGGAAACTTTCATGCTGCACTATATAAAGTTTCCTTCAACACACTCTAAATAAAATTATGTCTGCCTTACAGATACTGTTTCATTGGCAGGTTCTCAAGGGAAGCCATTATATTTCCTTCAGCCCTTACACACTGTGCCTAGATGTGGGTATGAGTTCTCTTGGCTCCTCTTAGCCAGTTTCAGACAATTAACCTCTCTTTGATCTCTTTGATGGTAATTGTCACTTTTGCCTTACTTCTCCTATCAATCAATAAACCTCTAAGCACAATAATCACACCAAATCTCCTCTAATTCCCCACACAAACACTCATCAGGATCGGGTGACTTGCTATCTTTTCAGCTGATAGCATGTTCTCTACCATTTGCCTGGATTGTTCTACTCATTCATCTTATATTTTCAATATCAAACTTCAAACAAACCTACCATAACTACCACGTTTAAAACTGCACACTCTGGCCCATGCTTCAGTGCTTTCTGCATGACTACTAGCAGACCTGGGGAGTGTGTGCTACACTCAGACCCTGGCCAGTGCCTCCGTGCACTTCCTGCATGACTCCTGCCAGCACTGGGGGGCATCATGCTGCTCTCGGACCCTGGCCCGTGCCACTGCACACTTCCTGCTTGACTCCTGCCAGCCTTGAGGAGTGTGTGCCTCCCTTGAACCTTGGCATGCACCTCTGCTGCACCGTGCTTCCCTCACAACCCATGGAATCTTGGGCTGATGCCATCAGTGGACCCATTCCTCGGCCCAAGACCATGTACATTGTCACACTGTGCTTCCTGCATGCCCCACAACACCCAGACTGACACCACTGGGCAGCCTCTTGGCCTACGACCACCTACGTTGTTGCACCATGCTTCCCACATACTCAGTGAACTCCTTGACCCAGTTGCTGGTCCCTCAGGGACACTCCCTGCCTCCTGAACCTAATCCTGCTATTGATCTTCAGCTCCACCTTTCTCCCAGAACCCTGGATTAGAGCAGCCTAACTGTGCGAGCTTGAAGGGAGTTTCCATAACTGCCTCACCCAAACAGAAGATCTCAACAGGCTCCAGTCAGGGTGGTAAGTATGCCCCCAAAATAGAGGTTTAAGTGGGAAAATAGGGCCAGTAGTAAAGCTCCCTCCAATTAACTGTAAGACCTTGGTGAGTCTGACAGGAATCTGAGTGACCTCTTCTGGCACACAGAAAACATCAGGTAGGGTAAGAAACGTGCCTATAATGATGCCCCCAACTTGGAGAAAATCAAAAGGGCTTATGAGACACATGGACACACAATAGGGACACATTAGTGTCTCAGCCAACACAGTACTATAGATGGGGAGATTTGGTGACATGGAATAACCTGAAGATAAAAATAACAAGAGGAACTAAAAGTTAACCTGCATCAATACTACTAGGCTTGTCACCCCAGGAAGAATATAGGACTCACCCAACAGGCCTTGCAATGGGAAGTCGGGTGACTGACCAACCTCTTCATTGTGGGACCCAGCAATTGGACAAACATCAACCTTACAGTAGGACCCCAAGACACATAATACAGCAGTTAACAGTAATGGGATTGAAGGACCAAATAATAACTCAAAGGGGAAAATGGCAAAACAAAAAAGCAAAATGCAATCTCAAACATCTAGTCCACCAGAAACAAGTACAGGAGACATTGAAATAGAGGACTTCAAATGTGACCCACTGGAAATCTCTGAAATGAAAGTGAGTAAAAACAAAACCAAAACAAAACCAAAACAACAACAACAACAACAACAACAACAATAACAACAAAACAGAAAAATCCACAAACAACTCTAGGAGGCTGCAGAGGAAATCAAATTAGAAGTTCTGTACCACGTAGAGACAGAAATAACTACCTTAATAAAGGAGTTGCTCAGTGCAGTTAAACAAGAAATAGATTTAAAAAGTACAGGAGCATGGGAAACTGATTGAAACCTTGAATGAACAATATAGTTAAAAAAAAAAAGAAGAATTCATGAAATGAACTCAAAGAGACACCAAAGAAACAAAAAGATCTATTCAAAGTTTGCAAATTGAAGAAGCTGAAAATAGGATTTTGGATCTTGAGGATAGGATCGCAATTAGTGATCACTAAAGGATATAATTTTTAAAAAATAACAAAGCAGCATCTTCAAGATGAGGCCAAGAGAAACAATACAATATTAATAGGCATCAGTGAACATGCAGGAGTCAATGCAAATGACATAACTAAAATACTCACAGAAGTAATAGCAGAAACTTTCCCAAACATGGGGAAAAACTCTGATATGCACATAAGTGAGGCATATAAAAGACCATACAGTCACAACCAATATAAATATACACCCAGATATATAATAATTAAGATCCCAGACATACAGCTTAAAAATAGAATACTAAAAGCTGTTAGAGAAAAGATACAACTAACCTATCAAAGAAAGGCTATTAGAATCACAGACTTTTCAGCACAAACCCTCAAGTCAAAACGAGCTTGGAGTGAGGTATTTCAAGCCCTGAAAGAAAACAACTTTCAACCCAGACTGATGTACTCAGAAAAAACTTGCATTCAAATTTAATGGAGGAAAAACATACTTCATGACAAAGAACAATAGAAGAAATTCATGGCTACCAAACCAACCCTAGAAAGAGTACTGAAAGACATACTAGAAAAAGATAAAAATGACCATAATCCCCAGAATAACAAAAGAAAGAAACCACCAAGGAGGACAAACAATTAAACAAGGGGAAAAAGCAGAAAGCAAACAACAGGAACATAACATGAAAAAGTCAAGCCAGTACATATCAGTTATATCCATAAGTGTAAATGGCCTCAAATTCACCTATCAAAAGAAATAGGTGCACAGAGTGGGTCAAAAACCAAGATATCACAATATGTTGTATACAAGAGACACATTTGACCCAAAAGGAAACACATCAATTAAAAGTCAAATGATGGAAAACAGTATTCCATGCAATAGGAACCCAGAAAAAGTAGGAGTAGCTATTCTACTTGCAGACAACGTGAACTTTAAACCCAAAATGATTAAACGAGATAAGGTAGGTCACTACATACTCGTTAGTGGAAAAATTCAAGAGGAAGAACTAACAATTATAGGTATATATGAACAAAATACAGGAGCACCCAACTATATAAGACAAATACTAATGGACATGAAAAACCAAATACACAAGAGCACAATTATAACCGAGGACCTTAAAACCACATTATCACAAAGAGATAGATCAACTAGGAAAAAGGCAGCAAAGAAATAATAAAACTGAATCATACCTGTGAACAATTGAACTTAGTAGATGTTTACAGAGTGTTGCACTGAACCACATCAGAATACACATTCTTCTCAGCTGTGCATGGAACATTCTCCAAAATAGAATGTATATTATCCCATAAAATGTTCTTAATTAAATGCAAAGGTATTGAGATTTTTCCCATGCATAATATCTGAACATAGCACATTGAAATTGGAAATTAATGATAGAAGAAATTACAAAACCTGTATAAATACATGAAAATTAAATAACCAACTTCTCAACAACCAGTGGGCTACAGATGAAATTAAAGAAAAAATAAAGCAATACCTATAGTTCAATGAAAATGTGGAAAAAACATACAGTAATCTGTGGGATCCAATGAATACGGTCTTAAGAGGGAAATATATAGCAATAAATTGTCATATCAAGAAAATGAAATGAGCACAAATAAACAACCTAATGCTCCATCTCAAGCTTCTAGAAAAAGAAGAGTAAGTTAAACCCAAAGCTCATAGAAGCGAGGAAACTGTAAAGATTAGAGCAGAAATCAATGCAATTGAAACTAAAAATAAATACAAAGAATTAATGAATCAAAAACTGTTTTTTAGAGAATAAACAAAATTGACAAACCTATAGCTAACGTTATCAAGAAAAAGAAAGAAAAAACTCAAATCCATGCAATAACGACAGAAAAGGGGAAAATTACTACAGATCCCATTGAAATTCAAAAGATCCTGAATATCTACTTTGAAAATCTTTACTCACATAGAGTGGAAAACCCAGAAGAAATGGACATATTTCTAGAAACATGAACTATCAACTCAACCAAGAAGATATAGCAATTATGAATAACTCAGTATCAGCTATTGAATTTGAAAACATAATTAAAAACTTACTAACACAGTAAAGCCCAGATCCTGATGGATTCATGGCTGAATTCTATAAGGAACTGAGAGAAAATTTTGATGCCAATGCCCCTTAAACTCTCAATGAAATTGAAAAGGAAGCAATCTTCCCTAAATTATTCCTGGAGGCAAGTATTACTCTTATAACAAAATAGGATAAGACCCAATCAAAAAGGAAAACTATAGACCAATCTCACTAGTGAACATTGTTGCAAAGATTGTCAATAAAATACTGGCAAATAGAATGCAGCAAATCATCAAGAAGATTATGCATCATGACCATGTGGAATTCATTCCATGATTGCAAGGATGTTTTAACGTATGCAAATCAATAAATGTAGTACACCACATCACCAGAACCAAAAACAAAAGCCACATGGTCATCTCAATAGATGCAGAAAAAGCTTTTGATAAATTCCAACACATGTTCATAATATAAAACCCTTCAGAAACTTGGAATACATGGTGTCAATCTCAATCTTAAAAAAGCCATCTATGGCAAACCAACAGCCAACATTGTACTAAATGGACAAAAACTTAAAGCTTTTACTTTAAAATCAGGAACAAGACAAGGTTGTAACAGGATCACTACTCCTATTCAATATAGTTCTGGAAACACTAGCCAGATCAATCAGATAAGAAAGAGAAATAAAGGAATAAAGATAAGAAAGGAAGATGTTAAATTATCACTATTTGCAGATGACATGATACTTTATATAGAAGATCCAAAAAACTTCATTAAAAGACTACTAGAGGTAATAAATTCAGCAGTGTAGCTGGATACAAAGTCAATGCTCAACAATCAACAGCATTCCTGTACACAAAACAAAAACTCACCAAGAGTGAAATTATGGAAATATGTCCTTCACAATTGCATTTAAAAAATGAAATACTTAGGAGTCAACCTAACTAAGAATGAAAAAGACCTATATTGCTATTTTGCTATGCTAAAAAAAGGAGATTGAAGAGGATATTAGAAAATGGAAAGATATTCATTGCTCTTGACTAGGAAGAACCAACACTGTGAAAATGGCCATACTCCCCAAACTGTTATACAGAGTTAATGCAATCCCAAACAAAATCCCATTAACATACCTCCCATGTCTAGATAAAACACTCCTAAAATTCATTTGGAAACAGAAGAAACCTAGAATAGCAAAGGCAATTTTGAGAAATGAAGGCAAGACAGGAGGCATCTCAATTCCTGACTTGAATCTATATTACAAAGTCACAGTGATAAAATCAGCATGGTACTGGCAAAGAAATAGACCAGGGGATCAATGGAACAGATGAGAAGATACAAAGACACAGCACCTGACAACGGGGCTAAACATGTTCACTGGAAGAAGGATAGCCTCTTTAATAAATGGTGTTGGAAAAATTGGCTCTCCACATGCTGAAGACTGAAACTAAATCCATGTATATCACCATGCACAAAACTAAAGTCTAAATGGATCAAAGACCTAAATATTAAAACCGAAACACTAAATCTACTGGAAGGCAAAGTAGGCAGAAGTCTTGGAGACATAGGAATAGGCAGAGAATTCATAAACAAAACACAAACTGCAGGAAAACACTTCAAAGAATCAACACTGGGATCTCATATTATTGAAAAGTTTTTTCACTGTGAAAGAAATCAGCAACAGTGTGAAAAGAAAACCCACAGAATGGGAAAGAATTTTAGCCAGCAACCCCTCAGAAAAAGGACTTATTTCCAGAATACGGATAAGGCATAGGTAAAATAAATCTAGAGTAGTCAGACTTAGATATTGAAGCAAATATTGATTATATAAAAACCTGGATGGGAACCGATCAAGAAAACATAAATATTATTATGCAAAATGTTAAACGATATAGTGTTTCACAGTTCACCGCTAGTATTTTCTCTAAAGATCACAGCTTGAGGGCATTCATAATCCCCACTCTTCACTTTCTTTTCTTTGTACTTTTCTCCTTGAATCTCCCCAAACCCCAGTTTTGAAAATTTCATTTACTTTAAGGTCTACAAATTATAGCTTAGATGCTTAGCTAGCAGTTAGGCTTTAAACAGCAACTGATCTTTGGCCCAGTTTAAAAAGTCTTCCCCTTCTTCCTTAATTGGCCATAAAAACTATAGAAAGAGGAACAGTTGCTTTTATCTCAAGGTGACCAAGCTACCCTTTGCTCACTTCTTGTGTGTCAATTAACCAGATGTGTGAGAAGGTCTTGTAACATTCCAAAGCAACGATGGTGCTCAAAAGTGGTACCCATAGCAACCCTTGACCTTGTGAACTCATACATGAGTATATAAGGAAAACAGAGCAAAAGAATGGAGGGCAGCAGCCTCAGCTGCTGTACTGCTGCTGACCACAGCATCTCTTGAAATAAAGCTCACTTACTCCCTGGTTCTTGGTTTCTCATGGGTAAATTTCTGTAGCATGTTATTACAGTGGGAAATTTGGTGCCTCACATAGACTGATTAATTAATAATTACTTTCAATTAGGCAAAATGTAGTAATATTTTTTTTTTTTTGGTACTGAGAATTGAAATCAGGACCTCATGTTTGCCAGGCAGGCAGTATGCTACTGAGATATAAGCCCAGCACAATATTGAGTAATTGAATTAATTAAATTAACTGTTTTTGTGGCAAGTGGAAATATAAATTGTGAGATATTCTTTTTGAAATAAAATTTTATATATTTGGATTTCTCTATCTTTTGACTACTTTTCTATATTATATAATATTACATTTTATCTTCACAAATAGCCACGCTGAGCTTAAATCTATTGTTAGTTGTTATAACTTGAATCATTTTTCAAAAACTATGTTGTTAATTTACTATTCTGCCTGCCTCTTGAATTACATTCAGGAAGTCAGTGTGTGAAGTGTTCCCATAGTCTCGTCCTGGGGTGACCATGACTGCTATACACACAGCTTTCATAGATTCAGCCAATTCCTTTTATTTGTCCAAACCTATTCAGGTCAAGTTCTAGTGAAACCTCACTTTATATGAAGCTCTAATTTATCAGAAGACATTAGTCTCTCCTTTTGTAATGTGTAATGATTAGTCAAAGATTAGCATACTTATTTTATTTCTTATATTAAAATAAGCCACCCAAACTCCTTAAACAAAATGCTGTTACTTGAAGGAGAGGTCAGCTCCTGACCACTGTTGTATCTTCAACATGGTCTTCTTTGATTCCTGGACTTAACAATCTATTTCCTTTCATAGCCAAGATGGTTATCTCTACCAGGAATGTCATTTAGTCCCAGTCATCAGAACTGTTTCTAAAGAAACTAGCACTTATTCATAACAGATTTAAATAATAAATTCATTCATTCTTTTGCTGATACATTTTATTTTGTATGATAAACACCATGAACTTTATGCCAGTAGTTCTGATCTGGTGACATAGTTGATAATTATTCTGTTCCTTTAATCTCAATAATTCTGTTAACATTTATTGTGAGGAATAGCATGTTCAGGTTGTTCACTCTCTACCCATGTATCCAATTATTGAAGTCAGCAAACAAGAGTTCAATAAATACCGGTTAAGCAAATGAATTAATGAATGAATGATTGCATGAAAATGATGCAGGGATCACTGAATAAATGGTTAAGGTGGTGGAGACATGTGCTGAGTGCCATTGTCCCATCAGTGGATGCAATGGGGAGGCCTCTCCTAAGGTGTAACATTCTCCTATTACACAGTTTTCTTTCTGATCAGAAGTGTGCCGCAGGAGGAAATGAAATGATTACAGCAAAATCCTGCACTCTCTGTGTGATAAAGAGCATGAGAAACAAATTCTTCGATGAATCGTCTAGCTCGTATTCAATCATGTCACTAATTACAAATACAAAGATCGTAATATAAACCCTGTAAAACAGTAAAGGAAAACCAAGATTATTTATAATTTATCCTTGATATAGCAGAGACTCTTGAGAAGGAGAAAGGTTGAGCTATACATGTAAACCTCAAAACTATCTGCAGCAGGATGAAGAACGCAGCCTTGGTTTTCCAACTAGCTGTCCATGTTGCTCACATTAAGAACATATTTATTTCAGTATGACTCTGGTGACTAAAGTGAGCTATTACATCTTCCCTCGTATTTCCTAACTAGTGGTTATATTCTGTGTGTTATTGTTGTGCAACAAAATTGCCAGCAATATTTGTAAGGATATATTGTTGCATAAAGTATGATTTTATTTTTATGCCAGTGTGGGATTAAACCCAGCCCTTCAAACATGTTGGGCACATTGTCTACCACTGAGCAACACCCCAACTTCCGTCATTCTTTTCTTCATATTAACTTGGCTTGATAGCACATTTTTGCAGGGATTTTTAATCTGTCAAATAGTTCTAAAAGTGGAGGAATACGAAGTAAAATTTTGAAGTAAATATTCCTTCAAGTCTCCCATAAAAGGGGAAAATAACAAAAGCCTCCGGAGGAGCTACTAAGAGGTCCATGTTTTGTGTCCTGGATGGAACTTTGCACTCTCTGAAATTCCTCAAGGGAAGAGAGCATTTGTGCTAGTGTCACTGTGGTGGAGTTGTCCCAAAGGAAGTTGCAGTGCTGTTTTGAAAGATGCTCTTTGTTCTTTCAATACTAAGCAGACTTCTGTGAACACATGAAGCAAGAAAGTCAACTCTTGTCAAATGTATCTATCTTTTTACCTAAAATAATAACACACATGCAAAGACTCAAAAAACCTTTTTGTTTTAAAAAGCAAAAAGTAAAAATGATGATACAGAGTTTCAAAGCAAAATAATAAGAGATTAACAATGGTAATTTTACACAATTTGATCATCTTATAGTGAATAAAAATTCAAATCCTGTATTAGTATTTAAAAGTTTCTGAGTTTTTGGTAAATACAAATAGTTGTTATTTTTATATACAGAATTTTGAAATGAGCATTTTAATTCAATTATTTTACTACAAACTTTTATTATAGTGAATGCTGTATAAAGCAGATTTGAACATACCAGATTAATAGATTAGGCACCCTGTCTGCTTTTGTTCATTAGGGACAAAACACTTAGAGAAGCAATGGCACAGTGATAACACCCAGGTGGGCCTATTTGTAGGTTTGACACCATGGACCTAGAGCTACAGCATATGAATACTGTGAGAAGACATTATATGTGAAATGTAATTGCATTAAAGAAGGGAAAACAAAATGTTCACAGGTAGCATTTAATTCAGTGCAAAGAACAGATAGTCTCAGGACTTTGAAGAATAGATAGAAAATTTCTAACACTGACATTTCTTTTTTCTTCCTTTTTATAGTTTCATAGCAAAATGAATTTTCTGCATGCATACTGTTTTGCTCCACTCCAAGGTGCCTGCACTGAACTTGGCTCGTATGGTTGGATAATTTTTACCGAAAATTGGGTATTGTTTACAGAATATTGTTTATATATTGTTTACAGGTACTGTGTTTTTTTTCCCAGGATTTCTAAGGTCACATAGCTCTCCAGCTGTGCTTGACTTTCAAAGGATTCTCATATAGTTGTGTCAACTTCATAATGTAATATGTATTTTCCTGGGTGGAGAGCATAACAAGGTAGTGGCTTCCCGTGTAGAAGGGCCACCAGTAATCAAATAGGAAGTAAATGACATTTTGCTAGTGTGGAGAAGTTACACAGAACATCATTTTCAGGTCCAAAATTTGGCCATGACACAACCCTACCTATTTTAGCTTAGTATGTGTAAATTTCACAGTGCCCTACATGGCGGTGATTTACGGGGCTCCTCTCGGTTGACAACCTTCATAGTACAGTATACAGACTTTTTGGAAGCGAGGGTACCCTAAGACTTAGAGTTTTGGCTAAGCACAAGTGAAGCTCAGGACATTTCAACAGGGAGCTGGAAAGTCTTCACCTTACCTGGTCCTTCACTGACACAAGATCTAGTCACTGTATCCTCTCTGAAATGTGCACATCACTTTTTGGAAGTGATGGAAGAACATTCTGTTCAGAGATTATTAAAGTGAGCGTTGGTAGCTGTTTTATCCTACACATCTTTGTAACTATGCCCTTATATTTACTGTTTTTATATGCGTTGCCATCGCCTTTTGTGTATTATCTTTTTCTACCAGCACTTATAGTGTTGACAATTTAGATTATTTCCCTCTTTCTCTTCTAGGAATGACCCTAATGATTGATGATGATGATGATGATGATGATGATGATGATGATGATGATGATGGTGATGACGATGAAAAGAGTAGGAAATGACAATGTAGACTTTTAATTCTGTTAACTTTTAGTTATCATCCTGAAAGTTTTAATTTTGCTAATGACTTATACTAGTGTGGATTTTGATCTGCACATTTGAGTTAAACAATGGATTCTATATACTTTTATTTTAGCATTTATTTTCCAAAGAAAAATAATATATTGCAATTTTAATACTTTTGTTGAGTCAATAACTCCTAAAATAACTTCATGCTTTGCTAAGGCATTAAATTATCAAGTCAATGCTCTGTAGTCAGGGCTAACTTTAATTTTTGAGAAGAAATTACATATGGCTATATATATATATATATATATATATATATATATATATATAATACTTGTGCCTATCCCATATTTAAGGTTATTTAAGCAGAGTTAGGATGACTCTACCTTCCATGGAATCCTGGGAGCCAAGGGCAATGACAAAATCTGTGCTTGGATTGTTCTTTCAGTGGATTTGATCCACTGGTATTAATGTGATTTGAACTCTGAAATTCCAGCCAGAGCCTAAAAAGTCCTTTCTCAATTCCCCTGATACCTGAAATCACTAAGTTTAACACTCATCCAGTTCTAATCCATTAAAGTTAACAACTTTCGGAATCATTAACGATAACAACTTCCTCCATCACAGTCTCTCATAATGACCCCCTGTGAAGAGTTTACACAAAAAGTAGACCACAGAAAAATAAACACTTTCAGATGTTTTACTACTCTGACACTAGATGTAAGGAGACAGCCTGTGGGGAGGGCCTGATTGCACTCTCATTGTGTGGAAACGAGCTCAGCCAACTCTGCATTATGGGTTTCTTCCAGGTTTTAATTAATTTAGAAGTGTCTTTGTGTGCAAGCTTTATCACTGTTTCTCCTCTCTTGAGTTCATGACAACCGTTAGATGGATAGAGCCAAGAGATGCAGTCATTTGCTGTCAACTCGTCTTCCCTGTCTGCCTTCTGCTGGCCCAAGAAACAGGTGTTTGTAGACAGACATTTTCAATCACGCTCACCTACGTGCCTTTCTTTTGCCTCCACCTGCGCTTTTGATTTTATATTTGCAAACTGGAGATTGATACCATGTTCTGACACTGGTTTTAGATCAGTCCTTGGGCCCTGCATTGTGTTTCCTTTTCTTTCTTTCATTTGGTTTTCTTCTGAACAAAAGATGCAAAGAGAGTGTGAACAAGAAAAAAATGGCTGACAATAAAAGGTTTTTCATTTTTGAAAAAAAAATGAAAGTATGCTTATTCTCTGCTTTAAGTTATGTTAAAGGCCATGTTTTTGTATAGATACGTATTTTTCCTTCTTTTCTGTATTGTTTTTCTGTTACTTGGAAATTCCCAGTGATTTTTAACATGTATAAAATCATAAAATTATCCCAGGAGTTCTGCGGTCCGTTCTCCTCCCCTGAGGATGTATCCTAGTTGCCATCCGCTTTAAGTGCTATGTAGTATGAATTTGAGGAAATAAAGCCCTATTAAAAATAAGGCATTGTATGCTAACAAACTCTGAAGTACTCTATAACACATCGAACTTCATTAAATTGTTTCTTCGCGATGATTTCAGTAATTGCAGGACTGTAGTATGGGATGTAGGGTAAAAAAAATAAATGGCATTTCATTGTTAAAATTAAAGTTTTAATGAAAATGTGAGTATTAATTATAGTTTTTTGTGTGTCAGAATTCTTCAGAAAAAAAAAACAACCAATGGAATATTTATGATTTTAAAATGAATTTATGGATTTTCTCAGTGATTAGAGACTGAATCATCCCACAGTGGCTCCTGTAGGCACAGAACTATAATCAGTAGCTTCTCAATCCAAGAAACAAAAGCCTCAGAATAGGAGAGATTCTTATAACGCAACTTTAATCAGAGACTAGAGACCTAGAGACCCCCCTGGAGACCAGAGGTTTTAGTCTATGTTCAAAATCTGACCATCCTAGAATCTGATGTCCACAAGTGACCACAGCAGAAATTTACACCCACTCAACTGGAAGTGGGAGATTCTTCTTCTCCAGGTTTTTGTTCTTTCTGGGCCCCGGTATATTGGATGATGTCACCTACATCTGGGAGGGATCTTTCCCACTCAATTCATTAATACACTGGTCATTTGTCTCTGAAAATGGACCCACAGACTCCTGAGTAAATGCATTTAGCCATTTTTGAGTCAGCCCTGAAAGTTTTGAGGTTAATAACCAAAATTCATGGTCATGCTATGCTATAGGAAAATCAGTAGAATCTTACTCATTGCTAGAACTGCAAAGATGGAATCATTATAATATGTGAAATTTTATTTTTGTATTCCTCATTCCTTAGCCATCTAAGTAGGTTCTCATATATGTACTGCTTAGCACAGAGTGTGACTAATTTGTGGCAAATAACTGAAAGTAAAAATTCTAAAGTTCTTATCCATATATGCTTTAACATGCTTATAATTTTCATTATTTTTGTATTATCCACACTCATGGGAGTAGTAGCAGCTATGACTTCTGCCCTTTGTGGTTGTACCAAGAGGTATGATGTCTTATTCTTTCTGTTTTGCTAGAGGAACTTTTTCATAGTAGAAAGTAGATCACAAGTACCCTTTTCCTGATTGTGATTTTGGTCACTGGCTTCTTCAGTGTCATGACTGGTTTCCATTTTGGTACATTTGCTTTGTATTGTTTTTGTAATGCTTTGCACTGTACACTGTGGATGACAAAAGCTTAAAGAACTTAAAGCTCTATTGCACAAGTCATCAAGGACACAAACATACCATTTTGATAATTATACAGTGTTTTTAATATCTTAGTGCTAGATAAAGTCTGAATATCCTTATTACTATTTAATGAGAAAGGGTGAAGAAGACCGCAGGCACTTATTTTAATATTGTTACCCAACATTCTTATTGTACTAGTCATTTTCCTTGTTGATGAGAAAAAACATCCAACACCAACAATGTAAAGGAGTAAAAGTTCATTTTGACTCACAGTCTCCATCTGTGTGATTGACTAGCTCCAAGGCAGACATGGCTGTGAGGGGGGGTGGGGGTGCTTAGCAGAGGAAAGTTGATTACATCATGGTAACCAGAAAGCACAAAAAGAATGGAGAAACTAAAGAGGGAAATATATCCCTTAGATTGTATCTCCAGAGTCTCAGACCAGATGCTACCTCTCAGCAGAACATCCTGCTAAGGATTTATCAGTGGATCAGACCACTGATGTGTATAGCATTCCCATGAACTAGTTACATTCTAAAATCCCCACACCTGAGCACATGAGAATTGGGGAGGACATTCTAGATCAAAACCATGTCATCAATATTAAATGCTTTTTTGACTGCTTCTTTGCTTCTAGTATTACAGCTTTGTCTTTTCAAATAAAAACTTACACTGGTAAGTGTCGTGTATAACTCTTCCTCGGTATCCTAGTAAACTACTGGAGTTAAGTTCTCAATAAATCATTACTGCTCTATCAAAATACACCAATATCTGAAGAAGAAAATTTCCTTTTGGCTCTTTCAACAGGGAATAGAATTATTGTGTGTGTTGGCCTATGAAGCAATCTCTTGTATGTTTACAGAGATTTGAAGGAAGAAAATAAGGAATGCTTAGAAATTCATGATTTATCTCTAGAGTTTGCTTCTATCCTCCCCTCCTTGAATTCACAGCTTGTTTTACTCTCTCTGTCACTGTGGCCCTCTTTGTAAGTCTTGTGTTCATATTTTATGCTTTTTTTTCCTCACTTTCCATCCTCTTATTACTTTAATCTGTTCTTATTAGTTTTGCCAGAATCCATATCTTTATTCTGAGGTGAAACTTTAGCAAAAGTTCTGTATTTTATCTACATTAGTTCATCATTCAAGATGACTTTCATAATCCAGCATGACATGACATCTACCCTGGTAGAAGCCAAGGAATAGTTTTTACTCCTGCTCAGAAGTGAATCTACTTAGTGCATAAGGTGAGAACATTAGAATATAAAATTGATCGTGATGTGTAGAATTAGTTATCTGAGAGCAGAGGAGGCAAGGTAAAAAGAAAAGGACATAATTAATTCAGCGAAGGAGTCAGAGGAACAATCTGCAGCTTTACAAACGATGACTCATGATCTGAGCCATGAAAAATTAGTAAGAGTGCCATAGTAAGGTCTTTTATTTTTCTCTGCTGTCTCTATTTTCAGAAAATATCTCTGATAGTAAGACATAATTTTTTATCCTTTATGTTTTTCTCCTGTTACCAACCTATTTCACTTTTTCTCATCAGGTCTCACCTGCTTGGAAAAGTCATTTATATTTGCCCTCTCTACTTTCTTACATCAATCATTGCTCTCTAGATTGCAATCCAGTCACAGCACAATCCCTATTTATCAATTTTCATAGAAGATATACTAATTGCCTAGTACAATACTAGCTTTCTTGTCTTAACTTGTTTGATTTTTCTGTACCATTTAGTACAAGTTACTACTTCTTTCTTACAACTCTGCCATCTGTTTATTTCTGCTACCAATATTTTTCTAATTTTCTTGACATACATATCTTAACTGTTTTCTTTTTTCTTGAACAAAATACTCAACATCCAAGTTAAAGGAAGAGAGGTTTATTTTTGCTCACAGTTTGTATAGAGGTTTCAGTCCACAGTCAGCTGGCTCCAAAGAAGACTGGCATGACAGAGGGACATGGCAGAGTATAGATTTGGCAGGTTGGAAGCAGAGAGTTTTCAGTCACAATGACCCACCTCATGTAAGAAGGCTTCACTTCCCAACATCACACCCAACTATAAACCTATCAGTGCACTAATCCAGTATCATACGCCCATTATCAGTATCATATACCCATGACCCAGTTACCTCCCAAAAGTCTCACCTATGAGAGTGTGAGACTTTGTGGAACATCTGAATAAAATCATGATACACATTAAAGTACTCACTTCATAGTTTTTATGTCATTTATAGAATGCTATAGAACATAGATCTGTATGATTATCTATGATTAATAAAGTACATGCTCTAGTAACGATAACTGGGTACATGATACACATTTCTACAGCTGAGGACTGCAGTTGAGTTTCTCTAGTCTATGTAGCCAATACACAGAGCATCGTTATTTTGACACCAGTCGGCCAAAAACTCATGTACAACTTTATGCAAAAATCATTTTAGGTCATCTCTAAGAGTTGCCAAATTCCTTACAATTTCAGCATTGCTGAAAAGTCCAAGTATCCAAAAACTGTAAGAAATAAATCTTTCCTTTCTCAACTTTGGGAATCAGGTATTTTGTCTCAACGACCAGTAAATAGTAACCAAGACATAGGTAGACAGCAGAAAAACCAAATATTGTTTAACTATAGTATGTGATATCCATATACTTCATATCTACAAATTCATTATAAGCATTTTAATTATGTGTGTTTATACAGTTTATTGTGAAAATAAATTTTTTGTAACTGCCATTAAGATGTTTTGATTTTAACCACTTGGAAAATCCAATGAAGATATAATTGACAGAAAAGTGATAGAAAAATGAATGAAATATCTGAAATGAATATTTTCAGATATTGAACAAATCACAGGACTGTGGCACTACAAGGGATAAAGCAGTGTGAGTCCTGCAACTGTCCAAGTTTGCATTCTGAATCTACTACCTTCAGTGCAACAGAAGGAGAGAGAGTTTAAGCAGATCTCAAAAATATTGCAGGCTTGAAAATGTGGAGATCAAGTACTGGGGAGACTGAAACTGGTGAAAATTGATCTACAGGAGCATACATAATACATGTCTGTATATAGGTAAAAAATTAAGAATATCCACAGTGTCCACTAGAGTTTTCCAGGGTCTGAGGCTAAAGGAAGCTGCTTAACTTGGTTCTAATATTTTTTTTAACTGAAAAAAAAAACTGTAGTTTTTTTCCTAGTATAGCTAAATCATATTGCTTAACTTATGTATTCTTTGATGACACTTATAAATGAATTTTGGTAAGAGTATTTAATATATAATCTCTTAATAATTCTTAAGTACTGTACACAGTACATTGTTATTAACTATGATTATCATATAGTTCAATAGGCCTTTACTTAAACTATTCCTCTTGGCTGGCTGAAATTTTTATCTATTGATCAGAAGTGCCCTACTCATCTACTACCACTGAAAAATGGGAAATCACCATTTTACTCTTGGTTTTATGAATTTAACTTTTGTTGATTCCAAATATAAGAGAGATATCATGAGTATTTTTCTCCCTGAGACTGGATAATTTTATATATTGAAATAAATAATGAGTTCCAGTCAGTTTCATGCATGTTGCACAAATGAAAAGATTCCCCTCTTTTTTGGATGACTAATATCCTACCATATATATATATATATATATATATATATATATATATATATAATATTTTCTTTATACATTTATTTCTTAGTGGGTATGTCAGTTTTCATATTAGACTGCAGATATCTGTTAGAGATATTTTATGTATGTTAGATATATAAACAGTAGTAGAATTTCTAGGTAAATGGTAGTTCTGAATGTAATATTTTGAAGAACTTTCATAACAGTTCCTATAAATGTTCCCATGAACAGTCCTCATAAACAGTTCATCATCTTCCAGGTTCAAAGTAGGGTAGGTCATGACAGAAGTCAGTGGTTCATGGCAAAAAGCACAGTAAAACAAATAACAAAAAGTGAGGAACACAAGAGAAGACTATTGCTGCCTCTTATATTGTATGTAGGCTACTCACCATGAGAGCAGATATAGTACTCATGCTCATAAACCCAGCATTGTGTTGTGATTAATTCATGAATCAATTACAAATTATAGAAGTCCACCCCTATGACTGCATGAGGTATTGTGAGGACATCTAAATGCACTCTGCCCCAGGTCCCCCAAAAACTCATGTACAACTTTATGCAAAAATCATTTTAGGTCATCTCTAAGAGTCGCCAAATTCCTTACAATTTCAGCATTACTGAAAAGTCCAAGTATCCTCTGAGATCTAAGGCAAATTTTTAGTTGTAAACTTCTGTACAAATGAAAAGATTAAGCATTCCTAATATTCAATGGCACAAGATAACAATTACCATTCCAAATGGTACAAACAGGATTGTATAAAGGAATGGGACAAAATGCAGCAGGGCAAACTTAAGTCCTGTAGTTCCTTGTAGAACATCCAAAGCAATCAGTGGTAAGTTGTGAGCTCCAAAGCATTTACATGGCTGCCCCTGAAGTACTTCTGGTGGGTGAAGCGTTTATGGCTGCTCTCTTGGGCCCACTTTGCTCCCTCCTTTCAGGTTTCATCAGGTGATCAATGTTCCTAACTTTTCCCAACTTCTGGGGTCTCCATGGCACCTTGGCTTTACCCTCACAGTTTCATACACTGCCCTCTCAGTGACACACTGCCTGACCTCCCAGGCCTTATGAAATCATGGTGGAAGCCTTTTTAATTTTGGAACTCTTCCATTTTGCATGCACCTTGGAAAACCACATGAATGATGCCAAGGTCCACTGACAGCAGGAGGAGTAGCCAAATTTTCTTCTCCCTTGGTTTTAGGGGCTGAGTGTCTATATCACTAAGTACTCTGAACCTTATTCTGAGGAATAAATTCTCTATACTGCCACCATTGTGGAACATGGTACTGGGGGGCCACCTGCATTCTTGAATGTAGTGTGGCTGCCACCATCTGGAACATGGTGTTCTACAGGTTTCTCCTTAAAGAAATACCTTTCCCTTTTGTAGTTTTGAGGCTGAAAATGATGGACACTTTCTGCTTGCTGTGATGCTCTCAGTCCATCTTTTATATTCTGTTCCTTCTCAGCAATTGAGATCTCCTCAGCACTACTGTTGAGTACATAGTTTTATTGGAGCTTCCTTCAGATCAAGTTTACAATTTTTAAATCACCATGCTGGGCTCTTTGTTCTTGATTTGCAACATAAATCTGAATAAATCAACAATATCCATTCTACCACTTCTGTATTCAACTGCCTTCAAACTTCTCCCACATTAGTCTCAGCCAAAATCTCTAGACATGAGCAAAATAGAGATAAATTTTTTGGCAAGCCATAACTTATACTGCCTTGAGTCTAACAGCCAGTGTAGTCTTTCTTCCCAGCAGAAATTTCCTGAGCCTGTATTTTACTGCTTTTCTGATCTTTTGAGCTCTAACTAGTATGTTTCACTCAGAGCAGCCTAAGGCATTCCAGCTCTACTCTTTCAAATGACATCTCAAAACCTTTCCACATGCCATTCACAAAGGCTGTTGAACCACATAGTCAGTCACAGCAACAATTCCAGTCCTCTGGTATCAGACTCTATCTTGATTACTTTTCTCCCATTACTGAAACAAAATGTCCAACACTATAAATTAAGGAAGAAAAGGTTTAGTTAGCTCACAATTTGTGGAGGTTTTTGTCTACAATTGGTGACTCCAAGGCAGGATGTCACTGAAGAAGATAAACAGTTTGTGGCAGAAAAAAAAAAAGCAAAAGCAATAAAATACAAAAAGGAAGAGTGCACAAAGAACACTATTTTTGTCCTTTATATGGTATGTAAGCTACCCACCCCAAGGTGGATGTAGCACTCATGCCTATCATCCTAACATCAGACCAGGAGTCATTCACAAACTCTAGAAGACTGCCCCATGACAGCACAAGGCTTTGGGGGAACATCAATGCATAAACCATAGCAGGAGATAATCTTCATTGTGTTTTAAATTGCATTTTCCTTGTGACTAGTGCTGTCCAGAATTTTCTCATATTCCACTTGGTTATTTGTGTACCGTTTTTGAGAAAATATGAACAAATTCCAACAAAGGAAAAGTATATAAGCTGACACAAAAAGAACTTAAAAATCTATGTAGAAAGGCAAAATTTTTGTAATAAAGTAGTGCTACATAAATAGAGGATTTGCACTATGAAATATAAACTTTATCCACATTTCTAAATATCTGGCAGAAAGAATGACATTAAAATAGTCCACTTCCCTCAGATATATTTTTGTTTTTTAAAAATTTTCATAAATTCATAGCTCTCTATGTACATTGTGTTAAAGTATAAATATGTATAATATATGTATTTCCATTTACATATTTGCACACTAATATATAAGTAGGAATAAATATTCTTGCTCCTAATTTACCTGTTTTTTAAAGTATAGATCATGTTCTATATAAAGCCATTTATTTGCTGCCTAACAAATATGAAATACATATTCTTTGATTTTTCTATAAAATTAAATTCTATTTAACCAAATTAATCTCTTACTTTCTATAAACACAGTTTGATCACAGGAAGAATAATATTCATAAAGAATCAAAATCTGTGCATAATTGATTTCATATTTGGACACCGGTATAGAACTGTCTTTTGCTGACTTGCTAATAATTTCTATGAAAATATTGTATTTTCAGTGTTAAAAACTTGACTGAGACAAACATTGAAATATTTTATTATAAAAGTAACAAGATGATAACATGAATATTTTCTAGGATATTTGTAATAAGTAATGGCTATATGGTGAAAATAATACATAGGCATCACTTCAAGCCACAAAATCAGTAGACTGAATTATGAACACCCAGAACCAGTTATACTTTTTCTCCTGCCCAATAATATTATTTTATGTATGCACTGAAGTCTCTGTGATTCTGCCTTCTATTTCAACTATATGATTATGTCTTTTTCTTTTACATGTAGAAGTTATCTCCTTTTATAAGAAATAGAATGAATTAATTATTTTTTATGTCTTGATCTAGAAATAATATTTAGCTCCAATTATTAAGATTAGAGCAAATAATAAAGTTTCTAATCCATATTTTTTTGCTTCCAATCATGAAGTCAAATACATTTTTATTGTTATGATTTATAATTATTATAAATCAGAATTATTACCCATTTTTAGATTATATAGTCTTTTCAAATTATCTGTAGTTTACCACTTTTAAAACTGGCCTTATTTCTTAGATATTAGCTTTTGAATGTTATGATTTGTGGGTTTAATTTTAATTCTCAGCATTCATAATTAGGTATATTCACTTCGAATACATTAAGATGCTTTATTAAATGTTTACTTACAATTGAAGAAATAAAACTAATTAACAAACTGTGTACTTTTTTCAAATACTTTCACAAATCATTTCATTATCATATTGTAAATGACAGAAGAAAAAGAAGCTTGTATAAAGAAGAACAATAATCTGTCTCACTCTGTCCTGCTTTGCTCTAACTTTCTCTCTTCAAGGGTTTAATAATTTCTTAATACATAACCTAAAATTTAAGATCCCTTCAATTTCTGCTTTCTATGAGTGTCAAATGCACCCATCTCTCTCTGCTTTATGTATCTTGTCTGTCTGTACCACCAGGAAGCTTGTTTCGCTTATTATTCTCTAATCTTTACTAAGAGCTCATCTGTATTCGTTCATCTCATCAGTGTTTTAATGAAGATCCCTCTGATTTAAAACAAACTTATAAACAAAATTCTACCCCAGAAGTTCATGGAATTTTAAGGTTTTAGCCCTGTCTTAGAAATAGAATCTTCATTTAAATATTGTTTTTTGTTAAGGATTGAACTATGGTCTTCATAGAATTCATGTTGAAATCTAAAACCCTCCGTATAAGCTTGTTTGAGGAAATATCTTTTAAGTAGATAATTAATGTTAAATGAGGCCATAAAAGTGGACATGGGTCCTAATACAATAGCACTGATTTCTCATTAAAATGAAAATATCTCAAATGTCTGTCTGTCTGTCTGAAAACTGGGTGGTGACACACTCCTGTAATCCAGCACTCAGATGTCTGAGGTAGGAGGATTGTTGAAAGTTCCAGACCAGCCTGGGCTGCACAGTAAGCCCAAGGCCAGCCTGAACAGCATAGCATGACCCTGTCTCAAAAAGACAAAAATAAAAGAAACACCCTCCACATAAAGTGGCAATCTCTAAAACAGGAATGAGAACAGCTTCAGTCCCTCACTAGAAATCAACCCCTCTGGCCCTGTGCTCTTGGAATTCCAATCTCCAGAACTGTGAGAAAATAAATCTGCTGCTTAAGCCACACAATGTGTAATATTTTGAAATAGTAATAAAAAGAAATGTGTTCACTTTTTATCTCCACTTTGTCAATTCTCATTTGCTACAGAATATTTTGGTATTACAAACACATGATTTTACCAACAATATAATAATTGTAAATGCAAAATATACTTTTGTATAATGAACTGTAGTAATGATTTTTGAAAAATATTTTAACTAATTCTCGAAACAACTCATTTTCTTTCCTTTACAAATTAGGAATCCAAGTATGTCGATGTAACTATTAAACCAAAATAATAGACAATACTGATTCTGGCCTTTTAAATTCCAATCTTGCTAGCTTTTTTCCCACCCACATAACAGATGACCTACTAACATCACCCAAAGTATAAGGTTTAGACTTTATCTTATTTTTTTCTCAGAATCTGATAAGGACTAAATTGTTTCTTTACAAAGAGTATAAGCCCTACATCCGCAATGTGGTCTTATTTAGAGATAAAATCTGTAATAGATAATTCAGGTAAATGAAGTCAAACAGAGGGGGATAATCCTTTTTGACCAGTGTCCTCATCAGAAAGTAAAGAGGGTCCAGGAGCATCCGTGTACAGGACTCAGAGTAAAACTCTTGGGGAAAACAGCATGCCCACAGGATGTGTGCCAGGAACAGAGGGTGCACCAAACGCTGACTTGGCTGGCACCTTGACCTTGGATTTCCAGTCAGTAGAACACTGAGAAAATACATTGTGTGATGTAGCATATTCTCAACCTGAAATGGTGTTATAGAAACCTGAAGGGAATAACCCAGAAGAGTTTAGCACTGTCAATCACGACTTTTGAAACAGTGTGCGTGTCAGTTTAATTTGATACATAACCTTGCTTTTCACTTGTAGAACACATGTTACATCAGGAAATTATGAAAATATGCAAGCTTCTCAGTGACTTGAAAACGCAAAATAATCATACAAACAATGTATTTGTTGAACATTTTTTCATATGTTTATTTGTGTTTGTACTTCTTCTAAAAAGTGTCTAATCATTTCAGATGCCCATGTTTGGATTGGGTCTTTAAATTTGGGGAGTCTGTTGTCTTTCAGTTCTTTATATGTTCTAGATATTAGACTTTTATCTGAAGAACAACTGCTTGAGATTTTTCCCACTCTACAGGTTGTTTCACTTTGTTGATGATTTCTTTGGCTGTGCAACGCTTTTTAATAAGATATGATGCCATTTTTTAAATTCTTTCTACTGTTTCCTGTGTAGTCAGGATTTGTTCATGAAGTCTTTGTCAACACTCATGTCTTCTAGAGTTCTACCTTTTTTCTCTTCCAGCAGAGTTAGGCTTTCTGTTCTAATATTCACATCTTTGATGCATTTTAATTTTAGGTTAGTACATAATCTACATGGATCTAGTTTTAGTTTTCTTTCTTTTTTTTTTTTTTTTTTTTTTGTCTTTTTCCTTTTTATTGGTACTGGGGATCAAACTCACTACTGCCTGCTTGCAAGGCAGGTGCTTATGCCACTAAGCTAAATCCCCATGCCCCTAGTTTTAGTTTTCGACATGAGAAAAACCAGTTTTCCCAGCACTATGTATGTGACTGTGAACTGAACTTTAATTTTATTTCACTTCAACATGATTCATGCATGTAATGTATGTCCATTAAAAAAGCATACCTAATAAGTTCTTAGGATAGTTTGAGAGAGCTTTGTTGAGTGTAAAGAGAATTGATCCAGGATGTGTTTGCCAGTTCAAATTGCATTCCACTTAATCATCTTTTATTGCACATTTTTTCTATGACTTTGCATGTGTAGAAAATTGTTTTTCTTCTCTCTGAATCTTCGTCTCCTGTTAATTTTGCCTGAAGTGTCTCTCCCTTTATTCTTCACTTGACATTTTACTGTTCAGCCTTTCAGTTTCAAAGTGCCTTCTGAGGGTTAGCTAGTTGTGTAGGGGCATACAAACCACCCCACATTTACAATCACCTTCTGGTGTACCATATTAGTTTTCTTGTGGGAACAAATTTCAAGTTTTAGCTGTAATGTATTTATTTGCAATTTATCCAGGATTTGAATCCCATTCCAGCAACTATTGAAAATCGGCAGTGCTACTCTCTGTCTCCATGAGCTCCAATTCTGTGTGAAGAAAATAATGACAGCACCTGATAGTAGGTTATATGAGCATTATATAAAATTCTTTGAAATGTGTTTGAAAATTGCAACTCTATTAGTTTAATTATTAATATTAATGTAATAATGCCAATATATTAAGTAATATTGATAATACAACTATCAGTGATCTTTTTATTAACTATGTTGACTTCAAAGATATTTATTGTTTATCTCTCTTATCCCTTTTCCCTCAAAGGGAAGACCTAGCTGGAAAGTAATCAGCCTTGAAAAGTAGATATCAAAAAAATGCCAGCCTCCAACAGCCAGCCTACCCTTGGACATGCCGTCATGATTCTTTTGCTTGTGGCTTCTCTGTAAGTCAGGTAAGGCAGGGATAGGGTGAGTAGGGCTGACATTTTTGATCTCTAAATTTCAAGGCTCATTATATTCCAGCTAAGTTTTCTTTTGGAGAAACACAGTAGTGAATAATGTGTTTCATTCAGCAGTGGCCACATGTGACTTTATTGTTACTGCAGTACCTATCACAAAGAAGAAGAGAACAGAGATTTTTGAATGACAGTCCCTGTGACAGTTCAACGTTACTTTGTAGATTAGGAAGCAGAAAAGTACTGAGCGACATATTTTGCCATTCACTTAGTCAACTGACATAGAGCAGGAGATTGACCTGGAGATATTTTACATCTTGTGTGATCCTGCCTTAAACTAACTTTCATTTTATCATCTACCAACCGTTCAAAAAGTTGGAGTGTGACCCAAGATTTGCCATTTCTCTACCACTTTCTTTTGGGAAATAAAAAATAAAATTTTCATTTTACATATTGGTTTTATTCTTAATTTTCTGTGCGTGTGTTTATAAGTATGAAGTGATACTAAACAAGCAACTTCCAGTACTCTTTGTAAAACTAGGTTGTTGTTAGTAACTTCTACTGAATACATTTGTAAACGTATAAAAATTCTCTATAATAACTCTTGCAGTTAATACCAAAAGTGAGTACAAAACAAGTGACAGCCAGTCTGGAAATGTGAAAACTGCATAATTCATATAAAATAGTAAAATCATTTCTAAACTACACAATATTCTGAACTACACAATTTATCAGTGAATGATAAACATAAATAAATTAAACATACTTTGTAAATAAATTAAACATACATTGTTTAGAAAATAAATACCCGAGTTAAAGCAGTCTATCTATTTTGGAAAATGAGGCTATTACATCTACTTTCAACTATCCTGTGCACAAACATTCAAGGTTATGACTTACAATACATTTTACAGTAACAGTATTTTCCATTAAGCACAACACAATAAACCTTTTAAAGATTTTTTGGGTGTATTTTTCTGAGCCACATTTAGCCTTGAACAAGGCATTTTGATGAAAAAAAAAAATTCCTAGAAACGGACATTGTAAAACAAGAGCTTATGAAATCCCATTTTATCTACAAAGAGACAGCAATGAAAGGGGTGAAAAACTTATTATAACCAATGAAAAATTGAAACTATTTCACTTCTAAAAATTTGTTTTATTGTATTAACACACTGTCAGAACATATAAGCCTATTTCATATCACAATCAATTCTAAAACAATTACAAAGCTCGCAACACAGCTCTGGAAGAGACCTTTAAATTTTACTGGATGAAAAATTCTTTGAAACTAATAGGACTGTATTTTTGAAGGGTGATGTCTAAGAACGTTATGGAGAAGTATGAAAAACAAGCATTTTCAATTTTTGCTTATTTTTCGAATTTTAGAATATAAGGAACTACATACCTGTAATTTAGACTATTTTAATAGATCTACAGGTAATATCCATGTAAATTTGGGTATATAAATTATGTTTATAATATTTTCTCCATATATTTTTTCATCCCAAAACATAATGCCATTAATTGTGAGGGAATATTATTTTTCTCTTTTTCCTTTTTTCACCACAAAGCTTGAAATATGTAATTTTCATAAACTAACTCCTATACTAAAGGATACTTGAAAGGTATAAGTAACTGAATGATGGCTGGATAAGGCCTTTGCATCTCCCCATTCTAAAATACTTTGGAGAGTTGTGTAAAAACTTATGGTGGACATCTTGGAAAAGCATACAAGCCTCTAAATTTGAGCTTGAATATGCAGAAAAGCTGGAAATTGAGGACAGAAATATCATCTTTAAGACCAGATGTCTTGCTAAAAGTCAGCATGGGATACTAACTGAATGCAAATGGAGCAGAAGCAATGAGCCATATTTCTGAGATGACATAGGCAGCAGTCTGAGGTCTGATGGTCCTCCCTTGGGTGATCACATACTTCAGCCCTCTGGGAATTTAGATCAATCCAGAAATGAGGAAAGATAAACAGTCTTGAAATAGTGGTACACTTACCTCAAAGTGACTGAGATTGCAGTCATTCTTTTTCACAAAGATTACATAAATGTATGAAATTGTCTTTTTCTTTAGAATAAATTTACAACTCATAATTGCTTGTTTATATGATAGGTAAAGTTTTCACTTTTCATATGCATTATTAAACATTCTTCTATAAATATTGTTCTAATTTGCACAGTATTTAATAGTGATTTTTTACTGTATCTGGAGTGTGACTAATGAAAAACTTTGGAAATTAAATGAACATTGAATGCTATATCAGATCTTAAAGTTGCTTTAAGTCACTTGTTAGTAGATATAAATTATTTCCTTGAAGTAATTAGTTGTTAATTTGTTCTATTTATCAAATGGTACAAATTTCTTTTTGTATAATATTTAATATTGATTCTACTTTTAATATATTAAATATTTTTCCAGTCAATATATTACCTTTTAGTATGACGTATAACACTTATTGATTTGTATATATTGAACTATCTTTGTATTCCTGTAATGAATCATTCTTAGTCATAATGTATAAAATGTTTTTCTTGATTTACTGCTTTCTATTTGTCAGTACTTTATTGAGAATTTCTCACCTGTGTTCCTTAAAGTAATTTGTCTTTACTTCTCATTTTTTAGTAGGATCCTTCCTTGGTTTTGCTATTATAGTAATGATTACTTCCAGGAAAGACTCTGAGAGCATTGCTTCCGTTTCCATTTCAGTATAGAATTTGGGGAGCAGTGACATTTAGCCCTTCTTTAAATTTCTTGTAGAATTCAGGAGTGAACTTTCAGAACTGACTTTCTTTATTGATAGTATTTTTAAATTTTTTATTACCTCTTCAATTTCATTCAGTGACATTGGGTTATCCAGGATTTTTTATCTGCTTGAGTCAATTTGGTTATTAAGCTAGAAATCTATCCACTTTTTCTAAATTTTTCATTTTATTAGACTACATGTTTTCAAAATTGTAGTACTACTGATCTGAAATTCTTTAGGATCAATTGTGATTTCCCCTTTGTGTTCCTAATTGTGTAGATTTAGGTCTTGTCCTTCCTTGTTTTGATAAGGTTGGTTAAAGTTTTGTCTATTTTATTTAACATTTCTAAGAATCTGCTTTTCAATTCATTGATTGCATTGTTTTCTTAGTCTTGATTGCATTACTTTCTGCTCAGATTTTATAATTTCCTTCCACATATGAGCTTTGTGTTTAACTTTCTCTTCTTTTTCTGGAGCCTTGAGGTTCATTATAAGATTTTTGTAAATTTTTAAATTAATTAATTAATTTAAGGTTACTTTGTTTTTCTGATGTGAGAATTCACTGTAATGAATGTGTCACATGGGGCCACTTTCACTGCATCTGGTATTCCATGCTGACATTATCATTTAACATTAGAAACTAATTTTTTCCTTAATTTCATCTGAGTTCTATTGGTTTTTCAAGAGGGTATTATTTAACTTAGGTAGCTTTTGTGCTTTCTTTTTCTATTTATTTCCAATTTAATTATACTATGAGCTGGTAATATACATGGAATAATTTCAGCTGTGAACTTCAGAAATTCTTTTCATTGTCGTTTTTGGTCAGTGTGCTACCAGATTTACATCTCTCCCTGTTTCCTTCTTTCCTCCCTCCTTCTCTGCCTCCTTTCCTTCCTTTCCTTCCTTCCATCCTTCCTTCCTTGTTTTCCTTTCTTCTGTCTTCTCCGATCTCTCTATCTTTTCTTGTTTCTATTAAAGATAGAAACAACATCATTGTACTTCTGCATATTTTTCAACTGAGTATTTATTTAGAAGGAATTTAGAAGTCTGGTCGATTACTGATGGAAGTTTCTCAGTGATTCAAAGGAAAAGACTTTTTTTTTTTTTCATAAAGGTGTGCTCAATCAATTGGATATCCACTTTAAAAAAGCATTAATTCATAAAATATATAAAATATTAACTCACAATATTAAGATATTATAGACATGCACATTTTTAGGGAGGGGTGATTTATTTTTTCTTATAGTTTATGAGGTTCCAGTCCATGAACAGATGAGCCCAAAACAGAAACATTACAGAAGAGAGGCGTGCTAGTGCAGAGCTGTTCAAACCAGGGATCAGAGAGAGTCAAGGAAAGCCACAGAGGGAGGAAGGGGAAGGGGACAAGAAGCCTACTGTGCTAGTTAGTGTTTGCTTCCTAACAGTATATTCACATGTAAAGATATCAACAGGTTAATCAACTTATGAAGCTATTACCCTCATGACCTAATCATTTACCCGAATTCACCTCTGAATGCATGATGTTTTGTAGCAAAGTTTGATCTAAATCATGACCAAATGTATCAAAGAATATGAGAGCAAAGTAGACAAGGATTTTTTAAAAAGTTTAATGATAAAATCCCAAACAATAATTTAAAAAATCGTACAATGATGCTCCACAGAAGATGATACACAAATGACAAAAAAAGCACAAAATGTAGCACAATCACTTATGAGGGAAATTGAAAATCTAATTCTCAGAGGCTTAGCACTGCATATCAATTAAAGTGATTAAAATTAATTTAAAAACCTGCTACAGTAACTTTCGTTGTCACAGCTGTGGAGCAGTTGGAATTCTGAAATACTGCTTGTGGGAATGAGTATCAGTGATAAAGTACACTTGAAAATACTTGGCATTTTCTTACTAAATTAAACACGAGGACATTAAAATCTGATATTTGCAAACAATAATGAAAAAATATGTTAACAAAGTATGTGTGTGTTTGTGCGTCTGTGAAGATTTGGCTTAAAATTGTCCTTCATCTATAGAAGGTGGTTAGAACATGGATATGCAGACTTCACCAATGGATCAATGCATCGAGGAGACCGTCGTTGGAGGTACTGTCAGAAGACAGCACTTGGATGGTAAACGCAGGTTACCAAGGGCATGGATTTGGTCCTTCTGCTTATTCTGATTCTTCCTCTGCTTTGTGTTTCCTGGATGCACAGTTTTCTATCACATCTGTTTTGGAATGTTTCTGGCACAGAGCCGGCCAATCATGTATTGTAATCTCTAAAATCATGAGCCAAAATAAATCTTTTCTCCTTTGTGTTAGATATTTTGTTCCAGCAACAAAATGTCTGACTCATACAAGTATATATATTTCATACAAACTTCATTTCTAATAATCCCAATCTGGTAATAAAGTGTTCATCATTAAATGAATGGATTGCTAAAAATGATGGTTAAAAAAGTAGAAAGAAATACCAAGCATGGATCCATCTCAGAATGAATATTTTTTATTAGAAATAATATAGAAAAATTAATTTTTTAGGGAATAGGAGGATTCAAAGAAACTTTGAGTCTGATAGACATGGTACTATCTTTATTTGAGATATGATTTTATATATTATATCATACACACTAATACAATTTTATAATTTTTTCACTTAAATTGTACATTATTAAATTTTTAAAAAATTTAATCTTTTGGAGATTACTGAATAAATGAGAAAGATCTCTGATGTGATAGCAATTTGGTTATAATAGATTGAGGAAGTCAAGAATGTAATGGCAAATTTTTGTAAATTACTCAAACCAAATCATATTATAACAAACAAAGTAGTTCTTTCAGTGAGATGTGGGCCGGTATCAAGCTAGCTAATAAATATATAACTTGAGTTTCAAAAGGACAGGAAAGCAAACGCAGTGAATAATTCAGCAATGAAAAGAAATAAAACAAAAAAAATTTTTTTTAGTTACAAAGCATGGAAAAAGTAAAATTAATATTAAAATAAATATAATTAATTAATAGAGAAAGAAGCAATAGATTATCTATCTGGAGTGCTTTGCTATCATAAACTAACATCTCTCCAGTTGCATCTCCAGTGCAAGTACCTCAATGACTTTCTGGCCACCACTCCTTGCAAAGTTAGCAGTGTCTAGTTAGTTCATTGTAACCTTCAGCATTACAGTAATACACTATCACAGACCTTTAACAATAAATGGACTATCTCTATAATATCTGTCTGCCTCTACTATTATTAGAAATAACTTAGTTGTAGACTCTGTCTTACCTTACAATATTTATCTGCCATTTAATATTTAATACTGTGGAGGCATATGCTTCTCACTGCATGATTATTCTTTCACTGAAAGAAAGAAGACAGAAGATTTAAAAAAACAGAATGCAAAGAAGAAAAAATACTCAGAGCTCAGTATATAAAAGTTAAATAGATATGAGCAACTACTGTGACACAGTAAGGGAAATTTCTTATGCACATTTAATCAATAACTGTAATAGTTCCTTAAAATTGATTTAGGATACTTCTGTTACCAATCCATATTTTGTCTTTTAAAGAGCACAGCTTGTGAATCAAAACAAATAGGTTGCTTAATGTTGGTGTGTGTAACGTGTTTTTTGCTGGTGTGTTTATTGCCTTTTGTCCTGTCTGCAAAGTGAAATTGGTCATTATGGGCCTTTCATCTATTCTGTTAACTCTAATCTATTTCAAGGTTAGACTATTTCTTCTTCTCAATTTAAAATCATTGAAAAGCAATTGTTCCCAGGGCACCATGGTTCAGGTGGCACACATGATCTGCAGGGTACCCAGAATCCTCTGATGGGTGTCCACGGGGAAATGCAAGTTTTATGAAGTGAAATGGTCACGTGGTGCTTTTCTCTTTTGGGATGAGAATGCAATACAAATGGATTTTATCATCTCTTAAAGAATTTCCACATCATGTCTTTATGAAAGCTCCACAATATATAAAAATGTTTATATAAGGTTCTACTTCTGTATATTGAGCATTGCTTTTAAATAAAATAAATCACTGTCTCACATCTTGGACACACATGAATGAGATGCATGGCTCATACAACTGTAAAAAGAAAGAGCCTGTTCTGTTGATATGGGTGTTAAGCATCAGGTTGGATGAACTACAGGTTATTGAATTCCTGAAAATTTTACAAATATGTATATGAGAATCAGAAATCCACAGGATCTTGGAAAATTTGAAGAATATTGTCAAATAATTACCATGGTCATTTTTAAAGACTAGTAGTACCATGTAATCTATAGTAAGTGGAATCTTAAAGTTCTTTTACAGTCTAGAGAAACATGTTGACAACACATTTTTTCCTCAGCATGATGTTTGTGGCATATATGCTTATGCTCTCGGAGTTTCCATGGAGACTGGGCATTATGGTTTATTTTTGCTTTGTTTTTCCACTCACATTTTCCTTTTCATAGTGTTAGCTGTTTCAGGGAGCAAATTTATGAATGTTCTTCATACGTGTAATCCTGGATTTGAAATTATCTATTTTCTCATTATTTTTCAAGTGCTCAAAATTTTGAATATATCTATAAATGTATTGATGTTATACACATTTAAAGGAATATAATTTCTTAAATATTCAATAATTCCAGGTGTTTACTCAAAAGATAATTCTTAGAAAAAGGTTAGAATTGTTTATCTAGTTCTCCAATTTAATATTAGACTACTGACATATAGATAGTTAAAATCACTTGAGTTACATCTGACACAGATTGCAGGAGTCCTGGGAATTGCTAATTCCATGGAGTGACTTCTGGTTTCTCACATTTGTTTGTTTTCCTATAGCTTTTTGATTTGGAGAAGATTCTGTCTCTGCTGTCCCATTCGCAGAGTCTTTTGAATGATAGAAAACACATTTTAAGCTATGGGTGAACTCAAGCCTCTGTAGAGCTGAGAAATTTGCTGGTGCACACTGTGATTCCCTCTGTAGCAGCTGCCGCAGGGAGAACACCTGCTCCATCTGTGCTTGGCGCTCTCTCCCACCTCCAGAGGTAGTTTTAGCTCAGCTACAAGGGTCTGATTTTAGAGCACCCTGTAGTGTCATGCAGCAGTTTATTTTCCTCGTAAAGAGAAGTCCCTTTTTGAAGTCATCAGAGGTGGAAAGAATGTGCTTTAAAATTATGTGAGCACCTATTTTTATGTTCTCTTTTATGAAGTTGTGACAGCAGTCTACTGTTTATTCTTTCCATCACTGGATGTGAAAATGCAATTCATTTTCTTCTTCCTCTGGAAGTACACACTGGCCATCAGACACCTATTACGATCTCGCAATTCTGAGTTTTAAATTACCTCAGAATAACACAGCCTATTTTTCTGTTCGACATAGCATCATCCTCATAATCACTGTATTGTGAAAGAAAAATGCATTAAGTATAATGTAGTCCAAATAGAGTAGGTGCTTTCTGCATTTTGAGAACTTGAATTTTGATATATGTGTTGGAGGTTTTTGTTTTTTGTTTGTTTGTTTGTTTTTTGGTACCAAAGATTGAACTCATGACCTCTCACCTGCCAGGCAGGTGCTTAAGCTACTGAGCTAAATCTCTGGCTTAATATATGTTATTAAGGAAATTAAAAAGCATTACAACACAGGTTCATCCAACTTGCTGTGAAGTAGCTTGATGAAAATGTTACTTTCTATAAATAATTGGGAAAATTGGAGAGGAACAAATTTAGTTAAAGGGATATCTTTCTGATTTAGCATTTGATGTAGAGGCTGCCTTCTTATTTGCTTAAAGCAGATAATAATCAACATTTTGATTTATTTAAATGGGATTAGCCAATATAAGTATTTACTTTGTACCAATATTTTTTCTAAATTTACCATAATCATTATTATTTTTCATTAGCACAGTTAAGGTTGCCCTTTCAGTTCATCAATGTATATTTAGATTTTTTAAAGCCAATAATGGAATTGTACAGAGGGACATATGGCTTACACTGGAGGCCCACATGGATCATTATGTAAGTTTTCTTTTTTTATAATCTCAGTCTTGAAATGTAAAATCCCTTGGTGACCTGCAAAATCATGGAAATGGAAGAAATTTTCATCACACTTAAGAATTCAACTGTGGAAAACTATAATCAGAAATATCTTGCTGAGTATTGTCATCCTGGGACAGCTTCTATCTATATTCTCTGTTCTGGAGAATAGGAAAAAGAGAACATGGCCCCCTGCATGACGGTCTTCTTGGGTGTTCTTAACACATAAGGTAGGCTCTACATAAGGGCCATATCTCAGTAATAGACTGTTAGGCGTATGTCCCTTCACAAGTTTATGTGTGCCATCAAATAATATTCTATGTTCTAAAATCATGATTTCTTAATTTTTAGAAAATAGAAAACATCTGGAAAGTGATAACTACAGAAGCACAGACTTTTTTTTTTCCCTAGGATGAGGAGCCTCCCCTTTCATCTTGCAGAAATAAATTCTGACTACTAGAGGAAGCAGGTATTTGAAGGAAGTGCACTTTTATTCCTTGTTTAGGACTGTAATTGTGCAGTGATATTTGTAGTTTATATTGGCAGCTAGTATGGAACAGCATCTAGAGATCTCTAGAATTATACCTATACTGTTTTCATATTCATAATGAATTTTCTGAAAATCTTCAAGAGTTTTAAGTGTTTATTGCATCTTTCTGTCAATTTATCATGAGTGTTCTACCGCAAAACAGTTATCTGAAAGACTCCAAATTGGAATTCCCTAATCAAGAAAATGAAATCTCTTCTTTTTTATATATATAATTCTTCATATATATATATATATATATATATATATATATATATATATATCAGTTTATGCACAAATAAAACAATCAGGATAATGTAAGGCAGCAGTCTCTAAAACTGGAAAAAGCAATTTAGAAAGAGGGGATATAGAAGCTCATTGAACATAGCAATAGATAAATCAGCAATCAAAAGATAAAGCTTAGAGGAAACACATACAGGAGTCACGCAAAACAGCCAAAGTTGATTCTTGTAGGAGTAAACCTTAAAGCAATTCACCCAACACTACTATATAGAGTTTAATATTCTCAATATATTTTTAAATACATAAAATATGCAATACAAATAGTAATATTTCAATTTTTATGCTCATTAAATGCAAAGCATAACTTTATAGAAATATATATTAATATTTAAAAGGTGTGAATACAGTAAAAGTTTTCTTGGTTTCAAGTGATGTTTAAAAATATGTGTTGTGGTCAGGGGTTGTACACAGAGAACAATTCAAATCAGGACATGGAGTTTATAATATTTTTATAATGGTCACCGGAAGTTAACACAGGAGAATGCAGGCAATCCATCCACAACACCAATGACATAAGATTATTTAGTCAAGAGTCTACACCCCATGGCAATGTCCCACATGAGTCCAGATAAAAACCCAGAGCTCAGGACAATGCCTCCACGAGTCCAACTGGAAATCCAGGGCCCACAAGGACTCAGGCCAGTCTCTTTTATGGATTCATGCTGGGAAGACCCAAGGGTCAGCGGTGGAAGCCAGAAAGTCCATGCCAGCAGGATGAAGGAGCTGTGCTAGTGGGATGAGGGTTCTACACTGGAGCTGAGAAGTCACACTCACAACAAAGAGCGGGGCTGTCCTGAAAGGAACCACAGCTGTCCTCAGCGACATGGAGGCCACGAGCTCCTCCGACGACAAGCACAGTCGGGAACGTGCCAGGAAGCAGCGTGAGGAGTTCACCCTGGAGACCAGGCAACACACGTCTTCCCCTCCGGAGCCAGGAAGCAATGCTCGATGTGAAGACCAAAGCTTCTCCAGGAGAACCAACAGCTCAGACAGCAACTTGTAGGAGAACTAACAATGCCTCAATCCCCCCTAAAACCTCTCTTCTTCTCCACCTATTTATCCTGGCAACCCTCCTCAGGTGGAGCATCTTCTCTCGATGCATGCTGATGTAATCCAGCTGGCGTTAAGTTGACCACTAGTTCAAACCATAACAATATGAATAGGTAAAACTGTTTTTGGTTTCATGTAATAAATTTTAGTTATTTGGAATATGTGCAAACAACTCATTATCCATAGACTTAAATATCTAAGATGGGAAAAGAAAAGATTTTAAGAGAAAGATAAACTACCATTAATTCACTAATGCATGCTTTGAGACAGTTGTGTCAATTTTTGTACCTCTTTGATTTGTTTGAAATCAATAATGTAGAAAAAATATCTCTATACTATTTAATAAATCTGTGTTTAAATAGTAGGGTGATTAATTCATACAATACTTCACTTAAACCTGAGAGATAAATTCCGGTTTATACTTTTTTGCCCAATAAGATGAATATAGTTATTAACAATGCATTCTGTATCTCAAAGCAAATAAGAAAGAATTTAGAATTTATTCACCAGAGAAATACAAATGTTTAATAGATACACTAGTGTCTCTGATTTAATCATTAGTATACATGAATTAAAATATCATCTTCACGCTACAAGTATATATGTAGAAACACTTGTCAAGCAAAATAAATCAATGAAATTTAAAATATATGAAACTTTGAAAAAAAGTGATGACTACTTAAAACATAGTACTGATTTTTGCTCATTTAATGCCATGAGTTTTATTGTTTTAGTTATTAGCATCATTGCTGGAATTTAATGCTCATTACCAACATTTAGAATTGTGTTAATCATTTAAATTTACATAGGATAAAATATTTGGATGGCCCACTGAATAATCAAACAGAAGTGAAAAGTAAGTACAGATTCAATTACTCCAATTATTATGATTAAATAATATAAGCTTTGATAATTATGCATTCAAAACCAATCATATACAAATAATCTAACTTATTAGAGTATTACTAATAAATGCAAAAAGTAGAGATATTGGCTGCTCATGGCTTTGTAACCCATGCTTTTGAACCCATAGCAGGAACACTATTGTCTTGACTCCATCCTTATTCTTTGAGAAAAGGATAAACACAAATTGAGTGAGTGTTAGTAAAAGGATTTTAATAATGAGTAATCTCTCCAATATAGAGAGTTATCCTAGAAAAGTGCAAAGTTTGAACAATAAAACCAGAACTATATATTAGTGTAGTGCTATCTCATGACCAAGATTCTGTTAGTGCTAAAGATTTTCTTCCAATTGTATTGGGACAATTGTTCTGTTCATTACAAGTGATGTATCTGAGATGAGCTACAGACACAAAAATAGCACCTTCTATTCAACTTTACTTTGCTAAAGGCATATTTGATTATAATGGTCATAATTTTTAAAAAAAATTATAGCGATTAAAATCATTGTCTTATTCACTGATCAAGTATACACTAATGTTATTACTGTTTGTGGTACTGTAAATATTCTGTTAAAAAGAAATTTAAATTGAAAAATAAAAACAATTACAAAAAAAGTATATCATTACTATCAGCAGAGTCGCAGTAGGGCAAAACTATTTTATTTAAAAAAAAACATTATGAAAGAATTTCACAATTCTTTCATAAACCCTATTGCAAGCGCTCTTGCTTTGTTTTACACATTCACACACACACACACACACACACACACACACACACACACATCAGAGAGAGAGAGAGAGAGAGAGAGAGAGAGAGAGAGAGAGAGACATTGTATTTTTCCAATTTGCCAAGTTTGATATGTAAATGTTGTATGTCTTTAGTTTGAATTGTTGTATTGTTTTGGTTTGTTTGGCTTTGTTTCATTTGGTGTTTGTTTCTTACTGTAACATGAAGAATGGGTGAAGAATTTATGGTAGATATATCCGTGTATCCTCACTTTTCATATCAAAAATCTGCTTTTGAAAGTAGAATAATTGATTCAGAGAGGTGCTGGCACATGTCAATGTTTTGTCTTAAAATTCCTGATCAATGTTTGTTAGAAAGGTTAACACCTCCAAATAACTGTCAGTGTGTGTATTTAAAATTCTATCAAGTTTTGTTGTCAAGAGACACAAGTTTTCATTGGGAAATTTCAGATATTCCATTTTTAAACAAATAATTTTATGTTAATAGTGAGATAAGAGTGAAAACTTCAAACACACAGTTTTCTGTCTTGTGAATATCGAAGAAAAATGTCCTCTAAGGATGCGTGTTTGAAAGTAATGGAAACAGACCCTGTGGTAAACACTTTGCAAATTCCAGGGGGGGGGGGGGAATCTAACTTTGCAAAGTGCTAAAGTGCACGTTACATATTGAGTTCTGTTAAAATATTAAGCATAAATTTATACTGGTATTACACATAGGATTTGAAAACTTGTGCTTCTTAAATCCAAAGGGATATTCCAGTGAAGGAAGGGTATGTAAAAACTTCAGAAACAAGATATTTTCTGTACTCTTCTATTCACCATTATTTTTTATAATGTACTCTATGTTAAAATATTTATAACACCAAAACAAAAAAAAAAAAAAGAAAGAAAGAAAAGGCTACCTCTATTCTTACATGATCCAGAAATACCTTCATTAATCTTTTGGAAAACAAAGATTTTTTTTTCCACATTTTCTTTCATGTATCATTTATGTTTCAAAATTAAACGTAATTTTTAGGAATGTAAAAGCATAATAAAATTTCTGTAAATATTCGGTATTTTTGAGAATTATTGAACAGGTTTTTTTTTTTTTTTTTTTTTTTTAATTTTGAAAACTACCCTTCTGTTATATTTGGATACTTAGATTCTTCCCACTGCTTTGTTCCTACAAAGAACACTATAGTGATGATTATCCCTGAGGATATATTTGTGCCCACAATATTTCTGGAATTGTATTTAGCAATTTAAATGATGAAATTATCATTATACATCTGACCTTTGACTAATATATCATGGTGCAGTATTTTGGTATAGTTATCTTCATAGAGTATGAAAAATAATTTTATTTTACTTTTTAAAAATATATACTTTTGCTAAATGTAGTAAGTTATAAAAAACTCATTCTGACTTAAAAGGTGTGTAACATTATAGAAAATTGCTTTATGGTTCTATGATAGATTACTCTCCTATCACCTGCAAAGAAGAGTGGACAAACCATGGTCCTTTCTGGATCCATGTCCTCAGAGAAAAGGCTGTCTGGTAGTATTCATGTTTGGGAAAACAAGCAAACAAAATGATAGCAAAATATCTGTCCTGCTCACTTAGGCATTGCATAAGAAAGATTTTTTTTTTCTTTGAAATACATTGTCATGCCATTATACAAAACAAATGAAAAAATCACAAGCAACTCATGACTTTTGGTTTTATGGGTCACAGTCTTGACTAGATATTACCAAGTTTTGGATTAAAAGGTTCATTTTTTTTTATCAAAGAGAAGCTTTGGTGTTTGGAACATGCCAACATTTCTGAGTGAATAAACTTTAAAGCAATAGATACTTCCAAGCACTAAGTGGTTTTTAAATTTGTTTTATTTTTTTTTTTTTTTGTAGGAAGTGTAACATTTCATTCACTGAATATTAACCTTACAATGTTGAAATGCATGGATCCATATTACATTTTGTACTCAGAAAAAATGGTTGTTTCCTGAAACTTTGGAAATATATGTATGTGCACACCCAGTGATATGAAGAGTTTAAATAATCTAATAATACCAGTCAAAATAATAAAACACTAAGAATACTATTTTGTAAAAATTATTCACAGCTAATATGGAAATGTTTCACCAAAAACAAAATTCTTTATAATCAAAATAATAAAATTGAAGAAATAATAGTAATAAAACCCAAAGAAACCGTCCATGTGTTAGCTCCAGGACTTGAGAATGGCAGGACCAAGAGCCAGGTGATAGAATCACACATACAGAGATCCTGAGGCTTCTTACCCTCAAGTAACATTATAGTAGATTTGAACAAGTGTAGAATTATTGTGCAAAACATCGTGTTGTGTGTTAGAAAATCAGCTTTACATTTATAGAATAGACTGAGGGCAGGCTTTAACTAGGGTTACACTGATTCTATAGATAAGTTTGGAAGAACCAGAGTCTGACAATATTGTCTTCTTATTCATTAAAAGGCAACATTTCTCCATTCTTTATACTTCTTTTTCTAAAACTTTACAAAAATCAATTAAATATATATAAGTGAACTCAGTTGTGGAGTCCTTCTCTGACACGTTAGGCACTTTTTATTCTACCCTTGGGCCAGTACTATACTGTCTTAATTATTAAAAATTTGTAAATGTCTTATAAACATTATATGCGTATTAATCAACAAGATACATGATATCCTAGATCACATGCACAATATGATTTTAAATGAACGTATCCATTTCCTCATATGCAAACATATCTGTTAACTATGGAATCTACATTAGGATTGTATTAGGTTGGTAGGTTAATTTAAGGAATGAATTGTGTAGCTTACTATGGTGGATGCTTCAATTTATAAAACTGATATGTTATCTTATTTCTTAAAATTTATATTTTACTTCAAAAACATTTAGGAAGAAGTGCTATTTTCTTTGAGATATTTGATATGTTTGATACTGTTGGACGTGGTACTGTTCCTTAGTATCTTAAATTTCTATCAGTATATACTTATACATAAGTATATAATTGAATGTCCCATGTCATCTTGTGTCCAAATCCATTTTGAAATCTCCATGTATTTTCAACAAATTATTTTAGGATTCTTTCATTTGTGGAAACCTAAACAATATGAAAAAAGGGCATGAAATGAGAAATGCAGATTTTAGAGTGAAAATTGTCATGATTTCAGCATTGATTATGATGTTGCCTTGAGATTTTTTATATGTACTTCTTGAGTTACATTTAATTTTCAGTTAGCTAAATTCATTTTTAAAGTTTCTAATGCACTTTTACAAATATAACAAACTTTGCTATTTTAGTTTTGACTACTGTTTTTTACTCAAATACTACAGATTATAGTACTGCTCATTAAGGATAACCTGACAAAACATTCTGAACGTTTTCACGATAAAAATATAAATCATATGAGAGAAGACAGATATCCTCAAAATTGTTTGAATCCTCCATAGTTTAAAATACCACATAGTACTCCATAAGTATGTAAAGTTTTAATACTTTGCATGTCATTTGTATTTAAAGAATCATAAAACTAAATACCAAATGTATTCATCTATTGAAATGATTCTTAAATTTTTTTGTTTTCTGTAGTAATTAATATTTACTGGTTTAATTTATTCAACCAGTTTTGGATTTAAGAAATTAACTTTTACTTGATATATTGTCAAAATTGCTAGATTTCTTTTAAAATATATTACTTAGGGATTTTGCATGTACATTCATGCGGAAGTCTAATTAATTTATACTTGAGACAAAATCTTGCTATGCAGTTCAGGATGGCCTCAAACTCACAGAAATCCTCCTGCCTCAGCCTACTGAGTTAGGGATTACAGGAGACTGTGAAAGTGTTTTATGGAACATTTTTTTGTTTTTGTTTTTCAGGTTTATCATATCATTTTGATATTATGAATTAAATTGTCTCATTTTACTGAAACCTTATTCAGAATTGTCCACCTTAATTTTTTTTGAATTATGTGTGGAAAACCATCTGATTTTTGAGTTTACTATTTTCCAAAAAATGTTTTAAGTATTTTAAGTTACAAATTCAGTAGTTTCATTACACAATTGTATTGATTACATACTTTCTTTCATGATATCATTTAAAATCACATTTTTCTCAGATATTTTACGTACATTTTCTATTATTTAATGTGTATAATCACATCACAATATACCTATGAGTATACTAAATGCAATACTTTCAATTAAAAATAAAATATAACAAAATATTATCTTTGTCACTTTTATAATGTTTAGTTCTATGGTGATGCTCTGTTTACATCTCCAACTTTGTTTTTTCTATTTTATCTTTGTATATCTTCACAAGCGTTAGCAGAGATTAAATAATTTTGTATTCTCAAAAATAACCATTATTATGAACTGAACTTTACCTATTACTGTGTGGAACCAGTATATTCAGAGGTCTCACAATTGAGATAGAGTGGGGTTAAAGTACACATGGTGATTCAATAAAAATATCTAATTTGTGGAATAGTGATTGCTAAAAAAGACAGCTAGACTTATTTTATTAATCAAGTTACTTATTTACTTGTGTTTTGTACTGGGATTTGGTCCCACGACTTTCACAATGAAATAAATAACTCACTTAATTTTATTTTTTGAGTCAGTCAATTGTCCAGGCTGAACTCAAAGTTGCATTGTTCATGTCTCAGCCTCAGAGTGCTGTGGATTGCTGTGATAGTGGGAATGCACCACCATGCCAAGCTTGTTATACTCATTTTAATAATAAAATGTAAGAAAGTGGACAGCTCTTTATTCATTTAGCTACAGTAACATGCTTCATTGAAATATTCTGTCTTTTATTAGGACATTGTTTTAACTGAAGTATATATTCATATTGATATAGTAATAAAATATTCATTTGAATTAATATTTACCAATGTATACTTGTTGGGATAATTTTCAATAGAAGTGTTATTGTGGGGATATTTTATAATAAAGATGTTACAAATATCATATTAATTTGTTTTGCCTGGTACATAAGATTGGCATTGCTTAGTTGATAAAATACACCAATTATTTCTGTGTATCGCTCTTTGGAACTAAGTGGCAACTATTTTTTTGTCTACTCAACAAATAGTTATACAAATATTTATTAATTATTCAATACCTTTTTATCAACAAGTTATTCAAAGTATTGAGTTATAATTATTAAAGTACTATTTGATTTTAAATATTTTATATGATTGATAGTACATTCAGTCATGCATTCATTTTCTTTTTGCTGCTTTCAATAAATTGAAATAACTATTAATATTCCACTAAACAATTTGAAGATGTAATATCTATCACTTGATTTTCTATCCAGCCTTCTCCTTTCTCTACAAGAATCTTGCATATGTTCATGCTCATATAAAAGATATTAGCAATTTTCTTACAGAACCTAGCTCTCCATGTCACAATTGGTTGGACGAATTGTAGAAACTTGTTCAAATTACTCATTCTGTCTCTGATACTAGATATTCCAAACTGAAAAGACTGAAATACACCAATGACTAAGTTTTCCCTATGTTTCAGAGACTAACAGAGCATGTAGAGAGAGAAAACACTGATAATATTCTAATCTTTTCATGTATCACTTACAATGCAATCTTATACTACTTCAGATTTTATTACTAAACTAGTAAATCCCTGAATCTTTCTTTTTTCCTAACTTGAAGTTATAATTTCTCACTACATGAGCCAGAAAAAAACGTCCATTTAAGAATTTCTGTATACTAGTTTACTAAAGTTCTAAACTTAAATACATTGTTGATAACACATTTAAATTATCATATTCAAAAGTCAAATGTCTCACAAAATACCTTTAATAATCCAATTTTTATCAATTATGCATAGGTAACTCTTTTCCTTAGGTAATTTTCACCTCATATCATGTTAATTTTTTCAATTTTATTTTTCTAAATCAAGTAGTTCAACAAAACCACTTTTGCCCAATATTGAGAAAAATGCTATAAACCCACAAACCGTTCTTCAGAGAGAAATAGGTTTTATGCATTTAATAACTGCAAGACTAGAGAAAGTCTTTTGTCCCACAAATGTTTTAACTTTCTCTCCTGATTTAAACATGGAACATGAATGTTGACATTCTGTATGAAAATGGATGGTGGGCAAAGATGAGAATTGATGGTGGTTTGCTAGTACAGATATATTCATTGCAGCTAAATAGAGAAGTACAAAGACCATAAAACTATGCTATGGTGACGGACATTTATACTTTTTGTTTAAAAAAAAGGAATATTTAAGAGATTCTGAAATTCAAGGATGCCATTCAATAGAATTCCTCTACTTTATTATCTCCTTCATGCTCTATATATAAATATTTTAATCCAAAATGTTTTCACATGCTCTATTGAATGAAAAAATAGATATGCACAAATTGATTGGCATTATGGTAAATCCTAATAATAACATATTTTGAAAATTATTAATTTTTTTACAAATTCTCTTAATTTTCACAATTGTTCTTCTTAATAAGAACTATTAAGATAGTGACTATCTAGAAAGAAAAAATAATTGGCCTATCATTGTTTGTTCTCTATTAGCAGGTTCTAAATACCCTGTAATTCTTGCATTCCCTTGAAAGGCTTCACACTGTCTAGATACGCTTGATATTATAGCACACGAAGATACACTCAAATATTTTAATGAAAGAGGCACCGTGGTGACTACTATTATGTTAGATTACCTGGTGGTGAAACAGAATGATGCTTGAATTGCTCAGTTCTGCCCTGAGTTATTCTATTACAATATCCTCTCTTATCTCAATCTTCCCCCTATTTTTAAATTAATCTATTTTCTCTCATTTTTTTTAATTAAGGAAAAACTAGATTAAAGAATAACGGGACATATAATAGTAACTTTTTTGTTGTCCTATTAACCTGACTTGAACCCCAGTATTGCTCTCCCCATCTTGTTCTGTCTGATTATTATATATTCTATTTTGTTTGATAGTATCAAGTTTGAGGGTACAGGCAATCACTTTGAAGGCAATAAGATATACTATGATGCCCAATATGGATTGACTATCACTTTTTTTTTTTTGAGGTCCTGTAAGGTCCTCAGTGTAGATTTTATTGGTTTTGTTCCGTATTGTTTTGATCAATTCTATTATACCTGATAATATAGACAACTCAATTTGAAAATAGCAAGAGGCACAATGGTAACCACTTTTGATCATCTGGTATTCTACTTTTGCATCACGTGTTATGCCCACCCTTCTGTTCTAACTGACTTTGTTTTGCTTACTCACATTTGTTTTTATTCTCTTCAAAAAAGTAATAAGAACTGTGAGAGTAATAAAACCCTAAAAGTCTCATTGTGACTGTAAAAAAGAGAGGAAAATAAGGATATAACTGCAGGTATGTTCGAGAGTGTAGGACGGAAAACCATATAACTGAGTTTTTGTTGGGTCATTGAACAGAACTGTCTCCAATTCCACTGTATGAATGTTCACTTTATGTGCTTTAATTTAGTGATATGGACAACTGCTTCTGGGAAGATAATGTGTAGCCTGTTAACTGGTGATTTCGTACTGTATATATTTTTTCTAGAAATACTGTGTTATTTGTACCCTTTTACTGCATTGTTTTTTTTTATGTCCTTTCTTTTTTTTTTCTTTTTTTCTTCTCTCTTTAAATAAAAAAAAGAAAGTAGTTAATTATACCTGTTCATATGCTATAGTCTTATATGAAAGAAAACACTTAGAGCTCCACTGAAAACTTACTGAAAACTGATAAAGAAATGCATTAATGTTAGGCTACAGAAATCAGTAGTTGACAGAAAAATAAATAAAAAAAGAAATCATATATATAATAGGCTTAAAAATAATTTGGAGTAAATTTATAATGGAGTTAGACAATCTCCCCAATGAAAATGTTACTGAAAGAAACTGAAAAAGATGCATAAACATAAGATGTAACATGTTTATGAATAGAAAAAAAAATATTTTTGAAAATGTCCATGTTTATAGCAATGCAGTTTGTAACAGCTAAATTGTGTAACCAACCCAAATGTCCATGAACTGAGGAATGGATAAAGAAGTTGTGGTTTTTCAAACACACACACACACACACACACACACACACACACACACACACACACAAACACACACACACACACAAAGAACTCAGGTAAATGGAAGGGTAATTTTGTGGCATCTAAGTAAAAGTATCCAACTTTAGACCACATTGTTAAGGGAAATAAATCTGTCTCACACATGTAAAAATCATATTGTCTCCCTGGTGTGAGAAACAAGGAGTAAATAAGGAAAAAAATGTACAATAAAATTGTGAAATGGGAGGAAACTGTTCAAAAGGAGAGATCTAGTGTGGGGAAGGAAGCAAAGAGAAAGAGGGGAAAACTACTTAAAAAAGGATAAAATGGAAGCAAAGCTGTGTAAATGGAGAGGAAAAGATGAGCTGAAGGGTGAAGATGGGATTGGAAAAAACAGAGAAATCTAAATATACCATGTACAGATACAATTTCCCTGTGATGAATAAGAGCATTTTTATATCTAAAATGTATCAATAAATTTAATGTTAAAGAAAATAAGTAAATTTACCTACTGATAAAGAAGTCTGTATTATCTAAAGTCATCTAGTAACTAAATTAAACACTTATAAAACTGTCATTCTGCATAGACCTAGAAAAAAACCTGTTCTACAGTTTATATGAATTCACAAAAGACCTCATACACTGCAAGAAATTCTGATTAAAAATAATCAATATGGAAGTATCAGATTACCTGAATTCAAAATATACTAAAATCCTATATTAACCATAAAAGCATGATAATGGGATAAAATAAGACATATAGTAAAAGAACAGATTGTAGAACCTAGAAATAACCATGTGTACCTACAGTAAATTGATGTTAAATAAACATATCAATAATATGAACTGCTGTCAATCCATCACCTTCGGTAAGTGATGCCTGCAAACCTGGATATCAGTGGGGATCAGGGTGTAATTTGAACCATACCTCTCATGTTCAGAAATCAATGTAAAATGTATGAAAGACTTAAAAGTAACATCAGAAGCTGTAACCTACTATACAGAAATGCTTGAAAATAATGATCCAGGGGAAAAGATTTTGAATAACAACTCAAAAGCATAGCAAAACCATAACAATGAGATTATGTCAAGTTAAAAAGCTTCTGTATAAAAAGGAAACAATTGACAGAATGAAGAGACAATCTTTACCATACGGGAAAGTATTTTTAAACTATATCTCCAATGATGAAACAAATATGCAGAAGATACAAGGAGTTCAACATCAATCAAGCAAATCATCTGATTAAAATGAATAAATGAGCTGGAGAGAGATTATTCAAGAAGTTCAAAGTACAGAAGAATATCATCTGACACTGTTAGCCCTTTATCAAATAACGCCCACACGTGGATAAGAACATAGAGAAAGTAACATGCTTCTATGCCATTGGTGGGAGTGTACTTTTGTAGAATCATTGTGGGAAACAGCGTAGAATAGCCTCAAAATTAAAAACTGATCTATCGTGTGATCCTACAATCCCATGACTGGGTACAAATTCAATGCAAAAAAAGAAACCTGTATATGCAAGAAATAGCTGCCCTCCCATATTTTATTGTGCCACTGTTCATGATAAACAAGATGTGACTCTTCCCAAATGTCCATCCATTGATAAGTGGGAACAGAAATTATGGCAAATATACACTATAACATATTATTTTTTCATAAAATTTTAAATCTTTTCACATGTGGTGACAGGGATGAGACTGGGATCTTGTGTTAAATGACACAAATCAAGTATAAAAAGACAGATATTACATTTTCTCATTCATGTATATAGAATTTTAAAAAGTTAACCTTACAGAAGGACAGGGAAATCTATTTATTAGAGAATGGAAAGGATGGAAGAAAAAAGAAATATGATTAAGTAGGCTGGTAATTGCGAGCATTAATGTTTGGTGTGAGGATGCATTCTAGTAGAGTAGAGTAAACTCTAGCACAGTAGAGTTTACATTTAAATGTCTATCTAAATTTAATGTCTGTCTATATACTTGAATAGCTCATAGGAGGATTTCATATATTTCTACTAGAAATATGTGCTGAAATTGAGGGTAATGAACATGGTAATCATCCCGATTAGATCATTATATGTTACATACATGTATTGAACTATCACGTTTATCTCTATAAATACATACAACTACTCTGTGTCAACTAAAATTAATTTCTAGTTTTGGAACCTTAGATTGTTTCCATAGATCATGGTGTTGAATTTTTCAACCATTCATTTAGCTGTTTTAATGACTTCATATAAATGTAGGGAAGGTCAGAAGATTATATTCTTGATTGATGATATTAAAAATAAAATCTTCATGACATGCAAAGATTTAAACTATAGTATGATTTTAGAAATATTGGATGGATGAAGCCCAATAACACAATATTTTAGGGTAGGAAAAGGATATGGACAGTGTTTCAGCCAATGCTGAACAGGTATATCTTATAAATAACAAAATAATTTCCAAGTAATAAGAAATGCAAATGATAGGGAATCATAGATCAATTTAGCTAAGCATTTCTGTACAGTTTAATTTGTCCAGTCCTACACTTTTTCACCTTCAGAATAAATCTTGCGTGTTCATCGATTTAACTTAGTGGTACAAAACAAAAATTATATACATACAATTTAGTAATTATAAACACAAAGCAATACAGAGCAAAATGATGTCCAAGAGTTAATTAGAAAATGTTTTCTTATTTTATATTCTGGAGCTAAGTAATGAACAATTTCTAACAATCAGTTTATCTAAACAACAATTCAATGACCGTTAAGTGAATTATGTCAATGTGTTTGTTACAATCTTTTGTTTCTGTGCAGTGGTTTAAGAACACAGCAATGGATACATAAAACCGCTTACAATCCTGTATGTTCCCACAGAAGAATTACCTAGAGCAGGTTGAACACAAATCAATTAATGCTGTTTTTTTTTGTTTTTTTTTTTTTTTTTTTGTCTTTTTCATTTTTATCGGTACCAGGGACCGAACTCACCACTCCCTGCTTGCAAGGCAGGCGCTTATGCCGCTGAGCTAAATCCCCAGCCCCTTGGCTGCTTTTTCTTGTACACTTTTCCCTTATAGTTCACAATGGAATCAAATTCTGCCAATAGGTGACAGCACTCAGAACTCCTTGAATCCTCAAATCCTCAAATTCATTTCTAAACATCACTGGGATTGCACTGAGGCACATGCTTGGAAGCTAGGCAAAAAATCAGAGTGATGCAAAGGAAAACTTATTCAACTGTCAACCTCCAAGATAAAATTGTTCTACATATTTTATTTTGGAAATGTGAGAAGAACAAAATTGTTGAAGTTAGTCTTTGAAGTACAGAAGATTTCAGATTTTCTGTCAAGGGATGGAAGACATCTAACAGAACTTTTACATATTCCCCATGCTTTTGGAATCAATTTGAGGGTGGGCAGTTCAGGAGTTTTAAAAATTATCTATCAGGAGTGAAATAATCACTATTCTTTCCACTACCCACACTTATGACTTGTTATAAGTAGAGAAAAAAAAAAACAGTAATATTTAGATCTGTTTATTTCTTTAGAATAAATTTCAATATATGCATTATGAATTGTTTCACAGATTACATCGAGAGCACTTGGATTTAAGTTTATATTATATATTCATAGCTTTTTGGTGGCAGCCAGAGGTCATGAGTCTTAGGCCTGCTTGATGAGCCTATTGGAAAAGGGATGCAATTTGTATCACAGATGCCCTTAAGAGAGTTTCCAGCTGTGTATGCTGCTTTCAAACGATGCAAAATTAAATTTAAACCTAATGACTTCTGGTGGAGTCAGTGAGAATTAGTCTTCAACTCTATGGTTGCTACAGGATAAAGTGACTTACTGAAACAATCTTACAATATTTGTGTAAAGATGGGGAATTGGGGAAATGAGCCTAAGGGTTTATGATATTTTTAAACACTAAATCTATAAAATTTTCTGAACAAGAAACAGAAATTCCTTTACATTGTGGAGCCATGGAAAATAATCATTTAATAAAGATACTCTGAATCTTAGCAATAGAAGATTCCTGTGAGAGGATCATCTCCTAGAATTCTTAAATTAGGAGTTTTCTGAATTATCTAACTTAAGAGTTTTCACTTAAACGTAGTCCTACTCTAAATATAACCTTAGAGAAGGAGATTTCTTTGTGGTTTCACCCATACAGACTTTATAGATTGTTTTTTCCATTTGCTAGCGCTCCAATTGCAGATGTCTCCTACTGGAGGACAAGTAGCTGTTGTGGAAATTAACATGGCATTATCATTGTTCCACAACACACTAGACATTCTTGGTAATTGTTCAGAATTTGTGATCACAATAACTCTAAGGACTTTTTATGAAGAGTTCCAGTGGAACAAGGAATAGGGAAGTGAAGACAATAAATAAAATAGCTTGACCTTTTATTTTAGAATTCTAGTAATTAGCCCAATAATTATGAAAACGTTATTGATTGAAATTGAAGTAAGTGCAGCATTGGAGAATTATGTCTGTGTAAGGGATTCCAAGCTTAAGATCTCGCAGGACTCAAAGCTATAAGATTATAAAGCCTATCTAGTGCTCTAACTTTAAAGCATGCATTAAATAGCTCCTCCTCCGTAAGCTCACACATCCATCTTCCTGAATGCAAAGCTTTTTGGGTTCAATATCAGTGTCAAATCCAATAGAAGCAGGGATTCTCTATTGCTAGGATTCAGAGCATCTCTAATACATGATTATTTTTTGTGGCTCCTCCACAAACTGTGGAAGAAAGCAAGAGTAGCATTAAATGCTTTAAATTAAAATAATCAACATGGTTCCTCCTACCATCTTGAAGATTCTTTCTGGGAAATGCTAACTTTAACACAAACTGTGAAGCTATGCCTTTTTCTTGGAGTAGGAAAGGCATGTACTAATAAGAGGAAATGGGATGCTAAAGATCCTCTGGAAGCTCCACATGAATTTAAACCCGCAGCTACAGTGTGAAAACACGAATTCTTATAAAATCCCAAGACCTGACCCAGCAGAATGGCTGTTGAGTGCTGGCCTTTGTTTCATACCACCCACCACATGCCTCCATTCTATCAAGTTCTGCTGTGTCTTTGTACTTCTACTTTTGAAGTGAACCACAAAAACTCCTATCTATTTACCCACAGTGAGTCGTATATTTTCTGCTGACCTTAAACTACCCAAATCTTCTTTCATAGAAAAGGTTACATGCTCTGTAATGACATTTCTCATGAGAACTTGCCACTGTAGATATATAGAAGGTTGTACTAAGACGTTATGAAAAGCAACCAATGATTCATCCACAGATGGTGTGAAGAGAGCAGCCAGGTGGCTCAGTGTGGCTGAATATGCCTCAGGAGCACTGAAGATATCATCAGACGGGTGGCTTTGGGGTACTAAGAGAATGCATATGTCATCTGGAATTATTACTGTGGGCACTGGAGGAAGATCCAGCTGCTGAACACGAGGACAAGGTGTGCACCTGGGGACAAAGACTTTGTGCGCTGAAAGGGCTCCCACCTGCCCAGCAGTCCTGCCAAGGGCTCTCCTGCTGAAGTGTTTGTTTGTTTGTTTGTTTGTTTGTTTGTTTTTTAACTAGTGAGACAGAACGGAGGGCCTTCACAATGAGCTCCATTCCTAATGTCCCTTTTTATTTTTATTTTGAGTCAGGTCTCATTAAGTTTCTACATAAATGGCCACATTGGGCTCCAACTCAACCCTCCTGTCTCAGTTTATCAGAGTGCTGGGATGACAGGTGCACATTACCACATGCAATTGAAAGATTAGAATAATACGCCTGCTACTCTAACTCCTTATTGTTCAATCCAACACTGAAATTAAGCAGAATATCCCCCTATTTAACCATCTTAGTCACAATCACATGAGTTAGTTTGTCCTATACAATATGTTTCTTCAGGAAATCTGTAACTCTAAATATAAAGAATTTGGTTTTCATTTTTGCATGAACTGAAAATTAATTGTGGAACTGAATGATGCTGGGCACCAACAGTCATCAAACTTTTTGAGACAGACTCTGGACATATTAGATTGCCATATAGGCTTAATACTTAGCTGTGTGTCCTGACTCAAGCAGACCCTTTAAAACATTCTTCTGTGTGATTATTTTGATATAAGTATTAATAGTAAAAACAAAACTTTTGTACTTTCTATTTTCATGTTTATTAATTAATGTTTTTGCTTACAGTAATTGAGGAACGAGGGCAGAATTTTTCTTTGCTTTGCTTTTTTCTTTTTTTTTTTTTTTTTTTCCTGGTCTTTTTGAGACAGAGTTTCACTATGCAGTTCATGCTGGCCTTAAATTGCAGTAATCCTTCTGCCTCAGCTTTCCAAGTCCTTGGATTACAAGCATGCACCACTAAGGCCAGCCAGAAATTTATTTTTAAAAGTGGTGATATCAAACCCCAGAGAATTCCATGATTAAACTATAAAAAAGTTAGTACTTTCATTGATCATTTTTTCATCCATAACTCTTATAATGCAAGCAACTACTTTGAAGATAATAGTAAGCACTGTATTAACCAATGTTAATCTCCTATTATGTTGTTTGAAATTCTACATCATTTTTGTTCTTTTTGTCTTTTTAAAATAAAAAAATAAAATTTGTATCAAGTTAAAAAGTATTAAAGTGGAGAGTAATATCTTGCCCTTTGGATGTAAAATCTAAGTCATTCTAAGATTGAGTGTAGTTAAACAGAAGAGGTTAGGGTAGTATCAGGTAAATAAATCTTAGAAGATGCACCCCATCTGATATACTATAAGTGGATGGATGACTGAAAAACACAAAACTGAGTAACAAAATGTGTGAATCCTCTGGAGTTGGATGATTTTGTTATGCAACATGAATCTCTCTACCTACTGTCCAAGATATTTATTTATTATTTGTCTTTTTAATCACTGCTTACTTAGTGTAGCAATGATTTGGAAAAATTGTTGATTAAAACATTTATATATATTTACAACATCAACTAAACACAAACAGTATATATGAGTAAAGCATCATGGAACATAGTTCATAATTGGAGCTTAAGTACACTGCCTGAGAGGAAATTGCATTATTATGAGTTTAATAAAATGATTCAGGCATCATTTAATTCAATGATTTCAGGATTTAGGAGTCATTTCTCTATTACTTTATATCTAAACTCATTGTCTTTAGAACTATCACAGGATTTTACCACATTTATACATAATTTGGCCTTGAATACAATTTAGTAGGGTTAATGGAGTTTTAGTAACCATTTATTTTATTAAATAATGTAACTTTAGGTAAAGAAATGGAGATAGGTCATTCCAATATAGAAGTGCCTCAGTCCATTTGCAAGGCTACAGCAGAAATATTGTTAAAATGGTAGCTTTTAAACAAAAAACTATGTGTCTCAGATTTCTAGAGCTTAAGGATTCCAAGATAAAGGACTTGGCCGATTGTACCACTTTTTTTAATGAAATAATATCTGCACTCAATAATTATCACTGATACCATGACTTTACACAAATCATGGTAATAGTATCTCAAGATCCTTCAATTATGCCTATGCCAAATTATTTTAAAACAAAATTGAGTAGATTATATGTACTATTTGTTTATTATTAAAATTTCTTCAAAAATACTAAAGAATGATTACAAATGAAGCTACATCAAAAACAAAAATGAAGTTGAATTGGGTAATCGTAGATCCTTCGTGTGGCTGACAGACATAAGGAATAGAAGGAGAGTACTTGAAAGTCCAACTAAACAGAAGATTCCATCAAGATGTTCTGCTGAGCACATTTTTGCTGAATATTTAAAACTAAATACAGCTGGGTATCTAGCTCAGCGTCCTAAGTGCCTGCCTTGAAAGCATGCGGTCGTGAGTTCCTTCCCTGGTACCAAAATAAAATTAAATTAAATTAACTTAAATTAAATTAAATTAAATTAAAATGACAATAAATAGACTGTCTGAAAATTGCAGACACCACGACCTTCTACATCTATATTCATTATTTATCATTTTGTGCTGTCAGAGAAGTTCCTGGTTGAGAAAATTTAGACATGGGTATCAGTAAATGTTGGAGTGTGCTACTTACCTAATAATGATAAAATAACTGATTTTTTGTACCCAGTAGTTTTAAAAGCCTGAACAGTGTGGTAAGATCTGTCCTAATGTTTGTGACAGAGACTTAGCTAAAACTTTTCCTCCGTGACTAACATCTGAGCTGACAGTTGATGTAAATAGCTCTAGTGCTGTCTCAGCAGTATGATTTCAGAAGCTCTGTCTCCACTAACTTGGATCTCAGTCATGCAAGATTACTGACTGGTGGCTTAAACATTAGATTTATGTCTCACGGGGTGAGGACTAGGAAGTTCAGAATCAAACTTCCAGTAGGTTTGATTCCTCATGAGGAACCCATCAATGTAACCTCACAGGGGGTGGGTTTTGGAGGAGGGAAGGAGAAAATGAGTGAGAGAGGGAAAGAGACAGGAAGAGAGAAGGGGGGAGGTCAGAGGAAGCAGTTTGATTTGTCTTTCCTTGTTTTTCTGAAAAGGACACTAATACCTTTATTACTGGGCTCCATCCTTAAGACACCATCTAAACATAATTGCCTCCCAAAGCCCCTGTGAAACACATTGCATTGGAGATTTGGATTTTGATATGAATGTTGAGGGCACAGAAACATTTAGTTTAAAACAACTTCTATCAGATATTAATTTTAGCTGCAGGACTAAATGCACAATGCTTGTTTGACTGGTGACAAGGACTGACTAAAAAGATTCACAAAAGAATTTGTGACAAATGTTATCAAAATTTAATTCTGGTAATGAATGCATGACCATATATTACTAACGTGAATATATTACTAAACTCTATTTTATTAAATTGCACGTATAAAATGAGTAAACCTGATATGCAAATTATTCTTCATAAGACTTAAAAGCAAGAGAGGTATAGATATTTAGGATACTGAATCCAAGAAAGATAATAAAATACTTCATATGCTTATAAAAATGATGAATGAGTAATATAACAGTTCAATTGTTTTTTTTTTCTTTTAAAAAAAAGTCTGTCTTATCCTTTTAAAATTATTTTGTTTCAGTAGTGTCATTCAGAAAAACTCTCCTACACTATTTAATTCTTTGTTAAGTGTTAAACTTTTTTTTTTTAACCTATGGTATATGTTGATTTATATGTTGTATGAATCTTTGTGTGGTATGGCACTATTTTCAATGAAAGTTCAAATGTCAAAGGCACTGAAAACATTTGTTGAGTTCCTACATCTGCCTTTGATTAGGAATTCTTCTATTTGGAACTGTTCAGTGGATAGAAATAATATTATTCCTTCACAGAAAGCTTTAGGTAAAGAATTGAATGTATTGTGTGGACAATTGTACTAAACATAGCAATTACTTGAAAAACATTGTGATTTAAATGACTTAATTTGCATTTAAAAAACCTCTCCAAACATCAAGAAAGCAGAGTACATTTTCTATATGCACATGGATTAAATTTGGTAACATTATGGATAACCCTTAATAATTTTAGAAAGAAACTTCCAATCTGCAAGATTTAATGTGATAAAAAACTGATTAGGACAATACACAAAGTCAATTCACCTTTCAGTAGCACGGTTTCCAACCTAGAACTCTAAATTTAGGTAAAATATGAATTAAATGAACTAAAGACATTTTACAGAAAGAGCATATAAAAAACTTAAAGTCTTTTTGAATATGATGTTAAGCAAGTGATACATCACAATAAGAGAGTAATTAAAAGATAAATGCTACAGAACAAGAATGAAGAAAGATGAGAAATAAGAAATCCAATATACAGAATGATGGAGTAAGTGAGATTCCAGGGTGACAGGTATTCTGTTGACTTGATGAAAACAGCTAGTCAGATTATAGCAAGAAAATAGGGATGAAAAGAAAGTACCACTGAGAATAGGTAAAATGATGAATTATGAGATATTTTTAATGTATGTGTTGGGATAGAGACTGTCATATGTCTCTAATTTGTACAATATTTCAATAATTAAAAGAATACAATTATGAAGTACTTATTTAAAAGAGCTGTAGTCGCCACTTTTGAATTTAGAATATTCTGTGCATGTGAGTCCATGTGCATTGAAAAAGTGTGCCTGTGTTTGTACATATATGAGGAAAATTGAGAAAACAGATAACTCTTTCTTTTCCATAATAAAGTTCAAGAAGTAATATCTCATGTCATGTAGTACATGAAGATTGACATTTATAACTACAAATATCACAGGATAATCCTAAGTATTAATTATTTCAAAGACATACTGTTATAACTTGTGTCTAGATGATCCCCCAGTGCTTGATGGTGTCTGAGGTGGAGCTTTGTAACAGTGGTTGGATGTGGAGTGTGTGGTGCTAGAATTACGGGTGCAATGCTGGAGCTGATTCATGGTGCGCTGCTGGTGTTAAGAGTGGCCCACTCTGGGTGTGAGTGCTGCGTGACCTATGGCTAGGTCGTTTGGGTAAAATATAAACTAAAGAAGAAGAGCTGCTGTTGGTGCTCACTGATTTGCTGACTGGCAAACTTTTTCCTACCAAAAAGTGTTTCTGCCCTCTGCTAGGCTGCCTTGGAGTCAGCTCACAATGGCCCAAAACATGTACAAACTGTAGGAGGAAATAAATCTTTCCTCTTCTAACTTCAGGTGTCTGGTATTTTATATGAGCAGTGAGCAAATTAATTAAGGCATGTAGTCACTAGGAATGGAAAAAATGTGGTAAGGCTTATCTAAGGCTAAAGATTTATTGATTTTTTAAACTATGTAATGTATTTTATGACTGATAAATAAATACAAAAGACTAAAGTGCACCAAATAAATACATACAATTTGAATGATCTATAAAATTAGGATGAATTTTAAAAGTTGAAAGGGCTGATTAATCCAGTTCAAAATCCAGTGGCTTATTTGCTTAGAAGTATGTTTTGAAAGAATCTAAGAAGACATGCTAAACTATGTTTCTTTTAATTAAAATACTTTTCAGTCTTCTTATTTTGTTATTAAGTTTTTAATTTTTTTTCTATTTCCTTTAAACTCCTTGAGGTGAAATAGTTTTGTTGTATCAATCTTACAGTATTTGGTCTGAAATTCAAATTGATAAAGTAAAATTTAACTAAATGTACTAAATTGTTACCAAATAAATGTATTAGGACAGGAGTGGAAGAGGGAGAAAGCTAGAATTTTTTTTGGATGAACTTTTAAGAAAGTGAAAATAAAATTTCACAAAATTTTGGAAAGTATGAGAATATACAGCCATATACATAGAGATGGATGGAGAAAAGGAGGAGGAAAAACAGACAAGGAAATTCCATTCAATGGATTGTTGTGGAATTTCATCTGATATTATCAATCTCCAATAGAACTTATGAAATAATTTTACATCTCTTTTTAATGATATGCATCTTTAGACTAATGATGCTTTTACTGTACATCTGTTGTTATCAAGATGTCTCAGCTATTCTGTTAGTAACTGTTTTTTTGGTTCTTCCCTCTATCTTTGGATCTCCTTGTATACCTTAGAATTCATGTAGCATATGAATGCCCAAATCAAGAGTATATTGTTACCATAGTCGTTCAACTATTAGCTATAGGGCCAAGCATTCATATTTAGCTATAAAATGTTAGAATAATATAGCATAAATAGAAGAAAAGGAAGATAAAGTTGTAATTCTCCAAATAATTCTGTATTTGGAACAGAAAATTCTCTAGTTAAGTATTTTATTTATAAATAAAACTGTGTATATAATCAAATTATTTTTCTATGTAAGTTTATGAAAACAGAGGATGCTTAAGAAACACAATATTTTAATTTAAACATTAATTTTTACTTAAATATTCAAAACACATATTCCCTAATGTACTTGAACTACTTGCTGCACAGATGAAAAAATAAGCCTCGGTGTTAATTCAAAGACATTGGCACTGTCCACTAGGAACTTTGTGGACATTACAGGATGTGAAGTCAAATAAATTTTGAAAGATTGAATATAACTGAATTTAATCAGAATTTTGGAAGTTCAGCTATAGGTTCAAAACCATAAAGGTTTGCATCTTAACTGAAACATGGTAGAAAAATTGTCCACAATGCTGCCCTACATTACCTTATAATGACAATATTGGCTTGATTAACATGTTGAGTAAGGAAAGGATATTAGAATTGTGTAAGATATTTAAAAAAATATACCTGGGAATATTTTTAATTAGTTTCACTTAAATCCTTGGGTCTGACATAGTTACGCATCCCCAACCTACCTAAGAAGGAGATGTGTCCATAAAGAGCAGAGCAGTATTTGAAAGTCTGAAGATGCAGAAAATGAAGCTTAACAGAGGCGGTGATCCAAGGAATGTTTATTGATAAGTTTTGCATGCTTCATTAAGGATTTACATAGCAAAAGTATAATATATAAAATCCAGAAAATATGTAACCAGCAGTGAAGTGAGAGAAAACAATGTGGTGCTCGTGAAGCCAAGGGAAGGCAGATGGATGTAACGAACTGGGTCAGTTGTTTATAGTTCAAGTTAATGAAGAATTTCGAGTTACCATTCAGTAAGCTGATATACTGTACTTCTTACTGTTAACTTGTGACCAGAAATATTAATGAAAATGTGGGAAAAAAACTATGAAGATATGTGAATGTTATAAAGAAGAGAAGCTGTGAGTAGGGTGAATGTAGGCACCTCCTTAAGGATGTTTTGCTGATAAGGGGTACAGAGAAATGAAAGAAAGGATAGAATGAGAAGAGCTGAAAAAGACTAATATTTATGAGTTAATAGATTTTGAATACTTATATGAGAAAGACACAGTAGAAAATATGAATGTCACAGTGTACGAACAATATAGTTAATAACTGAGAGATTATTAAATTGGCAACATGAAAATACATCCTGTTCAGTTAGGTATTTGATGTTAAGTAGGAAATGACCATTTTATCCACAGTAACAGGAGTGCAGGCAAAGCCCAGGATGAGGTTGCTAGAGTGCAATGTGGTAGTAGTTTGAAAAAGTTGTCTTTTAAGAAAAGTAGCAAATAGTTCATTACATGGATCAAAGGCTAAAGGGGTATACATGTATTTTAAAAGTGAAAATATGTTTACCTAACAGAGGGAGAGAATAAATGGCTTAGTTAGCAAGATATAATTCTTGGCCATTGTTATGATTCAAATTCATGCATTTAAATAGGACCAATCAAAATGGATTTATGTTTTTCACTAGCCAGGTGCAGCTAAACAGTAGTTTGTGCGTAATAACAGCAAAGTTTAAAATGCTGCAGTTGTGAGATTGCCGAAAAATGATCTTTTAAAGCAGTCCAATGATTTCAATAGGATTAAGTAAGAGAGACAAGGATACAGGTAGAGACTTAATTTATTGTTCGGATCTGATATTTATTCTGCATGAATAGAAAAATAGATGTCAAGTGTATGACATGTAGAAGCTGGGCACACTGGCTTTATAAATTTAGAGCCAGGTGAAAATGAAGAATTAGTTAAGTTAGAAAATTTGACCAAATGAATTGGAAGATCAGGATGTAGTCGGAGTTGAAGACACTTAAAATTGACATATTGTCTTTTGGGACTAAAGGTTTCTGAGAGAAAGCGAGAGCCCGTGTGCATGCGTGCCTCCGTGTGTGTGTGTGTGTGTGTGTGTGTGTAGGCGCACTGTGGTGGGAAAACTTTGTAATGAGCCAGTTTGAAACATATTTACTAAATATTTCCTGGAAGACCAAAATTTTTCAAATTGAGATCTATTATCTTTCCCTATGACTATGGAAGTAAGTAGAAAGAACACCATGAATGTAAACGCAAGCGTTTTAGTTTATCTTCTTGCATGTAATATCACAAAGAATAAAGACAACTGCATTGCTGGATAAAGTTACAATGGAAAGAAGCTAAAATCATACATTAACTATGAAGAAGTAATTTGGAAGTAGAGAGAACACCAAAAGATGACAATAAGCAAATGATTTTGGGATATTTAGAAAGGAGAGAAAAAATAGGACATAACGATGAAGATCTAAGATAATAATTATCCAAAAAGATTTCCCAGTGAGATTGAAAGTAGTTACGATCAGATTCTGTAAGGAAAATTACATCTTTAAAAGGGACAAAATTTGGGGTAGAATAATAACGTTCCTTAAATGCCCAGATATATGGCTGAGAATATGGGAAATTTTGGTTCTGATTGTCCTTTAGGCTTTTACAGAAGATGTACTGGAGACTTGTAGAAGTTAATAACAGAGAAAAGGAGAGACTAGAGTGTAAGCGCTATTTGTTCAGAATCTGTATCTTCTTATTGTGGGCCATCTAAACAAAACCGGGAAGGAATAAAAATGCCCAATAAACTCAAAGTAGTCAGTGATTGTAAAGTTGTGAAAAATGAGAGATTAGGAGGAGGATGGGTCCACTCCACAACATCCCATCAACTCCTTCTTTTCCTTGTGCTAGGGTTCGTGCATAGGAGTTCAAACTGTTTTACCCATGAACATGATCTCCAGTTGCATCCATTTACCTACAAGAGCCTCAAGGTTATTCTCCTTTTTAGCTGAGTAGAGTTCCACTACATAAAAATACTATATCTTTCTTATCCATTCTGCAGGTGATGGGCAAGTTACTCTCAATTTTTTTCTGGTATCCTGTCACAAGAAATAATTGTTTTCTCTCCTTTGATTTTCAGTCTACACATTTCCTTTCCAGTTAAATGTGTTTCTTGTATGCAGTATATTGATGGATCGTGTTCCATTCCATTCGTGTCTCTTTTCATTGCTGACAAGTATATTATTTTTGACAAGTATATGAAATGGGAAGATGTAAATTTTCTGAATATCTTTGACATGTTCTAACAATTTACTTTTCACACCCATGCTATCTGTGTCAAAAACAAAGGAAGTTATTGCACATAATGATTTTAACCATTGATAGCAGGGTCAAAACAGGAAAAGGACTAAATTAAATATAATGTCATATTTCAGTTGAAATTACATTCTAAAGACATACAGATATACAAATCAAAGTAATTGTTTAGCTAGTACCTTCATAGCAGTTAAGTTTTCTTTCTAATCTATGGCTCATTTTTAAAAAGATCTTGAGATTATATCTCACCAACTTGTTTTTATAGATATATTTTTGAAGCCTTATTTAGATTAAAATAATATTACTAAGGATATATTTTTACTAATGATAGAGTAAATCCTAATTTTATTTTTCTTTCTGTGGTTACAATGTTATAAAAACATTTTACTTATTTTAATTCAGTCGGCTATTGGATATCTGCTTCTGATATTTCTTTGCAAACATTTTTATTTTTATTAATGTTTTAAACTACTTTCTACAATCAGGTGTACACTAATGTTTTTTACACAGTGATCAGAAAACCCAAAGAAAGGACCTACATATACATACTAGATTTGTCTAGTGAAAATCATGCATTATTGTCTCCTAATCATGGCAGAACTTTAAAATTTTTAAAATATATAAAATCACCTTCTTAAGTCTTAGATGTCTAATCCTGAAGATATTGGAAATATTTTATAAAAAGCTTTCCCAAACCTATCATGAAATATAAAATCTGAGCTTTTAAAGTTTTAATATTTAGAAAGAACTACACCTTTATTTCAAGATAAATTAAATAAAACAATCTAACAGCAAATATATTATATGGAATCATTTTGCCATTTACTCAAATACAGAACAATTCGCAAGAAAGATAGTCATTTCTCAGGGATCCCATGTTATCACACTGAAGAATCTTATGTCATTCAATATTTTGGGTTCAGGAATAGTAGCTATGAAAAGGAGGGAACTAATTAAATTAAAATTTCTGGCTGAAGTAATTGACGAATTCTTTAAAAGTTTCACTCAAATTTACTCAAGTTACTTGTGTTACTTATTTGGTCTTATGTAGCATCTGGATAGTCAAAACTACAATAGTCTTTTGCAATAGAATACACAAAGTCTGCATGGTTCAATAATCTGTTATTTGAGGTGAGGTGATTTTTATTGGGTTTGGGAAATCTAGGTGAAAAGAGGAATGTGTTTTAAAGAACTAGAGTGCAATAGTTGAAATGTAGCAGAAAAAAGCTAAAGTAGAAATACTTGGCAAATTTAGATTCTCATCAATAAATAATGCAAGCTACATTCAGTGGTGTGAGTCAGGTCAATTCTCATGACTGGCAATGTTTGAGTGAGTCTAATGGCACAGGGAACCCAGAAATACTCAGCCACCTGTTTGATAAAACAGATATTTTAATTTATACCTACTCAAACAAGCCATAACTCAGCATTGTTATATTATGTACCCTTTATGAGAAAACACAGAAAGATTATTTTCTATAGAAGAAAGTAAAGAGAGAAATACAGGGGTATGTATGTAGAATTTGAATTTCTGTTTCTTCCTCTTAATGAACAGTTTCTCTGTATTAATTTTCCTATTCTCTCCTCCCAAAATACATTTAAAGCGTGTGGATTTCACTTTCAACACGTGAGCTATGCCCTTCTCAAAATTTTCTATGCATCAATGCAAAGCAGGTCACCAGTTACACACAAGTCAGCCTTGCACCATTTATATGGGATTGTTTGTCAAAGGTTACAGCTTGGCAACATTTACTGCTACTCTAACTTTCTCTGCAATGTTATGCTTGTAATTATTTGGTGTTATTCTGGGAGTTAATTGTCAGGAAACAAAATTAAGGGAGCATATCAAATCCTTTCCTTCCTCTGAGACTACTGAAAAAAGAATTGAAAAGAGGTGAGCCTTAATGTCAATCCAGCATGGACTATTTCTCTTGTCATTGGTGTTATTGAAGGAGTTCGCTTTAGGAAAGTCATAAAGAGGTCATAAGATTTTAAATTGCCAACTTAGATCCGCACTGCACCTTCCAAAGACTTTCAGCAGTTTCATATGGCTGTACTGAAAGTATAGCTTATCTCTTTTTCTATCATGAGATTTCAGAGTAAAGTCCAGCTTTTCATTGTGGTAATAGAGAAGTTCTTATGAAAAATATTTAAATGGGATAGTTTTACAGTTATTATCTTTTAAAATTCCTATATGTTAGATTCTTGGAAAAATGCAGTTTAAATCATTTGAGATAATTCAGTGACATCACTGATAAGGTTTAATTGAATGGTGAATCAGACTGCAAAACACGTGAAATACATTTTTGGATCATTAAGCTTGAAAGAGAATGATCTCAAACAGCATGTAAAATTCAGAAGGGTTTATGCCACTATTTTTATATACACTACCATTGGATTACTGAAGCTTTGCTTAGTTTATTTTGTGTGAACCTACATGTTCAGAAGAAAGTGCCATGTCACCTGAAGGTTGTTCCCCTAATTGTTTAAAGCTTTGGTCCTGTATCACTGCTTGGGGCTCTTCTGACTTGACCAATGTGTCGTTTTCAAAGATAGAATGTGTGCCTGAGGCCATTCATGCCAGCCACATGCTCCTGCCTATCTCAGCTTCTGCTTTTTTCTCCAGCATTCTATCTATAATAGCCTGGGCTGCTCCTCACAACCTGGCATTCACTTCACATACAAACAATTAGAAAGGCAGCTTATTGTCTTAATAGCTGAGCCTCCAACAGTTGTTTTCTTCACAGTAGAAAGACATCCTTATCTGAAAAATTTCTTTAAAATGAAAAAAAATAACACTGCCTAGTGCTAATATGTGAAATATTATAACTTTGAGAATGCTCACATTCAACATTGAAAAGCAAGGACAATGTAAGTAATACAGGGTTTCAGTTTAAGGTAATAGGAAATTAAGGATAGTTACCATGGTATAACCTGCTATTTTTGAGTTAAATGTCTGCCCTCAAATCTGATATGAATGGACAGATGAGAACAAAATAAAATCAAACTAAACAGAGCAATAAGACTACTGTGACTTTTAAATCCTGATACACTGTTAATAATGACTTCTGCCTTCGTTTTTTAGGCTTTTTTTAACCTTTCCCCTTCTCAGAATGCTTTGTATGTTTTGAGTCCCACTAGCCCCTTTAGATTTTAGATTAGGGGGCCAGCCTGTTGTCTATCTGAGTGTTGCTGAACATTTTTACCCCTGAGCTTGATCTTGAGCTGTACTCCTTTACTTACTAAAGTCAAAGGGTTTTCCTTCCTTCCAGCTGTGTAGTTCTACACTGCCTAAAAGTGTCATGGCATTTCAATGTATCTGCGGCTGCTGGATGAGTTGTCCTTATTTCTCTCTGGTTTCCTGTCACATATAACTTTGTTCTCTCATCTTTGACTTTCAGTTTATTAACCCTCTTTCAGGTTGAGTGTATTTCCTATTCAGAGCATCTCAACGGAGCCTGCCTCCTAATCTACTCTGCCTGTTTTTTTTTTTTTTTTAATTTTAGTGTATCAAGGCTATCTATATTAAAGTTATATTATTTTAGTGTATCAAGGCTATCTATATTACTGTCTTTGCCTTATGTCTGCTATTCTATGTTACTGCTATAATTTGTCCACTTTACTCCCTCATTCCACTGTCTGACCTGTTCATTGAGGCTTTCTTCCACTGTTGCTGGAATCTTGGTATTTTTTCCTCTCTCTCTCTCTGGAATGTCCTTCAGTATTTTTTGTAAGGTTGAGCTGGTGGCCATGAACTCCCACAGTTCCTCCTTGTCTTGGAAACATCTTATTTCTCCATTAACCTTGAGACAGAGTTTTTCAGAGTACATCAGTCTTGGTTGCAGATTATTTTCTTTCAGGCCTTGGACTATTCACCCTCAGGCTCTTCTCAATTTGAGAGATTGTGTTGATAAGTCTGTTGTCATTTTGACAATTTTTCCATTGTAGGTAATCTGTTTTATTTCCTGGCTGCTTTTAGAATTCTGTTCTTTTGGTGAATTTCTGGAATCTTGATTATTATATGTCTGGGTGTAGATCTGTTTTGGTTGTAGGTGTCTGGAGTTCTGTATGCCTCAGTTATCTGGATATCATTTCTTTTTCCTATGCTTGGGAAGTTTTCCATTATTATATCTGTGAATAGTCTTTGTAGTTCATTTTTTGTTACTCTTGCTTCTTCACTCACATGCTTTATTCTTAAGTTATGCATCCTTTTGTCGTGGTGTTTTTGCCTTTGAATTGTTTCTTTCTGGTTCCTCATTATTTTTAAGAGAACTTTTCTTTTGCAATCACATATCATACATCTCCCTTCAAGTTTCAAAAGGCTAACTTTAGTTTTTGTCAAGGCATTTTGCCAGTTTTCAATGGAGTTTTTAGTTTCCAGGTAATCTCTTTGCATCTGTTTCATGTATTCTAGGTTATGTTTAAATTCTTCATCAAAGGTTTCTCTTTCTTTTCTGATTTCTTCTGTTCTTTCATCTGTGTTCTCTTGGGAGGGGCTTATCATTTGTTTAATTAATCTTTTTATATCTTGCCTCATTTGGATGAGAAGTACAGTTTTGAATTCATCTATGAAGTTGTGAAGGTATTTCTTTATTTCTGCTGATGCTGTGTGTAGTATTGGATAGTTACTGCACTGGTTCTCTTCTGTATTTACTTCTCCTGGGTTTATTTTCCCCCATTCAGCAGCTGGAGATTTTTTTTTTTTTTTATTTCTATCTCTTGTCATGTTTCCGGTTTCTTTCAGACTGGTGAGGCCTGGGGGTCTCTGGCTCTCTCTGTATTGCAGGTCTTTCCGAAGCATGTTGACTGAGATTTTGCTGCCATCCCCAATTTGCTGTTATCTGAGGTACACGCAGGAATGCAGGGACAGTGCAGGGTAGCCTCAAGCCTCTAAGCCAGTCAGTCCACAAGTTAGGCTGTATGTTGTGAATGTCACAAAGTCGCGACAATTTTGTACCTTTTTGTTGAGTCTCAACCAGAGGTATAGCTTAGCCCCAGCAGACCCCGCAAGTTCTCTCTGTACCAGGGGTATCTGACTGATGTCACTGAGGCGCAAGGCTCTGCCCAACTCCAAGATGTCCTCCACCAGTTCTCTCTGAGTCAGCAGTTGCCAAAGGATGCCGCTGCATTATTAGGCTCTGTCTAATTCTAAGATGTCCTCCAGCCAGTGACAGCAGCCACAGGACCCAATCCCTAATACTCACCAGAATCAATGCAGTTCTTCCTCTTGGGTCCACTACACACTGTGCCCTGTGTCTTTACTATGCTCCCAGCACAGCACGGATTGTTCAGATAACTGTGGGATGCCCATCTTCAGAGCCCAGGTTTATGGCCCTCTTGCAGTCTCCTCTGGTGTGGCCAGGCCAGGTGGCTCTGGCTGCTTCATGGGGCCCCAGGTCCCAATTTCCAGCACTCACAGACAGCCAATATAGCTGTTGCCCTTCAATCCACTGCTCACTGTGCTGTGTCCTCCCATTAAATTCCTGGGATTCACTGACTCCTCGTTATCAGTGGCTGCAGTCTCAGCGCGATTTTGGATCCTCTGGGCATGCCTAGTACAGTGCAGAATGGGTCTCAGTGAGTGCATCGGGTTTCAGCTCACCACCTGAGCTTTTCCTTCCTCTTCCTAGTTCTATTTTCCCCTTATGTTACTGTCTTGGTAAATAAGAATCGTTATCCATTTGTCTGACTCTCTCCATGTTATCATATTCTAGCTTCTGATCTGATTTCTCTGCATCCAGCACCCTAGCAAGCTGCCATTTTTAGTCTACAAACGATTTTTAAATTGATTATGCATTCAGGGTACTTGTACTTATTTAAATACATGATTACTACTACTATAAAAAATTCTGTTATGAAATGGGGAATTCTGTTTTAATCAAATAAATGACATTTTAAGCAATCATATCTTTCAGCTGATAAGAATTTTTATTACATTACCATGTGAAGTTCAGTAAATACATATTTCAAAGAACTTAATAGTTTGTACTGTAACAATTTAATACATTGAGTTTTTATAAAAAATCATGTATATTGTGACTTTTATATATTATTCTTCTGATCATAAAATTTCAGTTTGTTTTGCTTTTCTAATCACAGAATAATAATGACACCTGGAAAGCACAAATATATCACATTCCTGACCAAAAGAGTAGTTTTTATAAAAAAAAGTTTCAGATACTTGAAATTTATTTTGATCGGTTTGAAATATTTTAATGTATTTATCAACAATTTTTAAATCACCTTTAATTCTGACTATTGTTTAATCTTTATTGAATAGCCAATCATAGTGTGACCATTATGCGTTGTATGTCAGCTTCATTGGATTAATGCTTTCTCCTGGCTGTGCCTGGGTGGGATATGGAGATGTGATCTTGGGTACTAGATCTAGTGTCTTTCCCTTTCCTCTGACCTTGATCCCTTTGTTTCCAGACCACCACCAACTAAGCAGCTTTGCTCTCCCATACCCTTTTGTAGTGAAGTTTCTGCCTTCAACCTCTCTGACCATGTAGTTAGTTTCCTGAAACTGAATACATTTAAAGCTTCTGTCCTTTAAATTGTAGATATTGGGTCTCGGTGAAGGGAGAGCCAACTCATATAAATATACGTAGGAAAGGTGAACTAAAATATGCTGATTTATCCTGATTGTACAAAGACAATTATAAATCTGTTAATAGCTGTTGGCTATCTTCAATATGTAGAAACCTCAGAAAATTAGAATTATCCCAAAGACAGAGATTTCTATCTGGATTATCCTTGGTCCCTCTCATCTCTCAGCATGAATTTGATTATTAAGTAGATCCGAATTCCATTTTGGGACTCAGATCATGAACTGATTTGACATGATGGATGCTTAAATTTGTCTGAAGTTAACCTTCCTGATATGTTTAATGTTAATAATAACAAATATTTGGGAAAGACTTAAAATTAAGTTTTGAGGGCTAGGAGTTTAGCTCAGCAGCACAAGCACCTTCTTGGCAAGCACAAGGTCATGAATTCAATCTCTGATGCCAAAATAAATAAACAAATAAGTAAAAATTCAATTATGAAAATGATTGCCAGCCCTAAATTTTTAATAAGTAATAGTTGCTATATCTCTTGGAACTAAAGCTTTCCCTGTGGCATTCCCAGCTGTTTCCCATGTGACTTCTAAACTAGTTGTTCACCTATTAAAAGTAGAGTGATGCTGTGTGTGTCTAAGTTATAATAATAACATACCTACAAGCCCAATATGATGTTCTCTTCTCAACATGGGAATGATTGGAATAAGACACTGTTTAATTATGAATAAAATAATTTAACTAGATTATGGGGTAGTATATATAAATAGTGCATAGATTCTTTTGGGCAAATAGATTATTTTTTATTATTCCAGATTGACATATATAAGCATCTTTAATTTTTTTGTTACCTAGGGAAATATCTTTAATTTTTAAAGGTTATGCCATGCAATTACTAGAGATGCATTCTATAAGGAAATATTTGTTCTTATACCTATATTAGAGTTCAAAAGGTTCTAATTTACTTTAGATAATTCTATATTAACATTCATGAAATTAAATGGTATTTGAAATGGAAGTAGCCACAATAAGGTAATTTTAAAAGAGATAACAATAAAATTATTGTCAAGCTCATCTAATTTAGAGTAAATTACTAGAGATAAGAGAGACATAAAATAATCATAAAATGAATAATTTGCTAAGAAAATAAAATAATTCTAAATTTGTCTGTATCAATAAAGAGCTTCCAAAGCATGAAGCAGAAGTAATAGAGGACCCAGAAATAGATTCACACAGTTCGCAAAATTGATTTTTGACAAAGATGCAAGAGCAATTCTATTGAAAGGAGAGTCTTTTCAGTAAATGATAGTTAAGCAATTGGACATCCATAGAAAAAAATACAGCTTAATATAAATCTTAAACCAAATGGGCAATGAAGATATCTGTAACACATAAAATTATAAAATTTAGGTAAAAATAATGGAAAATCTTAAGAAGCTAAGATTAGGCAAACCATTTTAGATATGACACCAACCATATAATCCAACCATTAAAAAATCATAGTAATAAGCTTCACCAAAATTAAAATTTTGTTTTCAAATAATCTTGTGGAGAGATACAAGTGTACATTACAACAAGTTAATACTTCCAATCCACCTATCAAAGTACATGTATCTGGGATATACAAAAACCTCTAAATATAAGGAAAGAAGAATCTTTTAAAAACTGAGAAAATTATGGACATTTCATTAAATAGAATATGAAGACTGTAAATAAGCACAAAGAAAGGTTTTCAGTAGCATTAATCACTAGGGGATTGCATATTAAAATCTTAATGAGATTTTTAATATGCAATATTAAAGCACATGTATTGCATACATATCAAAGTTTGAAAATCAAATATACCAATGATATAAAGTACTGGCAAGGATAATAAGATATTTGTGGATAATTGGAAGCATAGAAGGTCCATTGATGAAAGGATTTTGTAATAAAATAATCATCTTTATCCTACCAAAAACATTTGTTAAACCAAATACATGATACTATGCCATGTCAGGGACTGCAATAGCAGAACAGTTTTCCTGTAGTCAGTTTACCTACAGACCAATAGTATTGTAACAAGTGAAGGAATCAGTTGTAATGAAACACTGACAATAACACTTAGAGGGGATATACCATGTAATGTAATAAATCCTCTAGGATCCGGCAAGGGAAGTACCTCATGCTATGTGGCATCCTTCCCAATTAGATTAATTCTTACTAGAAGACAAAAGTCTAGCATGGAGTGGTTATCTCTGCATGAGAAACAATATTTGTGATAGAAGATATATTTCTACACTCAATTAAATATGATGGTATGCTGTGTGACCCATGCAAATGCTGATACAAACATTGACATGAACACAGTTGATTTCATCAGATGCAAGGTGTTTGTGTGAGTAGTTGAGATGGTTTGGTCAATTGGATGAGTTGTGATTTATGTCTGTAATTCATGGTTTCAAAGAATAGAATATTAGTCTCCCAGTCTGTAGTTTACTGAGTGGCATACCAAACAACAGGCTATTGGCAATCGTCTAAGACTCAGTAAAATTTTAACAAGTCTCTGCAAGGTATTGGCAAGTCTGTGAAAATGGCTGTGAGTCCTTTGAGCAGATTGTAACATTTTATACTCTTTGCAGCTGGTAGTGAGGTTGAAAAGATGCAGAAGCCTAGTAAATTCTATCAATCTTGAACTTACCCAAATAAATCACCAGTGAATAAGGTCCATAAACTTTCTTATAAAGGAGGGCAATAGGAGATGGCATTTTGCCCACAGATGTTTTTTGCCACTTTTCAAGTAATTTGGAGATATGTGGACCAAGGTCGTACACCTTCATTGCTGATTGAAAAATTTCTATTTGACAAATATGACTTGTTGCGTCTTTCTGACATTAAGTTCAGATTAGTCCATGGCAAATGCAGGCACTAGTTTCAACAAAAATCCAGTGGCAAACTAATTACATGAATTCTACTGGTTCATGGAGATGATGCCAAAATCCCAAATATGGCCTCTACACTTAGGTTGCTCCCTTGGTCAAAGACACATTGGTGAAAGTCAACAGTTATATGGACTTAATATGGAAAGAAGTCATTAATATTGAGGAATTTTATTACGGTTTAATGAATTACTTCCATGAAGACTGTTGGTTTGTGCAGCCACAAAGTATTTGTGGATTTTCAGTATAAATGATCAAGAAGAATGCCAAAGTATATTTAATCTCCAATTATCCAATTCCCAGAGTCCCAGAAGGATTAAATGTTTCCCATCCATTCACACTTCTCTGAAAATTTTAATATACCAGACAGACATCTGAGATTACCTTGTTTTATTCACGGCCTTCACAGATGGTAGTATGACAACATTCCTGTTGAGAGTTTTGAGACTGATGACTTTGTGGTCCAACCAACAAGATGTGTGGGTGCAGCTTGCCAGGCAAGCATGCAGTGAGGGTTTTGTAGATCAGAAAGTAGAAATGTTTTAAATCCTGACCAACTATAGATTGCAAATGAAAGGGAATGGGTTTAGTAAAGAGACTGATATACTGTATTTGTTTTCCTTGTGCTTTTCTAATTAGGAAGAATTAATTCTCACCCTCACATTTTGAAGTGCATGGTATGACATGAATCCCAATTTTATTTTTGGAGGAAGAAATAATAACATTACATTTAATTGATCCAAAATAGTCCACCCAGAAAGTCACATGAGAGTGACTCCACAACTGTGCTCAGATCCTTTAGCTGAATTTGAATGTCTTTTCCTTGCATGGTTTGAAAAGAATTATAATTGCATCACACATATCCCACAAAAGACTGATTATCTCCCACTGGATATCTCCCAAAATATCCAGAACAGTGTGTACAGTTTTGATTCCTCTTGTTATAATGGAGAAATAGGGTCTGATATTATTCATGTCTACTATTCCTGAAACATTTAATTTTGAGTAAAATCTTTAAGAAGTATTGGTGGCACATAGGAGGAAACTGGCATAATATCATGCCATCAAACAAAATTTGCATCTACTTATTATTTTGACAAACATGCTGACAACTCAGGAGTCAACTAAATAAACTTCCCATATTAGAGTCTGCTTAGTGTTTTGTGTTGGATGCTGAGATCTTCCTGGAAGACACCATCTGTTTGAGTCTTAGAAGCACTTAACTCAGCAGTTGTAGATGCATTGCTTTATACATACGGTTTGTATCTTCTAGCTGACGCGGGCTTTTGTCATGCAAGGTGACTTTCTTTGAAGAGTCCAACTTAATCCAAAGCATATGTTCTATAATGTCAGGATTACATTATTTAAGGTTTCTTCTTAGACTAAAGTTGTTTCCCAGCATGTTAAGCCTAATTAAAAGAATCTATCTATATTCTTTAAATAAATTTCTCATTCTACAATGTTTTACCTTCATTGCTATGGAAATTCAGTCTTGGGCAGTATGTACCTCTGAATAATTGTCACCATGTCACTGTGGTTTCCTTTAGGAGATTTCCTGTCTCCAGCTAAACTCTCAAATATGTGCAAAGCTTCCTTAAAGTGAGGCATACTGCACAAAGCTTTGAGATAATTAATTGGCCTGCCTGAATGGATCTGAATTTGTAGTGATAGGTTAAAAAGACATGTAACATAACCCAGCTTCCTTAAAACTTAGCCTGCCTAAGTGAACTAGTCAAAATTCTGATGATTTCCATGGTTTCTACCCATACTTGTCATATATTTCTGCCTTCTTTTATGACCACCATAGAAGTCTATTTTGTAGCTTTCATCAGAAATTCTTTTGCCCAGGAAGGACAATTCTAGGAGTATTTGTTACCACTGCTGAGTACACCAAAGATTTCATTTACTGACGAGAAATTATGTACTTAAGTTCTAGGAAACAATTTTGCTAGCAAGTTCCCAAATTATGTCTGAGTTTCTTAGCCAATAGTGAATATTGTCAAGGTTGCTTCACATGTAGAAATCAATAACCAAGAAAATATTTGAGCTACCTTCTGGTGTTCTCCTGTTAAACACCAGCCCATTTCCTCATTTACTCTGCATTATAGAGGAATACTATGTTTTGTTCAAGTTACATTGCTTTATAAAAATACTTGCTACCATTCCCTCCGATTTAACTCAGATATCCTTCATTCATAATCAACAAAACTCTCATGCTTCCTCTTTTAGAAAATCAGGTCTGTGTCATATTTCCATCTTTATCACCAAACATGTTAAGAACTTACACGGATTTTCAATTTTATCCTACCTTCATAGTATTCAAATTAGTGAAAAAAGTCTGCTTATTACCTGCAGTCATAATAGTACTGAAAATATTGGTCTCTTTATACTGGTACCTTGAGGATCAGGTACTAGAGGACAATATCACTGGATAATATTTTCACTAAATTGCCTTAGAGGATGGGAACCCTGAGATTAGGGAATTAAAATCTTTATAAATAGCATAAGCATGACTGCCTGCAGTGCGAGAGGGAGACATAACTGTTAGGATGCTAAAGAGTTAGAATCCTTGCCATTTGCTCCAGAGGAGTTGCTTCCTCCATGTTCCACACCTGTTTGTTGTACAAACAACCTTGAAAGGATAGTCTGAAATAAAGGGGAGTCAATTTCATGGTCATAAGGCTTGTGGAATTCTCAAGAAACCATGGAGAAGTGCCAGCTGTGATTGACTATTTCAATTAAAAGTCAATTCAAGTGAGTTTGGTAAAATTAAAAAATGCTTTTGGTCAAGGTAAAATAATTAGCAAAACCTATTATAAATTCTTGTTAAAAATAAAATTAAATGAAAAACCTATTCATATTATCACCTTACATTTTCTCTTATAAGTTTCTAACCTTCACAAATGACCCAAAATTCATTTGTTTCATATTTGAATTTTGTATCTTGCACCCAGTTTGCATTTTAACTGGGTAAATTACAATCATGTCTCAATTTAGGGAACCTAGGAGTCTGAAGTCTTGATACTTGTGAGTTTAAATGGCTCTAAAGATGATATATCAAATTTTAGAGATGTAACTACCATACATATGTTATTATATTGGCTCACTAACAGCAACTCAGAAATTAAGAAAATGGAATGATTGATTCATTTGACAGCATCATTTAAAAATATTTGTTTTCCTTTTAAATCACAATACCGAAAGGTTATGGTATATATATATATATATATATATATATATATATATATCTTATTTCAACATATTAATCAAATTACCTTCTTCATTTAAAATCTGTTCCACTAAAGTGATGTGGGGTAACAGGAGGGTTGGATGTATATAGCCCATTGGTGCAGGTTTGTTTAGCATGTATGAGACTTTGGGTTTGATCTCCAGCCTGGTGAATGATGACAGGAAATGTCCCTTTAAAGCTCTGCATGCTTACGTTGACTCATAGCTTCAAATTCAGGATTTGAGAAGAGAATATAGCTGGGCCTCATGCCCCATTTCCTCCTCCATTTATTTTCACTAAGGAGGTTTTGACATGTAGGAGAGAAGTCCTAGGGCTGTGCTCAAAGCTTTGCCCATATTGGACTACAAATCGGCCAGATGCTTCTCACCCCAAGGACAGGGACGGAGGTCAACGGCAAGGGTACTTGTTGTGAAGTGTTTTCACCGACTGATTCTAAGTGCCACGTCAGCAGTACCAGATCACCTCACAGGTGCAGTGAGGAAGTACCAAGGAGAGGGAATTTCAGGTGGTGATTCACTGCGAAAGAGCAGCACTTCTGAAATGACAGGTGAAGAGGACTCTAAATTTCCCTGTGAAATGTCATCACACGGGGGATTTCTCTTTCTCTTTGTCTCCTCTGTCTCTGTCTGCCTCTGTCTTCCTCTCTCCCTCCATGATATTTACTAAAAACGAAGTATGTTTTACATACAAGATACATTTTTATTTTGTTTCTTTTTCTCCTTGATATATCTGAATACTGTCTTCCAGCTAACTCAGCAGACATTTTCCTTTGATTTTGATGCCTTACAGATGATGTGTTTGTATGTCTATCACTATGTTTGTGTGCACATGTATTTGTATACATCATTTGTATATATGTGGCAGTGATCAGTCTTCTTGGAGACAATGGGAAGATTTGATTTAACTGTATTTCTGTTTTTTTGGGAATGCAGTTCTGATAATAATATTATTTTTCTCTTTTTTGGCCTCCTTTTCTCTGGAGTGAGAGCTTAACTTCACCGTTTATTTCTGTGGATTTGTGGCCCAGTTTTAGCATCAACTCAGAACTCAGATGTTAGTTATGAACACAGAATGTGATTGAAACTAGAGAACCCATGAAAGTAAGTTTGGTAAGATAGAATAATGCTCCAGGTAGAATAACATTTGCTTATTTAATATCAAATGTTTTCACACACATCATATGCAATTTTATGTGTAACTAAAATGTGTTTTTTATGAATAACAGTGTCACTGTAAATAGTGCTTTGAGGCTATAAGCATATTAGGATAAGTGCTCACTGCCACTTCATGTGCATGATACCATCAGGTGCATGATTCCAAATTATTATGGGCCACAGGACGGGACAGGGATCAGACCCAGGAAACAAGTTTGGGTACAAAGGATGAGAAAATAAACAATATTCAGAATGGAGGCGAGGCAGGAGACACATGCTTGTAAAATAAATCTATACCTCTAACTGAGTTCTCACCCCCACAAAAGAAATGCAGTCTGAGCATGAGCACTGAGCTGAAAGTTCAGCTTTGTCAAAAAATTAACCAAAGAATGACATTTCCCTTCTCTTCCTTCTCCTTTCCTCTCTCCTTCCCTCTTTCCTTCCCGCCTTCCTTCCTCCCTTCCTTCGTTCTTTTCTTCCAAAAATTGACTCAACTAAAAGTTAAGACTTCACCCCAGTTTCTCTTTCTTTTGAACAAGTTCTTCCTATTACATAATACCTTTTGTATATTTTTGGTTCTTATTGACACATTTGGTATCTCACACTAGAGAAAGGATGTAACATTTATACATGTACTCGGTTTATTTCACTTAAAAGTGTGAATGCATTGTGCATATGTTTACCTAGAAATTTTTCAAGTTTATCCTTATTTATGACTGAGTACACCTACAATGTGTTAAAAGAAACCTCATCTTTTTTATCCAATTTCCATTTGATGTGTATTTATGTTGTTTTCAAGATTTAACTATTACAGACTGTATGGTGGATAAGTATATATCACTGTAGAATGATTTTAATTCTTCCAGAAAGATACCCAGAAGGGGAACAGCTGGGTTGAATGGGACCTCTAATCCTAATTTTTTGTGGAATCTTCTCACTGATTTCCACAATAGTTGTACCTGTATACACTCTCACCAACTCTGTTTTCTAAGAGTTTCTTTTTCTCCACAGCCTATATAACAAATAAAATTAATAATAAAAATAGTTTTTCACATGATAGATCAGGGAACCCATCATAACACTAGACTTCTCTGAATAGCACTCAGAAGAAAAGCAATCAGTGTTTGCAAGGTTTTATAAAGAGACCACAACAGGATTTTTGATATTTAAGTCTTAAAATCTCAAATTCTTAATGAAGCAAAGTTCACGCTGGTTAAGTATAACACTTATAAATAAAAGACAGGAAATATATTTGGTTTTGAATATAAGATAATTAGGTAAATTCCTTTGAAAAGAAGGGTCTATAATAAGGCTTAAAAAAAGACAAGTCACACTGCAGTTCAGTGAGACTGAAACCTCCAAACTATGAGAAATAAAGCTTTCTTTCCCTAACTTTGGGCTTTAGGTATTTTGTTTCAGCAATGAGAGAAAAAAGTAACAAGACAAAGACCAATTATCAATACAAGAAACATATGACCGATTTACAAAATCTCAAAAACATGATGTTGAGTCAGACAAAAGCAGGCATTGTGGGTGTTCAATTTGTATGATGTTCAAGGAAATGGTTAAATGTACCCTGACAGAAATCTGATCAGTGCTTTCTTGAATCTGTACATCAGGAAGAGATTGACTGGAAAAGAGCAGACAAAACAGTTTTTGTAAAGGAAATGTTCTAGATGATCATTTTGTTGATTTGTTAGGATTTATCACTAAGAGATATTTTATGTAATTCAGTTTTATTAACATTCAATAAAATAATCTTGCCAGTGAAACATTTATGAAGATACAGTTCATATACTCTACTATTCACATATTTAAATTTTACATTTCAGTTTTTTTAGTATATTGTGGAGTTGCAAAATAAAAACTGAAAGTAAGGCAGTGAATACTTTAGTTTCACCAAACTAAAAGAAATTCCTAAAGGAAACTGTTTTATCTGTAGCTCTTTCTTATCTTTTTTCCTGTTTTTTTTCCCTTGTCATCTATTTTCCTCCATATACAGTATATCTATATGCAATAACACAAAGAAATTGTATTAACATAATTTTGAAACATTTATCTCTGTCACTATAATTACTGGTAAAATATTCACATTTAAATCAACAGATGAGTTAATAAAAATGTGAACTTAATGGGATGTCATACTAGTCTGACATAAAGAAATATATACTTCAGTCCATTGTAGGGAAATAAATACAACTTCAGACCACAATGTTAAGTGAAATGAAGCAGACACATAAATTTAAATATTGCATGATTTCTCTTTTGTGTGAAATCCAAATTACAAATAATGAACATTAAAGATAAACACTAGGAAGTAAGGAGGAGATAAATCTCTCTCAGATGAGGTGGGAACAAGATGTGGAGAGAGTGAGGGAGGAAATGAGAAAAAAAGAAATGAAAATATAGTGTATATTTTACTGTATCAACTCCTTAGGAATGTAAACACCAGGTACTTCAAATATGTACTAATACAATTATAGCCATTAAAAATGATTCAATTTAAGTCATTTTACTGAAGTTTTCAAGAAAAGTAAGCTCTGGGACATACAGCAGTTTAATAGTTTTTTTTTTTTTTTTTTTTTTTTTTTTTGTTTTGTCTTGTTTTGCTTTTGGCTTGTGTAATGGAAGTCATTTGCTTCTTTCCTTACCATCTTTATATTATAGAAAAAGTATTTCAAATGTAGTTAATGAATAAATAAGAAGTTAAAGTCAGTGAAAACTGCCTGCACTAGGTAATTAAATCTATACTTTTACATTATGATTTGAGTCAACTAGATATTAGGGAGAGCTTTATGAATTAGGAATTTGGGGAAACCACATATTTGAAACACTAGCAAATACATCATGTTGAAGTAGAAAATTTATGGGAAACTATCACAAATTATCATGGTTGCATTTGAGGGAATCAGTGCATTCACTCATTGTATTCACCAGAGGTAGAGATGAGAGTTGTCAGAGTCTAAACACAGAGGCAAGATTTCTTCCTGTCTCTACTTCTCTGGCCCAAAGTGTCTCAAGAAAAACAGTTGATAGATTTTGTAGTGAAATCTCCTGCAGTTGCAAATGAGTAAATTCCAAGATGCTGGGATTTTGTCTCATGTGCTACTAGGCTTTATTCACTAATGCGGTCCTTTTCTGCACGTGTGCTATAAGTTTACAAGCTTTCATGCAAGCATTTTTTTTTTTTTTTTAGATTGTCAGGAAGCCTCCTTCCTGCTCTTACTGGCACAATATAGACTTACTGACAGCGTGTTTCATAGTGAGCAATTGGTATTCTCTCAAGATATGTGGATAAAAAATGACTTCTGGGATCAAAAGGTTGACAGCCTGGGAAACTCTTTTGACTTGGAGGGCTAGAGAGCTGGTCTTTGAGAAAACAAATCAATTTTTCTCAAATAAGTATGAGATAAAGCTTGACATTTGTATCCTATTTGTAGAGACAGGTAGGATTTATTTGTCTGTTAATGCACACAGGTCAGCCATCTCTTCTAGATGTGTCCCGCGGGAGCACGAGCATTCTTTGATTTGTAGTATTATTCCAGATGTCAATTTTATCAGTCTTAAAGTATTAGCTTTCTTGAAGTCTTAATATGCTTTTTTGTTTGTTTCTTTACAAATAAGACAACAGATAATTTAATCCAGAAAAAGGACTATTATTTGGTAATTGGTATCATTCTGCTTGAAATATTGCCTTGATCTATGAAACAATTGAACTATATTCAATTCTGTATGACTAGGTAAGAATGTAAAAAGAAACATGCTTCAAAGCCTTTTGTTTGTGAATCAGTAAATTCAACTGTCTTTTTCTGTGTAGGCTTTATCTTTAGACTAAGTTCCAGGCACATTTATAAATATTCAATATAAAGAAGCTACATAGGATTCCCTAGATTATAATAACATATTCTCAGACTAATATTTAATATTTGATGATATGATGTTTCTTCAAAACACAAGGGTCTTGTGGAAAAGTGATAGTTTTCTGGGAATAGAAAAGTCCTTTGAAACATGCAATCATTAACAATCCAAAGACAATATTATTGTTAATAAATTTAGATCCTGTCATGGTTTATGTCTGTGGCTCTCAGGCCTCAGGCATTTTCATTATGCATTTGTGATTGGTTCATTGTCTAGAGCTTAGATGATGATGTCAGTGCAACACCCACATAGGGTGGAGCCAGGATGTGATGTAATGGTAGGAAGAAGGCGTGTCTTGCTCTCTTGCTGGTTTCTGCTTTGCTGTTTGCAGGTGTCATAAACTGCGGCCCCACAATACCACATTTCCTTGGAGCCAACTAAATATAGACTAAAACCTTCAAAAACTGTAAAAAACAAATCTTTCCTTTCCCAACTTTGGGCATTGGGTGTTTTCTCTCAGTGACCAATAAAAAGTAACTAAGACAGATCCCCAGCAGATCCGTGGACTGAAAGGACATTTCTACATTTTTTTTTTTTTTGTCTTTTTGCTTTTTATCAGTACCGGGAATCGAACTCACGACTGCCTGCTTGCAAGGCAGGCCCTTATGCTGCTGAGTTAAATCCCCAGTCCCCTGAAAGGACATTTCTAACCTTATATTCATCCATAAATAAATAAATAAATAAATAAATATCTGTAACCTGAAAATTCCACAAATGGAAGATGTTTCCTAGTTGTCTGTCTTCACTCCTGTCTCTAGTCTCCCTTTGTTCTTTGCAGAAACTCTGAAGAATGATCATGAAAGAAGCAATCGTTTTATCATTTTGAGTACAGTTAGTTCTACTAATAATACCTAGCTTTAAAAGTTCTCTTAGTTGGAAATGTTATTATGACTATTAAAATTAATCTCTTTGGTGTTTTCTTTAATTATTCCTTCATGTCATTCCTGCAGATTTAGAGTCATTCATCATTCTGTGTTGGTGTCATTTATTTTCTTTGATCTCTAACACATTTTTCCCATGTTTTTCTTAAGCTTTATGTCTTTTCCTCTTTTTGAGGCATTTTCAGATTTTAATACTCTCATCTGTAATAACTAGGGAATTGAAATGAACTGCAGCTTTGAATGTAAAGTGAGGAATATTCAAGATAGAATTTAGTAGGTCTGCAGCAGGCCCTGGAGATCTGGTCTACCTATAAAACAATCAACATTGTTTCTGACATAGGTAGTTCTCAGGTTACACCTGAGATGAAGAACTTCATCGTGAGATTTATCTATGTTGTATCTCCTTAACTGAACTAGCAGGTCGTTTAAAATTCTTCATACAGAAGAATTTTCTCAAATATTTTTATGTTTACTAGTACATGTTTGCAGAACATAATGATTATATTCATCACGAGGGATTGACATACATATGCGACATATCTTAATTCTTTTTTATGTCCCTTTCCCTTGTTCCCCATCTGCTCTGTGATAGTTAATTGATTGTGTCAAGCTCCATAAGAAATGCCCAACTAAATCTAATCAGCATTGTTTTGGGAGTGCCTGAAAGGATTTTCTGAAGACAGAATCCCACCGTGGGCATGGGTGGCATTAACCAGCAGGTTTGTAACTTGAGTAGAATAGAAAGGAAATGAAGAAGGAAGGGTCACTTCTGAGTCACTTCTGAGTTTTCAGAGGAGCACCAGTCTTCGCGTTCATCTTAGAAGTGATCTCCTGGCTTCCAATAGACTCTTCAGTCTCTAGCACAGATCCTTCAGCATCCACCAGACACGGAGTTTCACAGAATGCCATAGCGAGCTCCAGGCCTTGGACTACTGACTGCATCCTTTAGATCTCCAGCACACACACTGTCCTTCCATAACTGACACTGCAGGCAGCCAGTGTATACCTATCTTGTAAACTTTTATGAATGTATGTACCTCAAATTAAATGTTTAACTCTTAATCACTTAACAAGATACTCTCCCTCCATATCTGGGTCCTTTTTCAATTTGCAAAGAGAAATAGCTCTTTCAGGATACATTCTTAAATGAATTACTATTGAATTAACTTTAACTATAGTCCCACTCCATGCCCATTCCTGAACTATGGTCTTTACTTGGATTCCTGCCTTCCTCACCATGTTCCTTCCAGTGTTCCCTTGGTTCAGCACCCTCCTACAAAAAGAGATTTCTTGATGTTTAGAAATAATTCAGAAAGACCTCTACAAAATAAACTAATTGCATCTGGATTAATTTTTAAGTGATCTTGTATTTTTTACATTCCAAATTTCACTCATTCTTTGAAATAATTTATTTTGAATAAGTTACCAATCGCTGTCTGCATTTAATTTTTTCTTCAGTTGGAAAACAAAATACATATTTCTTTTGCTTAACTTTTTTTAAAAAAAATTACATCACTCTGGTAAGCAAAGTTGTAAAAAAAAAACACCCTTTTTTTTATATTCTCTGGTATGTTGTTTCCTGATTATAATTGAAATGGGAGATAAAGGCTTGGATGTGCTGACATAAGGAAAATAGAGGATAAGCATTACAGGAACACTGGAGAGATGAATTGTGAAGTAGCAAACTTTGATACAAGAATACACAGTCAGTGATGCTGTCTATAATTTTTGGTTCACTTGAGGCTTTGTGGTACTAAAGTTGGCAACTGAAGTCTGGGATTCCCCTGAAAAATCAAAGAATTTCTTTCTCTGTCACTGTTGTGAGTGAGAGTTTCTTTGCAGTAATATAAATATGTAGTTCCAAGTTCATTTAATCTATTCTGTGTATTCTAATTCATTTTAGAGTTTCTGAAGATGACATTCCAGTTCATGATAACTGAACAATTGAGCAGAATCACTGGGAATTTTTGGAAATGTGAAATACTTCATATTGTTATAGGTCTAGACATGGTATTATGGAAGCATAACGTCTATTATTTGTCTGGACAATTAAAGGATCATTAAATATTAGATATGGGAATTTAGTGAACACAGTTTCATTTTAATTAAAATGTTTTCCATGACAATGAAATATTTAAAATATAATTCAGTCAAAGATTTTAGATACAAAATTTTGTGCAGGTTATGATACTTTGCGATTGAAGTTTCATAGAAAAAATTAGATATGTAACACAAATATTTTTGAAGTTAAAATTACAAGTTTTTAATATTTATAGTTTACTCAATTAAATAATTTTAATTTTATAGTTTAATTTAATTTTATAGTTCAATTTAAATAATTTTATAGTTACTCTTCATTACATCTTATTCTGTTGATATCTTTGACATGAGGATAACAAACTTTTCTGTAAAAATCAGATAGTATCTATTAGACTCCAGCTATCTGACTTTCATGTTAATGGACAAACAGCCATGGACAATATGTTGAGAAGTAGGCATAAGTGTGTTCTAATAAAACTTAATTTATATACACTCAAATTTAAATACTGTGGGACTTTTGTATGTCATGATGTATTATTCTTCCTGTAATTTTTTCAGCCAGTAACAATACATCTAAAAGTATTTTTTAGCAGCATACCTGTAAGAAAACAAGCATTAAGTGCTAAAATTTGCTAACTTGATTTATTACTGAAACATAAATTCCAAATTATATGAAAATCTTGAATATAACAACATAATGGGTGATTGAGAATTTAAATCAATAAAAACAAATGTTATAAAATAGATACGTAATTTTGCATGAATTATCATGAATATCATCTAACACAGTCATTCCATCCATGGAACTGAGAAATGTGCAAAATACACACATTCAACTTTGCTATTTTTTTCAAATTTATTTGTATAGAATGAGGTTGCAGACATTTTGTTCTCATAGAAGTATATATACCAACCTGGGAAGATACAGCACATTTTATCAACAGTTCTTTAGCTTGCTTTATATTTGTAAAGCTAACAAAGTATTGAATGAAATATATTTTGAGTGTTTTCTCTCCTTAATTTCAGTTTTCATCTTGTTCTCCAATGTTGTGTCCTAGTGACTGTCATTCTAGCATTTCTTTCAGAACCAATTTCATCCTTACTAATCAGCTTATAGACTGTCTTATACCACTTTAGTGTCCTGAAAAAAATTCCTTTGGGTTCTTCCCCAAAGCTAGATTTCCACGGTCGCAGTTTGTTGTACAGGGTGAGAGATAATCAGGAAGGTATGATTAGTCTTTTCCATCTTGTGAAATGAGAAGACATCTCCTCTTTATACTATAGTGTTTTACATTCCACATGACAATATACCTATTTATAGGTTTCTTCATCTGCCCTGTGCACTAGTTCTTGATATATATTTAGATATATGCTTATTGTTGATAAGAACACACCACACACACACACCCTCTCTGAAACACTAGGTGCTTAAAACACGGCTCTTCTTCCACTTCCCCTGCCCACTACTAATAAGGTAAAGTAGATCTCCTCTAGGCAGACACACAGAGTCAAGGCCTAGAGAGTAATCATCACAAAAGTCACAGTCCCACATGGGAGGTCTCCACAAGTCCTTGATTAGCAATCAAATGTATTAGCCTTAGATGGTAATACCTTTTGACTAATAATTAGTTACATAAAAGTAGACACATGCTTCACCCTTCCAACAATGTTGTGGTAAGGAAAGTAGATAGAAATTTATGCAAAACACCAGTGATAACTGTGACAGATATAAACACATTTTTAAGCATCTAATGCTTTTGCCTCAGGATGGCTTAGTTCCCAGGAGCCTCCTGTCTTGGCCCCGTGGAGTCACACCCATTCCTTTACTGTTATCTTCCTCCAGATACCTGAGCTGTCTCAGAAATTGAGTGTTTCCGTTATCCTTGTCAAGGGTGCACTGGGTTGCTGGTTAACTAGCATGCATAAAGTTTAAAAACTGAAAAAATGTCCAAGATCTATTGTATTTTTCTCCTTTTTTGGGGTGGTTTGTAATTAAAGATATTACCCACAAACATGTATTTTAAACATAGTTTTTAAGATTATGTTTGACATTTAGTTTGATTATCACTGCTTATAAATATTTCAGTTTCATATTGTAAATTGAGCATTATAGTAAGATGCATTTTTATCATCCCTGAGTGTGATAAGATTCCTTTTGAATCTATGAATTCCACTTTTCAATGTTTTAATTATTTTTCATGATCTTTTTTGAGACTGGGTCTCATTATGCAACTCAAGTTGACCTTGTCCTCACTTCCCAATCTGGTCTCAAACTTGCAATAATCCTTCTGTCTCAGCCTCCAGAATGCTGAAATTTACAGGCGTGTGGCATCATGCCTGATCTAATGTCTTAATTTAAATATATTTGGAAATTCCTCTTAGCTGATATATCTCACTATAGCAAATATAGTGTTGCTTTAAAGAGGAGTATTGTCAGGTGGATAATGCGTCACATATTTTTTCATTTATTTATATTCAGGTATTAATATATTTCTGCTGGTGAAACTCAGGCATGTAGAAAATAGAAATAACTTTCCAACATGGACATTAATTTCCTTAACATTATCTGATAGCATTGCCATAGCTAAGTAGGATAGCTTCAGGACAATTTGATAAAATTAAAGGTAAACAACAAACAGTGCTCATCACTTCACTCTTGGCAAGAATGTGAAAAATCCAAAGGTCAAGGAAAGAGTAGGGTGCAGTCATGGAAGAATCCACCATTCACTAGCATTTACACAGCACCTGTTACAGCCTTGAACACTACTTAGGACCTCTTGGCTACTTCCCTGACTCAGCATTCAGAGAAACATGTTGAGGTGGGCATTCTTCATCCCTGCAAGCAAGGGCATAGAGGTCCAGTGAGGCGTGTTATTTTCCAGATCTAAATGAATGGAACTAAAACTGAAATCTACATGGAATAAATCTCAGCATAGATTTTGCTGTTACATTACTCTTAATCTCAGGACTCCAGTGCCATGGGAAATCTACTCCAGTAAGTCCAATAAAGTACATATCAGAGGCCCCAAACTTGGATGCTAAATGGATTGTTACAACATTAACATCTAGAGACTATAAGGCCTTTTGTCTAAATTTCTGAAGTTGGTCATTACTTAGCCAGTACCTGTTATCATGGTAGCCAGTAACTCAACAGGAAGAATGCAACCACTGAGAAACTGGGGGCACAAATTTGGCCATACAGAAAGTGAAGAAAACTATCAAGTATATCATGATTTCTTTTACTCCAGAACACAGTTCCTCAGTTATTTAGGTGACCAAATAAAATAGAGCCCTTTGAACGGTTGTAGAGATGTCAATGTATGATATCAGCAAGATTTAAGTTGTTATTGTGAATGATGTCTAAGACATCAGAAGTCAGTGCATCCTAAAAGCAACAGAAGTAGTATCAGGGGGTTTTGCATTTCACAAAAGAAAACTGGAATCCGATAGGCACAGTTTTTCAGGGAAGACTGAAGGAACACTGTCCTGCATGCAGGAACTGAGCCTGGTACCAAGAGGATCAGAAGCAGCACTGAGACCTTGCCTTTTTCCTATATGGCTGCCAAGATAAAAGCCTCAGAGAACTGAGATGTGTACAACAGCCAGATCACACGAGTGAACAATTAGAAATATTTAGCCTCATGTAGACCAGGGTCTTCTGGTTCATAAACAGATAAAAACAATTGGTGCTAAGGAAGGGAATAAGAAAAAATGTATATTTATACACAAGATAGTTGAAATAGTTATACAGCTACTTTCTCCTAGTCCTTTGGAAAGAATGGTTTGTGCTAATATTGTTTGAACAAGTAATCATGCCTATGTCTTATACTCCGAATAGCTATGAAGACAATATGTAATGTATTAATTTTTGTAACTCTCCTACTAGCCTGTTTTGCAACTCTGTTTTATTATTATTTTCTTTAAAATTAAAGAAAATGATGTTAAAGAAGGCTACCGCCAATGTGCCCAACCTGTGCTGTGCCAAGTTTGTGGCTTTGTCGTCTTACACTGCATGAGTGGCCGCACTGCTCATGTAGTAGCAAGAAAAGGGGCTTCTCAGATGGCAATCGCAACCACGTTCCAGAAGCTGAACAGCCATTCAGTTTGAGATATTTGACCAAAACCGAGATTAGAGAAAACATGGCAAAGCAAAACAAAACAATAAAACTCTCCTTAATTCCCAACGAGGAACTGTTTCTTCTGAAAATTGAAGGAAAGTGGGAAGTCATTAGGGACTGAACAAAAACAGATTCCCTGTAGAGTGGGTAATATTGTGAAGAAAACAGTTTTCTTCTCTTGCAAAATACGATATATAAAAAACACTTGGCTTTTTCTAGAATCATTTTATAAAGCACCTGGATACTATTATATTTTTTACTCTATAAATATTTGCTTGCTGTGCATAAATAGGCATAACAACTTGTCTAGCAGAACACTTATGTCTTTATGTATTCAAATCTGGATAATTACACAGACCAGATCTACTTACTTAAGGATAAGATCATTGTACCCTTTCACCTGTGTCATGATTCACTTTTTGCCCATTTCAATATTCATTAATACCTACATTAAAGGACAGGAAGGCAAAGAGAGATAAAAGGAAAATTTTTACTTTGAGATGCTATTAATCTTTCAGTTTATTAATCTTTCATTAATGATACCTCTGATCAAAACCATGTCAAACCTTCCCCTCTTCTAGGAAGCAGATTTTTTGTCTATTTGTCAGGTATATTTCTATTCTATAATAACTTTTAGTTTGTCATTTGTCACAAAAATAAAGTTATAGAGTCATATCTAGTATTTATTATTTAATAGGGATAGCTCACTGATTTTCTGTGATCTCCGCTTATATTTTGCCATTATACTATTTGTAGAAATATGTAGCTATTTTTGAATCTTTATTTTATGATGATGCTTCCGTAACTCTGTGAGTAAATTAAAAATCTTTGGGTTGCAAAAAATAGGAAAAAAGAGTAATGCTTCTCTAAGTCTCCAAGCTCAAGGTGACGGTACAATACCACAATTCAGTAGAAAGAAGAATAAAGGGAGAGATGATAAGCTTAATCTTTTCTTGGTCATATATACGTGACTTTTTACAGATATCTAATCTGAAGTTATTTTTTTCAAGCATAAATCAACCAATTAGTAGTAGGCGTTCTGAATAAGTCATGTTACTTTTTCCTACCTTGAATTCATTCTTGTATTACTTCTGTCTTATTTAAGCCTCTCTCTCTCTCTCTCTCTCTCTCTCTTTCTTTCTGTCTCTCTCTCTGTCTCTCTGTCTCTCTCTCTGTGTGTGTCTGTCTGTCTGTCTGTCTGTCTCTCTCTCTCTCTCTCTCTCTCTCTCTCTCATTAACAAATCAGTGGACAGGTGAAAAACTTCAGATTAGTTTTTAGTTTCACCTTGAACATTAACATTGGATATTGTGCAAAAAGATAATACATTTTTAAATACACTGTAAAAGTCCTCAGAGCTGTCCTGTTCATTCTTTCATTTGAAAAGCGCTCCTAGAATTTCCTTTTTTTCAGGAAATGGATGACCACCATTGCATCTGGGCTGAGCTGTACTTCTGAGGTTTTAGTGAGCTGTTGAAGCAGGATTACTGCGTATGTGCCAGATTGTCCATTGACCTCTTACGCCTCTTTAATTTGCTAAAATGTTAGCAATTAACAGTGATTTGCTCAGTGAGGAGTTGAGCCAGCCGGTCAGTCTTCGTATAAAGAGAAGCTCAAATGTTGGAAACTTTATTTTTCAACATTTTCACCTTTTTTGGCCAAAATTTTCCACTGGGATTTCTAATGAGCATTTTACAATCTTTGTGAAATTATGTAAGTAATCAGATAATGAGATAACAAATGGGAATTACATATGAACCAGACAGGATTAATTATTCTGAAGATTTTTAACAGTTAGTACCAATTTTCCTCAAGTATGTAAAAGAACAAAAAGAATACTTTAATCTCCCTGAAAGGAATATATTATAACAAGCTTTTTATTCTCAAATAATTAAAAAAAAAAAACTTTTTGTCAATCCTTTTAGGCAGGAGTTCCTAATTGGGAATATATTTTTCTTAGCTAATAACCAAACAACCACCTATTAATTTTTCATCTACTTTGTTTTAATGAACCTCAGTTATTTGCAACACATAACGTTACTAGGAAACTTTCTTTGCATCATTTTACTACTTATCATTTGTAAGTGTAAATGGACACATACTTTACCAGGTTGCTCCAGAGGCTGTCATGAAGGAAGACAATATTCTGCTATGAGAAGGAATTGGAGAAGGAATCATCTTACTTCACAAATGTTTGCCTCAAATGTACCCTAGACAGAACAAGTGCCCCAGCATCCAAAGGTTTTCCAATCACTGCATAAACAGGATGATAAAGACTTACCATGTAAAACAACATTATACAAAGAATTTATATTGTTCAGTGGACTGAACTTTTGGTATTTATAAGGAGGAGTCATTGAAAAGAGTTAAGTTTTGATTTTGAAAAGATCTTTGAAATCCCTCTTTTAGTTTGTGATTTTACTGAAATAGATTAACTCACCAAACAGAAAATATTTTTGGTGAAATGTAGTAATGAAAAGTAGCATGGTTCTATCTGACAGAAATATTGAAGAAATCACATTAATAGTATGGACAATATTCATAAATAACAAGAGGAAACAGATTTGTGAAGATCAAATAACTTTTGTGAGGTCATATAACTACTGGATAGTCGAGTCCAAAAGCAGAACCACTAGTTTTGTTCTTGAATGTTTCTCCATTAAACTGAAGCCTACAGTTAAACATTTTCTTCTGTTTTTAACATATAACCTTATTATATTTGACAGGATAAACAAATTCTAGAGCACTCTTGTACAACAAAGTGATTACAGTTGGTGAGGATACACTGCATTCTTAGAAAATACTAAGCATACTCATTCCATAAAATGGTAACAAAGAAAATAATGAAATACATTTAATCATATATATGCACATATATAATCCTGTTGTACAGTTAATATATACAATTACATATGTAATTTAAAAACTATGTAAATTTGAAAATAAAACAGAAAGTCATTCTTTTGCCCTTTGGGTAAGAAGACTGAAATGTCTCATACATGAAAATCTCAAATGAATAGGGTTAACCTTTTTAAAAAAATGGATCATACCATGGTTGTTCACCCTAAAAAATCATCACATTTAATTTAAACAAATTTTAGAAAATAAAATTAGTATATTATTTTCTGGATAAAATTAGACCACAAAACCTCATAAAGAATAAACACCAATCCCACAGATCAGTGCGGAACTTTTCAAGTGGGTGCTTGGTTTGTCAGCACTTTTAACTTCAGATGTTACAGTTTGAAATTGGTTTCAGTGTTATATACACTTATATTTTCTAATTTAATAATCGTGATTTTTACATTTTTCATCTTATGAAAACATTTAATTACAGAAGAATGTTAAGAACAAGAGTATAACTGTCTTTGCTTCTCAATATTTACTTTTGGTATTCAAAATGGTGTCTTTTTTAGAGACGCAGTGTTGAGATCAATGTCAGAATAACAAGTCCATTGCAAAAGTCCAGAGGTAGCTGGAGTTTAATCAGTTTATTAATTCTTTAAGGACTAGCAAACTAGGTGTAATGATTACATTCTCCCAGTATCTTATTATTAGGATCTCTATTATTTACTTTCCCTCTGAGCATGAGATCGACAGCTATGGTTGAATTTTCCCATAAGAGGAGCTCATGGTGTAATGGGAGATTTGGCTCAACAAGACCACACTGGTCATGTGCCATACCCTATGATCAAATTCCTTACACAGTGATGCCCTAATTCTTCAGTCTGCCACCCAAAGTTTTCTTGTGATAATCTCATGCTACTTGTTGAATACTATTTTTCAGAATTCCCAAACTAGGAGTTAAATAATCATCACTTATTCTTCACCTATCTGCATAGAGATATTTTGTATTGCAATCACACAAGTATGCATCCACGCACATACACACATACCTCTTCCTTAAACAGAATGACTGAAGTAATTGTGTCATTTATTGACAGTCTTGTTATTTTCTTTATTCTTTTCTCATTGTGGCATGTGTTTATTTTGTTGCTATTGTAAGCTCCTCTATATAAAAATATTGGATCAGATTAGTAGATGCACAACTTACAGTTCAAAGCCAACATTTCTAGGACACGTAAGGCAATGAGAACAGCAATGAACAAAATCAAAGGTCATTACTAGGAGTTTCCGTAACCTCAGTCCATGATCTTCATGGAAACTTGTACAGTAGAATTTCTTAGTATGTATTTCCTGTCTTTCCAAGTACATACTTATACTCCCAAGCGGTAGGACTTTTCAGTGTTTGTAAAGATCATATGGGAAATAAATGGTCTTACATACTATCGATATATAAAATTGATTCCCAAATAAAATGATAGATCTCCTTCAATTAATGTATTGTCAACAGATACTTATAGGTCTCCCAATTATTGATGCAAAATGACAATTTTAAACACCTCCTAAGTGCTATTCAAATCTACAGGCATCACACCAGATTTATGTAGACTTTTGCCTAAGAGAAAATAATTCTTAGCTCCAATGAATGAATTGTATGTATTCATAAAATTCATGACACTCTGTGCCATTTTACTGTTTCTTGAGGATTGATTAATGTTATTATCACAGCATACATGTTTAACTCTTAGAAATAGTTTAGTTTAAGAAAATAGGTTCTTCCTTTTTCTATCTATAGAATTTTCTAAAAATAACTTTTCCTAGAATTTTTATTGCTTCAAATATACTTTATGAATATTTTCCATATGCTATTTTATAATTAATAAAATATGGTTTTATTCTAACATGGTGACTGATATATGTGACAGAACAACCTGTGCTATTGTTTATTTAAAAGATTGAGTGTTAGAATGAAAAATTTCAATATATTTTATATCATATTTAAAGACTCAAAAGCTCTTTCACGCTTTCATATGAATTTTTTCGGTCATTCTGTGAGTCAGATGGAGAAAGGGTAGAAATGATAAAAGTGAAGTTTACTTAATGTTATGTCAAGATTTGAGATTTGAGGTTGAGTTGGAAACTCACATACCCACTGTCCTACCAAAACGACCTTATCCACATATCACACTGTTAAATGCTGTGCTACTTAACGGCTCCAAATCATTCACTTTTTTCCTTTGTAACCAGCAGCGAGATAAAATGAAGGCAGTGGAAAAATATGCACTGAATGGCAGAATCTGTCAGACAGATTCATACTGCCTCTGAGGTTAAGTGTCAAACAACTCATTCATTAAACTAGTATCTGTCAAAATGTCAAGTCTTTAAAGATGAAAACATAAGTTAACACATCATCTAAAAATACTATCTTGGTGGAAAATGTTGCTGATAATTTAGTAATGATATTATTTCTGATGAATTTTCCATAGAAATTTTTTTGATTTTAATGCTTATCTTTTCAATGTAAGAAAATATTAGCATCAGATGTAAGAAATAGCCAAAATGAGTATAGAAAGTAATTGAATTGTATGTTGCCCATAAAAATTTCTGCCCCTGTAAATGTATGTGGATTTGCTTGTTACTAACAGGCAAGTGACAACAGAAATGTAACTGGCAGAAAACAAAATCAAACATAGAGTGAAGAGATGACTTTGCATGCAGTGAAGAACACACAGATAGCAAGAATAATTACTCAGTGACTTGAAATCCCTTAAATGCTAAGATATTTCTTCTTTAAACATTTGCTTTTCCCAGGATTTTTGGATCTCTGTGTTACTGAATCTTATGTGATCTTTGGTAAAGTCCACCTTTGACTTCAGATTCCAGAAACTTAGTTTGCCCTCCACTGTCAAAGTTGAGGAACATTACATCCCTTATTAAAGGAAAGTGAGGAATTGTTTATATGTTCTTTTGCTCAGCTGTAAATTAAAGAACAAAACTCCTGCTTCACTGACATAAATGTTCAAGTTTGTGTTTTGTTAGTCTCTGAGACATTATCAATATGTTATAAAGCATCGTTTTCACACATTTATTTAAGAATACTTGTAGCATAGAATTACCACGTAAGATAGCAATTCTACCTCTGTGTGTATAAATAACAGAAGTGAGAACAGGGAGTAACAGGTATTTGCACTCTCATGTTCCTGGTCACATTGCATAAACATTCCAGAAGGACGAAGCCTCGCATATGCCTACCGTCATTGAATGGCCAAATAGTAAGTGGCAAACACATGATATGGTATCATTTAGAGTTGAAAATGTATTAAATTATTGCACTGACTACATGACAGAACTTTATGATAGGTTACATAAGACAATCACAAAAGAGTGAATACTGCACGATTCCCCACATGTGACCTACTTTGAACTTATAAAGACAGAAAGTATAACTGTGATTGTCAAAAGCTAAGGTAAGGAGGAGAGGAGATTTGTAGTTTAGTGAGAAGATGAGAAAGTTGTAAAGGTGGGTATTTTTAATGGTTGTAGAGAAATGCAAGTGTGCATAATAACAGCAAGCTTTATTTTTAAAATGGTTAAATATTAAGTTTCATGTTATGGATATTACTCTACAACAAAATGTACACTTTGTATATTTCTACTTAGATTCTGTTTTCATCTGTTACATTATTTTTCATCTTTTATCCATATTATCTTTGTTGCACTACTTAAAAATTGTTCATAATGCTAAGATCAATTTCACCACTCACAAATAAGAATTGAAATTATGTACTGTTCTTGTGGCTTGATAAATTTAGTTCTATAAACAAATGTATCAAAATTTTTTCAGTAGCTTAATTAGGTGTTTAGAGGTACCAAAAAATGTATGTCTGATACATTATGTATAAATGTATAACTTTAGAATAACAGAAGAATTTTCCAGAGATTTTTTTTTAACTAGGGATTAAACTCATGACTTTGCACTAGCCAGGGTAGCTAGTAAATACCCCTGAGATATAGTTTATATCCCTGAGATAGATCCCCATCCCTTTCTCTGAGTTTTGTGGACAATGACCCAACAATGACCAGGAAAGGGTAGGAACCTTTATTTTCTGTCAGCTAGTAGAGCTGTATACGAACAAAGCTTACTAGAGCAGAAATGGCCATTTCCTCAAACTGCTAGGAACACTATACTATTAACTTTTGCATTCTAAAATGTTTGAGGTGTCAGGCAGCTGTAGACAGTGATGCATCAAATTCAAATCAGGTGACTTCCTGTCATTCAAGAGTCTGAGTGCTCCTCTCTGATAAGTTTACTCTCATGTTTGTCCGGTAGAAAGGGAAGACAATAAGAGAAAAAGGAGATTCTTACCTTGGAACACGCAACGAGATTGTTCCCCCAGCAGTGAACCTTATTACACATTTACACAGAGTGAAGGAGGCTAGACCAGCTATGATGTATCTTCTCTTTCTGATTCGGGATACATAATCTTCTCTTTTATCCACAAATTTTTCTCTGATCCAGCATATGACGTTAGGTATTGCCTCAACAATCTGGTACAGTTATAAACCTTGTCATTGGTGCACTTTTTGAACTTACATTTTTAAAATTGTGATTGTGAAAGGTGCTACCTGATAAAAATAGTCTAATAGCAGGTATACTTGCTGTTTAAAAATACAAATTTGTTAAGTTTTTAATAAATCATCGATACAGTTACTTTTATGTTTTACCCTTTATTTCATGGCTAATTTTAAAATTTCAGTTTCTAGTACTTGATCACCTTCTTTGATTCCATCAGCACAGCTTCAAATAATTGTTTTACATAAGAGAAAACAGCTAGTCGGTGGAGGGTTCAGAGTTAGGGGAGAGGCATAATGATGTGACATCAGTGGAAAGATGAAAGCATAGTCATTGTTAAATCTGCATACACATGTTTTATTACTTCTCAGTTCTCCTCTGTCTGAGGTAATTCACACTGGAATTTCCCCCTTAATGCCCACCTTTCCCTTTTCTGCAACCCTGTTCCTCTCTCAGCTAACCTTTCAGAGCACAGAACTCTCTACAAAGTAAATAAAAACCATCTCAGAGATTTCTAAGATTTTATTTGAAGATCAATTAATCTTCTCTATTTTAAAGCTTTTTAACTGAAATAACGGCTACATTTTCCTTCATGAAAAATGTCCTACTGAAAAGTTTGGAAATTAAGCAATGTTTATATGAAATTAATACTGTTCTGCTTCATGTATCTTAAAAATAGTGCAAATAATGGTGTGGTATATATATGGTATTCTATTTTACTTCACTCTATACTATATAATATCATACCATACTGTGTCTGTGTAATATTGCTATATTTCATCACATAATGTTCTTTTTCAATGTGATGTGGCATATTATTGCTTAGTATATCATTTTTGCTACATTACCTTATTGTGTTATATCTTTCAAAGTATTCTATCGTCTATCATTACCTATTTAATCATTTTGACTTGATTGCAGATTAAACCCAGAGCCCTACACATGCTACATAAGTGCTCTGTCACTCAGCTACACTCCCAGATATGGAATTTGATTTTCTTTTTATTCTTGGCTCACAATTGAATTTCTAAATAAATAAACTTCAAAATTTCAAAACTTTGTCTATATAGCAGAAATACTGTATTATAAACACAGCGTTACCTCCGTTCACACTGAATCCATTACATAATTCTATGCAAAATGGCCTCATTCATATTCATACCAAAAAAGTAGCCACAGTCATGTTCGTGACCAGGTTCAGAATTCACAAACAGAAACAGAATTTTGCCACACACTTCTGTTTGTTAACTAAATTGTTAGCAAATGCAAGGATTTGTCAACTGAGACAGCATGGTGGATGTTTAAGTAAGTTTGTAGATGATACAGATAAGTAAAATGGATATACAATAATTTACATTATCACATTTTTTGTTACCTAAAATAAACATAGGCTTTAAAATTGCATTTTAAATAAGAATTTGAAATTGTGAACACTGCATTATTCATTTCTTAACAGAGTTATTTGGGATGAACACTAATCCCCTGAAATATTAAAAGTTGCTTCAACTTTAGGGCAAATCCATATAAGAGTTCTATGAATAATAAGAATAACTAAACATATCTCTTTTTTCTATGCATTAGATCCAGAATAATGCATGCATTAACTCTTCTCAATGTTCCAGTGAGATCATTAATGCTATTATACTTATTTTTCAGGGAAACTTATAGCACATGCGTTATGTGAGTTTAGGGAAGGCACTAATGGAGCTACAGTCTAATCTCTATAGTGCTAACTAGTCTCTATAATGTTTAAGTGACTTTGATCATTTTGTCAATTATTTATTGCAGATCTAGTTCAACAGCATACATATAAGATTGTATTTCTAATTATTTTTTCTTTCTGTTTTTAAATTTTGGTAAGCAAAATGAAAAAAGGCAATTGTTTCTATCAGGTTATTATTATTAAAATAAATTTAACTTTATAGTATTTTTAAAATTATCATAGCTGAAATCCAAGTATAATGAGAAAAATGAAGTATTTAAGAGTATATTACAGCTAATTTTCAGCCCTGAGAACCCTAATTGGCTATTACTAAGACTACAGTAGCACATATAAGTAAAGTAAAAGAACTTATGGAACTGAGCACAGTGGTAGACTCTTGTAGTTCCAGTATTCAAAAGGGTAAATAAAGATATTCATGAGTTGAAATCAATTTGATGCCTAAAATCAAACATAGGAGACCACGAAGTGAATTAAAAGCACAAGAATAAAGAAAGGAATAAAAAAGAGAGACACACATACTGGAAGAGAATGTGTTCTTAAATAACATGGAGTTCACTAGTGTTCCTGATACTCTATTTTAAACCAATTTAATAAATGTCTCCTGTTCATCTCTACATCTAATTCTTCATGAGATACAAAGTAATGTATATAGCACAGTACAAATTTGCAAACAATTGATATTCTAGTAGATAGTATTTAAACAAATTACTAAAATGGTGACAGCCACAAACAAAACTCATAGTATGATACATGTGAATTCTTATATTGTAAGTCCAAAGTGTGTTTTTGCTGAAAAATTAATATAAAGTTCACTCCTTTGCCTCTTAGTGGTATGGTCTGAGCAACCTACTTAATCTTTGTAGAAAAAAAAAATTCTTCATTTATAAAATGGAGATGTCTTGGTTACTTTTCTTGTTTTTTTAGACAAAAATATTCAACACTCACAAGTTGAAGGTTTAGATTGGCTCATGATTTATCATGGTTTTATTCAGTTGGCTCTAAGACACAGTGCCATAGCAGAAGATCATCCCAGGAGAGAAACAGTCCATGGCACAGCAGGCAGGAGGCAGTAAACAGCAAGTAGCAGCAGCAGCCATCCTGCTCCTTTATCCATCCAACCTACCAATAATTTGAGTGGTACCACACACCAAGATTGGGGCTTCATATTGTCCTCAGCTAGAACTACGATAAACCAATTAGAGGACTTACCAGGTACCATGCATCCTATCCCAGTACCATGACCTGAATTCACATTCATACACCCTCAATCCAATCACAACCAAAAAGCTCACCTATGAGTGTATGAAATTTTGGGAGGATGTTTGCACACAAGTCATAAGAAGAGGTAATAATAGTATCTACCATGGCTAAGAGTAACCAGTAAAATAATACATGCTAAAATCAATAATTAGAAAATAGTAAGTGGTAAATATTATATTTTCTTCTTATGAAAATATAATATTGAAATAAAAATGGTTAATATTTTCACTTTATCATATTTAATGTGATAATCTTACAAAGTTCTTTTAAGGCTGAAAGTTGATTAGACCCAATTTCTAAATTTCGTACTTCCACATCATGTTTTCTCATCTTTAAAAATACTTTTAGTTATATGAATACAAGGTAAAATCACTGACTGTAGGTTTTTTTAGTGGGGTAATAGTGACTTAAGACTTTCAACAGAGGTACTTAACATCCAGGTTTATACTATTTTATTTATCTTTGTTTATTTTAATTAGCATGTATTTGCAATTCCTTACAAATATATTTATCATGAAGAATTGGCACATAAAGTATTATTACACCATAATCCATTTTACTTTCTCTCCTCTACCTCCATCCTCCCTTCATTCCATATTTCCTTCTTATTTTCATGAGGTGTCTCTGTTTCTTTAATCTAATTTGCTCTTTAAATTATTTATTGGATTTTTCTCATAAGAGAAAACATGATATCTAACTTTCCGGTTTATTTCATTTAGCATTGTGATTGGAAGGTGTATCTATTTTCCTACAAATGACTCAAATTTATATATTTTTACAGCTAAGAACTCCACTGAGTATCTAAATCACACTTTCTTTATCCATTCATCAGTTGATGGGTTTATAGGTCACTTCTAATATTTAGCTATTACAAGTTGCACTGTTATAAACTATATATGTATGTATTTCTGTAATATGATATCATTAAATGTTTTTAGAAGATAGGAGCAAAATTAGATCAAATGGAAATTGTATTTTTAGCATTTTTGTTTTGTTGTTTAGTAATCTCCACACTGATTTCTGCAGCGACTGTATTATTTTGTCTTCCTACCAACAATGCAGAAGAATTTCTGTTCCATCACAACTTTACCTGCATTTTTTATTATATTTTTGAGTTCTTGGTGATAGTCATTAAATTAACAAGTTCCTAGAATCAAAAGACTATAAGCCTGAAATACAGCAATGTCCATGGGATCCAGAGAAATCAGACTGATGAGGGAAGTGTATAGCTGTGAATGCACACGATAAGGCAATGAAGGCATTCAAAATAACCTAAAGATACAGCTCAAGGCACTAGGAAACAAGACTAATCCAAGTACAAAAGTAACAAAAAGGAAAGAAATGATGAAGATAATAGAAGGAATCAATGAAATACAGAGTAAAACAATACAAAAGATCAATGAATCAAAGCATTGGCTCTTTGAATAAATAAGAATGATAAAACTTATCCAAATTTTCCAAAAGCATAAAAGGGAAAACAAGTCCATATAAATCAAATTAAAAATGATACTAATGAAATTCAGAGGATTATAGAAACTTTTCAAAATTTTATTTTAATACTTTAAAGAATATATAACAAATGAAGACATTTCTAGACAATATGAATTATCTAAAATGAATTAAAAAGATAAAAAATGCCAAATAGGCCAGTAATAGAAAACAAAATAGAGATAGTAATAAAAACCTCCCAAATAAGTAATCTCCAGAATTTACTAAAGAGTTCTACCAGAATTTTAGGGAAGAATTAATACTTGTAGTTCTCAATATTTTTCCTTAAAATTGAAAGGGATGATACATACTAAACATTGGCTTAACAAAACATTTAATCAAATACCAAGGTATACACTGTGGTTACACTGACCAGAGGTATGTATGAGATGGATATGCAGAAATAAGAAAGTTTTGGAGGCACATGCCTAAAACCTCGGTGATCGCATGGTTAAAGATGGAAAGGTAGCCTACTGGGCCACAAATTCAAGTAGCCTCAAAACACTGTCTTAAAGAATGAATGTTCTGTCCCCCCATACTCTGATTTAGCACTTAGATTTGCACAAAAGTCTATCATGTACCAAACCACCCTGGCCTTCTCTGCCCCCAACATGAATTCCTGCACGAATAACGTTATTTTGTCGTTCATCTTTGTTTTCTGTTTGTGTCAATAAAAAGCCCCAGAAGCTTTTTCAGGGGTGTCTGTGTGAGGCTTTCTTTTTTTTTTCTCCAGACTGACCTCCATAAAGTTAGTACCAGTCTACACTCCCACCAACAGTGTAGGAGAGTTAGTTTTTCCCATAGCCTCTCCAGCATTTGTTGTTGTTGGTTTTCTTGACCCTGGCCATTCTTTCAGGAGTGAGATGGTATCTCAGTGTGGTTTTAATTTGCATTTCTCTAATAACCAATGATGGTGAACATTCTTTCATGTATTTATTTGCCATTTGCATTTCTTCATCTGAGAAGTGCATATTCATCTCAGATGCCCATTTTTTTGATTGGATCTTTGAATTTTGGGGGTCTGAGTTTTTTAATTCTTTATATGTTTTAGACAAGAGTCCCTTGTCTGAGAGTTCACTAAAATCTTTTCCCAGTTTGTGTGTTTTCTTTTCACTATGCTGGAGATTTCTTTTGACATGGAGAAACTTTTTAATAAGAAGTGGTCCCAGTTATTGATTCTGGGAAGTATTTCCTGTGCGGTTTGAGTCCTGTTTATGAATTTTCTACCTACTCCTATGTCTTCAAGGTTTCTACCTAATTTGTCTTCCAATAGATTTAGTGTTTCTCTTTTAATATTCAGATCTTTGACCCATTTAGATTTTAATTTAGTACGTGGTGATAGACATGGGTCTAGCTTTAGTTTTCGGCAAATGGAGAGCCAGTTTTTCCAGCACCATTTATTAAAGAGACTGTTGTTCTTCCAGTGAACCTGCTTGGCTCCTTTATCAAAAAAAGGTGGTTGAGTGTGTTTGTAGTTGTGGTTGTATCTTCTAATCTATTCCATTGATCTTTGGCTCTGTTTTGATTCCAATACCATGTTGATTTTACTACTGTTGCTTTGTAGTATAACTTCAAGTCAGGGATTGTGATGCCTCTTGCTTTGTCTTTGCTGCTTAGAGTTGCCTTTGCTATTCTAGGTCTCTTCTGGTTCCAGATGAAATTTAGGAGTAATTTCTCTAGATCTATAAGGTATGTTGATAGTATTTCTATTGGGATTGCATTGAATCTGTATAACAGTTTTGGGAGAATGGCCATTTTCACAATGTTTGTTCTTCCTATACATGAGCAAGGGATGTCTTTCCATTTTCTGAGATCATTTTCAATTTCCTTTTTCAGTGTATTATAATTTTCACTGTATAAGTTTTTCACTTCTTTCGTAAGAGTAATTCCTAAATATTTCATTTTTTTGCTTGCTAATGTGAATAGTCCAGTTTCTCTTATTTCCCTCTCTGTAATTTTGTTGTTCGTGTATAGGAATGCTACTGATTTCTGAGTATTGATTTTGTAGCCAGCCACATTACTGAATTTATTTATTGTATCTAAGAGTATTTCAATGGAGTTTAGGGGGTCTTCTATGTAGAGTATCATGTCATCTGCAAACAATGATAATTTAACTTCTTCTTTTCCTATCTTTACCCCTTTTATTTCTCTTTCTTGCCTAATTGCTCTGGCTAGTACTTCCAGTACTATCTAAATAGGAGTGGTGATAAAGAACATCCTTGTCTTGTGCCCAATTTTAAAGTAAAGGCTTTCAATTTTTGGCCATTTAGTATGATGCTGGCTGTTGGTTTGTCATAAATGGCCTTTATTATATTGAGGTAAAGACCATTTATTCCAATTTTCTGTAAAGTTCTTATCATGAATAAGTGTTGGACCTTATCGAAGGCTTTTTCTGCATCTATAGAAATGATCATGTGATTCTTATTTTTGGCGTTATTGATATGGTGGATTACATTTATTGATTTGCGTATGTTGAACCATCCTTGCATTCCTGGGATGAATCCCACTTGGTCATGGTGTATAATCTTCTTGATGATTTGCTGGATCCTATTTGCCAATATTTTATTGAGGATTTTTGCATCTGTGTTCATTAGGGAGATCGGTCTATAGTTCTCTTTTATAGTTGGGTCTTTCTCAGGTTTTGGTACTAGAGTAATATTTGCTTCCAGGAATGACTTAGGAAGGATTGCTTCCCTTTCAATTTCATTGAATAGTTTGAGGAGTGTCGGCATTAGGTCTTCTTTATATTTCTTGTAGAATTCTGCAGTGAATCCATCTGGGCCTGGGCTCTTCTTGGTGGGTAAGGACTTAATTACATTTTCAATTTCATTAGCAGAGATTGGGTTATTCAACAGTTTTATATCCTCTTGATCTAGCTTTGGTACTTCATATGCTTCTAAGAATCTGTCTATTTCTTCTGTGTTATCAAACTTTTGAGAGTAGAGGTTTTCGAAATAGGTGTTGATGATCCTCTGTATTTCTATTGGGTCTGTAGTGATTTCTCCTTTTTCATTTCTTATTGCATGAATTTGAGCTTTTTCTTCCCTTTTTTAAATAAGGTTGGCTAGGGGCTTATCGATTTTATTTATTCTTTCAAAGAACCAACTCTTTGATTCGTTGATTCTTTGGATTGTTTTCTTAGTCTCTATTGCATTGATTTCTGCTCTGATTTTTATAATTTCCTCTCTTCTTTTGGCTTTGGGCTTGACTTGCTCTTCTTTTTCTAGCTGTTTGAGGTGTAGCATCAAGTTATTTATTTGTATTAGTTCTGTTTTCCTGATGTGGGAACTTAGTGCAATAAATTTTCCTCTCAGAACGGCTTTCATTTCATCCCACAGATTCCGGTAAGTTGTATCTGCATTTTCATTTTCTTTTAGGTATTGTTTAATTTCTTCTTTAATTTCTTCTGTGACCCACTGATTACTCAAGAGTGTGTTATTCAGTTTCCATGTGTTTGCGGAATTTTTGCAGTATCTTTTGTCATTAATTTCTAATTTCAGAGCGCTGTGATCCGATAATATGCAAGGGATGATTTCAACTCTTTTGCATTTGTTTAAATATGTTCTGTGAGCTAATATATGGTCTATTTTAGAAAATGATCCATGTACTGCTGAGAAGAATGTGTATTCTGATGTTGTTGGGTGGAACATTCTGTATATGTCTATCAAACCCATTTGTTCACAGGTGTGATTCAGTTCTGTTATTTCTTTGCTTGTTTTCTGTCTGGTTGATCTGTCCCTTGGTGTCAGTGGTGTATTAAGGTCTCCTGTTACAATTGTGTTACTGGCAATTTGAGTTTTCATTTCTGTTAATAATTGTTTTATATAACGGGATGCTCTGGAGTTTGGTGCATATATATTTAAGATAGTTATCTCTTCCTCTTGGAGTTTTCTCCTTACGAGTATGTAGTGACCTTCTTTGTCCTTTATGGTCATCGTTGGTTTAAAGTTCACGTTGTCTGCAAACAGAATGGCTACTCCTGCCTTTTTTTGGATTCCTGCTGCATGAAGAATTGTTTTCCATCCTTGGACTTTCAGTCTGTGAGTATCCTTCTGGGTTAGATGGGTTTCCTGTAAACAGCATATGGTTGGATTTTGTTTCTTGATCCATTCTGCTAGTCTGTTTTTTTGATTGGTGCATTGAGACCATTTACATTAATGTTTATTACTGTTAAATGCTGGTTAATTGTAGGAATGTTATCTCTCTGCTGTTGCATCTTTATCTTTCTGTTCTGTTTAATTATTTGCTTTGCTTAGTGGTTTTTTCCTTTGTGTATCTAAACTGTCTTTCAATATTTTTTGCAGGGTTGGTTTGGTGTTCATGAAGTTCTTCAGCTGTTCTTTGTCATGGAAGTATCGTATTGCACCATCTATTTTGAATGATAGTTTTGCAGGATATATCAGTCTTGGTTGGAAATCATTTGCTTTAGGATCTGGAATACTTCACTCCATGCTCTTCTTGACTTTATCGTTTGTGCTGAGAAGTCTGCTGTGATTCTGATAGGTTTTCCTTTATAAGTGATCTGTCTTTTCTCTCTGACAGCTTTTAATAATCTATTCTTGTGTTGGATTTCTGGGATGGAGATTATTATATGTCTGGGTGTAGTTTTATTTTGGTTATGACTGTTTGGAGTTCTATATGCTTCACTGATCCTGATGTCAGTTTCTGATCTCATGCTTGGGAAATTTTCAGCTATTACTTCTCTAAATATCCTCCTGACATCCTTCATGCTGTCTCCCTCTCTTTCATTAATCCCTATCATTCTTATGTTATTCTTCTTTGCATCGTCTTGCAGTTGTTGAATTGTTGTTTCCTGATTCCTTGTTATTTTCAAAAGATCTTTCCTTTCCTGTTCACTAGCTGCAATCCTGTCTTCAAGGTCTGAAATTCTATCTTCACTTTCATTAAGGTGGTTTTTACAACTTTCAGTGGAGTTTTTTATTTCCTGTATATCTCTGTGCATCTGCATTATGTATTCTGTTTGTTTCTTATATTGCTCGTCTAGGGATTCTATCTTTTTGTTTAGTTATTCCAATTTTTTATCTGTGTTTTCTTTAGATATATTTAGAATCTCTTTCATTTCTTTTATCATTTCTTCTTTTATCTGGGAGATTATTTTGAGTTTGAATTTCTTTAAAGCTTCCTGGAGTTGCTTGTCAATTTCAGTGGCTATTGTGTCCGATAGAGTGGTTTCCGCTAAAGGCAGCCCCTCAGAATCTTCTTGGGGTTTGAATAGAATATTGACTCCAAGTTGTCTCTTCCTTTACACTGTGCAATGGTTGTGAGCTGCAACATTATAACAGCTAGATTTAAAGACAAAACACATTACTGTGATTGATAAGATTTTGACGCTTAAGACCAAAAATAAATCAAAAGAAAACTAGAGTAAGAAAAAAGAAAATACTTAAAGAAAACAAATATTAAGAAATAGCATAGTAGAAAATGGTCTACCGCACTTGACCCAACCTATTACCTATTTGATCCAAATGCTCTAGAAATTGGACATATAAATAGCCAAGTATTTGCTTACAATACCTAAAGTGAGATGTCAAGGAGCTACATAGTTATCTTCTCATCGTAAGCTAGAATTTTAGTGAAACTCTGTCCCTCTTTTGGAAGTTGCAGCCTACACAGCCTATTAGGTAAACGGTATTTCTGCTGAAGAATATTACAATTCAGAGGGTGTTTATGAAATCAGAAGGTGTTTATGAAAATTTTAGAATCTGAATGGAGCATTTTATGAATTCATTTAGTTGAGAACCAAATTAAATAAGACATGAAAGTCCATAAGAAAAGAGAGTTTCTGATATTTACACTAGCAGTTTAGGAAGGTCCCAGAGAATTCCATCTTTGATCTAGGTGAAATATTAAGCAACCCTTGACAGAATACAGCTCACTTTCAAATCAATGCAATCCTCACAAGGTGAAGAACTCTACCTGTAGTCTGCCTGTCATATATAAGAATCACTAAATACTGTGGACAAACATAATAACAGAACCCTCAAATTATTTCTCTAATTTTAATATGCAATGAACAATAAGTTGAATATATGCAGACACATGATCAGACAAGTTTTATATAAATAGCAAGAAATACATAAGGAATAAAAGCAAATGGATGGGAATTACAGATATTGCAGTTTGATTGAGACATGTATTTATTATAATTAATATGTACAATGAATCTATAACAAAGTAGTGAATTTTTATAACTCCTATCTAGAAACCACATGAAAATATTAGAATTCAAGGAAGCATAATAATTGATTACCAAAAAAAGTTTACACATAGTTGAGGAAAGAATTTGCAAATCGAAAGTGGGCTTAGAGAAACAGATTTCAGATGAAACTGAAAGATAACACTTCAGACTGATATTATATAAATTATAAACATACTTAAGGAAATGAACAGAAATATATAGAACAGATTGATACTTTTCAATATGTCTCTGGTTTGAATTCAGAATAAGAGGAGAGAAAAAAATAGGGCAAAGAAATGCAAGGAAAGATACAAGATTAGAAATTTCCAAAATTAGCAATGAACTTCTGGAAACAGATTTAAAAATTGTTATAAAATGCATGATGGCACATGTCTGTAATCCCAGCACTCCAGAGGCTGAGGCGGAAGGACCACTGTGAGTCTGAGATCAGCCTGGGCTACGTAGTGAGTTCAAGGCCAGGCTGGATTGCATAGTGCAACCCTGTTAAAGGAAAAAATAAAAAAAAAAGATTCCCAAGAGAAAGAATACAAAACAATAAATACAGAACAGACAGAAGAAAAATCTATAATCTAGGCACATCAAAGAAAACTGCAAAAAATCTAAAGCTAAGTTATCTTGTATTTTCAATGCATATTGAATACATTTAACTATTATGATAGAATAAATAATGGTCTTTCAGGCAAACAAAATTTCAGAATATTTCATTGTTAGGATCACTTTAAAAATTAACTACTAATATGAGCATTTTGCACACTGGTGGAAAAAAATTTTCCAAAAGGATAAATATATGATTAACATAGTCAAAAATTAACCTCCAAATACTAACAAAACAGTGGATAGATGTATTATTTATAATATGAATTAAGAGAGCAAATACTGCACAGATAACTTAGTTCTACAAAAAGTATGAGTGGATTTCAGAACACTTAAAATAGAAAAAACAACATATTTTCTTCAAGAGTCTATTTCTAGAACTTTTCTTTTTTTTTTTGTTGGAACCGGGGATTGAATTTACTCACGACCTTGCACTTGCACTTATGCTGCTGAGCTAAACTCCTGGCCCTATTTCTAGAATATTTAAACATTGATTTATGGTGTTACAAGTGAGGATGACATTTAGGAATCCTTGGAGGTCAGCATGATGTTTATGATGTCTGTCTGTTAACTACATGGTTATATTCACTTTACATCAACTCATGTACCTGGCCACTTTTACTTTTACAAGTTTTATCAGTCTGTGACCTTTTATTGGAATAGCATTCTTCATTGCTACACTTTACTCAATCCTTCAGAAAATAAATAATTCACCATCATTTTGTAGTATACTCAGGTTTTAAGGCTGGATCATAAATATTTTAAAATCAGGTGTAAAAGTAAAATGTAATTGATTGACTATCATAAACCAGAATTATATTTTACCATACATATGCTCACACATTAATAACTATTTTTCTAATTACATTTGGTGCAGTTTAAATCTGCACAATAATTTCAGGGACAACTGAAAATATTAATCATCTTGAGGAAGCAATATTAAGTAAATTGGAATTTGTTTTTGGTACAGGAAATGGAACTCGCAACATCACACTTGCTAGGCAGGCACTGTACCACTGAGTTGTATTATCCCCAGCCTGAGCTATATTCCTGACCAAACTGAAATTTAAATATGCTTTGTAAAATTGTGTGAAATGGTAAACATAGTAATTATGTATGACTGAAGGAATTAAATAATTTCTCAATTTAACACTGGGTTATTGAATTACATATTTTTGCTAGCCTTTTTTTCTCCTAATTTTTTGTTCTCATTCTTGTTTTTTTATTCTCCACATTTACTATCCACTATCTCCCATTGTTCAGATTGGGCAGATGGATAATACACACAGATTACAAAATAGGTGAAAGACCTGTCTGCTCAGGTATGAAAGGGAAACAATATTTTAAAATATCCTGTTATGCAGTTTTTCTGTGTCATAAACCTTCATCCGTAAAAAACTCAACATAATTGATAACAAGTTCTTGTCAAATTGCCCAAGAGAAATCAATAGTATGTATTAAGATTTTGAAGGTTATACAGCTAAATAACTGCACTTGCTGCTCTGAATCACAGCCTTTGTCAAACAGGGATTTAGAAAGTCAGTCGTCTACCAATTTCCATCATTAAGTTTTAAGGCTCTCACCTGAACTTTCATTGAAGAATACTGCATTGCAAAGATTGTGTCAAAATAGCAAAGAGTTTCATCACAGAAGTGTTAGTGGACACTGTCCTCCGCGTCCCTTATTGTTGCCTTATAGCAACAAAGATGCTTGAAACACAAAAGAGGGAAGGGAACTCTCCTGCCCTTGAGCGCTGGCACTCTGCCTCTTGATGGTTAAAGAATTTTGCAAGCAGTCAGTGAGCTTCTCACTTTGGCTACCAAATTGATCAGAGAAAAACTTGAAACTACTTTAATAATTATGTTTGACCTTTCTTACCTGCATTTATGACTCTTCCATTTTCTGTTTCTTACTTCCATTTTTCTGTCATCACTTTCTGAGTAATAGTTGAAGAATATAACTGGTGAAACAGTCACTATCGGTATATTTATTTTATCAGGTGAAAAATTAGAGGGAATTTGGATAAGGGATTATTTCAAATTTTCACATTGGAGCTAACACTTAAAAATAGAACTTTTCAAGCCAAGTCCTGGTCCCTTTCGGTGAAGCAAGTGGTTTTCAAAGGAACAGATGAGTGAGTGGTGACATTTGGTAGTGTTTGGGGACAACTTTTGTTGTCACAAACCAAGAAAAGATTGATACTGGCATCTAAGGGGTAAAGCCCAAGAAGCCTGCTAACTGCCCTATAGTAAACATTACAATTTAATTCCTGATAGCTCAACCATGAAGGATTAAGGACCTGAAAATGTTAACATTACTGAGGCTGAGATACTCTGCATTAAGATTAGCTCACTCTAATTATAGCAAATTAAAGTGTTAGCGTGAGGTGCCATAACTTCTCTCCCTTTTATAATTTTACTTAAACACACTTCTCAGTACTCTCTATTACACTAATGTTTTTCAATGCTTGATTCTTTCATTGCTTAATTTGACTGCATTTTTACTTCTCATTTTCCTTAATTTACTTCTATTATTTCTTTTCTATGCTAGTTTTCCCCTTAAATTTCAATATACATACATACATACATACATACATACATACATACATACATACATATACATATATAGTTCATGTTATCATATAGATTATTTAACAAAAATGAATTCATAAATTACAATATAAAATATTTTAGGTCTTGAAGATGAAAATCATGTATTTGGCTTTGGGAATCACATGAACACATAATCTTGTTCTGTATGTATTAGACAAGTGTGCTATTTCTCTAGTGCAAAGCTCTGAGTAATTGATTATAATCTTCTAATCTATAATCTCTTTTCAGTGTTTAAGTACTTCAAGAATTGCTTTTTCTTTTTTTCCTTGTGCATTATATATGCTATACAAAGTGCCTTGCAATCTGATTTTGTTTCCCTGTCACAAAGCTGTGTTTCTCAACAAGTAAGTACAAACTGTAGGAAATAAATGGTCTTCCTCTCTCTGCTGTAGTAGAAGAGGGGAGATTTTGTGTAGAGGTTTAATAAGATTAGTCACAGATAATTCAGGCAGAAAAGTGATAAATAGAAATACAGACAGGAAATGATTTTACAAGAATAACATCTTTCTTTAAAAAAGTGTATCTGAAAAGTGCTCCTTGCAAATTCATATTCAAGCAGAGACGGAGAGTTGAATAACAGTTTGAGTCTTCATGGGAAGCGGACCAGTCAGTGCATCTCAGGCACTGACGCAGATAAAGTGATGGAGAGTGCGTGTGGACAAGCCCTGTATGGGACTGAGGGTTGGAGAGCTGCGTGCTGTGAGAAGAGCACAACGGGAGGGTGACCAGCACCCAGAGCAGACAGGAGGCTCGTAAGACCTTCATTCTTAAAAAATCATTAGAAAATTATATAAAAACCCAGTATGCTGTTTTTTAATACTCATTCAGTGGGTATTGAATTGAAAAGAAGCCAGATCAAAAGTAGAGAGACTAAATCTTATTTCTGCAGCTAATGTGAGAGACAGTTCCTTGCTGATTAGTATCAGTAAAGAGGGAAATTGTATAGCATGGTGATAGAATTTTGCTTTGGTCAGAGAAAAACAAATATTATGAGTAACTTTTAAATGTCTAAGTTAAGCAACTATTTAGTTAATGGTATGATTTATTAATATGACAACTAGAAAGAACCTAATCTAAGAAGTTAAATTGATCCATTTGTGATGTTTTTTTCTTTGTATATGTATGTATTTTATATGTTTTGGTATATTTATCTTTTTGAGTTTCTTTTTTTTTTTTTTTGCTCCTTTTGGAAACTGACATTAACAGAATATTGTTTGTGTGAATCTGAAATTTAACTGAGGCAACTAAACACAAGTGAGGTTTGGATTCCTTCACATCACAGCATGGCAATAGATAAGAACAGTTAGGAAAAATTTTCAAAAATACACTTACATTCAGGATCAAAACTTGATGACAAAAGACATCATAAAAAGGATCAGAAGAAAGTCACCAAGCATTAAAAAGAACCAGTTATTATAGAATCCAATTTCAAGGAGGAATCAAATATTCCATCAAATATCCTATGATAGCCTATCAAATGTCCCACGAAAAACTTTGTGGTATGAGTGTAGTCTTATAAGTAACTCATCAAGTTCTTTGTCTTCGTTGGTTATTGGTCTACTGATTCCAAAATAATAAGGATTATTTATCCTATTAGTAATAAATAGATTATAGAGATACAATTATAAATCTGAGTTGGGGAAAAAAGAAATAAAGAATTACTTTTACAAATAGTAACGTATTAAATTATCTAATGAGTTATTACTAATCAAAAGGAAACTATAGTAAAATATTACTTATAGGTTATTACACTATTTCTATTTTATAATGTTTGGAAATATTTTATAGAATACATATATCCATGTTATTTATATGTATGTACATTACTTAAAATGCATGTGTAATTAAACTCAAGTTTTTGTGCTGTGGAATTTTTTAATCTATAGTCGCTCTTCAATATCACACTTATCAGTTCCATATCAATACTGGCTGATTCTTTGATGTGCTTTTTGAAAGATACATGGTTTTTACCAAGGCTGTACTTCAAAGAGAAATCAGCCTTTTAATGTAAAAGAGCTTTTTCCCTTGTTTAGAGGTAAATATATGGGAGTCCTACACTAGTATAGATTAAAAAATAAGACATATCAAAGTGTCAGAAGATCAGACAGAAGGCAAACTTCATATGATTCAGAAGTGTAAATCCTGTTTGCATTCAAGAGACTGCCATTTCTTTACCCACATGAATATAAAAGAATTTCTAAGTTTGACTGTAAAGTAGCAAGAGGGATGTTCCTGAGTCTACCACAACATTAACATTTCCATTATCCTGGAAAGACTTAAGACAGAAGTGCAGGCATTTTGTACTTGACAAGACTTATGACCCTGGTGAAGTAAGGCTGGATGATGAGTACAAACTAAAGTATTAGAAAATATGCATCAGTGTTCAACCCAGTCTTCTTAGCTGATAGTATGGTCAGTTCTGAAACGTGAATACATTCGTCTGATTCTAACTCACAAGAATCATTATTCCAACCTCTCTAAAAAGCCAAAAATACATAAAGATACTATTCCTGGGTGTCACACCTAAGACAAAGCATTGTGTTGTTCAAGAACAGAATGTTTAAGTAACACAGAACATGAGGAAGCAATTTTGTTTTGGTAGCCAAAACTACATGCAAAATGTTTAAAAAAAACATAAAACATTTTGGGAGGGATTAAAAATATTTTCTCAGTTGAAATAGTTTAACACATAGTAAAAATTGCCCTCTATTCTATGGAGATTTTATAAATGTTTTCGATTTTTTATATCATCCTTCATATGCTTATATTATTAAAATATTTTACCTTGCACTAAAATGATTTTCAAAGAACAAAAACCTAGCACAAACTTGTGTATTATTATAGGTTTATTCTAGTAACAACATTTGATATAAAGACATGGATTAGAATAAAATGATTAATAAGAACTGAAATTATCTCTAATAATTTTATCACTTAAATTAGAAAAACAACTGAAAAAAGAAATCATAATTTTGGAGTAAATTATAAGAAAATGTGGACAAGTGTATCATCATTTTAACAATATTATGTGAAGTTTTATGTCAATTGTCTAATTCATATTCCTGGCATCGTTTTCTATCAAAATACACAAACTAGGCTGGCATAGTGTCCTTTAATTTTCTCACTACAGAAGTTAGCAAAATTCACCTTGTTGACTGATCCAAGGAGATCGAACCACTGAGGCTTCACATTCATTATCTACATCACACAAGCCTCAGGTTGAATGCAAGTGTAGGCCTTGCCACTGACATCTAAGGTGGTCAGATAGCAATAAAATTCTCCTATCTTTGTACCCACACATGCTCACTTTCAAATGCAGATGACAGAATAAACCAGCCACACCCAACACCAGCTGCATCCCTTATTCCAGGATACTTACAGCTCTACAAAATTTAAGCAATACTTGAAAAAGCCACTGCTTAGTATTTGTTAGGTATGTTGGACGAGTCCTCTGAGTATTTTTTAAATAAAACATTTTATTTGAATATATATAATAAATTTTTTTCCACCAGAATACCCTTAAATTAATAAAAGATTGCATTTGAAATCATAAAGAGCAGATATATAATAAAAATTAAATTACGTTTAAAGTGAAAGTTGACACTCTATGGTCAAAATGCAACTTACTATGTAAGATAACAGCTGGAATCTGATCAATAACAATATTAAATAAAAGGGTACATTCAGTGTCACATTTATGAAAAATAAAGGGCAAAATAACTTGGGTCTCTCACAACTTACCTCTTGATGATTAAATTAGTTATGCCAAACAAAAGTCTAGTTTTCTTTCCTATCATGAGTTGTGTACAGGGAAATAGCCTGATAATCACGGTCATGTAGATTGGTTTTCCTACCAGATTACTTTATTTACTACCCAGGAGAGCGTACATCTCCAAAGGCAAATGTTTCTGAGTTGAAGCAACAAAGAAAGTCTTGCTGAACCCAGACTAAAAGTTAATGAGATATTATTGTTCCCCCACTCCTTAAGAAATGTGAACTATATTGACCCTGTGGAGACGATTGAAAAGTACAGGAATACTGGAACAAAAAATGAACAATAATGAATTTAGCTCCTTCCCGGCCCCGGATGTAATGACTACAAAATCACATTATAGATTTACAAACATCTGGCCCTGAAATATTTTTGGGGCACCTGGAGTAGTAAAGACCTAGTATTGACTTTTGTCTTCCATCTATTCATTAAGTTGCAAGGGACCTGAAATATTAGATCACATTAGTCTCATAAAATTTCTACCAGTGTTAAACAATAAGCATGTTTGGATAGGAAGGCAGCCCTCTGCCTCTTTTTTCCTAGTGGGAGGGGAAACATTTAATTTTTAAGGGTTTTCTTTGATCTTCGCATTAATGGAGCCAAGAAATTTGTGCTATTTAATATGGTATATTTTGAGTGGATTTAAAGCATCATAAATGAAGGGGAATTCTTATTTTTTCAATGACAAATTTGATGATGTAAATTTAAAATTTGGAGAAGTTTAAACTTATGTTTAGCCCAAATAGACAATAGTTCGGTGAAAAAAATATAAATTTAGAATTCTTATTTAATCAAATAAACTGTAATTCTGATTACATGCAGAATGCCTCATTATAATCTAGTAAACATGTAAAAGAAAGAAAGAGGCTTCCTTTTTTCCCCAATTAATGTTACCATATCATTCTTATTAGGGTATCATCTTTACAATCCTTCTAACATTATGGGAGAAAGCCTGGTGTTTGAATGTAATACTGTATTTTTATGATGATTTATTTTTCACCCCTGCAAGTATATATAAATTTCATTTATAAGATATAAATGATCAGGAACAGGGCTGTAGTCCTGTCCAGCCAGTAGTCCTTTAGGTGCTCCATAGAAGACAATAGTACAGATTCCATTACTAAACTAAGCAGTTTTACTAGTTTCTTTAGTTATGTCAGATCTATTAAACACTATAAAATAAATATGCTAAACTAAAGAAGTGTCATATAGTATCGTAGACCCTTTTAATAAATGAGACCTTTTCCATGCAAATTTCAAAATCAAATCAGGATACTTTGAATTTGCATATAACAATTTCACATACTTTTACCATTTTGCTATGTGACTACTTTAGCTCACCATTCTTATTGAAAAGAGTCATGTGATTCATAACCATTGCTGAGCAACTTAGCAAAATATATTGATGATTTTATGAAATACACCTTCTCAAGAAAAGAAAGAAAAAGTTTAGAACATAGACTTCCACATGACAATTGATAAATCTATGTAGAATCCAAAAGTAAAATCAATAAAAAATTTCTGAGAATCAAGTAGGCTCCTGAAACCTGGCACCTTATTCAAAAAATAAAAAAGTAAGTTGTTACATAGACCCTGCCAGCAAGATTCTCAGAGATTGGAAGGTCATTTCTTTTTTTCAACTGATTTATTCCCCATGCTGTCAGGAAAAGTATCCCTCAAAAACTAAACAACAAAGATCATCCTTCACTGATGTCCTTGTTATGGAAATCTCTGCAAATCTAGAAGAAGTAAAAATAAGTTGCCTGTATACAAAAACTGTGCATAGGTAGGAGTTCAAGAATTCTTAGACAAACACCTTAGTCTGATCTCTGGAGCTGGTTAATTGATTTCCTAAATGAAAAGTTATGAGGATTTTCAGGCTTTCACTAATCAGCAGAGTCATCACTGCACATTTTTCTTGTACTGTTGAAGTGGCTGAATGATAAGAATTCACATATCACAAAAACACACAAAAAATCACTTGAAAATGGCTGTTAGTAAAATTCACAAAGGACAAGAAACATCACAAAGTGTATAGGTAGATTAGATCAGAGCTTGTATCAGGGGCCTCACAAAGCCACAAACAGATGTTAAAGAGGATTGACACCTATTAGGTACTCAGTCATGTATCATGAAATAGAAGCTACCTTGAAGAACACAATGGTTGAGTGGTTGAACTCTTTGCCATTCCTAGAATTGGGACGTAATATTTCTGGTCAAGTAAGAAATTTCTCTAATAATATAGAGAAATAGACAGGTAGATAGCCTATTGCATAACCATGACTTATTTTTAAATCTTCCCTAAGCATACTGGCTCATAAAAACACTGGACAGTATGACACACCTAGTTAAAAATGTTTTTCTAAGATTGCCATAATTGTTTAAATATTGTGTGTCTTTAGACTAGTTATATGAACACTGTATTGGAAAGTTACTTAGGAACCAGTGATATTAGGATATAGAGGATAACACAGATAAAGCTGTATATCATATCATTATTTGCAAATTTTATTTTATTGTTTTTGACTTAATGTTCTCAGAAAACAAAATAAATTATTTTCTTATATAAAGAGATATCATCTACAAAAGTCACAAAATTTGACTTTGAAGATTTCTTAAGGTACTTTAGATTTAGTCATCTAATCTCAAAGAACTAAATCAGGGCTGTGATTTTTTACCCTCTTATGAGTTTTGTTGTTTTTTACCTGTGATAACTATATACAGTATTATTTGTCTCTAAATACAACTGAAAGGAAATATTTTCAAAGATGCTGCTAGAATTGATCTATTGGATAACAGTAGAAATGAACTGACAATTCTAACTATGAGGAAAAGTGCACAGGTTAAACAAATACATGCACCTGGGATGTTATTCAGCAGTAAACAAACACAAAATCATTTCATTCACATGAAAATGAATGGAAGAGAAGATCATCCTGCTAAACAAAATGAGTTAAACTCCAAGTCTAATAATACATTTTCTTTTCTCATATGTGGTATATTAGTCAGCTTTGCCATTGTGGTGATCCATAGTACACACCAGCTAAAGGAAGACAGGTTTAATTTGCCTTTTGGTTTCTAAGGATTCCATCTATCATCATTGGATGGAAACAAAGCATAAAAAGAATAAACAAAGCAAATTCACTCAGTTCATGAATTCCAGGAAGCAGAGCAAAGGAGCTACACAAAGAGGGAAAGGACAGCCAGCATAATACCACCTGCCAGTTTGTCTCAATAACCCACAGACATATGCAAAGACGGGCTTTACTAATCTGCTAGGCATTTCTTCATCTAATCAAATTAATATGCCAAGATGCAGTCACCTGTGGGATCAAAAAAAAAAGAATTAAAGATTAACAATGTGAGATAAAAGTAGAAAGTAGATTATTGGAGAAGATGAAGAGGATCAGAAAGAAAGGGAAACATAAAAGTTGGAGGAATGAAAATGGTCGAAGTATGTTACATAGATATACAGAATATTCTATCATGAAATCTACCATTCTGCATGCTTAATATGCACTAAAATGAAGTACAGCATGGATATGTACAATTTCAGTTTCCTCATTAAAGAAAAACATTTTAAAAATTTCTGTAAATATGCAAATTTGGACTGAAGATTAGAGGAAATAGAAAGGACTCTGTTAATTGAGTTTGTCATTCCAAGAAATGGGACAATGATGATATTTCATAAAAGCACCTTGGGGAATAAGCTTTCTACTCTTGCTTAGATCTGACACTGATCATTTGGTAAAGGTGGGAGAAACCTAGAGAACTGTTTTTATGGAGAATAGAAATTGCACACCTGCTCTTTTTAGGCCTCAAAAATTAACCCATCTGAATACTTCAGAGTTGCCTGGTGTAACAGAGCTGACTAATTAAGAGAATGTAGGACATAATAAGAGACAGTGAGATTTCCAGGCAATTTCTAAAGAACAACAGATACCATAATACAAATGTATTATGTGAAATGGTTTTGGCCCAGACAAGACACTGTAGCAGTAAAGCCAAGGAGTTCTATCTCCCCCGCCCTTAGAAATCTGCCCCTGGCGCCAAACCTGTGCCAGTGAGATACCTGTGCATCTCTAGTGGCCCTAGGGCACTACCCTAAGCTTAGGCTACTTATATACCCCCAACTCCATGTGTCTGCCAAAGAGAAAGCCAGACTCCAACGTCCAGGGGTGTCAGTTCTCTCTCTCCCTATTCTCAGAATAAAGGCTTCTTTTGTTTTATGGTTCACATCTTTTGAAAATAATCCTATCCTTTTGTGCTGTGACTCAGTGGGCAGGTGATTGACTCCTGGGGCACACCCATTTCAAGTTCCAGTGGAGTCCACAGCTGATTTGCAAACCGGAATACATCCTGCTGCTTTCCTCTCCCAGGATCTGCTTAACCTGTCTCTGCCCGCCCGCACTCAACACCACTCAATTCATTTCAGGTGAGCACACTCTGGAGATCCTTGGCACTGGGCTCTGCCCCAGAAGAGTTTTCTCCCTGTTCTCATGGGTCTGTGACAGAGTCATGTCCTTAAGACAGCCCAGGGCAGGGTCTTTCAGGGCAAACCTACGTCCAAAAATCTCTCTTGTCCTTTGAGTTTGAATAGTCCAAGGGAGAGCTTTCTGGACCACCCACACTGAAAGGCCCTCACTTCCCTTAAAGCCTCAGGCTTTCACGGGAAAGTGTTACTGACCTCACATAGGCTCCACTCGTAAATCTCTCAGTGATGACTGGAATATATGAGGTTTTGGAAGCTTACCTGCTGTGTGGTACCACAGAATGAGTGACGGCTTGTCTTTCGGTCCATGGCTCATTTCTTGCCTGAATCAGTCATGGGAAACATGTTCTCTAACTCCCAAAAGATGCTTCTACAATGCCTAATTTCCAATCTACATACTCCTATGATTAAAAGTACCATAAAAACTAAGCGATTAACAATTTACTGCCAGGAGGTGTGGTCGACCTATCCACTTATTGGCGACCGTTGGCCCAGAAAGGGGACATTTGACCCCTGCATTCTCAAAAGTCTTTATAATTTCTGTCATGCCAGCGATAGGTTAATAGAACTCCCATACATCAAGGCTTTCCTTGTTCTGAGAACATGCCTGTCTCTCACTAAGTCTTATGCTCCCACCCAAATACTTTTAGCTAGCTCTGCTGTGACCCAAACTGTTTCCTCGTGCCCTCAGGATATGCTCAACGATGTACCCCTTTTCTTTCCTTGACCGCTGCCTGCCTACCCATAAACTCGTTCCTCACCATTACCTCCCGCTGTGGTTCCACCTTCCCCTCCCCTGATCTCTGATTCTCCCAGCAGCTCTGGTCCCTTTTCACTGCAGTTACCTCCCTCTCTGCAATCATTTTCCTCTCCACCTTGCGCAGGACCCATACCTCTCCTAGCAGCTCTACTCTGCCCTCTACAGCATTCTCACTACTGTCCACCATACTCAATCTCCTTCATTTTGCCCTTCTGGCAAGCTGCATGAGTGTTCCAGCTTGCACATGGAACAGTCACCATCCTGCAACCCTCCGCCACATGAAAGGGCGCCACCATCTTGGGATGGATCTCATGGTCAATGGGTGCCTCCTTGTGGTTCCTCTTGTGAACAGCAACAGCCGCCCTGTTGCAGTCCACGTGATGGTTCATTGTGCTGCCAATAGCAATTTTCTCACTGCAAGGCACACAGTGAGATGCCATCTGTCTGTGTTTCCTCATTCCAGGGTAACTGGCAGATGCTCTGTAGTCACTCTACAGATAATTGCTCACACGTGTCTACCAGAGGGATGGCTGCCTAATGGCCTCTACTCCACAATCTTCTCCTCAAGCTCTGCTACCACTTTGGAAACAAGCTGGCCCCAGGGGACTGGTTAATATACATGTGCCTTTCTCCCTTTCTTATCTATCTCAGATTACCTATAAATTAGGTAGCTTCTCTGTTGACCCACAGAGTTATATCAGGCAATTTGAATTTATTACTAATTGTTATGATTTACATTTTAAGGATGTTTATGGGAAATTAAATACCACTCTCAGCTCACAAGAGTGAAATCAGCTGTGGCAAGCAGCTCAAGAAGCTGACTACAGACATAAGGCAAACACTGCTGATAATGACCCTGGGCCTGTAGCTGTGCCAGAACAAGATCCTAACTGGAACTATCAAAATGGAAAAGGTTCAACAAAATTACATAAGATGATTGAATGTCTGATTGTGGGCCTTAATAAGATTGCTCACAAACATACTAACTATAGCAAACTTTTAGAACAGTTCCAGGAGACTAATGAAAACCCAGCTGTGTTCCTAAATCAGCTTTCTAATCCTCGTACCCCATGAGCAGTTCCAGCTTTGCGTGCTGGGTTGGGCCACCTCCCAGGCCCTCCCTCATGTGCCATCATTGCTGCCACCTTACGTGTTTCCAGGGGCAGTCCCAACCTGCCTCTGTGCACTATGTCTCCATGCTCACCCCCCCACACACACACACACACACTGGGTGTGCTCTGCCGGAATCCTGCAAAACAGCATCACAGTGGCTCTGCTCAGACATGCTTTTTTTTACAATTCGGCTCTGCTCAAGAGATGCTATTTTTTTTTTATTACAATTCTCAAACTATTTAATCAAGGTTATTGGCCACCTGATAATTTTACCAGCTTTCTTTATCAATCAAAGCCTTCACTAATCTCCTGTTTAACAACTAAGGTTATAAATTCCTTTTGCTGGAAACCACTAGCTCTGTTCCAAGACATGGGTTTTATTAAAAATTTTAATGTTGTCTGAGAAGCAAAGTTTTATTTGTCTTGGTTCATAGTACTGAAAATAACAGGTTTCAAAATAATTAAATGTGTTCAAAATTTGACAGTATTAGATCAGTTTTGATAGATTTATTCATAAGATTGGTAAACCTTTGCTGCAAAATGTTTCCATTAAAATGAGATTATACTCCAAAAGAGGGAGGGCATACTGAAGCCTTTTTTGTTAAGTGTATAATTCCACACAGCACCCTAAAAGTGATATGCTATCCAGATAAAGCCTGCTCTCTGATCTAAAATGCCAATATTAAACTCCTGCATACTCACTTAATTCTACTGTAGTCCAAATACCAAACAAAAAGGCAAAACTTGACCTTCAAACTCCACAGAGAACTTAATATGGCTTTTTGTATTTTTACTTATGACACTTGAAGATCTGAGACAGGTAAACCTACACTAGGTGGAGCTAGCTGCCCCCCCCTCCATGGACCATGCTCAAATACAGCAGAAGACATTGGGCAAGAGAGTGCCCCATCCTGGCATTCTTTGAGACCTTACTCCAGGGCTGCTGGGTTGTCCTGGTCACCAGAGAGTGGGTGGGCCATGCTAACTTCTAGCCCTCACAAGAAGTGTCAACACTGCCATCTTCACTGCCAACAGATACAATTGCTGCTGAAGACTGAGGGGCTCAGGGCCAACAACAGCCCCCTTTGTGGGTGTCTGTCTCAGAGTCCAAGTCACATAAAAATCTCAGGTAAGACATTCTCTACATTTGTGGACATAGAGGCCATATGTACAGAGTTCTTTCTGAGTTTTCAGGCTGCTATAATAAGTCCTCAATATCTATGGTGGGGTGTTGATGGTCAACCTATGCCATTTATAAACAGGGCCTATTTTGTGCAGGTCCCAATCCTAAATCTTAAAATGCTTTTATTCCCTTTTTATACAGGCTGACTTAGACACACTGAGGCCTCAACAGCTTCTACCTGTTATCATTGGTAAACCTCTCCTCAGTTATATATGACCACCTCCTTCCTTTCTTATTCACCAATTTCTCAGGTAACCCTGGTCAAGACTGAGATACATTTTGTTTTCTCACTTTGTTTATACTTTTTCAGGATACATAAAAGCCTTTCCCACAACCAAGGAAACTGCTGATATACTTCCTAAAGTTGTATTACAGCAAATCATTCCAAGGACTACAACCAGGTTACAACGACCCATATCTATTGGATATGCTTGGTAACCTCAACAGCAAGCAAATTTGCTAGACTGTCATTCTGTTTTCTCATCACTCAGGCCCTAGATCTGACCATCCTTTTACTACTAATCTCTGCCTTACCAAGGCCTCATGGCCATGACTCACTGGTTGTTATATTTTGTTATCCACTTTGGTTCCTAATTTCTTACATTATATTAATGATCATTTTTACATGGGACTCTTAACAGTATTTCTTACAGACTTCAACATCATGCATAGCAGAGACAAGCCTTACTTACCTACCCTTTTAAATTTTATGCTTTCAGATGGGGGGATAATCACCTCTCATAACTTGACTTCTCCTAACCCCAGGTTTAATTTTCAGAATTCTGCCTTACCACGGAAATGATCCTACCTGAACATCATCTTGATATAATGTCATGTCTAAATCAAAGGCACCTTTCCCTCTACCTCACCTGGGTCCTTAAAAATGACAGTGCCATGTCTCCTCATAACATCTTGTCTCTTTGTTTTTCTAGTCTAACATACATGCATTCACCAGTAAAGTTGTCCTGGCTAAAACACCTGGCACCAGCTTCTACCTGGGTATCAACTGTCATCCCGTCGACTCCCCTAGACTCCAGTACAGTGCCCTCTGCCTGCAGGAAGCAGTTAAAGAGATAAATCTTTGTCCCTTTTCATAATAATAATCATAAGATGGAATATGAAAGGGTTTTGGCCCAGACAGGACACTGTAGCCAGTAAAGCCAAGGAGCTCTATCTCCCCCACCCTTAGGAAACTTCCCCTGGCGCCAAACGTGTGCCAATGAGATACCTGTGCATCTCTAATGTCCCTAGGGCACTACCATAAGCTTAGGCTACTTATATACCCCCCATGCCATGTGTCCACCAGAGAGAAAACAAGACTCCAGCGATCAGGGGTGTCAGTTCTCTCTGTGTTCTCAGAATAAAGGCCTCTTTTGTTTTATACTTCACATCTTTTGGAAATAATCCTATCATTATCTATTATATAATCACCAATATGGCCCCCTCAGATCTGTAAAAAATTGTCACTTTCTTTGTGAGTGTAGAAAATATGCTATAAATAGCAAAATGATTACAGATGTGTGGAGACAAAAACAGGAGATACCTATATTAACTAATCTTTACTACACAAAATTAAAAATATACTCCTTATGAATAAGAAAATTGCTCCAGGCAAAGCTGCAAAGATGGGCAATGAAACTGGGAAATGTTTAAAACCATGCAGGTGCATAGTAATTGTAGAATATAGAATTGCAGTATCATGATATGTAGGCTGAGAAGGCTTGAACACAGTTTAATATTCAAAGACTCTTACTGCTGAGGAAAGTACACTTATAAATAATACTGCTCTGAATATCCACATTAAAATATAACTATTAAAACTATGAAAATACAAGCTTTGAAATACAAATTGAATTACAAGTTGGAAAAGAATCGTGTAAAGTAGGTGAAATATAAATCATAAGAGTTAACAAAAATTATATCAAAGTTATTATTCTGGTTATCACTTCCCTGTGCATCTAGAAATGGCTCTTACATGTATATTTCCTTATATTAATGAATATTTCAAAACTTCTACATAAAATATATTCATCACCAAATAATACATATTCCATAAGAAAATTATTGAGGACTTTGAAGTGTTAGAAATAAGTGAACTTTTTTTCAGGGACTTGATATTTTAAGTCAATTCATTAGTTATATTTTTATATTGGATCATTGACGTACTGAATTTCAAAATCTTTAGCCTTTGTACTGTGATATTTTTAAGACTGTGACCTACCTGTTTTTAAGACTATGATCAGCCCTAAATAAAGCTGAGACATCTTTGCATGAGATGTTTTTGTTTTCTTTTAATTTTAACTGCCATATATTTTCCAGAAAGTATTATATGTCTTAATAAGAATAGTATAAAAAAGATGAAAAACCCTTATGTGATGTATTTCACAGTTAACAAACCAATTCTTTTTTTTTTTTAAGGGTAAAAATCTTTCAAAAATGTCAATTTAACTTTTTTAAGAGTCCATATTTTGAAATAAGAAGTCATTATTTCACTTTAAAAATAAAATCCGTAAAAATAATGAAATCTGTTAAAAAGGAGATTTTTAAATGGTGTTAGAAATGGACTGAATATCCATTTAAAACTTTTAATTCTAATATTCATTATGCATATACATTTTCAGTCTTTTGTTTCTCTTATGAAATAAATAGCACACAATCTATTTTCATTTCAGTGTCTTTTGATTTAGATTCTTTTAAAAATTGAGCTTAGCTACAGAATAGAATTGTGAGTTTCTAACACTGATTTTTAAATCTATTATCTCCTCAAATCCTTTAGTTGGAAGAAATTAGTCGATTAATGATAGCAGATGAGCAAATGATTTATCTGTTACAAGTTGAGTTCTTAGGTCATGAAACAACTTTTATGCTTCATTTCTTATGCAGGGAGGGTCTCAGCTTCCAGCTCTCTTCCCCCTTTCTCCTCTTACCTGTGGCATCTTGTGAGTCAAGAATGTTCAGTGCTATTGAGTCACACTGCATGCACAGCTGTCCTAGAATATCCTGGCTTACAGCTGTGAGGTCACATATATCAGACTTATTTTTTTGAAATTTATTACAGTTGTAATTAAATGACTAGAAATAAGGATAATGTGTTATGTATTTGAAAACAAAGCACACTATTCCCACTATAAAGAAAGGAGAATTGCTGAAAGTTGAAGGCCAGGCTGGGTTACATAGTGAAACTTTGTTTCAAAAACCTAAATAAATAAATAAATAAAATTCAGCATAAGCAGTCTATTGACTATGTTATGCATTAAATATTGGTGGTCAACTTAACTACATCTGAATTAAGTCAGCATAGTGCTGAGTGTATCAATACTCAATAGAGCATCAATAGAGCTGTCAGCATCAATAGAGCCATGGAGAAGGAAAAGCAAGGCATTGTGGGTTTCTGTAAGTGTTGCTGTTTGAGCCGTCGTTTCTCTTGGAGGAGCTCATCATGACTAGTTTCCCCAGTATGAGTTCAACCATTGTCATTGGAGGACCTCCGGACCTTGTTGGTGAGAGTGGCCGTGGCTCACTTCCCAGCAGCTCTGGTTCTTACATTGAGCATCACTTCCTGGCTCTGGAGGGGAAGATGCGTGCCACTTAATCTCCAGGACAAACTGGTCATTCTGGATTCCTGGCATGCACTGACTGTTCTTATCCCGGAGAGAGCTCAGGACCTCCCTGTTGCTGAGGATGGCTGTCGTGCTTTTCAGGGCAGCCCTTGTTCTCACTTGAGTGTGACTTCTTGGCTACAGAGTAGAACCCTCAACTTAACAGCACAACTCCTTCACCCTCTGGCATAGACTGTCTATCTTCCACGACTGAACTTTGAGCCTTCCTAGCACAGATCCATAAAATAGACTGGCATGAGTCCTCACTGTGGGCTGTAGACCCAAGTTGGACTCGTGGGAGGCATTGTCATGGGCTACAGTTTTCATATGGACTCTTGCAGGACATTGCTGTGGGATCCAGGCTCTTGGCTGAATATTTTATGGTTTAGTGTTGTTGCCAGATTTCTTGCACTTTCTTGTATTTAACTCTGGGTGACCATCCTAAAATAATAGTATAAATTCTGTGTCCTGTTTCTAATTGTTCCTTTCACAAACGCTGACTACAATAGACCCTCAACATAGGTGCTGAGAATACCCAATGGAGAAAGGATAATACTTTTAACACATAGTGCTAAAAAAGAAGATGTATGTAGAAAGGAAGAAAGAAAGAAAACATTACAAAAAAAAAAAAAAAGAGGGAGAGGCAAAGAAGAGAGAAGGAGATATTTATATTTCACCATAAAAAAAAAAAAAAGCTCAGCATTGATGGAGCTCTTTAAACATAAGGCCTGGAAACAGTAAAATTTCTAGAAGAAAACCTTAAAAAATTAACATTTTTCATAGCAATTATCTTAAGTTCATTTTCTCATTACTGGGACAATGTACTGAACACCCACAAGATAGGTTTATTTCAGCTCACAATTAGTCTCTGGTTGGCTGGCTCCATGGCAGAAAGCTCATAGTGGAAGGCTCTGCCAGAAGAAAGGTACTCATTGGTGGTGACTAGGAAGCACAGAGAGAAGGGAGAAACTGGAAAGTGAAATACACTCTTGTGGGTCATGTCTCCACTGACCCCTCTAACTAGGGCCCACTTCCGTATTCAGGGGCTAAGTTCATTAGTTGATGAAATCACTGATGAAGATTGTGCCCCATGATCCAATTACCACCCAAAAAGGCCCAAATTCAGGAGATTTTTGAGGGGTATCCTAGATCTGAATTATAACAACAATGATTTCTTAAAAATGACACTGAAAAAAATCAAAAAAACACAACCAGATAAACAAGACAAAATCATACTGAAAATGTTTGTGCCAGAAAAGAAATGCTTGTGAAAATGAAGCTGTAATTTATGAACTGGGACAAAATGTTTAAAAAATATCCAACGAAAGATTAATGCTCAAAAGTAAAATCCTGTACTTGATGGAAAAATGATAAGAACAATGAAAACAAATAAGCAGATTAAAAATGGATAAATAACTTCAATAGACATTTGTTTAATGAACACATGCAAATGACTCCTAAATGCATAGAATATTGGTCAATATCACTAATTATTAGGGAAATGCAAATCAAAATCCTATTGAGGCAGCATCTCATAAATTGTTTAAGTGGCTGTTATATATTTGTTAATGAGAGGGTCCATAACTGGGAAACTTAGTTCATCATTGTTGGGAATGTGAATTGGCCCAGTCACTATTAAAAAAGGGCAAGATGTTTCCTCTAGAAATTAGAGCTACCATTGTAATCTCAGAGATATCTGATATCTGTGACTTTGATCTTGATTTTGTTGATGGTTTCACAAATATATGCACCTGTTTAAAACATCAAAGTGTATATTATAAATGTATTCAGTTTTCTTATGTCATTTATTCCTCACTACAGCTACTAAAAGGAAAACAAAAAGATAAAGCACTGTGTGTAGCCAGGTAAATCATTCAACAAGGCAAGGAATTGTGGGTTCACTACAGAACAAGGATCAGGCCACATAGTAAAAGGCCATGATTACTACTTTAAAATGTTTGAATTTTAGCCTGAAGTTGTTGGAAGTTTCTGGAGGAGACAAAGCAAGAGTTTCTCTAGTCAAATCAATATTCCATTTAAAAATAAAATGTCTATTTTTCTATGACCACAATCAAAGTATCTATCAATACAATCCAAACACTTCCTTTAGTAGATTTCAACTACATTCAGGATCCTAAGTTATTATGAATTTCTGTGTATTACACTATGTGAATTTTGTGTTCATGTCATCATTATTCTCCAGAAAACTGACAGTTACTCCCATTATAGAAAAATACAGTACACAGATTTATAAGTTATATCTTAATACAATGGGCCACAAAATATTTCGTGAGAGTTTATTTATCACAGCCATTATAGCCATTAAAGACTTGTCTTAATTTATTACTCTATTTTTAGATGAAAAAGTTATGCTTCAGAGGATTAATTACAAACAGAAATCTTTCAAATTCTGGCATTTAAATACCATCACTGTCTTTCCTTATGATCATACTGTACTGCTATGGATTTTAAACTTTTCCCATATTTGTTAGTATAAAGGAAATCACACATTCATTTTTCCTCATTAAGCACTTTTATGCCAATAATATTAACCTTTCTCTTATTTTTGAAAGAAGAAAGGTAACAATATTACGTATCTGGTAACATCCAGGTGCTTTGCGTTTTGCTGAGATTAAAATACCCATCACCAAATGTTAAAGGAGGAAAGATTTTTTATGCAGAGGTTTCAGTCCATAATCAGATGACTCTAAGTGAGAGTGGAATGGCAGAGGGGCAACCATTATTGGTGGTGGAAGATGCAAAAAGCAACAAGCGAGGGAGGCGGAGATCAAGTCTCCTTCTGCCTGTTATGTGGTATGAAGGCTACTGCCCTAGGATGAGAGTAGCACTCACACTCATAAACCCAGCATTGGAGCATGAATCAATCACTAACTCTGGAGCCCTGCCCGGTGACCACATGAGAATTTGGTGATATTAAGACACAAACCATAACATATATATTTTCAGAATTACATATAATATTAGATACTATTTTATATTTATTTTAGTGAATTCTTGATATGTATTTTATCATACAGTTCATATTTTATAACATGTAATAACAATATTTTATAAAATATGCCATTGTTTATCATTGATAAAGAGATATTTTGACCTCTACAACCATGTTTATAATAGTTTTATCATGTGTAATAAATTAGGTAGAATTAGAATAATATTGACCATTATATACAAAATAAAGCAATAGTAACTCATGACTAATTTTCACTGGCATTATTTATTGCATTTGGGAATAAAATAGATTTGGCATGAAAAATTAAATCTGTCAGTACTCTATTGCTTATAGTATATTTGGAATAGCTTACCATGGTGAAAAGTTACAGGCTTTTTTACAACATTAACTCACAGAAAAAAAGTTTCAATTTCTGGCATAATTGGCTAGTCCTAAATAAAACAGATTATATTAGCAATGGGACTAAAAACCAGGTAAAATCACAGTTGCTGCAAAAAATAGTATTAGTTTAAAATACATAAAGGTAAATATTTTTTGTGGATTATGTGAGATGTCTTTTCAGAGATCAGTATTTTTGCTCTTCATGTTATTGGTAAGCAATGGGCTTTTGTATAAAGTATATGGATTTAAGATATTCAATACAAATAAACTTTGAGATTGTAATTCTAAGTAACGTGAATCAAATACAGAAACTTTATTTTTATTTTATTTTTTTGTCTTTTTCCTTTTTATCGGTACCAGGGATCGAACTCACGACTGCCTGCTTGCAAGGCAGGCGCTCATGCCGCTGAGCTAAATCCCCACCCAGCCCCCAATAAATAAATGGTGAGGTATAGTCTGTATTCAAAGAAATACAAAGAATTTCAATATGTAGTTCAGGTCCTATAAATTGCTTTATTCTGCCCCTATTCTTTCTTTTATTATCGGCACTGGGGATCGAACTCACAACTACACACTTGCAAGGAAGGCGCTTATGCCGCTGGGCTAAATCCCCAGCATAAACTTTAACTATTATATGTTTTTCCTTATATGAGAAAACTAGAATGTAAATAAATTAAACAGCAAAATAAAAGATAGACAATAAAAAAAATGAGATAGACGTCTTGCAAACAGAAAGATGCCAAGAGATGGAGGGGAAAAGGAGGGAAGGTAAAAGGAAAATAAAAAGAATTAATGTTACTATGTGCTAACTCCTCCACTCTCAGGACGAATGTAATCATTGTGCATTATAAACATTCATTAATAAAAGTTGTCTATGCATATGTACATGTAGTATATGTATATGTAATCACCAATTCAAGAAGAGGAATTAGATCTATATTAGAGGTTAAACATTAGAAGAACCTTGTCTAGATTAGCTTAAGAATGGAGTTATGGGATGAAAAGTTCCAAATAATGAAAGAAAACAACACTGAATATCTTGCAAATAAAGTCTTCCTATTTTTAATAAAAACAATAAAGCCATTGTGAAATTTTAAGTTATTCATAGTAGATTGAACATACTTGCTCAACTTTCTTATGTTCTAAGACCTCAATAAAACTTATAAAATACTAAATATAAGAGGCATACGTAATAGCAAAAAGACAATATGAGAGCACATTGATAATACAGTATTGCAAATCAAAACGCATATGGATCAAGTGGCAACTAAACTGTAAGACTCTTGAAATATAAGCATAGTCAACCAATAGCGAATATAAACTGTCAATTCATAGACTCAAAGCTGAAATATCTCCTTGAACGTGAGATACATAACAGAATACAACTAGATAGATTGGCCAACTATATTTAAGTGAACCAGATCCATGATTCTCTTTCTTATGCAGTTGAGTCCAATACATTTTTCTTTACAGACACAAAACTTAGGTTATTGTCTGCAAGGAAGAATTGTCGTGCTCATAGTGGTGTAAATCAGAAAAGAAAAGGTGCCATTTTTTGAGAAAGATCAGTTAAATAAAAAAATAAACGAATAGCAAAAATAAAAATATAAAAGAATAAAAAGCAATGAAAAGAGAGAAAATTATAAAAATACACCTACATAGAATTAATTCATTAAAGATATAAGTAAAGAATTGCATTTATGAAATGAAAGTAATCCATAAAAATAAATATTCGTTATGTTTGGTTAAAATTAACATATAAGTGTGTCAAAGGAACTTGTTGCTTAATTCAGGATTTAGCAACTGCTCATCTAACCTAATCTTAAGACATTCTGCTCATTCTTAGAGGGTTTCACGGTACATTTCTGTGTCTATTATTATCTTATTCAGATGTTCAGATCTATGATCATTTGAGTTTCGTATTTGTACTCGTATATTTGTAGACATATATAACTGAGTTTTATTTTTCATTATGAACTCTTCAAATTCTTCTGACGGGTCAAGCAATGGCAGAATGTATTCCTACAAATAAAAAAAAATCTTTTTTCTTTAAAGTGTGTGTCTTTCTCTATGATTTTGTAAGAAGTTCTAACTTCAGCTAATTTGATATAAAGATTACATAACTGTACATTTATTATATGCATCTTTCCTAAATTGGCCTGACTTATTATTTGGAGGCATAGGACTATAATTCCAGCATTCTGGAATACTGAAGCATGATGATCATCAACTGAAGCCCAATTTGGGAGAATTTAGCAACTTAGCAAAACCCTGATTCAAATAGTGAGTTATAACAGGGACTATCTAGGAATCAGAGTAGTATATAAGAGCCTTTTCAAGCATGTACACTACTCAGAGTACAAATACATTGATGAGTTAGAAAATAGAGAGGGATGCAATTCAAGTTTGAAAGTGTCTTCATGTGAAGCTCCGTAGAGAGTTATGTAGTGGCCTGATCCCCCAAAGAAAAGTTGTGTAGATGTTCCACTTAGAGTGCATTCTTCACATCTCTCATGCTCATACAATAATGTATCACACATGAGTGTGCAGGGTGTGAGTAAGCCTCAGCACTTCTATGTTGCCAGCAGCAGTAAAGCATGCCGAATAGCCCCAAAACAATTGTACACAGTGATTTTATGATCTGGAAGTTGAGAACAAAATAGTATGGGAAATATGGGAAGTTCTCAAAGAAATAGGAAATGACGGTGAGCAAAACTTGACAGAGCATGAGTTTTGAATAAAATTCCCCTACAATTTCTAGTATTCTTCCTTCCTACCTTCTTTCTTTCTTTCTTTTTTTGATTCAACATATTTTTATTGGCTTTCAGGTATCTGGTCAGCTTTAGGTCAGTTTTCATAACACAGAGATGGTTAAGAACAAGTTCCTGTAACTAAATATTTTGTCATCTGTAAATTATAACACAGAATAGTGTAATAGATTATGTTCAGTCAAATTCCCATCCCTGAGATGAAACGCCTGATTCCTTCAGCTTAATGGAGGCAGCATTTACTTGATTTCACATTTGCAGTAGGTTCATTTCAAAGATGGCTGACGACAGTGCAGAAATGGCTTGATAGATGGGCCTGGCAGAGCAGAGGTGCACATGCCATTGCATTTAGGAAGTAAGAAGAAAGAAAAAAAGCTAAAAAAGTAGGAACACACTCTTTCAAGTCACATACTGTGACCTGCTTCTCCTGACCAATCTCCATCTCTGAATAGCACAGTCAACTATGAATGCATCGATGAACTTATTCACTATTAAGTGTCACATCCAAATGTCCTAATCACCTTCCACACAAATGAAATTTTGAGTAAAGTATTTTAGATGTTAAATATTACACAGATTATTTTGCAGGTATTCTGAGAGCACACATAAGGAATATAAATTCTGTTGAGAAGATTGTCAGAGAGAATTTACTTGAAGACGTGCCCTTTAATTTAAGCCTTGAAGTAAAACTAAGATTATTTTATCAGGAACATCATGTTTATTTCTTCTACTGCCCTAGTTTTCCATATTTTAACAATTTAAAGCTATGAAACCTTAAATATAAGTTGTATAAAACCTGGAAGCTGATTAATAACTGTGATGGAAGTTGAGAGCAAATAGATATATAATACAATTTCATTACTTCAGTCATTATGAAAAGTCTTTAGTTTTCATGGCTGTACAGCACTGGATTTCTTTGTGTCCATATCATGTTTTTTTTTTTGGTGAACTATCTTTTCTTTTCTTTCCTTTTCTTCTCTCTCAATTACTAAAGTTTAATATCCAGTCTTGTTTTGTGCTTTTCGGTATGTGTTTATCATCTTGAATTCTCTCTCTCTGCCATAGTTATAGAAATCTTCACAATGATCAGTCTTAGTGTTAGTCTTTAAATTTAGTCCTTCCTCCCTTTTTCTTCCTCAGTGTAGTCCCATGAACTACACTTTAAAGGAAAACACAAAGAAAGCACATCAAATGACGCATGACCCATACAATAGAAGGCTCAGTGAGACGTGAAAAGTGCCTTCAATTACTTGAAGGGTCATTTTGTGAAAGAAGAATTATATTTATTTTGTTTCCACAGGGAAGAGTTAGCAACAAAGCTAGGAATTTTAAAAGGATATATTTTTGGATCCATGAAAGATGTACACTTACAAAACCTAGATTGAACAAAAGAGCATTCAATTGGTAAAGTATGAAGAATTTACCTATCAATAATGAAATGTCAAACAGAATTTGAATTATAATTTGTTAAGGCTGATATTTAAAAGAATTGATGAATTAAATAAAGTTATATCATTATATGTTTTAAGTCTATTGCAGCACCATGATAACGCTGTCCTGTAATCCCCTTGGAATTTCAATTGTATTGTCCCATCAAGCATATCTTAAACATAATTCATCATGTTCCTTTTTAAGTACACTTTTCAGATGACTTTCCTTCTGCCAATAGAACTATCTCTGCATGCTAGAAAATTCAGCACCAAGCTGGCTCATTTTTCTCCTGTATTTCTCATATCTAACCACTCATCTAGACAAGGCTTTTGTTCCTTGGTAGAGTTTCACTTATTTTTTTCTTTATCCTGTCCTTGATCATGCTTATTATTTTTATAATTCCCTCTAACTCTATCCTAGATAAAGTTAAATTTGCCTCATACCATACTTTGGCTCCAGATTCTGTCCTCATAGTCTATTCTAGAGAATATCCAGGCTTACTTCACTCTAATAAGTAGTTGTGAAATGATTATATAATTATAATGGAGTGCTCCACACCACAGCAAATATACAGCACATTTGGTAAATGAAAGTCTTTCGTATAATTGTTACAGATCTCTTGAAATCCTGACAGATACTCAACACCAGATGCTGAAATTTTACAGCATGAGGCTCTGAGTTCATTTTTGCCGTACTCATTAGAGTCACTTTTGTAAACAGCTTTTCTATCTAGTATTTATTTCTTGGTTACTTCACTCTGTGAACAGTAATACATTTCTTCACATTTCCTTAGTTACCCACTTCTCTTTTGGCTGCCACTCTATTAGGAAGTATCTGGTTCTAGAAAGCTAAAGAAACATGAAAAAATAGATGAAAGCAAGGAGGTTTTGAACTGAACATGTTTCTGTCCAGTGCAAGTGGTAACCTTCTGACAGATATGAGACATTCTAGAGCTCAGTACACTCAAAACAAATCTGATCAAAACAATTACACAACAAATAAGAACTCTTGGAGCTTGTGAATTTGGTCCTTGACTATACTTGATTGGTGTACAAAGAAGCAACATTCTTCCCCCAACATACCACTGCCACACCTCTCTCCACCATCAGTACATTGAGGCTGCAACAGTTTTTTAAGGCAACTGCTTCTAGAAATGCAATCTGGTATTGAAGTGAGTCCATAGTTCTTGATACTTCATAAATAGAGATTTTTAAATCATAAGACAAGTATAGAAGTAAGCACCCATTCCAATTTCCCAACCCCCATGCCAATAGCTGAGAAGATACTAATCCCTGTGAGGATTAGTGACCCTAGATGCCATGAGGAACACTGTGTTAGAGTCAATCTGTAGTCTTTGCGTTACTTCCGATTTTGCCGTAGTGTCACCTTTGGGACCACTACTGCCAACATGCAGATGCCCTGACATGTGAAAGGGATACAGCTGACCGCTCCAAGCACACAGATAAGGAACTGCCTGTAAGAAGGGATCATAGTGCTGGTGACGTTTGTTGTTCCTTGTACATGGGTGCGTGGCTCAACAAACTCCACCACAGGTACACCAGTTTGGTTTGAGTGAAGGACACAAGAGAGATTTGTGGGCCATACTTGTCCTGGTGCTAAAGTTAGAGGACTGACAATTTGTGCTCACACATATGATTGAAGGGCCAGATCATGGCTATGCTATGTATGAATCCTGTAGGAGCAAACAAGCCCAGCAATCAGAGTTGCTTTGGACCTCTGCCTGGAGAAAGGATTTAAGAATTGGTATGTGTTGTTGAGTAATTGTGGTATGGGTAAGTGACCTGGACTAGGACAAAAGGAAAGAGCTTCAGTGGTATAAACTGCATGTTGGGGGGTAACTTTACGTGGAGTGATGAACGTGTAGTTTTCATAAGAGGTAGATACCTGCTACAATTGAAATCTCTATGTTTGGCTTACTGGGAGTACTGGGAAAGTTTATGGATCCCTGATGGTGACAAGTAACATCTGAGTTCAGGTGATGTTAACAAATTTATGATCATCATGATTAGTCCAGAATCCATTTTCCGTTGTGCCTGTGGATTCACATCCTCAGTATGCACACTGGTAGTAACTGGCACCATAACAGGATGAATCATGTGGGATTTCTGGAAAGAAATAGAATCTGGGACTAGATGTTTAACACAGGACAGGGTGCACCAGGGAATGTAGAATGTGAGGTTACCTGAGGTCCAGTTGGCCTCAGCTATGACTGTGTGGGTATAACCAGCTGCTCCTCCAGGTTTTGTGAGGTAGAAGTTATAGATGAAGGTGGAAGTGGTTGTGATTATGTCATTGTTAGGAGAGTGAAGACTGAGTTTAGAAAGATTTGCATGTCCATAGCAGTTAAGAACAGTTAAGGCTGAGATAACTATTAGGAGGGAAATTATGAAAGACATCTTGTGTATGATATGATGTGAAAATCACCTGGAAAGATTCCTCAGAATCCTACTGAAAAAGGAACTAGTAAAATATGAAGGATAAGGAACCATGAAAGGTAACAAATCATTGGTCAATCAGAGTGACAATCATGAGTCCTTGAATAAGGCAAAGGCGGGTAGGAGACAGGAGCTGAGATGACCACGTGGCACACGTGCAGCTGGAGGTGTTCCTAACTGGTGGACACTATTTAGTCTGGGTGATGTGGAACCAGGACAGCAAACCAGCAACCTTGACCACAGTTGGAATTGTAAAGTAGACTAGGTAAGGTCCATTCAACTTAGGTTATAACTCCATGGATTTAGAAGATTTGAGGTAAATTAAGTCCCCCAGAGATATTGGGGGTCTGGTTCGTCTCCTTAAGAGGATTATGGAAGACAATGATCTGCATGTAGTTGCAGAAGCAAAGAATTGGAATATAATCCACCAAAGGAGGATGATCTTGGGAAATTATGAAGTAGGAACAGTCTTCTATACATGAGTTCCAAGGGGTTAGAAAGGTAGGAACCTGGAAAAGAGCCCTGACCTTGGTTAGAGCCAAAAGAAGAAGCTGAGGCCAAGCTCCGAACAGTTCTAGAATTGTAAGTTATGTGAGATGTGGCTCAATAAGCCCATTTGCTTTTTCAAACTTTCTTGAAGACTGTGCATTATGTATGATGTGTAAATGCCATGTAATGTGTAGACACCTGTTGGGTGATCTGGGAGATGAAGCCCGGGCCATTGTCAGATTGAATACTCTGCTCAAACCTGTGCATGATGTCCTGTTAACTGGACTCTACAAGTTATATCAGCTGTCTCCCTGAGCACAGAAAAGGTTGCTCTCTACTCAAAAAAAGTACAGATAACGATAAGTTATCTGAAAGTTTTGTAAGGAAGCATGTAGGTGATGTCTGTTGGCCAGTCCTGACCTGGAATGTGTCCCCTAAACTGGTAAGTAGGAAAGGAGGGGGTGGAAGGTGTCCTTGAGGAGAGGTCTTGGCACACATCTGACAGTCATGTGTGACCTGATGAGTAATGTTTCTTAAAGAGGGATGTGTAACTACTGGAGCCAAGAGTTTATCTAAGGCCTTTGACCCTACATGGAAACAATTGTGTAAACTCATTATGATATTAGAGGTATGATGTTAGAATTTGGACCCTTGGAAAATCCACCCCTGAGAGGTTGTGTATACCTTGGCTTGTGAGGGAGAAATAGCTGTTATGGTGAATATTGGGTTAGTGGCAAGATATCTAAGGCTAATGGGAACAAGTGGGCCAGATGTGTTTGTGTGCAGCCAGTTTGGCCTGTATGCCTGCAAAAGCATTACCCTGAGCCACAGGATCAGTGGAGTTTTGGTGTGTTTTCTAAGTGAATGATTGCCACCATTGTTGGGAGCTGTGCTGCCTCTGAGAGTTTAAGGAAGAGATGCTCATTAATTTCAGGAGTGCCCTGCACACTGAGACCCCTCTCCTGTCAGATTGCAATGTGAGAGTATAAGATACTGAATGTATACTTTTAGTTAGTATACATGTTTATGTTTTTAATCTTTGGCTAATGCAAGGGACCGTGTGAGTGCTCCTTCTGTGGCAAGGTCCCAGGTGGTAATGGATTAGGCTCTATGATTTGTGATCTATAGCATATCAGGCTGTCTTTTGATTTCTTGTATTTGTGGAACTCACATCTATGAACCAGGTGTCATCAGCTATGGAAGGGCTCACTATGCCTCTAAGGGAAGTGCGTAGGAGTCATCTGCAAAACCTCAACACAGTTGTGTACTGGACCCCACCACCCTCTGAGCTGGGAGAAAGTGCATTTGGGCCTTGTTGGTTTTAGGGGTTCTGTTCACGAACACTTAGAGGCTCAGTATAAAGGCAGAGCTGAAGTGGCAAAGTTATGAATCCAGAGATGAAAGAAATTAGATCCAGAAAAGATAAAACCCTGCACAGTTTATATCTCATCTGACAGAGACTTTTGTTAAATTTACAGATGTCAGACCGGACTTGCCTAAGAGTGTCTTTCTCCTTAATTCACACTTTATCTTTCAGGCAGCCTCAGATATTCCAACTAGATTCCAATGTTCTGCCCTTAGCCCTCAAATGCCTTATAGTGAACTATTAGATATGACATTTCATGTCTTTAACAACTGAAACTCCAGGGTATTTGGCTGTGGCACTTGGGGTTTCGTGCAAGTCAAAAGCTGTCAACAAGCCCAGGACCTGAGCCCCACCCGGACCGTGCTTCAAGTGCAACAAGGAAGGACATTGGGCATGAGCATGCCCAGAATCAAGGACACCACGGGGACCTGGAGTAACTCTTGTGTCATGGCACCATCTATTTTGCCCCCCACCAGATGAGAGAGAGATAAAGGAGAGAACAGAGAACAGGCCTTTTTTGGAGGCCTGGGAGGCTACAGAAGAGACATAAGCACCCTCTGAAGGGAACAAAGAAAAATTACTGCCTTTATGTGTAATTGACAGGAGTGAAGTTAAAGGGGCACGGCAACAGCGTATTGACAGCTGATTGGGGGAGCGCTGGCGCACACGCAAAAAGCTGGAGGTTCAACTTCCGGGTTTAGGAGAAGAGCACAGAAGTCAGTGCTGAAAGGAGGCACTGTCCAGTGCCATGCTGACTAGCACATGGGAAAAGCCATTAGTAAACATGTTGTATATTAAAATGCAGGAAAAAAATAATGCATGCTTCCAACAGACTGATGATCACATTTTAATAATTGTCTAGGGAAGCCAGGCTAATCTTAACTATTATTTTCCTCTTTTTGAGACAGGGTCTCCCTCTGCAGTTCAGGCTGGTCTTGAACCTATTTTGTAGCCCAGGCTGGTCTTGCACGTGCAAGGATCCTTTTGCTCAGTCTCCCAAGAGCTGAGCTTACAGGCTTGTGTCACCACTCCCAGTTCTCAAATTTTGAAATAGTTTTAAACTAGAAATTTCTTTTTCTTCAAGGCAAGATAATGCTCAGATACACAGAAAAAAAGATGCTGTTTACTGCATTTAAATTTAATATTAAAATTCAAATTGGTATTTTTCAGCTCTCTAGTATTTCATTAGAATATTGTAGTATTCAATACTCCTCCTCTTAGTTAAGTGTCTCCTGGAGATTTACTTTGAGAGATTTCTTCTTTTCAGATGAATGGATGAGCCATGTGTGGAAAATGATCTCTGAACTTTATGCTTTTTTCCCTTTATCTCCTACACGATGAAGAAATTACCTAAGATATATTCATTTTTAGTCACCATTTCCTTCTAACAAAAAATAGCAGTTTACATTCTATGATAGTTGATAATCGAAAAAGAGAAGAATTCCTCATGCAAATTATTTTTACCTGTATTCTATTTTATCTTAACAATTTTACCCTCAGGAAAAATCTATGTCTGCCACTTACAGTATTATATTTTTTTTTCATTTTTATAGAAGTCCTTAAGTGTCTGTGGCATAGAAATTGTTCCTTAGGAGTGTATAGTTTAAAGTTCCTTTCTTTCTTTATACACATTTTTTGTTAATGTGAATCAAGAAGTTTTGTGGGCTTTTCTTATCCCTCTAAAAGTATACTCAAAATTCATTTCATTATATAATTGTGAAGATGATTAACTTCACTGCAACAGCAGAACTTTAATCCCAGCACATGAATAGTATGCTTTGATGTTATTTATGACTGTAATACACCACCTATTCATTTAAATATCATAGGAAAATCAATAGACTCCAGGGAACATATGAAATCCCTTCTTGACCTTGTTATATAATGTATTATATGAGAGTAATGAGTTTTAAATATTAAACATATTTTTATACAAACATTTATTATTTTGTTTTAAAGATGTAAATTGGTTTTATAGAATTTCCTTATGAAATACTTTTACCTCTTAAGTTCTTCTATGGCAAAACTTATCCTTCTCTATGTGTCTTGCTAAATGTATGAAAATTCCAATAAATACCTACCATCAAATTTTTGATAAATGTTACAATCAATGTTTTCTGAAAGACAGATCTTTTGTATGTCAGTTTAAACAGCTATATCTCCTATGAACAAACTAAAAAGCCATGATAAGGTCAATTTTTTTATTCTTAGAGCAGAAATAAAAAGTAAAGAAGAGGAAAATGTTTAGTCAATAGTTATTATTAGAGGTTGGGGAGCTAGTAAATCTTAGAAGAGGACACCTTAGGAACGTTTACTTATCAAAATTCATATTAGCCAAAGCTCTGTTGTGTTTAAAATAATATAGTGAATATTTATATGAATGAAAGTTTTTAAATGCTAGAATCAAAATCCAATGATAATATTTAACGGACTCTATTTCAGAAGTGTAAGCAAAATTAAGAACAAACATCAAATATAAAACACAACAATAAATGACAGGAAACATATTTCTTAAGTATACACAATGCAGAATAAGGAGCATGCAGGTAAGAATCAATTAAAACTTGGAATCTGAATCCTGTTTGTCATATAAAAATTCACACTTTTGCTGAGGATCACTTAAAGCTCAAGAAACTTGGAAATAATACTTTATATTATGTGACTATTTATTTACCTATCCTTTCACTGACAATCTTTACAGTTTAGTAAGTTGATATGAAAGCTCCCTTTATGAGATGTGTGTGTGTGTGTGTGTGTGTGTGTGTGTGTGTGTGTGTGTGTGATGGTGGTCTTTTCCAGAACATTTTAGCATATTTCTCAAATTAGAACCTGCATTCAAACTTCCACTGATTTTTACTTTTAGAGAGTTTTAGACTCACACTAAAAGTAAATAAAAATAAAAAACTTCCACACAAACACTACTTCTGTTTATCCATAATGGACAGTCAGAGGTACATTGGTTGCAATTAATTAAAAAATAATCATATTATCATTGAAAGTCAATGGTTTATATCAGGATTCATACTGATAATAAATTTGATATATCCTAAGAATCTTGGCCAATGCAAATAACATATATCTATTATGCAGAAGAATTTTGCTACCTAAAGTTCTGTGTACTCAAGCATTTTCCCCTCCCCTTCCCTAATCCAGGAAAACTAATGTTTTTATTTCTTCCTTCAGTTTATCCTTTCCATAATGTTATATAACTGGAATTAGAGAATATGTAGCTTTTTAGATGTATTTATTTCACTTAATAATTTACATTTTAAGTTTCTCTGTGTATATTTGTATTTTGATAGGACTGAATAATATTAAATTGCCTAAATGTGCTATAGTTTATTTACCTATTTTCCAAATGAAACATGTTTAGTCATTTTCATTTTGGCAACCATTACTAAAGCTGGCACCAAAATCCATGTGAGAGTTTTGATGTGGATTATGTTTTCAACTTATGTGGGAAAATACCCAGTAATTTTCCGGGATTTATGGCAAGAGTCCTCTTAGTGGCAAACCTGGAAGCTGTGTCCCAAAGCTGTCATGCCATTTGCACTATCAATAACAATGAATAGGTGTGCCCATCCCCTTTGGTCCTCAACATTTTCTGTCATGCTTTTGGGATTTGGGTCTAATAGACATGGAGTGGTATCTGACTGTTTTAATTTTAAATGTTTTATTTCATGTTAAGCTATATAAGTTATATTATGACGAAGTTATATAGTGTCTTCTTAAAAATATTTGCAGAGAGAGAACAAAGAATATAATTTAAGAATCTTAAGATAAGAATCTTATGATCTATTCTGTTTGATTTTGTTATTTTTGAGGCTCTCCATTCATGCAAATACTAAGACCTTTACCACAAGATTCACTTGATGATTATCCAAAGTATTTTCTTGGTCTCTAGATTGCTTCTACTGTTTCAAATAGGCTAGTAATTCCTATTTTGCTTACCTCAGAGATTTAGAGTGTTGTTAATATTAAGCCACATAATTTTTATGAGGAATTTATAAAAGGAATTCATGAATTCTCTTGAAAGAATGTTGCTAATAAATAATGATTACAAATTTTTTTTTGGAATCTCTACACTGAATATTTAGCAGGTATTTATAAATTTAAAACATATTTGTTATTGAGTAGAAATTACTTTTTTCCAGTATGCATTCAAGAACCTACCTACATTGACCTATGGATGCTAAATCAGTGGACTTCTTGCCTGAAAAGTAAGATATTCACCTTCTATGGCAGTAATGGTTTTGGCTAGTGAAATTTATTCACAACTTTTAGGCTAGAAAATCTATTTGATAGTATTTAAATCAAAGAAAAGGCCAGTTTACAGATTGTTTTCCATAATACTTGTTCTCACGTAATCAAACGTATTGTACTTTGTCAGGCAGAGAGAAAGGTCCAAAACACTATTCATGTAGCTGCACTTTAATTTTGGTTGTTGTGGCCATTTAAGATATCCAGCCACCTAGCTGTGGTGCTGCTCATCTCCTTTGGGCACAAGTGAAGACTCCATGCCTACTTCCAGGCATAAACAGCACATGCAGGGAAACAAAGATGTTCCACAGAATAAAAATGCTAACGGTAAAGAAAAAAGGACATTGAATCAAATGAATATTAAATTAAATACATGAAGGTTTTAGCTTTTAAAGAGAATTTGGATTATAATTTTATCATTGTTTCATAGAATCTATTTATAAACATAACAGTTAAATTTTCCTTTGTTTTACTGTAGGGGGATTTGGAGAATACAAACCCATTTGTGTTTATAAGAATCAGTAAGTACATAAAAATATCTGCTGTTGAGTTAACTGATAATTAAGTCATAAGTCACAGTGAATTAATTCAAATTGGATTTGCAAATTCTGAAATTAATGAAATATCCTGATGTGTAGTGCTACTCTTGGAACTACCATTAAGGAATCTATTTACTCATTGTGTGTTCAACAAATTGATTTTTGAAATACTTACTATATGTTATCAACAGCACATGAAAAACTATCTAGAATAGGCTTTATGTGAGTGAAAGACTAGATTTATTCTATTTGTTCTGTCTGGATACAGACAGGCTTAGATTGTGAGTTATTTCAGCATCTGGCCAGAGAAGAAGTGAAGGGGGATTTTTTGGGGGCCAGGGGTTGTGGACAGGGTTATAATTCCAAGGAATATGGACCAGATGCTTGGGGTCAAATTTCTCAGAATGGTTAGTGAAAGTGTGTAGAAAGTACTGGACTTTCTGGTGCTGGGGAGAGGGTATATCCTGTCCTAAATTTCTTTATGGCCATCTGTTCTGTTTGCTGAAGGCTACATAGCTGTTTGCTGGTTTCCTGTCCTTTGTAGAAGGTGGCATGTTTGCTGAGAGGGTCTTGCCTGGGTCAGTCGTAGCACTAGGTTCACTAATCACTGTGGTAGGCATGGTGATGTTCACAATGAGCAATAAAAACTCTGCTCTACTGGAGCTTATATTTTCAGAAATACAGGAAGACAGTAACTAAATGTGTGCACAAATAAGACAATTTTAGATAGATGAATGAAAGGAAGGGGAAATAACAGTGATGTGATGGAAAGTTACTTGGTATGAATGGGAGATTGTTTATATATGTGAATTATGGAAACTGAGCTCAACAGAGGATCTGAGAGAAGAGCAAATACTCTCAAACCAGCATAAAATCTAGAGCATTCAAGGTACAGAAGGGTGGTCAGGAGGGCTGAATGACAGAATATCTGAGGATTACAGCAGCATGCACCCGCCGAGACTGTAAGGGCCCAGGTTAAGGAACATGGACTTCATTTTACGATAAATGTAGGGACAGTGTAAAATTTCCATTAAAAAGGAGATGTGATTGCATGCTTTACATTTTATAATAGCTACCCTGGATTCTGCACAATTAATGTATTGTAAGCAGTGGTCTTAATTGAGGCAGAAATAACAATTAGGAGACAATGCCAAGAGTTCTGAGATACATTTAATCATAGTACTAGAAATTGGAAAAAAATGCACACTGTAGAGTTTTGAAATACACTTGACAGAACATGACAATGGTTTGATTTTGAAAAAGAACAAAAAAAAAAATAGAAGGATAATACAGTCGTAGAACTTGGATTGTGAAAGAGGCAGTTCCTTTCACTGAAACAGAAATGGCATATACAAAAGCAGGTTTAGGTTCGGAAAAAAAGCAGGTTAGGTTAGGTTTAGGACTGTTTTGCTATCAACCTGACCATTTGAGTCCCTGTAAGATTTCAAGCTGGAAGCTGTGAAAATTAGTTTTAATTTCAGTGTTGAGACCAGAATACTAAGTTGCACAAGGCAGTAGAAAAAGTAACTGTGGGGAATGAATCATTAGCTCTCTGTGCAGGTGTATTTGGGCTTAGGTTTTATTTTCTAATGTTCAGTATAATTCTCTAGAGAAGAGGCACACAACAGTCATGTGAATAATCAGTTCCAGTAAAATATGATGAATGTTAAAACTTTTTGAGGATGAGCTAGGCCTTGCTAGAAACTGACAAGAATTTTTCAGAGTGACATCGGCCTGGAGAAGAGGGAAGGGGGAGATTTCTGGCAAAGGGAGCTCTGCAGACAGGGGAGACAGCAATGTAAGAGCTAAGTAAAAGTGGGAGTCCAAGGCTAAGTGACCAAAGTGAGGGTGAAGGCTAGAATTCTAGAGTCAACAAATGAAAGTCTCATCAGATTTGTGGGATTTTCTTGCCCAGAAGTAAGATAAAATAAGGTTACAAATGACTAGTACTCCTAAGACTCTATTTACACTTCTCTGAAGAATAACTTCCAAAAATGTTAGGACAGTTACAATTAGCCAAAGTTACAAAAGTGTGCTTAACTAAATATCCTATTTTGTGATAGGTCCACTTCAAAGTCAAAATTTCCTGCTTATAGGATGGATCTCAGTTTGGCTGTTGTCATTTTTGTGTATAAAAATCCTAGACAGATTGTCCTTGTGGTAACTGTTCAGGTGATTCCTCTTTCTCTATATATTAGTTTCATTATGTTGTTGCTCAATAAATACTTCCCTCAGTCTTCTTTTCATGCTGCCTTCTAATTCTTCCCGGAATGAGAGAAGAACCTGCCAGTCAGATGGTAACAATAAGATTTAGATGAGGATATAGAGGACATTTTGGTGAATACGTTTCTATAAGTCTATTTAAAGCTGGATTTTTTCATTCTCTTTCATCAGAAAACATCATGACCTATGAAACAAAATGAGTTAATTTCAAGTCTTCAACAAAGAGTCATTAGAGTCTGTCCACATGTCATATATTCATTGTCAACATGCTGTTCTAGGAGAGCAGACAAGTTACTGTCACTGATGAAAGATAAAATATTTTGTAAGGGAAAATAAACAGCTGAAAGCAAAATAAAAAGTATAAGGGAGAATAAATTCCTTTGATCTTATTTGGATGGATCATTTTTGAGCCAGCAAAGGGATCATTAAATAACACCTCATGTTTAGAAGAAAGATAAAATGTAGGTCCTACGCATTGTCTAGAAAGCTTTTAAATTTGGATGTTATCGATTTATTGCTACTACCTGGGCAAAGGCTGCATTAAGAAAGATGTTTTCTTCAAGTTGCATATAATGTATTAGAATCCTGTCAATTTTTAAGGCTTTGAAGATTTCGGCATTTAATCTATGGATTTAGACTATAAATTTAAGAAAGAAAAAAAAAAACAGCATCTATCTATCTATCTATCTATCTATCTATCTATCTATCTATGACCTATCTACATCCAGTTAAGAAAATGTAATTCTTAAGTGCAATGACCCAGTTGTGTCAAAACTCACCATGTGTTACTATCAAATGAATGAGAACACTTGGTTGTTACTTTGATTTTCATTTTCAGGTCATACGAAATTACCAATCCTCTGGAAATAGTAAATTTTATGTTTATGAATTGCTTTACATGAATTTGGCTCATTTCATTCTTTGAGGAAATGTGCCTTTCCAGTCACAATAAAAGATGTTAGAATGAGGGAAGGCCAACCAAGTTTTGATACTCTCACTTTGAGCCTGACAGAAAGTTTTTGGATTTTATAGGTTATTGGAAATCAGTGCTAAGCAAAATACTTAGCTAAGTAACAGAAATGTCACCTGGAGCAGCCTTGCAGGCATAGCTTGATTCATGTTTACAAATCCTCCTATTGAACTAAATATTTTTTAGAGAGATGGACTTTTTGATTATTCTTGTATTTCAAAGAAAATTCCTACACATTGAATTTGTATCATATTTCTGAGAGTCTAAAAACCTAGGGAGCTAATCATTCCTGGTTGATGGAACAGAGAAAGCAGTAAGTTACGCTTTGCTGAAACATTCAATTGATGTTTACTGAATCAGTGATGCTCAAATAACAATGCCAGTTCAAAAAGATTACATGTGCATATTTGAAAGCGTAGTTGACCTGGATTTCTGCATTCACACATAGTAGAAATCCTAAAGTTCTTTACTGGAAAACCATTTTCTCACACACACATGCACACATAAGATCTTCTGCAATCAAGGCTTGCTCAATAGAATTTAAGTTGTTTCAAATTCAGTAGTCTCCTGAAAGCTGAACTGATCTTGCAATGCAAGAATGCTGAGAATACAAAAAACACTGTAAAACAAAAATGTAAAAACCAACCCCACTTTCCCACTTTAAAATAGGGTGTGAAAATTAAACATGCAGTAATCAGTAGTTCATATTACAGATTTGAATACCTTTAACTTTTTTTTTTAAAAATACTATTCTGACGTATAGCCTCACAGTGGGAGTCTCTACACAATGTGCCATTTCTAAACATGCAAATTACTTGGATTCCAACAAAGGAGTCCTGGAGTAAGTAGGCACTGATTAAATCTAAAGGAATCCTATAGTTGTGGAAGTACTATGAATTATGGAAATGTAGCTTTTTATGTTCTATTTCTTATGAGTAATAGAGTAAAAATACATTAGAATTTGTAGGACTATTCAAGTAAAGTTGAGACAATATATTTAAGTCAGAGAATTGCATTGAAAGCTTCACATGGGTATATAAGTCACCAGAATGAGATTACTGCATATAATTTAAGTGTAAAGATAACTATAAAGAAGGAAAGTTCTACCAACAAGAATATTTTTCTAATCATCATATTATTTTTGCTTCCTAGTTGTTTATATCATATGACCTTCCACAAAGGGATTTTAGAAACCCTGTTTTATAAAGTCTTGATTTTTAAAGTTTAAGTCCAGTATCAGCTAATGACATTTCAAAATATTGATATGAAGCATTATATAAGTTGTTTAGTACTACAAAATTTCCTTCAAGCTCATGATGGAAGTGGGCATGGCAAGTGTCTTAATGCTTTTATTTTAGAGACATTAGCTCTGAACTGACCCTAAAAGGTACAGTTATTGATTCTTGTGCATAAAATTAAAGCTATCCAGGAATATAATGGAAATATGTTATTAATTGTTATAAGCATTTCCTATGTCAGAGACAACATATAATGTAGCGGTCTTAACCTTGGAAGGTTTTGCTCCAAGGCTTTTGTCCAAGGGCAGAAAATGTCACTATACTCTAAATCTATTAAATCACAAAGTAAGGAACAATGTGAAATGCATTTTTCTCTTACCTTTGCTTCATATAGTTCAGACATGCACTTTCTTTTGTAGCTTATTTCCTAGTCAAAAAGCTGCCACCTATTGTATGAAAAATATATGTATGATTTTGTTCTTTTATTGCTTCTTTGATTCATTTAAATATACGTAATAAAGAAATTCTGGGTAAGCAGCTGAAATTTTTCAAAAATTAAGAACGTGTATTATGGTTGCATTCAGCTTTCTATATACTAGAGAAGATAAATATTAATCAATTAATTAATAAACAAGAAATCCAAAGTTCAAAGTGTCTCATGAATGCACTATACTTTGAGAATCTCTAATAGAATAAGCTAATAGGGTCAATAATCAAGAAATATCTCCTTAAGAAAGTGAAATTGAAAGTACCAATATCCAAAGTTACAAGTGTGAGAATAGACTCTCAAAATCAGAAAATAGGTTTCATGCAAGTGTCTATACAATGAGAAATACCTTAAAGGCAGGAAGAAAACATGGAAAATGAATTTAATGGCTGCTGGATGAAATGCGGAAAAAATATCTGAGAATTTTTGAAATTAGTAAAATATCAGAATGAACACAAATGATATGAAAATCCTGCTTAGAGAAATAACATCAGAATATAGGGAAAGCTTCAACAGATACATGAGTGATTCATGTAGAACCCCAAATAGTCATGATCAGAAAAATCCTTCTCCCCAACACATCATAGTCAAAACTCCAGGTGTCTAAAACAAGAACAAAATCTTAAAAGATTTTAGAGTAAAGTAGCAAATCATCTACCCAATAGAATTGCAGCACATTTCTCAGCACACATTTGAAAGGACAGGAGAGCTTGGAATGAAGAGTTTCAAGACAACACCATTATCATCATCATCATCATCCTCATCATCATCATCATCATCAAAACTCCCAGCCCAAACTAATGTATCTCACAAAACGTTTGAAAATTGATTGGGAAATAAAATATTTCTATGACAAATTCTACATTAAAAATTCACAGACACTAAATCCACATTCCAAAAAAATTCTCAAGGATAACCAAAAAAAAATATCAATGAAGATGACAATGGAAAATCATCTAACAAAATGAATACACCAGAAAGGGTGAGCAGCTGAATAGAAGTAGAAAAATATCTAGAACAGGAAAATAACAGAATGACAGAAAAGCACTTTCAAGTAAGTGATCTTAACTCCCATTCAAAACATAAAAAATGGCAGAATAAGCCCAACAAGTATGCTGCATACAAGGAACACACAATTGAAAAACTTATAGACTAAAACGCTAATGTTACAAAAAATATTTCCTGGAATAAGACCATGAAAACAAGCAGGAGTAACTATCCTACCACACAATTTGAAATTCAAACCAAAACTTATCATAATAGGCAAATACAGCCACTAGATAGTAGTTAAGGAGGCAATCCAAAAGGCAGAGATAACAGTTCTTAATATATTTGCACCAAATATCAAAACACACAACTTTATGAAACCAACCCTACTGCACAGAAAATATCAAATAAACATCAACAATAATAGTAGGGAACTAAAGTACCCTAAAATCAAAATAAGATCATGTAGAAAAAAGGTAAAAAAAGAAATATCAGAGTTGAAAAATGTTTTGAACAGAGGGGCTCAATAAATGTCTACAGAGTGTGCAACCTAAAAAAAAGAGTAGACATTTGACCTGAACTATAGCAAAAAGGTATGGCACAGGAAAGCTGATAACTGCATGGAAAAAAGGAAGCAATGATATCTTTTTAATTTTTTATTATAAATACAGTGAAGTACAACAAAACAAGGCAGAACAAAGTCAATCAAGACAGTTCAATGAAATTGGCACAGAACTTCAGAGCAGGATACTAGAAAACAGTAATAGCTATCGTAGCATATCCTGTTATCTTCATAATAGTTGTCCATTCAATCAGGTATAGCAAAATCAAACCAAAAACAAAACACTATAAAACCAATCAAAACAGAATATTGAATAGAGCAGAACAATTAATCAGAACAAAACAAAAGAGTGAAAACAGTATTGAATTTCAAAGACAAGATAGAAGGAAATCCCCCATATTTACTATATTGCATACTGTCATCCTCCCTAAGATGCTCAGACCTATGGCCCTAGGTCATCATAATCAACCAAACAATACAAGTATTTACTTGCTTTATGTACCTTAGTTGCTATCAACTCAGGCTGACTTGGAAACCATATGGTTGCTGATGGGGGCAGGAGTTGGAGGATTGTTTGATTCTTAGCCCACGTGGTGGCAGGCTCACTGGAGGCTCTGACTTTTCTGTCCCAGCAGCTCTTTCCATTTACCAGGAAGGCTGGCTCCTTGCTTTCTAGGAGGTTGGTCCGCCAAATTCCAGCATGACTGATTCTCAGAAGACACTGATGTTTCTCTCCCTCACAGAAGCAAAGTAATCTTAAAACAGCCTAAAAAGAGAGAGCTAAGGAAATATATATTCTACCTAAGATCACATCTCCATGACATATTTCCTTCAAGTAAGCTCTATTTCCTCCTTCATTACCTCTCTCAGTAATGCCATCAAGTTATGAGTCAATCAATAGATTAATCTCCCAATGAAATCAGTATCTTTCTGATGCAATCAACTTTAAGGTGTCATCTCTGAACAAATGGAGTTTTTGGAGGATATTTACATCCACACCATAACACACATATCCACTTACCTCTTTTTGAAAGTCTTACCTTCTTTTGTGACACATAAAACAACAATTTAATCCACTGTAATGATTTAAATCAAGATATAAGTATCTGAGTTAACTAAGAATGATAAGTCCAAACTTATAAATTTTTAACCTTAACATCAAAAGCACCAAAGTCCAATCTAATGACATAAAAATCTATTTAATAAAATACCAAAATACAGTTCACAAATCTTGGGAATATTAGACATCAGGAACAACAGGCATTCAAAATTTCTAATAGAGATGACTAGAAAAGAATCTCCCAATATCACATTATAACTAAAATAGCAAGAATAAAACATGATGAAAAATATTGAAAGTAACCAAGGAAGAACATCAGTCAGTGTTGGAAGCAGTTCTTATATGAATAACTTCAGGTTTCTCTGAGGAAATCTCAAGGCCAGCATGATACGGAAGCATGCTTTTCATTCCCTTAAAAAAATATTTACAAATTCATAATACTGTATTCAGCAAAGTTAGTTTTCAAAATAAGAGATACATTAATGCTTTCCAATATATGTAGGAATTAACTATATTCTTAATAACTAAGACATCTTTGAAATATGCACTTGAAAGAATCTTATACCCAGAAGAGGAAGAATAGACAAGCTTTTGAGAATTAAAAAATAATCATTAAGAAAAATAATCAATGGCAGGAATTAATATAGACCTTTCTATAACTCTGAATTTAAATAATTGTATTTCTACAATTAGAAGATGCATACTTGGCACTGACCAAACACACCACACACACACACACACACACACACACAAACCCAATACAAAACAAATCTTTTGTCTTTGAAATACATTTTTCACTAGTAAAGATACATAAAGACTAAGAAATGAAAGGCTAGATAAATATTTCAAGCTGAACCACAAAAGCAAGGAGGGGCAGTATTATGTTTTTGACTTAAAGTGTCCATGAAAAGTCTCGTGTGTGAGAAAGGTGATTGGATTGTGGAACACTGTACTCCTCAGCGTTTCATTCATTGATGATTCTGTGACTGAACTGCAGTCAGGAGGCACCGCCTGTTTGGAGGTTGTCACTGGTACATGAGCTAAAAGGAAAGACGCTTGTTCTTGTTTTGTTTATTTCCTTAGTTTTGGACTGCTGAGTATCATGACTCGGTGATGAGGAAAGTGATTAAGACAAGTAGCTTCACCCACATCTGACTAATCAGACTTCAAAACAAAATTAGTCAGATGTGTAAAAGCAGGCCACTATGTATTGATAAAGGGAACAACACCTCAAGATGGGATACTGTGATACTTTTATATATATATATATATATATATATATATATATATATATAGAGAGAGAGAGAGAGAGAGAGAGAGAGAGAGATTTTGAAATTATATATATATATATATATATATATATATATATATATAAATATTTACCAAAAAATATTGCACACAAGTGAATTAAACATCTATCAACTTAAAGGGGCACATAGGTCACAACACAATAAATAGTGATTTCAATACTCCACTCTTACTACTATATCACTCAGACAAAAACTCAACACAGAAGCCTCAGAGTTCAACTACACCAGAGCTGAAATGAATGTAACACTCTTCACAACAAAGATTTACATCTTCTCAGAGCTCTTGGAATGTGGCCCAAAATAGATCACATTTTAACCCAGAATAATGAGCCTTAACACAAAAAAGTGAAATATCTTGCATTTTGTTCAATTGCAATTAAATGAAACAAGAAACCAACAGCAATAGATCCCACAGAAATTTTACAAACACATGCAGATTGAGGAATTTGCTCAGATTGGTGAATTATTATAGCACTCAGGGAGGAAATATTAAAAATTATTGCAATCAATGAATGTAGAAACATCAGTGTCTCTGGGATTCAGCGAAAGCACTTCCAAGAAGAAAGTTTGTAGTTATGAGTGCTTATGTTAAAAAATAACACCGATGTCAAATAATTAACCTAATGATGCATCTTGAAGTTCTAGAAAATAAGAATAAGCCAAAATCAAATCCAAAGGAAGAAAAGAAATAATAGAGATCAGAGCTGAAATTAATGAGAGAGAAATTAGTAAAATACAAGGTGAATGATTTTTTCTTTGAAAAGTTAAATGCAATTGATAAACCCATGTTCAAACTAACTAAAAGAGCAGACCAAGTTAATACAAATTAGAAATGAGAAACAGAATAACACCAAAGGATTATTGATGATTACTTTGAAAATCTGTATTTTATTAAATTAGAAAAATCCAGAAAAAACATGTACATTCCCAGAAACATATAATTTACCAAAACTGAACCAAAGAGGTCATAAAAAATTTAACCAGATCAATAAATTGCAATAGCAATATCTCTCAAAACTTTTTAAACTAATGGTAAATGGAAAACATTATGTATTTTTCACAATGTTATTTTTTTAAACCAGGAATCAAACTCAGGACCTTGCATTACCAGGCAAGTGCTTAAGTTGCTAAGCAATATCACTGGGCCAACAGTGTTAGTTTTATAAGGTTCATTAATGCTCTCATTTTAAAGTTTGTTATCACTGAATATGAATCCAACGTATAAACATACCATAGTATACACATACTATTTTCTTAATAATGCTTATTTTATTTGTATATTGCCAACATTATTATTATTGTTTAATGCTTCCAAAAGCATCTTTATTCATGCATCTTAGTACTTCAGTGAAAAAAAAATATAAGGTTTATTTCTGGGAGTGAAAGATTTTTAAAAAGCTGTACCATTAAAATTTGATTATTGTTTTCCAAATCTTCTCCCAATTTGTATTTTAACTAACAAGAATTACGATTGTGTACACTCTTCAGAACCATTGCTACTTTCAGACTATAAAAAATATTGTCAGTTTTTGTGTATATAACATATTCCCTAAATTTTTCAAAAAGTTTTATTTTTCTATGACATTTGACATTTTATTTCATTTAGACTGATTTTCACTAATGTTATGAACTAGGTAGTCTTTTGAAGATGATTCTGCATAGTCAAAAAATTGCACCAATATACTTATTGAATAGGCTATAATTTAGTCATGCTGCAATACTATTTCTATATAGCATGCCTCTAATATTATAATCTGATAGTATTCCTATAAGCTTTATTTTTCTTGTTGGTCTTTTTCTTTTTTGTGTTTCAATATCAGAAAAAGTTAGTTAAGCTGATTGGTACTTTTTAGGTATACATAGCGATGGCATTAATCATAGGAAATTGTAGTTTTGCACAATATACCTTCCTTCTTCCTTCTTCCGTTTTTCCTATTCCCTTTCCTTTCCTTCAATCCCGCCTTCCCTCCTAATGTACAAGAGCTTTGTTCCTATTTTTCTTCTTTTCTTGTTTATTTTCATTTCTCTGCCCTCCTGTCTCCCTCCCCTCTCCCTAGATCCCTTTCTATTTGAGTGTTTTCTTCCTGTTTCACAGTATCTGTTACACATTTTGTTTCTTATTTACTCTTGAGTTTCACACACCACAGAAACTATGTGATATTTACACATGTCTGATTTATTTCACTTAAAAGTATGGTCAGTGTGCATCCATTTTTCTAGAAATGCCTCAAGAAAAAAAATTTTTTTTTTCAAATCAGCTTTATAATTCTGGATCTGGAAGTTGTTTCTCTAATTCTTTTAAAAGAAGATTTTAATTTTATTATTTTTAGACCTTATCTAATTTATACTCATTTTATTTTCCACAAGATAAATTAGAAAAAATGTACTTCTCAATTGGAATTGAAATGTTTAAAGTAGTCTGGTGTAAAGTACCCTTTCAATACTGTGAATGCTTTTAAAATATATAAAATTATATAAAGCTTATAAATTTATGAATATGCTTGCTTTGCACACTTTCCCAAATATTCTGACAGTTTTGGGAAGACTTATTCTTCAAAAGACATAATATAAACTTCTATTGTAACTGTTTTGTATTTTTAATCCCAATTTTTGGACTGTGGATGGTGTGTAAAGTGCAATCAACATTTCCTGTTGATTTTTTCTTTTACCAAATGGAAAAACCTCTTTTGTAATTAAATAATTTATTTTATGGATTACTTTCACTGTAAAAATCATATCATGAATAGTGGTACTTTTTAGTTTTATCTTAAATTATATATCTATTTCCAACAGGCAGAATGCCTCATTGTATTGAATGAAAATTATGTTAGCTGTCATTGTTGTCTTATTTCTTACGACATACAGTCGCAACCAGATTATTATTGAAGCCCATTCTATAACTGCACCTAAATTCCAAGGTAGTGTAGCTCATGTTAAGGACAAAATCCAGAAGTGAGATCCAGAGGCTGATGTAGACCCCAAGTTCAGAAGATGTAAGAACAGGAACTAAATTGTCAAAAAGGAGCAGCTGTGTGACCTCAGCTCCAGGACAAAGAGAAAACTTGCCTGTCTTTTATCATGTGGTTCTTTTCAGGCCTTTGACAAATTGAACAATACCCAGTGACATGGGAAATGGTGTGTCCTTATTACTGAAACTCATTTGTAAATGCCAGTCACATTGGGAAACATTCTCAAAGATCAACTCAGAAATACTTTTTTCTCAGATATCAGGTGTCAGGTTGACACCAAATATTAACCATTACAAAACCAATAACATAAATATAAAATTTGTTCCTATGCAATATTACATATCATAATTAACAGCTGAAAAACCTCACTATTTGATTCTTCTGTGTGTGTTTTAGTACCCTGAATGTGAACATGTGTATTAGATAATAGATCAGAGAGAATCAGTATTCAATGATTCTGAAGAACATTAATGTGGAGACTGAGAATTCTTATCTTACAGACACAGATGTCAAGGAAACTGTTTCCTCTAAATTGCACATAAGAACATCACCAAATTTTCAGTGAAATCAGTAGATTTCACTATAGCACATTAAGCTGCAGGTTCTTTAGGAATGCCTCTGGGATAATCATATCTGTCATTATTTTTTAAAAGATAGAATTAAAAGAGAAAATTCTAAAACAAACTACATTTCCTCATCTTTCTTTATTCTGACCCTTTAACCTGCATCTTACTTGCTTCAAAACTGTACATTTGATCACTGATTAGAAATTGAATTTGCAAAAAAAATCATTCCACCTAAAGAGTCACAGTTTACAAAAGTTCAAAGTAAAATGAGTTAGAGAGCTTCAAAGGCAATATTTTAGCCCTGCCCGGTTTCACTTGTATTGTAGATACTTCATTGAGGTAGCACAGTAAGATGGTGAAATTACCAATAATATTTGTCCTGCTTTCTTTCCAATTTACGTGGTAAAACTACTGCGCTTTTTATATCTTTTCTTTGCTGGTGCCCTGACACCTCAGCATTCACGACATCATTTGCCACCAGTCATGAGCAGAGAGGACTTTGGTACTGAAAGTGGTTACATTGTAGTCCCTGGCCAGGTGGCCTATTTCTTCTGATGATGTGAAATAATATAACTCTTAAAATGATTAATTATGCAGAGTGTGCCAAATAACTGAAATAGACAAAAAATATAAAAAAAAAATGTTTAGTTATTTTATTAAACTGTGGAATAGAAAATTGCATGTACTTTAATAGATTTTGCAATACACGTAAATTATTTCTGCATGAGTATTGTTAGCGTTTTCTGGTACAATACAGGAGCAGAGGAAAGAGGAGAGTGGACGTGGCCATTTATTTGAGGGTGCAGGAGGAAATGCCCACAAGCCACAGGGATTGTCTTTCTCCTTCTGACCAGACAGGGGCCGAGGTTTGTATGACCTCTGATTGGAAGTGGAGCGTGAGGCAGGCGCTGATGATGTGTGAGGGACCCGGCGAAAGGGGAAGAAGGAACGCGCGGCTGTCAAGGCAAGTGTTCCCGCTCTGGCCTTCCACCGTGTTCGACGATCGCCATAACAGGACAATAATTTATACTAGGGCAAGAGCCTTTCAGGTATCCCTTCAACTCTTCTCTATTTGTTCAAGTAAAAAAAAGGAAAAAAGAAAAAAATATATATTAGTCCCAATATACGCTATTGAGACCTATGTATCCCATCTATTCTGTAAGAGGAGAATGAGTCTGACATTGTTTCATTTATTTTATTTCAGGAAATTGGGACCTCAAATAACACCGTTTTTTGTCACAAATTTGTTTTTGAGGCTACCTTTATAGCTTTATAATTAAGGGCAAAAATAAAATGATTAAAATGAAAATATTTGAATTTTCATTCTAATATGCTTTTTGTGCTCTAAGTACAATTCTCTCCTATGGTTGCAAAAATCTTCACAATTTTCCTGAACTAAATTTGTTCCTTTGTTTCCACAAAGACCTATATGATACTCCTAACAATGACTTTCCTTTTTTTTTTTTTATCTTTTTTTTTTTTCATTTGTGTGTGTGTGTGTGTGTGTGTGTGTGTGTGTGTACTCACACATGTCTGTGTTACTGAGGATGGAATCAGGGCTTTCTCACTGAGCTCTGCCTCAACTGTTTTTTAATATTTGAGGGAGAATCACAAAGTCGCCCAGGCTGGGCTTGAACGTGTGACCCTCCAGCTTCAGTCTCTGAGAGGGTTAGATTCTGGCAGGTCCTCGGTGCTCAGACAGAGCTTCCTTTCTTTGGGATCCCAAGGCCATCGGTGTATTTTCTTCTTCTTTTTGTAGATTATAATAATTAGACTTTTGAGCTCCTATATTTTAATAATCAATTCTATAGTTGTTTTATTATTATAAATAGATCAGGAAACACAAAGAGATTTCCTAAATTCCCTCCTGGCACATGCATAGCTCTCAATATTATTAAAATTTTGCTTTATTTAATATATTCAGTATTTGATGAGCAAGTTTATTATAAACTAAAATCCATGGCTTCACATTAGAGTTTAGTCTTTGTGTTTCATAGTTTGAGTGATTTTGATACATACATAGTAGGTGCCATCAGAATATCATTTAGAATAAATTTACCACAGTAAAATACATTCTGTCTCATTTATTCCTTTCTTCTCTTGAACCCATAGCAATCTTCCGTATTTTTACTGTCTCCATTTTTTGACCATTTCTGGAATATCATAGAATTGGAATTGTACTTTATGCAGTGCTGGGATTACAGGTGTGTGCTCTGAGGTCATTATTGTGTCATAAATATTTCATTTATTTTAGTAAGCATCTTGCCACAAAACTGTTCACAGCCTGGTGAGACATTTTAACTCTAGTATCGTCCTGTATACATCGCATTATCTATCTGTGTGGTTTGTCATTCTGAATTCTCATCAGCAATCAGCGATCATCTCTGTTCCACTTACTTGTCACCTGCTGGTATTTTGGTGTTTAAATTTTAGTCCCTATAGTAAAAGCACAATGACATTGCTTTGTTGTTTTAATTTAGTTTCCTATTGACATATGATGTCTGGATAACTTTCCTTATGATTTTATGCCTTCTGTGGATGATGTTTGCTCTGTTTTCCATTCTTTAAGTTGGAGGTTTTTAAATATTTGAAGCCCAGCTTGGCAAAGCATATTTATAATCTTAGCCTTCTGGGAAGCTGAGGCAGGGGGATAACAAGTTTGAACCCAATTTGGGCAACTTAGTGACAACTTAGTGTATGATTTGCAAACTACTCATTTATTTATTTATTTATAAACATATTTTTATGGTCAGTCTTTAATTTGTCTCTTGGTGCTTTAGAATAACTGACTTTTTTTTTATCTTTATTGGATTCCATTTATCATTTTTTTTTTTTTGTTTTTCACTTTTTGCATCATGCATGTGGTATTGTACCTGGTAAATCATCACTAAACTAAAAATAACTTAAATTTTCACTATGGTTATACTCTTAGAATTTAATAAATTTGTAATGTCATTTGGTTTGACTTTTATTGAAATAATTTGAGGTGCATGGCTTGTTTTGTATGACTGTCCAGTTGTTCCAACATTATTTATTGAGAAATTATGCTCACTATGTTAAATCATTTCTTCCCTTTTGTCAAGGATAAATTAACACATTTATTTATTTAGGGCTGTATGCTGCTCTATCTAGGTTTATTTTCTGTTGCCGGTACAAACTGTATTGATTGTTGTAACTTCACAGAAATCTTCAAATCATTTGTTTTTCAGTTTTCTGACCTTAGTATTATTTCACAATCCTGAGGTGGTTATCCAAATCTTTTGCCTCAGAATAAACTTTAGAATCTTTTTTTCGGTGTCTAAAAATAACAGGATAAATTTTTTTATTGAGATTTAGTTAAGTCTATAGATGATTTTATTAAGATCTGACATTTTAAAATTTTCTTCTGTTAATTACCATGAACTATGTATTCACTTATTTGGAAGTTTTATTCATTCATTTAATTTTTATGATTCTTCTCTTGTACTTCCTTAATATGTGTACTAGAATTATGGGTGCATATTTATACAAGTTTAGCAAATGATATTGTTTTAAAATTTCAAATTTTAATATGCTTGTTACTGGCATTGGTGTATAACAAAGCCATTGAATAGTGTGTATTTACCATGTGATTATGTGACTTTATTAGTCGCGGAAGTTTTTTTCTTGAATTTTTCTGAAGGTAGTTGATGTTTTTTCCATTCATAATTAACATGAGAAAGTGAGGCCCTAGTTCATTTTTGAAATGAAAGGACACGGTGCTTGTCAAACAATAGTTATAGGGTAGTTAGTACATTTACTACATGTCAGATACTATATTTTATTTTGTGAGTATAAAAATGAAGTAGAAAAACAAATATGCTTCCTTTCAGATACATTTATAGGAAATTTTAAAATTATGTTAAAAGAACCAGCACAAATGGATATTTTAGTTTAGAATGCCTAAAACAAAACTTTAGAAATAAACTAAATATTTCAAAAGTCAAAAGAGTAAGGAGAAATATCTACTAATCAGGGAGAGAAAGCGAAAGGGGGCACTTCTGTTGCTGGATTCATTATACTATTATAAGGAAGTCAGAATTTAATATGGGAAATAGGCCGAGAGGAAGCCAGACACATAACAAACAAATATATCTGAACATAAACCTCACATAATACACACAGGCAAACTCATCAGACAAAAGACATCAGGTGAAGTTAGGGGAAGAGGCAGAGATTAGAGGATATTTTACCTTTGGTTAAGTGAATAACTACTGTTGTGTATATCACTCTATTCTGCAAATAAAATAGAAAGTGCTTTCTGGGCCATCAGCTTGTAATTAATGAATATGATTACAAGATGGCTTTAGAGTCTTACCAGAAATTTGAATCTGAGTCTGGAACTGTTGCTGCATAGTAGGACATTTGCATAGCATCTGCAAAGTCTTGGTTTCTATCCCCAGAAACAAAACAAAATTTTCTTTTGGGGCATATTGTAGTAACAACCGTAATGCATAAATTCCTCACTGGTATTTGTGGGCCTTGCATTAGTTCATTTCCATGTAACATTATTTGTATATTTCCCACATTGGTATTGAATAAACTTTATATCTTAGTCTTCACGGAGGAATTACCACAGTGATCTATAAGCTAATACATGTTTTTCTTTTGTATTTTTTTTTCTGTGCTAATTAAAACTTTTTCTGAGAACGTAGTATAAAGTTCTTTAATTCATTTTACTTTTGAATCCATGAGTGTTCATGTGATTTTATGTTAGTCAAAACATATTAACTTTAATCCATGAAGTGGTCACCTAAGCAATCTGATTCTAGGTTATAGGACAGAATAAGCCTTAGTGACAACAAGTTATAACTAGGGACCATTCACAGGAGCATCACAAAGTCTCTCCCAAGTGTCGAAGTAAGTCATTTAGCTCTATGCCAAAGTTTAAAGATTTCTTTTTAATCCTAAATCCTAATGCTTTTTCCATCTGAAGGATGCAAGACATAGAAAACTTCACAAAGTTAATAAGAACATGGGTGTTGCTCCACTTTTTCCCCACAGAGCAACATCCAGTTTTTCTCTTTCTTAATTGCACTTGGCTGTAAAAGGCCTCTCGACTCCTCTGCATCACAACTCTTGGAAAACTAGAGATGTGCTTTTATATTCCCCTTCTAAGTTTTCTACTCAAGTAATCAAGTAAAGGCTCTAAATTTGTGTTTTAGTATTTACTCTCCACATAGGGCTGACACTTTAGTTAGCAGCCTGATTTACTTTGTTGGAGGCTTGTGATTTTTAATTAAAATATTTATGTTTTAAAGATGTTTAGTTTTGAACCTATGCAATACAATTGTGCACACATGAAAGAAAACACAAGTTTGTGTCTTTGTATTACACAATCTTACATATAAATTTTCACACCATGCATATAATTACTCTTCTTTGATTTTGTTGAACCAGGTACAAATTAACATCCCCAGGTTATTCTCTGAGTTCATTTCCATCTCAGCAGAATGCTAAACGCAGCACACGTTAAGTCTTTTAAGGGTACCTGGTGTCTTCCTTTATTGTTTTCTCAGAACCCTTCCCTGATACATGTTGGTGTTGGGTGTGATGGAAGGGTGTCCCATATAACTCACAAATAAATAAATGAAATTTATATGAGTAGATTTTTCATATATATTAGCAGACTTAGAAAAAGCTGAAGAATTATTGAGCCCCACCAGACATTAAATTAAAAACAAAAGTAGACTTTTAAAGGAAAATAAGCACATTGTCACAAACTACAAAAATATCAACCTGGAATACAATATTATTGTAAAGATTTGAATATGAGTTTAAAACATGCTAATTATAAATCTTAATACTGACCATAAATGAAATACTCTTTATGTTAATCATTAATATTAATTGGAATTTTTTAATGTCAGCCAAAATATGAAAGAGAACCTTGAAATTACCAAGAAAATACAGTATGTATAGATGATTCAGAAATGCAAGGACAAACGTTACTTTTTGGGGACACACTTTTATTCACGTAAATATTTACCAATTTTTACTGTACCCATTGATGAAATGAATGCAACTCACCACTACAGAATTTTTATTTGAGATATTTTGAGAAATGTAATTGAATAAAGAGAAAAGGATTTGGTTAAATACAAAAAAGTAACACAAAAATTAGTGTGATTCTTGCATCCTTAGACACTTCTCAAGTATTCAATAAGACAAGATAATAGATTTAAAATGCTTACTCCTACACAAATGCAAGGTAAATGTGTGGCATGTATCTGAAACACAACTTTTAGTTTTAACAGAAACTGTTCTTGATTGAGGATTAGAAATTCTTATCAGCTTATATTGTGGAGTTGCACTCACTGACATACATATTCACCTTGCAACCTATCTTTACAGATCCTGAAGTTTGCCCTTTAATCTGCCTCAAAGAATCCTGTATGTTGGTAAGCAGCATTCTCTGTATGCTATCAAAGTTTGTTTGCCTTTTGTATTATACAGTTTATTTTTTATGATTTATGTTGAAAGTAAGATTGACAAGTGTCAACTTATTTGGAATCTCACTTTTGCATGAAAAAACTGATCCTACAGTCTAACTAACAAATAATTTCACATTTTTGTGAGTTACAATTCAGTATATAACCACTTTATGCTCAGTAATTTTTGCAGGAAGTTTCATAGAACTCATAATTTCAACTGGTCTTTTCTAAGAGTTAGCTGTATTTTTTAATTAGTTCCAATTAATGACAAAAACAAACAACATTAAATAAAGCACACAACCATTAAATATATCAAGTATGCAATTTAAATGTAAGAGCTTATATTGTCACTTTGCCAATGTATGTCTCAAAAATGCAAAATAACCGTTAACTTTCATTCATGACTTTATTCTTGAAGCACTGGGTATGTTTATGGATTAAAACACCAAGCACAAGCACTTATGTGAAAGAGATAGTTTTACTTTTGTATTTGAGAATTTTGAGCTACAGGCTGTCTTGATTTACTTATGCGTCATTGTTACAGTGCTTTTGGTGAGGACAATTTAAAAGCTCACAGGTGTTCTCCTGTGCAGGGGCATCTCATTCTCGCTGTGCAGCTCTTCCACCATCTCTAGATTTTCTGTTATACAAAACAACATTTTCCATCTCTTGGCTATTAGGTTAGGGATTAAAGTCTTTCAAATCCAAGAAAAGGATAAGGAGAGAAATGTACTTTTGAACTGATGGATATCATTAACTGAGACACTGCTGAGAATGTAGCGGTTCACCACAATCATGTAAATGTACACACAAATGCACACACACGCACGCACACTGAAATGAAACAAAAACAGTAAGCTTAGATACTGTGAAACAGAATCAGTCTTTAAAGAAAAATGAGCATTGTCAGAAAAATTTGTGAGAAAAGGCATAACTATTTTGGTTGCTGTACAGGTCATGAATAAATCATATACTGCAAGGAAAGCATGAAAATGGTTTGGCACCTAGGACAGTGGATGCTGACTTCTTAGGAAAAACAGTTAAATACCTATTACCTTTTGTGCTTCCAACAGTAATGAAAGGAATTTTTCTACTGAATTTCTTGGCCTCCGTTCAATTATAACAGGTATATTTTGTCTCATGAAGGCTATTTTAGTTTTCTGTTTCATGTGCTAAAACTTTGCTCAGCATGGTTTTAGTAGGTATCTTCCTTCACAGATCAAAATAATTACTAACTTCAGAAGAGCTTCAAATATTCTCATGATCCTGGGTAACATCTTTAGTAGGCTGCTATCTTAACAGGATGAAAAAATTTATCAGCAAACTAGTCTACCCTGATAGTTTAAAAACAAGTCTTAAAAGAATCCACTTACTTTGAAATTTACCTATATACCAAAAATACTTTCAATCCTATATGAGGTAATGCAAAAACATCCAACCACAAAAATATAAAATTGACATTTTCTACAACCTGTAAGAGGGGAGTGTAACAATGATACTTTTCTTATATTAGCACCAGGAAAGCAAAATGGATAGAAGGAGATTTGGAAAAAAGATTTGGAGATGAAAACAAGTCAGGGACACACTTTTCTTTTGGTCATAAAGAAATAATACAGATTGGCATCCTTTTCCAGTTTGAAAGCTACAAAGAAATGATATATATGGCAACACTGCTCAACAAGAAATATGCTGCATTCATCCCTGATAGGAACAGAGCAAATGACACTTTCCAAGATGTGGATTAGGGGTCAGCAACCCAAAGAACATTTGGAAAAGGAGTAATGTGTGAGCAAGGCACGGAGGTCAGAATTCACAGGAAAGAGCGATGAAGTGAAGGAAGGTTCAAGAAGAGGATGATCCTCACAAGAAGAGGCCCAGGTTCCCTCAGCAGTGAGTCCAAACCAGTGGAGAATATCAGAGTGTTACCTGAAGTGGAGAGCAAAGCATGAGACAGAAAAACTGAACTAACCTTCAGATTTCTACATGGAAAATTCACAATTTCACCCGTGCTGAACAGAAAAAAGCTTAATAGTCATGCTTTTCATAAATGATCCAAACAAATTTATTACTGTTACTGGTATTTTAGGTCATAATTATGTCACCTTAGGTTATTTATCAAGTGGACAATGTAAGTATTTCAATATCTTTAGCTGTATTTCGTTCATGTTATAGTCAAAGATTTTCTAAAGACATGCATGCAAATTGTCATCTTATTAGATGCTTTTAATGTGTTTTAAACAAGTGTATGCTAACTTCTTCCTGTATCCTGGTTTGCTACACGTTACAAAACCATGAGGGAAGATCTGTAAGGCACTTTATTTAACCTACATTTTTAAGTTACTAGAATATTTGAATTTCTCTTCTAATTAACAAAAAGAATTTACCATCTGCCCTCATTCAAATCTCAGTCACTGTTAATATAAACAAGTGCTTTACATTCACATTACTTTAATTAGATTACTGACAATGCTTAGTTTTGTTTTCTGGAATCATTTTGACATCCAGTCACACAGCACTATTCCCATTCTCTCTTACGACATTTAAGATTCTTTTCTTTTTTTTTTTTTAGGTTATCTTCTTTATTTTTTATTTTAAAAAGAAAAACAGAATAAAAATGGAAAAAGTAGGAAATTAACATTACTTAATAAGTTGAATATCATCTTAGAAGTACGAATAATATCTAGAAGTACGAATAATATCTTTAATTATAAGTTGGTAAAAGCAACTTTCCCAGCCCTCTCTATAAGGTGGAAGATTGAACAAAACAGAAAATGTAGGTTTTCTTCCTTTTAATTAAGGTAAATAAGTGTTCATTAAATTTTGTATATGGTACAATAAAAATTACAGTACAAAGGCAAAAAATAGTCACAAAAAATTTGAGGTACATAACACATAGATTTATGGTCAGATTACCAATAATACTGTTAGCAGCTCAAGAAAATGTGGAAAGATGTATCAATTTAAATAATTATAAAAGATAAAAATATGAATAAGTATGGGCTAAAATTTAAGGTGATATCTTTATAGTAGAGATATCAACAAATATTAGTCCTTTGTGAATATAAGAAAGGAAATAGTGTGTATGCGTATGCATATGTGAGTGATGCCTTTAAAGTATTTAAAGGAAAACAATACCACAAAACATTAAATATCTGCTAGTTTCTGAGGAAATGTTAAAGTATTGCACTGCAACATAAATTCTACAAAAAGACAACCTTTACACATGCGAATGATTATTTTGTCAAACTTATGACATATTATTTTAAAAATATCTTGGTCACCAAATTAAAAAAATATAGATTTGTAATAGCAAATTTAACTTAATCCCTTTAAAGTGGTTATATTTTTCTGATGAGAAAAATATTTTGGAAGACATATTATAAATAAACAAGTATAATCTAAAAAAATTTTTCATTGAAAGATCTTTTTGTACTTTGAGTTTTACCTTCTGATTCATAATTGGAAATTTTATGCTAAATATATTTTTTCAAATGATATCATGCTATATACAACTATGATTCGATTTAAATATTCTGAAATATTAAAGCACATACACAAGTGAATACTGTTTTTGTTTTCTGAAATTCACTATGATGTGTGTGTGTACATATGTATATATATGAACTGCAAGAATTAGGTCATTAGTTGCATAAAATGCAGCCTTTTAAAATTAGGACCATTAATTATCTGTTAACAGTGACTCTGTATGATTTGTTTTACAAATGAAATGCTTGGCAATTATGGTATTTTATTTACTTTCCATAAATGTCTATAATTCCACTTTATAGGTAGGAAAATTGAGGCTGCAACATTAAAACAAATTTCACAAAACCACAGTTTACTAGTGATAAATATGTACTTTGAATTCAGCCCTTTTTATATATCATTTCATCCCATTTCTCCCATGCCACCCTCTTTCCTAGTGATTGGAAATGACTGCATCTTAAATTTATAAAATTTTCATTAGATCTGGCAAAGAAATAACATTTACCTCCAAAAAAGAAGATAATTTAAAAGTGCATTTTTGGGTTTAAATAAATGGATAGTTACTAATAGTTATACTAGATACAAATACTCAAATAATTGAATTTCACTAAACTAAAAATAATCACTTCCTAACGTTAGCTGCACAGCTGCACTAAACACCCTGAGTATTTACATATATAGTAACTGCTTGACAGGAAAGGTGTTCCTTTGTGCACAGATAATTTGACAACATTCAAGTCATTATCCACTAAGGCTAGCTGTAAAGATCACTCTAAATCTTAAACGGCACATTTTATGGGATTTATTCAACACAGAATATCATTATTTGTAAAAACCGTGGCAAGTAAGAAAATTTTATGACTTACAAATTACTTGAAATACTTTAGAAGAAACTATTGCTATAAATATGTTTTGATTTGTTTGAATGTGCTGATGTGGGGGGTGGCTAGTTGGAGAAAATAGGTCACAGGAACCTGCCCTGGAGGGTACACCTATTGCTGATTCTTCCTGTGTTCTCAGTCTCTTAGGAGCCAGGAAGTGAGTACATTTGCCCCAATGTACCCTTCCCATACATTCCTGCTTTGGAGCCTGCCAATCACAAACTAAATCTTAAAAACTGTCTCAGTACATCTCTCCTCCAGGCAATTCTAGTTGTTGAGTATTTTGCCCCAGCAATGAAAAATCTGATCTACATATCAGTTACTAAGAATGGGAACAAAATGTATATGTTTTACTTTTTCCAACTCTAACACTCAAAATCAAGTTATTTTACATGTGTGTAAGTGCAACATCCTTCAGAAAAAGGTGCTGTAAGATTCTAGATTTATTACCGCAAAACATATGTTGGATTTGTTTCCTCATCTATTTCAGAAAATGTAACTACTTTTTAAAAGGTGTGCTACCTTCATTATCACATTTATGTTACTCATAAGGAAGATGTGGACAAACATTTAGTTTTAAGGGTAGAACGAAAGAGATAACAACAAATTCTAAAGGCTTTCTCAGGTGTGCCTGAGGCTCTGCGTATTGATTTTTGGTCCTTCTAACATGAATACGCATACTTAGACCAAACTTATGACTAATCTTATACCAAATTCATGATTCATAAAACTCAGACCAGCAATATACATCTGATCAAGCAGTGCATTTTGTGGTCAAACATGTTTATTATGTACTGAGAATCAACAATAATGAGAAACAGCTTTCTTGAAAAAGAGGCAGGAAGTGGGTCTTCTGAACTTCAGAAATTGTTTAGAAAGTCCTCTACACCCTGGGAAAGCTACATATTAAGGAAAGATCACACCCAGATGTCTCCCAGCAGGGGCTGAAAATGAGAGAGCACCTTTGACCTCATCTCTCTGAGTGACTTCCATTCTCAGCATCATTAAGTCATCACAAAATAGGTCTGGGAACCAGAAGCTTCCTGGTTTAATAGAGTAAATTTTTTTTTTCTCACTCTCATCCTCTTTTAAAGAAAAGTCTGTTTTACATTATTCATATGTTTGTAAATTTGAGTCAGGGGAACTGCCTCTAATACAGAGTTGAAATTTCAGTAGGCTGATTCTTTCTTCTGTTACATGAGAATAGTCACCTAATTTTTAATATAAATTTCTATCATATTAAGTAAGAGCCATTCAAATAATTTCCCCACGTGTTAGCTTTTTCTTGTACTGACAAAATATCTGAGATAAACAATTTAAAAGAGGAAAGATGTATTTTTGATTGTGGTTTTATATATTTCAGTACATGGTCATCCTTCGCTGTTGCTTTAGATTACGATTAGATAGAAACTTAGGGGAGTTCTCTGGAACTGGGAAACAGCTGGTCGCTGCGGTGAGTCCACGCACCATCCTGAGCCCAGGAGACCATAATAAGAACATCACTCCCAGAGTGCAAGGACCCACTCAGAGCCTAGCCACACTAGACTAGCCTTGGGGGGTTTTGCAGCCTAAGTAGATTATGCTCAGTGACTTTCTTCAATTACAGGAGTTGAGAGCAGGTGAAGTAAGTTCCAGGGCTTTGGCCTTTGCCCAGGGAGAGCTTTAGCCCACCATCCACAGTGGTTCAGTACCTGCCCAGCTACCTGGAACACTGAAGGTGGCATGGGAGGGCCTGTGGGCCTGACTGGATCATGCTCAGTAAGCTCCATTCAGTCCCAGGAGCCTAGGGCATAGGTGACAATTTCCAACACATTTAGAGGAAGCCTCAGAAAAAACTTGAAACACAGAAATACAGGAAAATGACAAAATTAAATATCAAAATGCAATCTCAGACCTTCAGCCCATCCCAAGAAAGCCTAGGATCCATGAACATAGAAGAAAATATATGCCATACACCTGAAATACCTGTAATAATAGCAATATTACATATTGCTGAAATAAAGAAGCAACTGCAGGAAGCTTTAAAGGAATTCGAACTAGAAATAATCTCCCAGGTAAAACAAGAAATGATAAAAGTAATGAAAGAGATATTGAACACATCTAAAGAAGACACAGTTAAAAAGTTAGAGGAATAAAACACAGATAGTATCCCTGGATGAACAATTTAAGAGGCAAATAGAATACATGAATCAGACTTAAAGCAATACACAGGAAATTAAAAATTCCATCAAAAATTGTCAAAACTGGCTCAATGAAAGTGAAGATAGAATTTTAGACCTCAAAGACAAGATTTCAGCTGGTGAACAGGAAAGGAAAGATCTTTTAAAAATAACAAGGAATCAGGAAATAACAATTCAACAGCTCCAAGATGATGCAAAAAAAGTCAGCATAAAATTAATAAGGGTAAATTAAAGGATAATTTAAAGGATAAATTAATAAGGATAAATTAAAATTAATAAGGATAAATAAAAAGAAGGGAACAATACAAATGATATCAAAAGGCTATTCACAGAAGTCGAAGCTGAAAATTTCCCAAACATGAGAATGGAAACTGACATTAGGATTAGTGAAGCATATAGAACTCCAAGTAGCCATAACCAAAATAAAACTACACCCAGAAATGTAATAATCACCATCCCAGAAACCCAATGTAAGAATAGAATACTAAAAGCTGACAGAGAGAAAAAACAGATCACCTATAAAGGAAAGCCTATCAGAATCACAGCAAACTTCTCAACACAAACAATGAAGTCAAGAAGAGCATGGAGTGAAGTATTTCATATCATATAGGAAAATGTTTTTAAACCTGGACTGATGTACCCTGAAAAATTTGCCTTCAAAATTGATGGAGAAATAAGACACTTCCATGACAAAGAATAGCAGAAGAATTTCATGAACACCAAGCCAACTCTGCAAAGAATACTGAAAGACATTCTAGATATAATAGGAAAAAAAACCACTAAGCAAGGTAAACAATTAAACAGAATGGAAAGATAAAAATGCAACAGTAAAAAGATAACATGTCAACCATAAGCCAATATATAACAGTTATAACCATTAATGTAAATGGTTTCAACTCACCAATTAAACAAAACAGACTTTCAGAATGGATCAAGAAACAACATCTAACCATATGCTGTCTACAAGAAACCCATCTAACCCAAAAGGAAAAACACATTTGAAACTCAAAGGATGGAAAATAATATTTCATGCAACAGGAACTGATAAAAAATGGGGGTAGCTATTCTGTTTGCAGATAATGTGAACTTCAAACCAAGAATAATCCTAAGAGGTCACTACATACTGCTTAGGGGAAAACTTAAACAGGAAGAGACAACTATCTTAAATATGTATGCACCAAATTCCAGAGCACCCAGCTATACAAAGTAAGTATTAATAGAAATAAAGTATTAATACAAATGAAATAGCAATAACACAATTATAACAGGAGATTTATCACACCATTGACACCAAGGGACAGATCAACCCAACAGAAAATCAGCAAAGAAATAATAGAACTGAATCACACCTGCGAACAAATGGACTTGGTAGACATATACAGAGTGTTCCCTCCAACAGCATCAGAATATGCATTCTTCTCAGCAGCACGTGGGACATTCTCTAAAATAGACATATACTAGACTACAGAACATATTTAAATAAATGCAAAAGTCTTGAAATTAACCCATGCATGTTATCAGATCATAGTGCCACAAAACTAGAAATTAATGATAAAAGAAACTGTAAAAAGCACTCAAACACATGGAAATGGAATAATACGCTCGAGCAATCAGTGGATCAGGGAAGAAGTTAATGAATTAAACAATATCTACAAGCAAATGAAAACACAAATACCACTTATCAGAATTGTGGGATGCAATGAAGGCTATCCTCAGAAGAAAATTTATGGCATTGAGATCCCACATCAGGAAAACAGAACGAATACAAATAAACAACCTGTTGCTACACCTCAAACATCTAGAAAAGAGGGACAAGTCAAATCCAAAGCCAAAAGAAGGGAGGGCATTATAAAAATCAGAGTAGAAATTAATACAGTAGAGACTAAGAAAACAACCCCAGAAATCAATGAATCAAAGAGTTGGTTCTTTGAAAGAATAAATAAAATTGATAAGCCATTAGCCAACCTTATTTTAAAAAGGAAAGAGAAAGCTCAAATTCATGCAATAAGGAATGTAAAAGGTGAAATCACTACAAACTGTGGAAATACAGGCAATCATCAACACCTGTTTCAAAAACCTCTACTTTCATAGGTTTGATAGCACAGAAGAGACGGACAGATTCCTAGAAACAAAGCTGGGTCAAGAAGATGCAAAACTGCTGAATAACCCCATTTCTATTAATAAAATTGAAAATGTAATTCAGTCCCTACCTACAAAGAAGAGCCCAGGCCCAGACGGATTCACTACGAAATTCTACAAGAAATACAAAGAAGACTTAATGCCGACACTCCTCAACTCTTCAGTGAAATCGAAAGGGAAGCAATTCTTCCTAAGTCATTCCTCGAAAGAAATATTACTCTAGTACCAAAACCTGAGAAAGACCCAACTAAAAAAGAGAACTACAGGCCAATCTCACTAATGACCACATGCAAAACTCCTCAATAAAATATTGGCAAAAGGGATACAGCAAATCATGAAGAATATTATACTCCACGACCAAGTGGGGTTCTTTCCAGTCATGTAGGGATGGTTCAACATATGTAAGTCAATAAATGTAATCGACCATATAACTAAAGCTAAAAGTAAAAATCACATGATCATCTCTATAGATGCAGAAAAAGCTTTTGATAAGGTCCAACACTCATTCATGCTAAGAACCTTACTGAAAATTGGAATAGATGGTCTTTACCTCAATATGATAAAGGCCATCTATGACAAACCAACAGCCAGCATCATATTAAATAGCCAAAAACTGAAGGCCTTTACCTTAAATTCAGGCACAACACAAGGATTTCCCTTATCACTGCTCCTGTTTAACATGTTACTGGAAATACTAGCCAGAGCAATAAGACAAGACAGAGAAATAAAAGGGGTAAAAGTAGGAAAAGAAGAAGCTAAATTATCATTATTTGTGGATGACATGATACTCTACATAGAAGACCCCCCAAACTCCACTGAAAGACTCCTAGATATAATAAATAAATTCAGGAACGTAACTGGATACAAAATCAATACTCAAAAATCAATAGCATTTCTATACCCTAACAACAAAATCACTGAGAAAAAAATAAAAGATGCCACACCCTTCACACTAACATCCAATAAAAAGACATAGTTAGGAATTAATCTCATGCAACAAGTAAAAGATCTATGCAGGGAAAATAATAGTACCCTGAAAAAAGAAATTGAAGAGTATCTCAGAAAAGTGAAAGACATCCCCTTGCTCATTGATAGGAAGAATATAAATCATAAAAATGGCCATTCTCCCAAAACTATTATACAGATTCAATGCAATCTCAATGAAAATACCATCAACATACCTCATAGATCTAGAGAAATAAATCCTAAAATTCATCTGGAATGAGAAGAGACCTAGAAAAGCAAAGGCAATTCTAAGCAGCAAAGGCAAGGCAGGAGGCATCGTAATCCCTGACTTGAAGTTATACTACAAAGCAAGTGTATTAAAATAAACATGGTACCGGAATAAAAACAGATCTGAAAATCAATAGAATAAATTACAATATACAACCATAACTACCAACACACTCAACCACCTTATCTTTGATAAAGAGGCCAATATGTTCACTGGAAGAATGACAGCCTCTTTAATAAATGGTGCAAGAAAAACTGGCTCTCTACATGCCAAAAACTAAAACTAGACCCATGCCTATCATCATATACTAAACTAAAATCTAAATGGATCAAAGATCTGAATATTAAAACAGAGACACTAAATCTGTTGGAGGATAAATTAGGTTAAATATCTTCAATACATAGTGGTAGGTAGAGAATTCATGAACAGGAATCAAACCGCACTGGAAATACTTCCCAGAATCAATAATTAAAAAGTTTCTGCATGTCAAAAGAAATCTCCAGCATAGTGAAAACAAAACTCACAAACTGGGAAAAAAAATCTTAGTGAACTGTCCCTTTAGACACAAGGGACTTCTGTCTAAAACATACAAAGAATTAAAGAAAAATCAGACCCCTGAAATTCAAAAACCCAATCCAAAAATGGGCATCTGAGATGAATACACACTTCTCAGATGAAAAAATACAAATATCAAATAAGTACATGAAAAAATGTTCATCATCATTACTCATTAGAGAAATGAAAATTAAAACCACACTGAGATTCCAGCTCACTCCTGAAAGAATGTCCAGGATCAAGAAAACTACCAACAACAAATGCTGGAGAGGCTGTGGGGAAAAGGGAACACTCCTGCACTGTTGGTGGGAGTGTAGACTGGTGCAGCCATTGTGGAGGTCAATCTGGAGATTTCTCAAAATGCTGGAATTTGAAGTCCCAATTGTTCTAGCTATTCCACTTCTAGGCATATTCCCAGAAGAACTGAAAATATCATACCACAGTGATATATATATATATATATCCATGTTTATAGCAGCACAATTTGTAATAGCCAGATCTTGGAAACAACCTAAGTGTCCATCAACTAAAGAATGGATAAAAAACCAGTGGTATTCTTAAACAGTGGAGTACTACTCAGCTATAAAGAATGATCACATTGAGATATAATGAACACAATTTGAGACCATATTCATAAGCAAAACAAATCAAACACATAACATAAATACCATATAGTCTCCCAAGTATAAAAATTGTTAAGGTTACATAAGATTTTATAGTAATCGTGATTCCCTGTTACATTGTTCTGAAGCCTTATAATGTCTGCATTCATTAATTGGGATGGTTTTATCATAGTTTGTTTTATTTTATTATGTGTGATAGTTTATTTTAAAGAAAAGCCATTAGAAGAGCCAGCACTGATTTAGTGTCATCTTACTCTGAAATCCTACTATGCTTTTGTTTTTCTTATGACTTTGGTTTTATCCTGTTATATCTTATTGGATATTACTATGTGTGATAGTATAAACAAATTTTCTATGGAAAATGAGATAATACAGTAGCCATTGCTCATTCTCTGCTATTTGATTCTGAAATCCCTGTAATGCTTGCATTCTCTTGAATGATTTTATACTGTTTTGTTATGCTTGATACTATCATATATGAAGCTATGCTCAACTATTTCAAAGAAAGAGACATTATGGTAGTTACTGTAAATTACGGGTTGTCTTGTGGTAAAATGCTGAGTTACTTGCATTGTTCTGATCTGATCTGCTTTGTTATGTCCTTTGGTGTATTAATCTCTTTAAAATAAAAAAAAAAAGAAACTTAGGGGAAAAAACACGGTGGAGAAAAGTTGCTGTTTGTAAGGCATTGAGGAACCAGAGAGATAAGACCCAGAGAGGAAGACACGATCCACTCCCTTTAATAGTACCCTTAAATGGAGGCTAAACCTCCTGTTAGCATCACCTCCTCAAATGCTCATCACATCTATGATTTATTCTAGTTGATAAATCTAGAGTCCTCATGATTCTTTTCTCCAAAACTATCATCAAGAAGCCTTGAACACATGAGATTTTGGGAAATCATATCATAGCATGACAACTTACAGCTATGAAACAACACCTGTATATGTTCATACACTGGAACTCCAATAGAATTTGGAGCTTAAAAAAGAAAAACAGTGTGTCTTATGCTTCATTCATTTTTATTTCACCATCAGTGATATTGGAAATAACAGTGACTTCCAAACATGATGAGCCTTACAATTATCAGAAGTGTTCAGTGACGTAGCTGCAGTCCACCAGTGCATGTTGGCTGGGTTCTGTGGGAGGCTTGAGTCTGCTTGCTTGCTTGTGTTTTCTTTGTTTCTTTGTTTCTTTGTTTCTTTCTTTCTTTCTTTCTTTCTTTCTTTCTTTCTTTCTTTCTTTCTTTCTTTCTTTCTTGCTTGCTTGCTTGCTTGCTTGCTTTCTCTTTCTCTCTCTCTTTCTTTCTTTGTTTTTCTCTCTCCCTCTTTTTCTGTCCCTATATATTCTTTTTAATTTTTCTCTTTTTCTTTCTTTCCTTATTAATTTCTTTCTTTTTTTAGTGATAGCACTTTAAAGATTAAGAATTTTTGAATAATTTGTGATCATTTGTATGTATATAGCTATTTTTTAAAAGGCACATTGTGATTCCTTGATAGGATATAAAGATGATTTTATATATGTGGATTTTACTATCTTTTCAATATTTGATCTTTAGGTTAAAATGTGACTGATAAAACTACAGAATGTACAGGTGGATTCATCATTTTTCAAACAATTGTACACACTAGAAACCTGCGGGCCTTTAGAAAGAAATGCCTACACTTCTTTGCTCATGGGAAATATTAAATAACTTATTACCTCAAGCAATCAGAGGAAGTTAATTGTAATATATAGGCTGTATTTTTTCTAAAAAGAATCAGCAAATAACATCATCTACAGCATAACATCAGAAAGCAAGCCAAAGACTCACAGGTTAAGTGCAGAGGATACTCCTGCAACAAATGTGGGCTCTGCATGCATTGAAATAAACCACAGCAGTTCTCTTCTAGAGCATCATGAGTAAAATGATAAACCACCCACACTATTTCATATGCTATTTTAAAGCTCAAAGGAAATGTTTTCCTTAAATTCAGTAAATGTACTGTGAAAAGCAATTTAAAATGACTGAATGAAAATTGTGTAATATCATAATGTGTAATAGCAATCTCCAGTATCCAGTACTTTGATACGTTATAAATTAATAAATTTAATGTTTGTTGCAGATTTTCTTCTATTATTATTATTTAGTTAACTTTATGAGTGAATGATTTAAATACTTAATAGTTACATTCATTTGGGGTAATTGGTACCATATACATTGCATAAGCATGCTGATGTACTCATGTTCTCAGAGTCCTTTTGCTCATATATGTGAATCTTCTATCTTATGCCTTTTCCCTTCACAAAGTAGTTTGGAGTGATGTTTGCTGAGAGATAACAAAACAAGCAAAGAAACAACTGTTTAAACAATGAAAAGGAAAATATTTATCTTTTTGGTCAAATATAAGGAAGAGTTTATCTTAAATATCATTCAATCAGCATGTTAAAATGTTATGTAGTAATTATTTAAATTATTTCTCTTTTACTTTTCTATAATATAATCATACATTGTTTCCTATAAAACCTATGTTATATTCAAAGACCCCGTCTTCCTTTATTATGGGTTGGAATCACTAGGAAACAAAGTTTTGTGGTTGCTACAAAACTCGAAGGTGCTGGTTATGTTTGAAACATTATGCTGTAATCTCCACATTCATTTTCAACAAATATGAGATGCTTTTCCAGATAACACGTTAGCTGAAAAAATATTTAAAAAATAGAAATAATTAATTTCATGTACCCAAACAATATTTTACACTGAATTTATTAACAAATACAAGTGTGTTGAGTTTTTCTTCTCTGTAAAAAAGTAAATGCAGTATGTGGTTATGATAAGCTGCATAAGAGAAAACTGTTGTTTATCATCAACATTTGTAAATTAACCTTTGTGTAAAATAATGTTAATACCACATTTATATGAAAGAAATAAGAATTTTAGGGTGTGTAAAAATAATTAACAATTCTGGTTTCCAAATATTTTATCACATGAAGTTCCCTGCCTACCAAATAACATGCTCTATTGATATTAATAGAACAAATTGTGCATAATTTGAGGGCAAGTTCACTTTTACAGTCACTTGCATGACCCAACATTTCTAGGAAATTTTGTAACTTGTGAGCTATGAAAATTTAGTGACTAACAGTTCAGTGGAATGAAGTTTTCGTTCATCAATTTTCTTTATCTAAAAATGGACCCCAGAAGAACAAAGACCGCCTTTTGGTTTTAACTTTTCTCCTCCTGATCTTTGATGCCTTATACTGAATTCAGGGTGGCTCAAGATGAATTAATTAAACTAGCTGAGGCCCCCTTGTGAAGTCACATTGGGGGCCATTTAAACCTTGTTATTTCAATGGTTTAGAAAGGAAATTCAGGCACAACTGGGTAAAATACCATTTTAATTAGATCCAAAGAGGAATGTAACCTTGTTTTTCTTCTCAACTACATTGATTATGAAAATTAATTTTAAATGCAATACTAGGTTTGTTTTATAAAAGTCTAAATGTGAAATCATTGTATAAATGAGTCAAATTTTGTTTTATTCAATTCATTTGATAAGTAAACAGTGTCTCAAAGTAAGAGTAGACCATTTTGAGAAACTTATCAATAAAAAAGTTATCAAAAATACATTTTTATGAAAAATTGTTAAAATTTTACAAAGCAAGAAAGGGCAGACAGCTCATGATTATGGATTCAATTTTTTTATAGAAAACATGTAAGTACATTTTAAGCAAATATAGTTTGATTTCTTTATTGCTATATATTTCTCTTAATAGAGTAGAAGTAGTATTAGTAAAAGAATTAATTAAAAATGTACAGTGAAATATTGTAAGCCACTTTTCAGATACCTGCATAAATAATTATTGAGGTAGAATTTTTGAGTGTAACTGATGAATAATTTGTATAATTTGTCAACTTGTTCTTCTTTTTCCAAAGGCATGAGGAAGTGTAGGGAAGTATGCTTCATAAGTTGCAAAACTTCTGAGTAACTGCATGGTTATAGAATTTTAAATTGATTTCATTAATGTTTAAATCATCATAAATTTTGAGCACCTTCACTGTAGCAATGCAATGGAATCAAAATAGTTGCTATGATGCATCTACATGGGATAGTTAGAAAGTAATAAATCTTGTTATTAGTTCAGTTATCAACCCTATTATGTAAACGTTGTGTCAAGGAACTGAAACTGAAATATCAGACAAAAAATGATTGGAGAGAGTCAGAGAGAGACTCAGACACAGAAGGAGAGAGGCAGAGACAGAGATAGAAGGATTTCAGACAGGATGTTTGCTTGGTTACATTATATTTTAAACTACTGTTTTTTGCTCTCCTTCGTACACACACAGACAAGCACATAAAATATATGCATATTCACATTTTGTTATCATTTTGATATTTCTATATAATTTATTATTCTCATGGAATTCACCATTGAAGAAATGAAGAGAGAGAAGTGGGAGAGCGGGAGAGGGAGGGGAAGGAACTTGATGGTATAGACAGATTGTGAAAATGATTTTTTAAATATATTTAAGTGATTGTTTTTAGTACACAGTTTGTATTCAGCTTAGAGTACGTACATGTACTTAGCATATCTAGAGTCATTACTCCCAACCTCCCCTCTTTGCTCCCTCTCTCTGTCTCCAGGCCCCCTCTTCATTTACAGGTTTTCTTTAATATTTGTAACACATAATGCTTTCATTCCTTGGGGGTAATTTGTACAGGTACGTGGCACATCTTAATTATCTTTTGTTCCTTTCTCCTCTCTCTTTCCTCTACCACCTATGTCTTAGTCCCCTTTGCATTTGCAAAAGATCCATCTGCCTATTTTATTTTATCTTATCTGTCTTTTATTTTGCTCTTAATTATACTTTGGATTTCTCATCTGAGAGTAACCAAATACTATCTAAGCTCTTGTGTCTGATTTATGTAACTTATCATTATGTTTACAAATTGCATCTGCTTTTCAACAAACAACTCATTTGTTTTTCTTTACAGCTGAGTGGTATTCCACCATATACAGATACTGTATTTTCTTTACCTATTCATGTGTTGATGGATGTATAGGCTTCTTCAGTATTTAGCTATTATAAATTGTGCTGTCCTGATATTAAGTGGTATGGTTGTATTGCTGTCATATGATATTTTTAACTTTTACCAGAAGAAGGTTGATAAGATCTTGAAAGAATGCAATTATAGTTTTAGTTTCTTGAGGAATTCATGTACTGATTTCCATAATGGTAATATTAGTTTACAATCATGTCAGAAATATAGGAAGGTTTCTCTTCCCTGCAGCCCCACCAAAATTTGTTATAATTTAAGATGTTGAAGATTTTCACTTTTAATAGCATGAGATGAATGCTCAGTGTTGTTTTTATTTGCATTTGTCTAACAGCCAATGATGTTGGATATGTTTCATGTGTTTAATATAATTCATGTTGGAAATTTCTATTATTTTTAAAACTTTATATGCATTTTAGTTGTTAATTTTTCATTGGGTGTTTCACTTTGGTGGATCTATTTTTTGCGTTTTTCATAAATTATAGATATTTGTCTGTCTGAGATATGGCTGACAATTTTTCCTCATTCTCTACATATATTTATTTATTCTATTTTTTCATTTTTTGTTCAGAAGCTTCCTAATTTAATATAATTCAAATTGTGGTTCTTGCTGTTATTTCTACTGCAGTCTGAATTATTTTCAAGAAGATTTTACCTGTGCTTATGACTTCAAGAGTTGTACCTATTTTATATTCCAGAAGGTTAAGTGTTTCTGTTTTCGTATTCAAATCTTCCAATCATTTTGATTTTAGTGAGATATATAATTCTAGCTTTAATCTTCAGCATGTAGATAGCCAGTATGTTTTGTATATTTTGGGTCTCTTTGTAGCTATATGTTTCTGAGGTTGTTTCTGTAACCTGTACTCTGTTTCACTAATTCACTTGTTTTTTTTTTTTGTTGTTGTTGTTGTTGTTGTTTTGTTTTGTCTTGTTTTATTTTTTTCCTTATCTGATGCTATTTTTAAAATTGTAGCTTTGCAATGTGACTGGAAGTCAGGTATTATGATGCTTTCTGCTTTACTTTTGTTGCCCAGGATTGTTTTGGCTCTTCTGGGTCTCTTCTTGTTCTCTATAAATTTTAACATTATTTTCTGTATTGCTATGTGCAATGCTACTCTAATTCATTTATCAATGTGAGACTGTGGACATTGTGACAATAATTGTTTTTCCTATCCAGAAGCAAGAAATATCTTTCCATTTTCTGGTGTTGTGTTTTATCTTTTTTTTTTTTTTTTTTTTTCAGAGTACTGTAGTTTTTGTTGTAGAGACCTCTCATTTCCTTGGTGGGATTAATTCCTAAGAATTTCATTTTCTTAATGCTATTGTACATAGTATTGTTTTCATAATTTATTTTTTGGTTCATGGTTATATAGGAGCCCTATTGATTTTTGCATGTTGAACTTGTATCCTGGCACATGGTTTAATTTGATTATTAATTTCTTTTACTTTTCTTTTCTTTTCTCTCTTTTTTTGTACTGGGAATTGAACTCACTACCTTGTGTGTGCCAGGCAGATTCTGTACTACTTAGTTAAAACACTGGCTCAATTATTAATTCTGGAAATCTCTTGGTGGAATTTTTTCCCCATTATCTATATAAAGAATTATATTATCTAAAAGTAATAAAATTTGAGTTCTTTCTTTCATACTTTTATCTCTTTCTCTTTAGTGATTGCACTGGCTGTTATATTAAACAAGAGTACTGATGTTGTCTTATTCATGATTTTTTAGGGAAACCACTCAGTTTCTACCCACTTAATATGATGTTGGAAGTATATTGTTATAAATTATTTATATTCAATTGATATAGGATCTTTATATACCTATTTTCTTCATGCAGTTTTTAAAATTTTGAATGGTTACTGGATTTCATAAAAACTGCATGCATTGTTCATGTGATTTTTTTGTCCTTGCTTCTCTTTATGTATAGTATTATTTTTACTGATTTGCAGGAGTCTCATCATGCTAAGTTCCTAACCTGTAGAGCCAAACTTTCTCCTATTTGCTCCCAGTTGAAAAGCCACCCAGTTCCTTGGGGCAAGCCTCTTACATTTCTGGAATGAAAATTACCTTGCTATGGTGTATGATTCTTGGGAGAATTTGTTGCATTCTAATTTTCAATATCTCTCGAGAAACTTTGCATGTCTGTTCATTAAGGTGCTGAAGCGTTCCATCCTTTTCAATTTCATTAAATAAATTGAGAAGTCCTGAAGATCGTGAGGAATTGAGAAATGAAAACATGAAACCTTAGGCTTTTCTTACTTGGTAAGTTATTTTTTATTACTACCTCAATTTTGGTACTTGATATTATATAGTAGATTTTTATTTTTCTGCCAGTAGTGAATTATTCTGATTTTTAAGTAATCTTACTTGATATTTTATATTGAGTTTTATAGTAAAGCCTTGTAAAATATTGTATTTTAGCAAATACATGTTTTATGTTAATTTTCCATTAAATGATGAAATATCAAGATTTGGAATTCAGTCTCAAAAGAGCCCATAGGTTGAAAAACATGAACATTAGAGACACATCCAACTTCAATATTTGGTTTATTAATTTGACACATATTACACAGAAAAAGTTGACCTGGGAACTCTAGAGCGCATTATTCATATCTATAGAAAAGAAGTAAACCATATATATATATATATATATATATATATATATATATATATATACACTCAGTGAGTATTAGTTACGTTTTGAGTCCCAAGAACTTATTGTTCTGTCAAATATTTTTCATTATATAAATACATACATTTTGTTTGTATATATATATAGATATAGATATATTTAGATACATAAAGATATATATGTGTATGTATATATAATGTTCCTGGAATTGAATGTGTCACACACACAAACACATATGCACATATAGAGAAAGAGAGAGAGAGAGAGAGAGAGAGAGAGAGAGAGAGAGAAGCAGTATTTTAAAGGTAATAACCTTTATGATTAAATTTGTTTTGTTGTTTACCTTTATGATTAAATTTGTTTTGATGTTTATATTTGTTCCATTTTAGGAGAGTAAAGAATCATCTGATCAATCTAGGAAGAAGACAGACCAATGATGTACCATGCTAAAGCCAATGTACATTTGTACATTTCTGGATCATTTTGTCCATTTTACTAATAAAAATTAATGAGAACAGTAATTCTTAAAAGCTGATTTTTTGTTCTTCCACTGTGCATTACAACTATTCTTGTGTGATATGAATAGACTTAGCACCACATCTTTATGTCTTTGTTGTTATTTGAGACAGAATCTCATTACAGAGTTCAAGTAGCCTTGAATTCACTATCAAATTCACTATTGAATTCACTCGCATGCTCATGTTGGCCTCAAACTCACAGTAGTCTTCCTGTCTTAGCCTCTCAAATAATGTGATTTCAGGGTTGCAGCCCCATACCTCTCTAAAGCTGATGCTTAATTCACTTCCAGATTGATAATGTTTAGGGAGTTGTATCACGTTGTAATTATTTTTTATTTTAAAGAGATTAAGACAAAACAGGACATAACAAAGCAGATGAGAAGAGAAAAATATAAGCAATACAATATTTCACCAGAAGACAACCCGTAATTAACAGTAACTACCACAATGTCTCTTTCTTTGAAATAGTTGAGTATAACTTCATATACAACAGCATCAAACTTAACAAAATAGTATAAAAACATTCAGGAGAATGAGAGTATTACAGGGCATTCAGAAACAAATAACAGAAAACAAACAATTGCTACTATATTATCTCATTTTCCATAGAAAATTTGTTTATACTTTCACATGCTAGGTCTAATTTGTAATTATTCTTGACACTAAATTTATAAGAGAACAAAACATTATTCAATGCTAATACATGAGTTAAAAAATAATTTTGAACATTGAAAAAGAGTTATAGAATTAAAATGCTATTTAACTACATAAGCAGTGTACTTTTCTCAATATTAAGAGGAAAGACTTGAAAAATCAGCTTGTCTTTGAATATATTATTTAACCTTAAGTAACAAATTCTTATTAACACAATTTATCATTCTTTATCATCACACGTCAACTGAAGTAAAAAGATTAAGAAATTCTGAACACCAGAATAATGTGCATAGCTCCTTCAAAATAATACAGTTGGTTACATTCTTTAACTTTATATATTGGTAATGTTAACTCCAGTGCTAGTGAATTTTTAATAAAATATATTGTACTATAAGGATATTTTATGTCATCAGCTTTAAGCCCAGAAATTTTAGGAATTGAAAGACTATCTGAGGAATTGAAATACCATAACAAGGTATTATTTGAATAAACATGTAACTGCTGCTGAATTATCACAATAAGACATAAGGAAGCATTATTGTATTATAGTAATAAACATCTCAAAAATATTCTTTTAAAAATGAATTCTTTCAAAGCTCATTCTCTAAGTATCTGATACAGCTAGATCAAATCTTGGAAGTAAATATCAGCCACTACTTGCCAGAACATGTGGTTTAAAGATTTCTTACACAAGACAGCACCGATGTTGCACAGCTTTACAAAGGAATAAATATAATTTAACACACTGATGTGAAGCCTAACTTGATTTGTGACTGCTGCCACTGTCTAAGCAAGAGATATCAAGGCAAGAAGATTTTCCCCAGTGGTAATGTGCTTAGCCCTAATTTTATGTCTGTGTATTTTTTAACCTTGTTGTACGAAGAATATTTTTCTCTACTATTGTTCAATTTTCTTTGTGTTATATTTAAATGCCATTATTATTTGAGATACATTTCTTTTAATTCAGTTTTCCGTGGTTGGCTCTGTTAGGGATAAAGGACACATTTTCTCATATCTCGTGAGATTAGTTTACACACATGAACAAATAAAATAAACAAATGGTTTAGCAAAACTGCTTTTGTTCACATTTAGAACTTTGAGAAGTAAGTCTATCTTAAAATGTAATTGTCATAAATGACATAATTTGGGAAAGAAATATATATATATATATATATATATATATATATATATATATATATTCAATATCCCATTTAATAATTATTACACAATTAATAGACTGATACACAATAAATGTTAGTACATCAATCAGGTCACCAAAGAGAATTGCATTATTAACATTCATTAACTTTTTAACAGATAACTTAATTGTACAAATAGCCTGAAGCTATGTAATTAGGATGTGATTATATTCCCATTTCTTTATGACAAAATGAACTTATAGCTCAACCAACTGGTGCGAACAAAAGGGAAAATGTAAAATGAGGTTATAAATCAACTACTAAATACTTATTTTCCTTTGCTTGTGACTGATTGTGAGGGGATGGTTTAATTCTCTGTGTATTATAACAATTTCCTACCAAATCGCTTTGTGAAATTGAGTCCAATAATAGAGTCTTTTTCTCATTGCAGTGAAAATGTTCCACATTATTTGGTGATTACAGAATACTTTGATTGCTTATGTTTATGCTTATAAATGTGATTGTGTTTATTTATAGTCCACAATAAATTAAGTTAGTATAACTGCTAAATGTTATCTAGTCCTGAGATTTGGCATATATATATATATATATATATATATATATATACAAAATAGATAAAGGATAGTCAGCTACTAATGGAGGTCCTATTTACTTTCTTGAGCCAGAGAGAGAGAGAGAGAGAGAGAGAGAGAGAGAGAGACAGAGAGAGAGAGAGACAGAGAGAGAGAGAGAGAGAGAGAGAGAGAGAGAGAGAGAGAGAATTCCAGGATTGGATAAAATTTAATGAAAATTTAACTTTTGGGTTCAAAATATTTTTTCATACTTCTAAACAGCTATACTTCAGTGTATTAGATAAGGTACTCATACTAAGAAAAAGAATTTATGGTAAAAAGTCACAATTATTTTAACAGACATTTTTAGTTGGGCTGATAGGCAACTTTTCTGTTCCTAAACTTGTTTATAATTTAGGGATATTTAGGCTTTATTTTGAACCAAATATTTTTATAAATAAACTGAAAACAGATAAATATATTTTAACTTCAATTTTTAAAGTATGCTAGAAACTAGTGAATACAATTCCCAGACTTCTAAAATGTGTTGATAGATGATCACAAATTAGTAGTTAAATTGCATTTATTGCAATAATTTTATACTGTTTTCTGTTATCAGTGTTTTTGTAGTCTCCAACTTAATATTGGTAAACTATATTCACTTAATATACTCAATAATGTGCTAACTTTTCATGGCTTTTTGTTTAGTATAAAAAATGTGTGCTATTTATGTTATTAAACATTTGCTGTACCTGTACCTTAATTATTATCCCATGTTAATTTCAGTATATTTCATATCAGTAAGGAGTTTCCCCAGCCCAACTTTATACCAGTTTTCCTAAACACTTAGAATCCTCCAAAACGTACCTGCTGGTATTGGGAGTAAAGTCCTGGAGAAATGATTGGCTCACAAGTGTCAACTGTAAGGTAAAGCAGATGCTAGATCCTATGGTCACTCCAATGGATTCAGGTCCTGCTCTGTGAGTGGGCCCGCAGTTATACAGTATTTAGGTGTTTCACCGAGGGCTCCTTCGTATTAATAACTGCATAGTAATGATGATAACAAATAAGGTTACAGATTGAGAAGGGATCTCAAAAGTATATTTCCAGCAAACAAAACATATCTGAGTATAGCAATATGACGTAACTTGACTAATCCTTTATTGCATCTAGGATTCTCTGATAACACAGTAACTACATTACCCCAATCAAATGGATTTTCACTGAATGTTCCCAGAGAATCACAATTTATAAATCACTGTCAAATATCAATTTATTAATATTAATGGAATAATGCCTGCTCTTAATGAATTTATTTTGCATTTGAATTGTATTTAAGGATGATATCTCACAGGTAAAAAGCAAAATGCCTCTCTGTTTTTTCTGGATTACCTAGCCATTACTTTTTCTTCTACATTATATAATGTGTTGCATGTAGAGAAATATAAATTCACAGAAAACTTATTGTTGCACATCAGTTAAATGAAATCTTAATATTTAGACTGAGGAAATGCTTTGAGAAATACAGTTTTCTCTTTTCATGTCTTCATTCATCTAACATTGAATATCTTTATGTTCAAATTTCCATTTGAACTATCTGAAGCTTGAAGAGCTATCCTCTATGTATTCTTGCGCATAATTGTTTCAACCAAACTGTCTGTGTTCTAATGGGAGAGAGTTATATGTAATACTTGACTACACAAGTACTGACCTCAACCACATTCTTTTGATATCCTTCAGCACTTATCCCAGTATATTCAGTATGTTTCAACAAAAATTACACTAGATTTTTCTGAAGTTTCCATTTTTGTTCTATGATTTGTACCTCATTATCTTTTTTATAATAAGTGATATTTTATGGTCAGGTGACTAAAGGACAGGTATAAGCCAACCATACTTGTATATGTGTTGGGAGCCGCAGCCGAGCCCAGTTGCCTTACTTGGTGGACGTGAGGCCTGTAAGAAAGAGCAAAGCCTGAGCTAGATTACCCCTCCAATCGAGTGTGCTAAGATGGCGCTTTTCTCCTGCTTCCTGCTTGGTAAACAACCCGCCCTGTAAGATAGTCTGCCTAGCAACAACTGATGTTAGCCAATCAGCCCGCATCACGCGCTTTGAACTGATTGGCCACTGTAACCCTATAAAAGTGAGTGCCTCTCCCGCCACGAGAGAAGAAGCACGGAAGGAGCCGCGGAGAGCGGACCGGTAGAGGCTTCGGGACAGACTGTAGAGAAGAAGAACGGAAGGAGCCGCAGAGAGCGGACCGGTAGAGGCTTCGGGACAGACTGTAGAGAAGAAGCACGGAAGGAGCCGCGGAGAGCGGACCGGTAGAGGCTTCGGGACAGACTGTAGAGAAGAAGCACGGAAGGAGCCGCGGAGAGCGGACCGGTAGAGGCTTCGGGACAGACTGTAGAGAAGAAGCACGGAAGGAGCCGTGGAGAGCGGACCGGTAGAGGCTTCGGGACAGACTGTAGAGAAGAAGCATGGAAGGAGCCGCGGAGAGCGGACCGGTAGAGGCTTCGGGACAGACTGTAGAGAAGAAGCACGGAAGGAGCCGCGGAGAGCGGACCGGTAGAGGCTTCGGGACAGACTGTAGAGAAGAAGCACGGAAGGAGCCGCGGAGAGCGGACCAGTAGAGGCTTCGGGACAGACTGTAGAGAAGAAGCACGGAAGGAGCCGCGGAGAGCGGACCGGTAGAGGCTTCGGGACAGACTGTAGAGAAGAAGCACGGAAGGAGCCGCGGAGAGCGGACCGGTAGAGGCTTCGGGACAGACTGTAGAGAAGAAGCACGGAAGGAGCCGCGGAGAGCGGACTGGTAGAGGCTTCGGGACAGACTGTAGAAAGAAGCACGGAAGGAGCCACGGAGAGCGGACCGGTAGAGGCTTCGGGGCGGACTGTATAAAGAGAGAATAAAGAAAAGCCTGACCACCGCCAGATATTGTTGCGTGTTCTTCCTGCCGGCCGGGAGCGACACCGACACATATGCATGTGAGAACTTGGTCAAGCTTGATTCTATTCTGATCATTTTAATGTTATCACTTTGTGTGTTTACTTTAATTGCAATTAAAATATTTTCAAAATTTCAAAATATTTACAGATTAATAGAAAATATTCTAAATCATTTCTTCGTCTTTTGCCTAAGAACCAGTGAAAGAAAATATTGTGTTCATAAAAAAAGAAAAAAGACAAAGGCAAGAGGGATACAATATTGAAAGAAATAGTTTTTCCAGGGAGACTGAAGGCTATTGCATATTGTCTTGCAGATCTACAAGTGCTTTATGGGAAGTACAACAGGAGAACATTCATGAGCAGATGTTATTTAACTTTTCATACACGTGCAAAATAATTGCCAATGCCATGCTAGCAGATTGTAATCAAAAAGAGAGAAAAACCACAAAATCCCTTCAGATCATTGAACAATCCTTATAATGAGAGGAGTATGCAACCAGTTTAGCTGTGCAGTACCATTATTTTATGTCAGGTTTGAATTCACAAATTATTTTTCATTTACTTCTTATTCATAAAATAACTTATAATTGCTGGCTTATCAAGATAAAAGTTGAAAGACTTTCTAAATAAAGAGAATGGGGAAATGATAAAATTTTATCTAGGTAATTTAATTTTAAAATTGTGTTCATAATATCATGAGTTCAGGGCATGATTTGGGTACGATTTCTCAAGTTAGTCAAACAGAAAAAGTCAGCATTCATTACACTAAATACTTTCCTTCTAGTATAACAAATTATTTTCTCTTGGGAATATAATACTATGCATATAATATATATATATATATATATATATATATATATATATATACATATAATATGCATATGCTATACATTAAATATAAATATACAGATAGTGCATATATATAGTATTATTTGAATGCATTTTATCTGTAATTTACTGTACAATACTTTTGCAATATAAAATTATGATGTCATTATTCTCTTAAGTTAACACTAAGAAGTCAGAAGATGTTTTGTGATGAAACATGGTGGTTGTATATATAGAAAACAATCATTTTCCAAATCTCCCAACTTAACATGGTACTAAAGATATAAATACAAAAATCTATCAAAGTCTAAACTAAAATATTCATGAAAAAATTAATAATACAATGAGAACTATAAAGACTTGCTCAGTTGACACAGTTACAGAAACATATATTTGGTGAAGGAAAACCGCTGAGTTAAAATGAGCCACTTTTATGTGTGACACAAGATGTCATCCCTCTAAACTTGTGACTACTGATCATTATCTGACTGCTTTTTCATTCTTGTTTGCATTTCAGGCAAGAGTATCACATTCTTTTTCCTCATTTGTATTTATATTTCTATGTATCTCTCTAAATTTAACAATAATTCTGAGCATGCAGAGAACATGAAGATGACTTAAGTATTATTCTGTAGCTGTCACCCAAACCAAAATGTTTTAGGGTGTAATTCTTAATATTATCTTCTGCTGATCTAGTAAAATTTTGTTTGTTCACTCTGGAAAACACCAAATGGTAAAGTAAGAAGAGTTCTAATAACACAATGCATATTTAAATGTATCTGCATTCAAAATTATTAGAAATTCCAGACAGGAAAGAAGGAACAGAGCAAGAAGAAAATGACATTTGGGGTGGCGTTCAAAGACTTTGAAAAAAAGCAGTGCCTGTTGTAAATTTGATTATAGAATTGCAGACATTCTCCTTTAAATAAGTGTTCTCCTTTTCTTCTCCAATCTTCATAGTAATTTCTGCCTTTATTCTATGTTCCAGTGCAGCTCTCTCATTCATCATTTGCTGAGTTTCATTGCAGAAAGTCAGCTTATAATAAAACTGTAGGACAGCATTTTGTATCTAGGAGTAGGAAGATGTGGTTATGTTTCACATCTAGACGTCAGCTGTTGATCATACACAAGTAAAGAACATGCGGAAGAGCCAAGTGCATCAGCTAATTTGACTTTTCAAAGCAAGATAAAGCTCTAAATCGGGTCATGGAAGAATATAAGGCCCCTAGGACCCGCAAAATTATCAGGGTAGGTATTAATGTATTTGGTGAAGAAATTCGATGTTTGAAAACGAGTGAACCACCAAATTGTAACTGAACCTATTCATGGTACAAATTTAAAAATCTAGAAAATATATAGTGTGAAAAATAAAATGCAAGAATTAGAGTCTCACAGGGATAAACCAGGTTATCTATTTGTCTTTGACTTACATCAATCACCTTTAAACAAAAAATTTTTGGTGTTGAGGTCAAATAAGTGAATTAGATACATTGATAAAATCTTCATGATTTATTTTTAAAAAGTGAACTGATATGAACAAGAGAACTAAAATTTTAATTCTTTATACTTAAGATCTCAATTAACTATTTCTTCCTTGCAGCCGACTTTGATTCTCACTAATTTTAGGATGGAATCTATATAAATTTCTTATTACAGTCTAGGTGCCAGTTATATACACCGTCTTCACATTTTTAAAGATCTTATTTTATCCTTTCAATACTGTCACTGTTTTGCTTAAAATTACAAATACTTAATGAATAAACATTAATTTTATTTCATAGTTTTGAAAGTTTTATATTTTTTCGGTCTATGGAAAGGACACAATATTCAAGTGACTGAAATGAAATGTGTGCCACATAATGCATTTTTAGCATTCCAATAGGAGCATCCGATGAGACTGACATGGTAAAAGGGTCGGATTCCCTCTGTAGATGTAGCCTATTCACAATATCTTCATTGATTTTTTTTTTATCTTCCACTTGATGACAATGTGGAAGAGCTTCTGCTTTCTGGTAACTCTAGGGTTCATGTTGGAATTCCTTTATTCATGTAATCTATAAGAATCATCATGTAACTTCATCATGGTTCTTCTGTTGACTTCTCACATGAAAACGGTGTCCTTCTTGTGGCACAGATGGTAAATTTGTGATTGTTTCCAACAGGCCTTTATAACAGGTCTGACTTATTTAGATGTAGTATGGAATAATTTATTTTCTAATAAAGTTAAATTAATTGAACGATTGGTCTTTTTGAGCATTCAGTGCTGCTTTAAATAACTTTTTGATTTTAACACCAAATTGATTCAAATATAAGGGTGATCATCATTTAAAGGTAGCTACTAATATCATTTAGATTGAAATTAAACGTTTTAAGCATTCATGAAGGAGGCGACTTACACATTATTATTTCCTTTAAACATTTTAGCGTCAAATTTCAAAGTATATTTCAACTGTTTTTCCAGAGCTAATATCTACTTTTTACCAAGTGACCCAAGTTAATTTATTAACTACTTAGTATATATTCTGTACACATCCTCTTGTAGCCTAGATGGCACTATTATCCCTTTAGGCATGAGAAGGTTCTATGTTTTTTCTTTCTTTTCTCCTCAGGCAGCTTGATAATCACAGCATAATCAAGGGTACAATCATATAAGAATTACTGATACACTGAGTACAGCACATAAGTGGTCTGTGTGTTGGCATCTTTTACTGAGCCAACTGTTGAATTATGCGATTCCTCCCAGAGAACCAAATGGTATAAAATGATTTTCACCCTATGTAAGACATAACAGGTAATTATCTAAATTAGCAACATACGTAGAATTTTAATAGCACTGCTACATCATCTTCATGTAGTCTTATCAGCATACTGTTGCAATTTAAGTTTGAAAAATAAATAATAGGAAAATTCATGAGTAGAATAAGGATGCATTATTGAGGAGGTTGTAACGTGTTGTATAATTACAAGCAGGTACTGTTATTGTGATGGTGAAAATAAAGAACAGAAAAAAGTAACAATCTGGAAAGCCAATATGCATTTAAAAAGGAACTGCATATTTAGCATGTTGATTTAATGGATGACAATGGATTCATTTAAATGAATCCAATGATTCTAGTAAATCATGAATCAGAAAAAAAATATGCTAAAACATAATGTTGTGCTTAGAAGTAGTTCACTGAGATTCCCTGTAAAGTTTTTGAAATTCCCTCAAATTTTTATTATTGAACGTGATACCGTTTTGTTTATACGGTTTTTTAGCTTGTCTTCTTTAATCATTTTACTGGAGAAACTTCATGTGACACAATCACAAAAAGAAAATAATAAAACCAGCGACATTGAAACTATTATACTGGTATTTATAATGCGTCGTATTTTCAGTCTGGGTATACACAATACAAGATATACAATGAAATGTTGGCCCAGGGCATTACATGTAAAACTGTTTCATAGTCATTTTTTATATGTACAAAGACACAGACTCTTTTAAAATATATTTACTTAACACTTTGTATTGACTTTTACCAACAAGTAAGAATCACATACTTTTAAATACCTGAGTAGTTCCCTGAAAATAATGATGCTAATTAATTACATTTAAGATGATGTCAAGTTCAATGTGCTTATACAAATTTAGAAAATTAAGGGATGAATATTCATACTTATTAATAAATTATTTTATAATTTTAGTATTTTGAGTACTTAGGTTTTGTGTAAGGTAAAAACAAAAATACCATCAGACAGAAAATTTTAGTCATATATATAGTGAGAGAATTCTGCCATTATTTTTAACATATGAAAGCAAACTGCTTCCATGAATAAAAATATATTGAAAATAATTTAAATTTTGTTTAAACACTGCTGTCAGGGATTGCTATTGAATAGCCTTTAAATACTATGTACATAATGGCATCTAAGGGGGCCCTGAAGGCACAAGTAAATTAGAAGAAGTTACACCGTTTTCCATAGTGCAAAATTGCCTTCTCTTTCAGCTGTGACCTGTGGCTGAAGGACAGATTCCTGGTGATTAGCTGACAATAACATAGAAGATTCAGCAGTAGTTTATTTTATTTTCTGCACAAAATACAGGCATTACCTAAAAGTGGAAACCAGCAAAACTCTAGTCCAATTCCTGTACATCCTTGAATGACAGGGGTGTGAAAATTCTTTCACAAACAGAATGTTATTGAATGAAAGAGGTTGTTTACCTTGCTTAGAAAGGGTGCTCATTAACTGGGTTATGTCAATGTGGCCTGAGGAAGAACTGCCTAGAATAGTCCATTCTGGATGTGAGTGGATGACTGTAAAGCAGGCCAGAAAACTGAATATTTGGGAGAGGATACTCTTGGGATGATTGTGCCTGCCACCAACAGGCATGTAGCTTGGACAAAATGGAAAACAAAAGAAGGAACAGGCTCCTTTCTGGGGGTGGGGAGAGGTCCGGTCTTCTCCACTGCCATTAGATACTGATCCCCAGGTCTTCAGCCCTCCATCACAGATGCTTCAGCCCTCCAGAGCAGACTTTGGCGTCGTCTTTACAATGAACTGACAGATCTTTGACCTTCAGTTGTGCTTGCATCTTCTGGCACTCCAGAGTTTAGAACGACACTTAATAGACTCCCCACCCCACAAAAAATAAAATATAACATTGATCCTTTGCTTAAGGACTTTATTGGTCTTACCATGTTACTTACTAGTGTGAATCAGCTGTCTACATAAAACTCTTCAATGCCCTTTTGAAAAGTCATTTATAGTACAGTTGTGTGCCAGTGTCTTGCAGGGAGGGAAAGCATTATCCAAAAAGATGTGCACATTTTGAATCAGTTAACCAGATATTGTGCTATTTTTCCCCAAAACTGCAATTCTCGTGCTCACAAGTAAAGCATTTGATTTTTATTCCCATGACATCATACTCTGCTACCCTAGTGGTTTTAGTTCCAGAGAGAGAAATGCTTTTACTAGGAGATACAAAATATTTTCATTGAACTGGAAATTAAAACTGTCACTCAATGACTTTGGGCTCCACAAGCCTTTAAGTCAACAGACAAAATATAATTATGGTGTTGGCTGAGGTTTTCTAGCCTATCAAAGTGAAAATAGATGCTAACTTTATAATGGAGTTCAGTAAGAGGAAGTCTGGAATAGCGGGAATCATTCAAAGCACTGAACCATGTATACAAATCCATTGCAGATCTTCCCCAGTCTCCAGCTTAAAAATTGTTGATCCTTTCAGTCTGTATAATCACACGAGCTGTTTCCTTACAATAAAATTCTTCCTAGGTAGTTACAGACAGAATCCAGGAGAGTATATTCATTAGGCAATCATTTCCTATTCTTCCAGCTCAGCCTTTGACACTACGAGTCTGCTTTTCGTGTCTAAGAGTATACCAGTTTTGAAAAGTCAGTAATAGCAGCATCTCTAGAGTTCCTTAAAGAGAGCTACCATCTAAATTAAGAATTCTATTGCTAAAAATAATCCCCGAAACTGAAACTTTATACTGAAATACTTGTGCTCAAACATTCAAAGCAGCACTCTTCATAAGAAAAAGTGGAAACAATCAAAATGTAAACCAATGAATCAATAAATAATTATAGAAGTATACACAATGGACTATTACCAAGTCATAAAAAGGAATAAATGCCACAGTATTAGTGAACCTTGAAAAGATTTTGAAAGCTGTCAGACACAAAAGATTACACATCACATAACTTTTTAAACTATGAAATTTGTTGAAATCAAAATCACATTTTTTGATTATCTGATCACTTTGAACGACAATGATGTATAAGTCTATTCAACAACAAATACAAAGTGTAAAAACTGTGGCAACTAGCTCAAGGATTAATCATTAAATTTCATGTGAAAATGACTTTTAAGACATTAATTATGTTTAATTATATTTTATCATCTTTTTAAATGACATTTTTGAAATCCTGATATATATATATATATATATATATATATATATATATATATTCTATTGGAAAAATTATAGAGAAATAGGGCAAAAATCTACTTGACCTAATGCTGCTACACTGCCTCACAAAGGCTTGCACATTAGTTTTGTTCTTTCTGTGAGTTTTTCTCTTAGAATAGCTTTCAAAATGTCCCACCGGTTTCAGTGACTTGGATATTAATTTGCACTCACTTTTAAAATTTTAAATTTCTTCTTTGATTTCTTCTATGACCCATTGTTTCCTTACAATTATTTGTTAATTTTTCTGGAGATATTTTTTCCTTTTCCAAAGTTTCCTCTGTCTTGGGTTTCTATTTTTATTGCACAATCATCTTAGAATATATCTGGAGTAATTTTGTTTTGTATTTATTTAAGCAGACTTTATAACTAATATGTTATCTGCTTTAGAAATATACCACTTGATGCTGAAAAGACTATGTACTCTATTGTAGGCAGGTGGAAATATCTATGAAGTGTATATGATGTGGTTTGATTCTGTTACTTTTTTTTTTTTACTGAAGTTTTGTTTAGTTGATCTATAACTTTGCAAAAGTTGCATGTTAAAATTTCCTACTATGATTGTTAGTGTTATGTGATCTTTTAAATTCAGCAATTTTTAATTTTATAAAGATACATGGTCCTCAATTCATTGTATGTATGCATATCAGTGTTCTCTTCTTGCTGTCTTGCTCCCTTAACTAACATGTAATGACCTCTTGGTCTCTTCTAATAAAGTTTAGCTTGAAGTTTACTATATCTGATGTTAAAATTTCTACCTCTGAATGTTTTCTGAGTCTTGGTGCATGAAATATTGTTTTCTATTCTTTAAATTTTAGACTGAGAGACAGAGAGAGAGAGAGATAGAGAGAGAGAGAGAGAGAGAGAGAGAGAGAGAGAGAGAGAGAGAGAATCCAGTGCCTTTTCACTAAACGTACATCACAGCACTTAAAAATGTTTAGATTTTTTTTGAGACGAGGTAATCTATGTTGTTTAGCCTGAGCTCAAACTTGAGAACAACCTGCTTGATGCTCCAAGAGTCCTGAAATGGAAAGAAGATCTTGAAAACACTACTTGAAATAAAGTTTTAGGTCACTGGAATACACGATATCCACTATAAATCCAATGCATCTGAAATCATATTAGCAATGTTTAATATCTTTAAATTAATGAAGTAAAATTCATAAAAGTAAAATCTATGTTTCACTTACAGTGAACTTGCAGCTTTCAATAACTTTCAGCTTTTGTCACTTATTTTTATCATTTAGCAAGCATATTTATCTTGATTCTTTATCCTTACATGAATTTTAATTCAGAATTATTTTTTTGAAAATAGTACCTAGAAGCCTGAAAATTGAAATATAGATTATTTCTTACCTGTTTTATACTAACTTTGGGATGATTGAATAGAGAAATGTGTCACATAAAACACTGACTTGTAAAGAAAAAAATTTGTTCAGAGACTGAAAATGTGATTCTCCCTCTGGTTTATCTATTTATTTGTATGGATGACATAGTTTGGTCCCTTTACCAGTTAAGTTTTATTGAGTAAAATACTTGTAACAAGAATATTCCCAAAATTGAATTATTTTTTGTGGCTTCTTTATTCAGAAAATGAAGTAGTTGTCATTATGTGACAATAATTTGGAAGTATTTTAAAACTGATCATAGTCAAAATCAACACCATTTTCAAAGAAATACAAATATTTGGGTGCAAGAACTATAATAATTATTAAAATTCTGCACTTGGCTCAAATATGTAGCATACAGGCAAAGTTAAAAACTTCTTGAGCCCATCTCTATTTCTATCCCAATTATGACAATTAATCTTTCTTACTTCAGGCTTAACTGAAGCCAGAAATAATTATTAATAGTGACAATAATCTTCTTTGTTTCTACACATTTATTTATATACATTTAGACATCTATTTTACAGGCATTAAGATAGCCGGTTTTTAAGATATCATTTTTAAATATATAGATTAATAGGTTGTAGGACATACACACTTATATTTGATAATCTCTCGTGTCAAGGCATAAAAATTTCAAGCACCTTAAACACAAGTGTCAGTTAATATGTGCTTACTTGTGTTCTGGAAGCAAACAATACTCTGATTTCTAGAATTTTAAATTTATTTTGCACAAATGAAAAGTTCATATAATGTTATCATTTGGTTCTGCTATTTTCTGTTGGGCTTCTTTGATTTAACTTCCATATTTAGTGATTAACTCATGCCATTTTATTTCAAGGGCCATTCTATATAATCTTTGGAGAAACGACAGTTCATAAGTAAATTGTGAATAGAGCTTCTCCAAGGCCTAGTATCTTGCTAGCTTATGTACCTCAGGTCATAGACGAGCCTCAGTGTTCCATGATGCTCCATGATGTTGGGTTCCATGATGCTGTGGCCCTCCAGGGCAAGATTACATCAGCTAAAGACATCCTGGTTCCTTGAGAAATGAGTAGTAATAAAAAATGGTTTCACCTGATATATTAAAAATCAGTTTTAATTTAAAGTTTTTATTAGCAGATATTGGACAAAAATGTAATTTTACATTTCACAACTACCCCTTCACGATCAGATAGTTTAGCAAATAGCAGATAGTTTAGCAAAACATCGTAACTGTGAGAGCTAACTGAAAACTTGAAAATTTATGGGTGTTGTTAAATTGCATTTTTAATTTTATCAGGAGATTTTCATATACACAATTTGAAGGCAAATGATTTAAAAAGAAATTTTTGCTCACTTTACTCACAAAAACATGACTCATTTTCAGATGACTTCCTTTCTTAGATGTTTCTAAAAATGTCTATCCCATCAATGAAATATTTGAAAACATTATGACATATGGGTTAAACTCCTAAGAAGGATTTGACAGTAGTTGGCTCTTGGAAGGCTAAAACCAAGTTCAAATAGATCAAAAGAGAAGTAATAACTTGCAACATTTTCTGCAAACTACCACTCTTCCTTTGGCATTAAATGCTCTTTCACTTAATTACTAAGCAAAAGGATTGTAATGATCCAAGCTTCAAGATTAACAATGTTGCCAGCAATGTGTTAAGTGGTAGACAGGACCGGTTACAATGAATACCAGAAATCTTATAACAGTAAAAGATACAAAAGTGTTCACAGCAAACTTTGGATGGCTTAGAGAACATGAGATGTGGCTCAGACTACAAAAGGTGCTAGATCAGGCTCTTTCACAGGCTGCTTCTGGACTACATTGGACTCTTTGAGATTCATATTGCTCACTTTGGCCCAAGAAGAAAGTAGATGAGAGTGCGAATTGTGTGTAATCAATAAGTGGACATATAGCACACACTCTCACCTAATACGCCCAGGAGTTTCCTTTTGATCACATCATGAATTGCTGGCTCTTTCGACCTGATTTATTATGCCTGGAGGTAGGGACTTAAATTATGAAGAACAAGATTAAATATTGTTATTTTGAGTTTTTCTAAAAGTCTGAATACATTTACTGGTTAACAGTAAGGTTTTTTTTTTTTTTTTTCTCAAGGAGTTAAAAAATATACATATTTGTATGGAATTTTTGTCTCTTCTCTCTTTGGTTAAGATAACAATGTTTTATACAGATGTGGAAGTGAAGCATAAAAATTCTCTCAGATGGGATCATATGCGTGGCAAATGTATCGTTACATTAGGGTTTGGTAAAAATGGCAAATCTTTAGCATCTGTATTCACTGTTATGATGCTTGTTGTATCCTGCAGGACGTCTGGAGTCTTAAATATTTCAGATTATGAAGAGTACCTTATCTGCATGTTTCATAGAGGCAGAAAAGGAATATTAATGTAAAATTTTGTTAAATGCAAGTCAAATTTCTAGTTTAGTAACATTGAACAAAATATTTATAATACTGAACAAAAGTCAATTTCATAGTTTTGACAAGTTTATCATGATTATAATAATTGTAGTAATAGAATTGGAGAAAATATATATGAAAATTCTCTACTATCTTTCAAACTTCAATAAGTTATTTTTAAGAAGTGAAAATATACATCATGTGACACTAAAGAGAGCATAGTTGGCAGACTTTCTGATAATTTTCTTCAATAAAGAGAAACAAATTTTCACAGCTGTTCTTTATTCCATTTCTTCTTCTATGACTCTTTGAACCCAGGATTTTCTCCAGTCCTATTGATCCTCATGGGATAGGCACAGGATAAATGCTTCCTGAATAACCCTGCCCTTTTGATGTATTTAAAGGGCTTTTTATTATTGGGATTTGTATCGCCTTGAATTTGCCCCTAAGATTTTCTTTTGATTCACTTAAGTTTGAATTGCCCCTGACCTGCCACATTGTGTGCTTTTTGGTTCTCCTGAAGGACTCCAGGTTGAATTCAAAGATAAATAAGTGTACACAGCCCTTTCCTCTCCAGCAGTCATGGTGGATTCTTTTAACTTTGCTTGTTATATATAACTACTTGATTATTTTACAAAATGGTCTTTAAAAAGAATTGATGAAAACTTAAAACAGCCACTTAAGTTTGTATAGCTAACAAAAGGATATGAATCAGAGCATTGGCTAGAGGAAATAGGACAGCACTTTGAGTAAAATCACACATGATCTGAAAATTCTTTTTAAGTTATTTCTAGTATTTTCCCGTTTATCATCATTCAGCTGTTGACTATTTTACATATTTGATTTATATAATTATATGTACAACTATTTTTCATATTGTCCATGTCTTAGTCTTTCAGCAAGGACATAATCCATCTCTTCTTCATATATGAACCTATTTTATAGAATTTTATTTTCTATTATTTTTATTTTACATATTTCTTGTTTGCAGCCTTAATACTGATATCTTTCAATTTTTTTTCATTTATCCATTAAAAAGGACTAAAATCTCACTGATTCTGGAAAACATACAGTGTCCCTGTGTCCAATGCCTCATATTCATTGGCAATGACTTCTTGTGTAAGTTTCTATCACGGTTATCACATTTACTGCCTTGAGCTGCTCTTTACAAAGCTCCACAGTTACTACCGCTGTGACCACATTCCCCAGAGCGCACACTCGTTAATGTCGTCCAATAACTAACAGTCCTAGAGAGTTTTCTCCATTGGCTTCTACAGCACTCTGATTTACTTAGATGTTTTGTCTCTTCACTTACTTTCTGCTAGTCTCCCAGCTTATTATGACTGACCTCCCTGTTACTTCATATCTCGACTGGTTTTCGTGTCCTTGTAAATATGCACTTTGACTTTACAAATTACACATGAGAACTGTGGTGAAACCTATTTCTGTGAGATTGTTCCAGATGGGCACCTTGTCTTACTGAACATAGCTCGTGAAGTGTTTTTATCAGAAGACTGTTATGATTATTCACTTCTAACTTTTATCAAAACTTTTATTCAGTGAGCTGATGTGCTTCTATATCCTTTTATATGTATATAATGCAAATATGTTTCTTTTCACAGAAGTTTAATACTTCTGTTTTATCCTAAAAATTGTTCCTTATTAAAGATCTTCAATACATATTTGAAGATTTTTTTCCTCTTGATTTCAACTTTCAGTATTACTTTCCAAGCATTCATTATCTATCTTACAGTCTTGTACTTTTGTTTGTTTGTTTGTTTGCTTAGGGTAGTGCGAATCCAAGTCATGACCTCACACTCGCCAGGCAGGTGCTGTGCTGCTGACTATGTCTCCAGCTTCTGCCTACAGTCTTGCAGTCATCTCATTGCAGGATGTTTTCTTTTGAGGATTTGTATCTTCTTATGTGTGGCATAATGATGGGGTCCAGCCATATTTAGTCACATTTGTTGCTCTTATCAAAATGATGGTTTTCATTTGCTATCAGAAATTAATGCGTTTATTGAAAGACACATCATGGAAATTCTTGTTATTGCTTTTCACTGAAAGTCAAAGAATATCCCAGGAAGTATAAAATGTCTAAAGCTGCTCATTTCTTGAGCAATTAGATTAGATGTATAGTTTACTTGAGGTTTCATGGTCAGTTTTTGTTTCCTTGCTCACACTTTTTTAATTCATCACTAATTCTCTCTGAGAGAATTGCTCATAGATACAATTTGAAATCATCTCTTGTCCACACCCTCCACTGGTGGCTGAGGCCAGGCTGTGAATGTGACAATGTAAACCAACAAGGTCAGGGGGATAAGGACATGGCATAGCAGGGGCGAGCCACTAAAGTCAGTGATGGAAGGACACTTTCAGGATAGGGCTTAAGTAAAAAAATTCAAACTCCTAGACAAAAGACAGAGAGGGAGAGACAGAGAGAGAGAGAGAGAGAGAGAGAGAAGAAAGCCATACAAAGAAACAAAAGAGAATAAAAACATCAGAATTAGAAAAAAAAAACTAGGTTGAGAAAAACATAGATTTCTACATGAAGGAAAAATATTTGAAAGTCAGAACAAAATAGATTGTCTGCACAATTGAGACCCAAAATGATTTGGTGGAAAGGGAATAGGGCAGGGAAGGTTAATGAAAGAAATAAAGTTTGCCGTTTTTTTTTTTTTTTTTTTTTTTTTTTTATCTGAACACTAAGCCTCCTGAGTCCTAAATTAGGAATCATTTCTAGTGAACTGAGTCCATTTTAAACTACAGAGTCCTTAAAGTTATATATAATATAATATAATATAATATAATATATAATATATAATTATGTAATATATATGCTTTTATTTTCTATGTTAAAGGATCTGATCATTAACCCTAAAACTTCAAATAACATTTCACTGTAATGTCAGAATTTTTACATGAAAATATGTATTTCCAGGAATGCTATGACTTCTGATCTGTTTTTTCTTTTATTGATTCAGGAGGTCCAGAATGATGTCTCCTTGTTCTCCGTATATTATTTATAACATCAAGGACACAGCCCTGCTTTTCCAGTACACATGCAGGAGAAATTTCTTGAATGAATACATTCTTGCTTTAGTATCTCAGAGCTTCTAATTTAAACATATATAACATTCATACATCCACAGCATACTCTAAAGAATTTTAGCACTCCGCACACCATAATTCAATAATTGTCAGTTGAATAACACAATGTTTCATGTCCCAAAAGTGTTGCTTTTATAAAGACAATTATATAATCTGTTATTCTTTCCATTTACTAAACTCAAAAGCCCTAAATAATCTAATGTACAGATGTGTTGTTTAAATAAACTATTTCAGAAGAAGCAAGTATTAGTGATCTTATTAAAGAATTTAGGAATTCCACACATTTTATATCTATCCCTGTCATATTTGATTGTACCTTTCAACTTGACCTGGCTTAAGGATGCTCAGATAACTGATAAAGTAGTATTCCTGGATGTGCACGTGTGAATGCTTCCTAAAGAGAGTAGCATTGGAATCAGTACATTAAATAAGATTTGCTGTATCCTCATCATTATGCAAGTCTGTCCAATCTCCTGAGCACCCAAAGCAGAGAAGACAAAAGAACTAATTGATTTTCTTTCTTTCTTTCTTTCTTTCTTTCTTTCTTTCTTTCTTTCTTTCTTTCTTTCTTTCTTTCTCTCTTTAGTTTACTTTCTTTACTGGAACTGTGACTACCACGTTCTTCTGGGCTTTGCCATCCATGCTTCTGGTTCGTAAGCCTTCAGACTTTGACCAGGGCTTTACTCCACTGCCTTTCCCAGGCTGTTCTTGGATGTCGCACCCAGACTGTATTACATCTACAGTTTTCCCCGATCTCCAGTTTGCACATGACAGATTGCAAGTGTACCATAATGGTGTGAGACAATTTGCCTTATATTCATTTTCCTATTATTTATTCCTTTTTGGTTATATTTCTCTGTAGAATCCTAATGTATTCTCTAAAGTATTTGTGCATATGAAACACTTGGAGAGCGTGTCATTTTATTTTTCATATACCTAGTCAATGTCAGTTGATATGCACAGAGTTTGAGGTTGTATATTGTTCTGCACATTTTAATGTGTTCTGTTCATGAGTCTCATTGTATGTCAACTGAAATGTGGAGCCAGTAAACACTAAAGAGAGCATTTAATGTCGTTGGCCATCATCCTACAACAGTAATCCTTGATAATACATTTCTGATTATTGTTGACTGAATGCCATATCATTAGAAGTAATGTGAATATAACTCTCTGCCTATATTTATGGTCATATGCTGTTTTATATACATGAGCTATAATTCAGTAGGATTGTGATAAGATTAAATAATTAAAGTGGGTACATAAACATAGAAAAATGAATGTTCTCTCAGGTATGCTCAATGACATGGTGAAACACACCATTTTCATTTCTAGATTTCTTTACTGATAAGGCTGAGCATGCATAGAAACTCTAAAGCCATGTAATATTTGAGCATTTATTTTTTGTCTCATAGAAATGATTTGTAAGGTAGTCACTATCAGATAGGTAATGTAATACAAGCCGATAAATCAGGAAGACTTTACAAAAGTAAAGACACAGAGACTTTTGTCTTTATACTTCTTAAAATATCATTTTTAGTTTGACAGTGTCTCTTGGGTAAATTTGGTATCTTGAGATAGTTGGAAAGAAATGTAAAATGAATCTCTAGCAAGTACACTGTTTTCAGATAATTGTCAGGATGGTGAAAGCTGCCTTTGATTGTAGTCTTGATGAAAGCTACCCAGGAAGATACACAGGTTTTTGGCAGAGCCCCCACATATATGTAACCATTGAACTGAGCTGAGACTCAAACTGTATGACTCATCTCTTTCCCCCAGCCTACCTGTCACAGTCAGGCTGAAGCATTTGTCACATGGCTCAAAACAGTATGGAATCACAGCAAGGATTGAATAACAGCACTGAAAAACTGAATATTGATGTGTTTTCTCATAATAGAGTAGATAAAATGTATTATGAACTTACAAATTACAAAGACTTCTATAGATCTTCACTGGTCTTTATAGATTATTTTAACCTAATTACTTACTATTATTCAACAAGACTGACAAGAAAATTAGGCAACTGGCCTTGGGCCTTAGAGTTTACATAATAAAACTTGTATGGAATTCAGTTTCAGATTTAGGCCAGGTTCCTAATCAAACCACAAGAAAATGAAAAAAAAAAAAAAAACAAAACAAAACAAACAAACAAACAAAAAAAAAACAAACAAGATGGCCATGCAGGAAGACAGCCTCCACAAGCTCCTTAAGAAAAAATACTCTTTAAGCTGCGTAACCTAAACTGTACGTGGCTTTGGTTTCTTTTTTTCTTTAATAATAAGTACACCTAGGATGGTTGAAGTTTGGGTTTGGAGAATTAAGATAGAGTAAGAAACGAGTAAATCTTCTTACATTCTTATCCTTCTTTCATTCCCATTCTCTCTCTTACTTTCTATGCACCAAAAATGAATGAACCAAGCCCATAAATCCCATAAAAGCTATCCTTAATCTGTGCTTCTTTTAGTGTGCTTATAAAAATGGCCAATACCTTTCCGTGAAATATTATATGAAATGAAGCAGAAAACTCTGCACAACTTTTAGGAGTTTTCTTGGCAAAATCTGTTCTTTTCCTCACAAGAACAAAATATACACAATGAAATAAATTCATCAAGTGCATGATCAATTTGCAGAGTGAAGTGTCTTATGGAAATTTGATGAGTATCACTATGTCTTAAATACACTTTTGTGTAATTATTGATAAATTGTTACCGTTTTTAAATTTTTAGAATGAGTTAAAATGCTATTTTAAAATTTAAAACTCTTACAAATATTCCAATATATACCTCATTTTTCATCTTGTTATAAAATGAAAAGAGTGTTATAATTTCCTTTAGGTATTGAATGTGTACATAATACATGGTATAAATATATATATATATATATATATATTTTTTTTTTTTTTTTAATTTGAAAAAATAATTTTATTATTAGGCTTTTGATGGCTTTCAGAATTGTGGGGAAGCCTGGGACTAAACACATGCGATTAGTTGAGTATAAACTTGCAGGAATCTCTCCGGAGGAGATGCCATGGCTGTTGTCATGAGCACTAAAGGACATTCTCTGGGTGCTTCAGATTGTTGGAAAACTTTAATAGCACCAATGCCTGCAAAATGAGGAACTCTTCAAAGTTTATCTCCTTAAGTTTCTTCTTTGCATAGATTCAGGAACATACTACTGACTGGTAAAATCTAGATCAAGTATCTGGTCTAACAGCAGAATTGCAGTCTGATAATTTGAGGTGTATGGATTCTAACCCAAAGAAACCAGAGCAATGTGTTTGCTACTTTTCCAAATGTAACAAATGTGCTTATAAAGAGCCGACTAACTTAAAATTATACCAGCATGTGACAGAATGTATGAAAAGAAGACAAATAAAAGTCTGACCAGACTCAACTCAGATTACACTATTTTGATGATGTCAAAAAACAGAACTGGTGGTAGCTGATGAAGTTTTCACGTCTCTCCAGTCTCAAATTTTAAATCTTAAGTCAATGAACATAGCTCAAGAAAAATCATTTTCTCTGAAACAACCCACCTAATCTTATTTTAATTTTAAATCTCAGTATGAACCCTACCTGATAAACACTGCAACAGGGAATGAAGACAGGTGTCCTCAGGGGTCAGATGGGATCTTTTCACTGATCCTGCGGTTTGGGAAAAAGTAAGGGCAATGGTAGCCATACCAGAGCTTCCTGAGGCCTCGTTACGTGCCAGAAACTCTTTTTTTGTTTGTTTGTTTGTTTGTTTTTTGTTTTGATTTGAAAAGCATTCATTCATTAGAACCAATACAAGAGTATGAAAAGGGGGAAAAGAGAAGGGTGGAGGAGGGGGAGACATGAGTTCTGAATGTCAGTTGTGGATACATACAAGCCCACTTTACATTTGAAAGGCAAACATATATTTAGATCACTTATCCTTTAAAATAATTAAAAGCAGACATGTTTGGCTGAAACAAAATAAGAAACGTTACCCAACTCCCAAACTCCCCGATGAACCAAAAAAGTTCATAGAGAATTCAATGTCCCCTTTCCATTAAGGAATTCAGCTCTAAAGTGTGACTTGGTTTGCTTCTCAGGATGGGGCAGCTCTGGGAGAATTCCAGCCTCTGGAGTCTCTTAGATCCCATCCAGTGGGAAGTGGTGGGGCAACCAGCAGGCCATGGCGAGGAAACTCCTGGCTACGTTGGCAGGATGTTAGGCTGTGCTTTCCACCCTCCAGGGCTCCGCAGAGCCATTGGTGCCAGGCTGTATTAAGGGCTTCTTAGCTAGTAAGTGCTTAAATCCTTGGGGTAAACATCTTTCTTAGGTAATGTTATTATCTAACTTTAGAGTTGAGGGAACTAAGGCACAAGCTGACCACACAGCCAAATGCCAATTCTGATAATAAAAGCTATAAACTCAGGCTCTTTAGGTCTGTTGCAACTCTACATCTCTAGGAATTTTTTCCGTTTGAGTTATGTTAAATACTTAAAAAGTATTATCTGAAATAATGATGATAATCTTACATTGGGTGGATTTGTGCTACTAGTGTATTTATAAAATAAATAAAAGTCTTTCTTGTGAATCTGGACTTGACTCAGTATTCTGGACTGGTTTTAGATAAACAATTGCATTCCTAGATGTTAAGAGGCCTTGTAGATTTTATTCTATCTAAAGAGAATTTATTGATGTCTACTGAATAGATCTTTGCTAAAATCTAGAACATCAATAGAAAAAATAAAATGCTTAAATATTAAAATCATAAATAATAAGTCACATCAAAAGTCACTATATAATTAGACATGCTATTTTCCCTATGTGTTCATTTAACAAACTTGATTAGAGAAAGTAACATAGTTCATAGGGTTAATTCAGAGATAGGGAGGTAATGGAGAGAAAAGAATCAAGGAACTTATTTGGAAAGACTGATCTAAAACAAAACTAAAAAAGCAAAGGTGAGCTCTTTATATATTCTAGAAAGTAGGCCTTGAGAAAAAGCTGGCAAAACCTTTTTCTCACCGTAGAAAAAGATGAAAACCTTTCTTCCTGTCCCTGATTTATATCAGGTTGGGCTCATATTGAGATTTAAAATTAAAGTAAGATTAGGTATGTTGTTTCAGGTATGTTGATGGTTTCTCTTGATATGCAATAGCTTTTTAATATGATGAAATCAAGGTGTTGATTTTATTGTGATAGTTCCTGTGTGATCAGAATTTTCTTCATGAAGTCTTTGCCTATACAAATGTCTTCAAAATTCTACCTATTCTGTCTTCCAGCAGGTTTAGTGTTTCTGTTTTAATACTTAGATCTTCTTTCCATTTTGATTTGAGTTTATTGCATTATGAAAGATATGGTTCTAGTTCTAACCTTCAACCTGTGGAAGATCAGGCCCCCCACAATTTAACAACCCAATCAAAAATGGATACCCTAAAATGAATAGACACTTCTCAAAATAAGAATAAACAGTAAATAGATATGTGAAAAAATGTTCAGTGTCACTGGTCATTTGATAGATGTCTATTAAACCAGCACTTAGACTCTATCTTACTCAAGGAAGAATGGTGATTATTAAGAAATTCACCAATAACAAGTGTTGGCAGAGCTGTCGGGAAAATGGAGCCCTTTTCCAGTGTTGGTGATAGTGTAGATTGGTGTAACACTACTGGAAATCTGTGTGAAGATTCCTCAACTAGGTAAAACTAAAGGTTTCATTCGACCCATCTGTTCCTGTTCTTGATATTAGGCATTGAAAGCATCATACCACAGTTATATATGTACATCTATGTTTATACCATATACTATGTGGTATGTACTATGTTTATACCACAGTCTGTAATAGTGAAATATCAGAAAGTGCTCAAATGTGCATAAAGCAATGAATAGATAAAAAAGATGTACTCTTTATACAGTGGAGTAGTAGTCATAAGGGTGAATAAACTTAAGACATTTCGAGGTGAATGGATATAGCTAGAGATCATACTCTTACATGAAATAAATCGGAAACACATGTACATACTGCATTGTTTCTCTGGTGTGAAAACTGAAAGTGTAAATAAGGATCAAAACGCACAAAAGATATTGTGAAATTGGAATAAAATGTTCAAATAGGAAGGGGAACTAGAGAGAGGAAAGGAGGGGAAGATGGGTTGAAGAGAGGGCAGGTGAGAAGAAATAATAAAAGAACCAACATATATCATGTATATGTTCAAATTCTCTATGATGAATGTGATCTTCATGTATATCTAAAATCTATCAGTAAACGTATTCAATTAAAATAAATGGGTAAGAATACTAAACACAAATTTAAAAATGACAGGGAATGCTTCCTATTAGAATATAAAGACTTATGACCATACCACTATATATTAATTGTTAAAATATATAGTGAGTTTACAATACATATACATGTACATATATGTACATGTTCACATGCATCTTGAGGTGAAAATTAAAGGAATTTAAGACCTACTAAGGAAGATGAGAGCAAATCAATATTTAGCGACATACAACCAGTTTTTAATTGGGTTACTAATTATAGACTTACAGATTATGATTTTGACAGGAAACATATGCAACCAAAGGAAAAGCAGATGGAAAATGTTATTACATGTTATTAATTGCATTGTAATTGATATTTTAATGCCATTTCTGGCTTATTCTTAAGTAATGTCACTTTAATAAACATCTGCGGTATACATCTGGAGTTTTAAAAGTTCCTTTGAGAATTTGAACTGACAACCACAAATAAAACTAAGACAATAGCAGCACAATTTGACCTTTTCATTACTTAAAAAGTATAGAGAACCAACAAGTACCAGCGAGATTGATTGCAATATGCTAAATATTTCAATACTTTAACAGAATTGGAACATTATATAAAAAAATCATACCCTTGATAATATAGTTACTAAAGTGATAATGTAAAAGTTACTTAGATTTGTCTAAGTCATTTAAATATGGTAAAATAGCATTATCATCAATTTATCTCATTGAAAAAGTTAAATTTAATTTTTCAATTATGGAAGTATTGTAATAAATATTCATTTTATTATATTTTTAATGTTTGAAGATAAGACTTATTGTTCCATAAATTCTTTTTGAGTCTTGTATAAATATAAATGTGTACACACATCCTGAGACACACATTTCTATTTCAAGTAATTTACAATGCACAATTCATTTTTAAAATAACTGAACATGGAATAATCATCATCAGAATATGTATAAAGGTAATACTGGTTTATTGCATATTCTAAGATTGTGCAGAGACAAATATATTTCTGATCCTGAAAAATATGAACAAGTATTTGGAATCAAACACACTGCAAACAAACATGTGTTATAGCTGACACACTGTATCAACTTGAAAAGTCTAGAAGTTTAACTGAGAGACTCAGCATAGAGCCAGATCTCACTTTGTAAACATACTTATGCTGTGCAAGAGGAGGGCATGAAGATTTAGTGAGCCCCACACTCTCTTTGGACAGAGGGTGACATCTGTATAATATAAAGGAGGAAAAGATGCTGGCTTTGCCTCCTATCTTTTGTTCTTGTTGCTTTATTTTCTTCTATTGCCTTGAACAGTTGCCCTTGTGCCATGCCACCCTGTCTCGGAGCCAGCTAATTCTGGAATTCTGAAAACTCTACAAACAGTAATCTAAATAAACCTTTCCTTCTTTAATTTTGGGTGTCAGATATTTTATCCCAGCATCAAGAGAAAGTAACCAAGACATCATGTAAGTCCTGTTTTATGGCTATTTTAGGGGAAATGTCTCAAATGAAAAGCTTGTAGACATATTTCTGTTTTACATATTGTTACAAAAAATATAAATATTGATGACATTCATAGTTATTTAAACACAAAAACCATATTAATAATTTTAAGAGAACTGAGTGACAAGTATGAATTCCTTAGTCAACCAAGAGTTCACTTTTTATGCTCACACATTTAGAATCTCGTAAATTGCTGTTTGTTGTTTCAATTATTCCTTTATAAGTACAATAAACTTAACATACTGTATTATATACTAAAATCATCTTAGCCAAATTTGTCCTAAACATTTTGGTACAATTGTCTCATTTAAAAGAAAAAAAATCTACCACTTTGAATTGCCAAAAACACTTTTCATTATGAACTACAGTAATTTTCCTTCCTTTGTGTTCAGTTGTGGCCTTGAGCACAATGTTCTTTTTGTTTGTATTTTGCTCATTTGTATAATGGATGCCATAATGTGGTACTGGAGGATGCAGATCTATCCCCCTGGGTATGTTGTCTGCATAACTGTTCTGTAGCTTCTTATTGTTATGTTTGTTTTCCTAAACACATTGTGAATTTCTAAAAGTAATATTGTTTTATTAATTTTTCTCTGATGTCCTTTATCATAATTTGAGATCTTTGTCAGTATTACAGGGACACAATAATTTTATTTCTTTCATTAAAATTGTCAGAGATACAAAATGCAGGGAATTTCAGGCAATATCTGAAAATACTCTTTTAAACATTGGCACTTAGTACTTTCAAACCTTGTCAAATACACGATTTAAATACTCTGTTTGTATGTGTGCCTCCATTCATCTTTGGTAGCAACTGAATGAGAGATAAATTTTGTAATTAAATCAAAAGCTATCCAAAAGGATCAAATGTTTAATATCATACCTCAGTCTACTTCTAAGTTAACCACACCCAGAGCAGATGTTTAATAAAAGTTACTACTGCAATCATTGAAAGTTAGTCATAATTTAAACCTTTCTGATAAATATATCCTAAGCTTAATAATACCTGAAATTTTAAAAGATCGCTTGACCACAACTTTTGTATCCTAATGCCTGTTAAACAAGCATTTCACCGATGCTGACAGTTTGAACAACAGCCAAGTCTTCTTTGTCATGTTTATGTCAGTGGCCCCCAAGACTCATGCAATTATGGACTGCACCAAATCTAGCATTTGTGATTGGTTCATTGTCTAGCGCTTGGATTATTGGTGTGGGTGCTATACCCACCTAGGGATGGAGCCAGTGTATGATCTATCAGTGGGAAGAAAGTGTGTTTCTCTCTCTTGATGGTATAGTGGTCTTGAATGGCTGTGTGTAGTGGTCATGAATGGCTGCCACACTATGCCACAGTTTTCCTGGAGAAAACTGAGTATGGACTGAAACCTCCAAGAAATGCAAGAAAGAAAACTTCCCTCCCCTAACTTGGAGCTTCAGGTATTTTCTCTCAGCCACAGCTGCTATAAAGGAGATAAGATACTCTTGAATCATAGCTGCAGTGGCTGCCAACTGTCCAGATGGCTGAACACAGTATTCCATGTTCCCTAGGTGAGTATACTGGAGCAAAGTGTCCTGAGGTTCTCTTTTCAAAGCAATGTCTTTTGCTTTTACAATTTTGAGGCAGACAAGACTAGGTTCTTGCAAGTTCCTCACATGGCTTTAAGATATCTCTTGAATTGTGCTACTGGAAAGAACTTGCCTTCTTTTTAATATTAATTCTTTCATCATCCAAGTTCTCCTCTGTGCAACATTTGAAGGCTTCAACTTTACAAGAATTTTCTTTCTTCCAAAAGTCAAAACTTTGGAAATCATTCAGATGTGCTGTTCGCTCTTGATTGTCCAAGTAGAGCCATGTCCCAGCTTCAGTAGCCCTTAGTCTCAACATATAAGCAAAATGTGAACAAATTTTCTATTAGTGAATTACATGCATGGCTTGCAGTTCTGTTGCCAATGGACTGGTGGTTCTCAACTGAAATATTTTCATCTTCATCTGACCAATAGCATTACTGTCAACACTATAATCTTCTAATCTCTGGTCAGAATTTGCAATCAAGTTTTCCTTACAGCATTCTGTAGCATCTCCAGCTGGCATCTTCAAATATTTCTAAGCTCCTTCCACAAAACATTCTGAAAGTATCTGAGCCACATGGTTAGGTAGCGTCCAGCAATGAGCCCGTTGTCTTACACCGAAATCTATTTTACCCTTTTTTGTCCCTGGGACAAAATGCTTAGCATAAACAACTGGTAACTAGGAGCAGTATATGTGGGTACATGTTTCAGACCACTGTTGCCTGGCTCCAATGCAGGAAAGCATTGTACAGGGCATGGTGGAAAGTTTCTCACAGCATATGGATAGGAAGCAGAGAATCAAGGAAGGAGTCATGCAGCAAGATGTACCCTTCAGGGCCATGCCCAGAGTGATCCACTTCTTTCAATCAAATGCTACTTCCTAGCAGGAAGTCAGCTGTACTGCTCCCATTACCCAGTCACCTTCCCAGATCTCCACATATAAAGGCATGAGGTCTCAGGGGAATATCTAGATATAAGCCGTAACAGTGTCCAAATTTAGGATACGTATTTCTCAGTTTATTCTACATTTCTTAGAAAGGAAAGGCTCTTTAACACCTTTCTACTAATTCAAAGAAAGTTATACATACATTATATGTGTTGTTTATGCTACACAGTAAGAATCATTGCTGAAATAATTCAGATTTATATTTATCCTGCACTTTTAAACTTTGAGAGAGTAAGATAGATTTGCTTATCTAAATAAGACATTATGTGATTATGATTTGTTTAAACACTTATTGTGATGTAATTTGGGCCACTGATCTATGTTTTAGATAATGATAAGCTTTGTTTGGGACTTAAGTTCAAATAAAAGTATGAACTATAATTTAAAATACATGACATGAATTTTTTTCCATTTTATATTTTAGTTGTAAGAGATTTAAAAACTGTTTCATAATGCTAACTCTTTGCCACTTCAGATAAAAAATGTTTTTAGGACTGGAATTTAATTTTTATGCTACCCTTTCCTAACAATCATGAACATATTAACAGTTCTACATACTTTTAGGTCCTTCACTCTCAGAATGCTATATGTAACTCACTATGAATTACTATAGTGAGTCAGTGTGCCATTCAAAGCAATAACTTTCATGAAAAATATGTGTCTAGTGTTCCCCAGAAGCATTGTTACATAAGAGATATAGTTGACCTAATCCTAATTTTAATCATTTAACTCTTTAGTTGTGGAATAAGACAGAAAATGTACTAAATATGTGGAGAACATTAAATATTACAAAGCACTGCATGAAGACCCAGTGCTGAGTTTAGGCAGTTACTGTTCATACAAACATATCAAAGCGACAAGGCATATGCCTTACGGGGATGACAGCAGTCTATTTCTGTTCATTTTACAGATGTGAAATTGGCTTATAATCCAGAAATCACTAAAGAAAAGACATTTAATTATTTTAAAATAATTAAAAACTATTTTGGGGAATAATGACTTTATTTTAGGTATTTTTAGTGAAATATTTTGTTTTCACTAGACTTTCTTTTAATGTACATAATATTTGAAAGTAGAGATGGTCTGCACACACATAGTGTTTTAAAATACCTTTTTTGTCAAATGTCATTCCACACAAGGTTTTTAAAGAAATTCTGCACCAGTGAATTTCCCATTGTTTTAGGGGACACCAATCTTCATGCTCTAGCTTTGAGTTTTGTCATTAAGCAAAAACTGAAACCATCTCTTAGCAATAGCTTTGAATTCACCACTCTCATAAGAGTGATCTGCAACATAAGAATGCCGGGATTTTAAGTTGAGAAATGTAACTTCCAGGGAAACCAAATCAGTGTTATGAGCAGCATTTCTCTCCCTTTAGGAACACAACAAGAATAAGATACAATTGAATGACTAGTTAGTAGACATAGAAATAAAAGAAAGCAAGGCAAGAATCTTCAGATGTCAAATGTATAAAAACTCTGCACTAAAGGAATCTAATTTTACCATCTACCTGAAACGAATGTGCCTAACTTAATACCATTGTTTGAGCCTTCCTCTGGATAATTTTTCTTTTTGTATTGAAAAAATTCTATGATCATTTCTTGCATTTCAATTGGGCTTTTTGATCAAGTATTTTAATTAATTTGATTATATCAAAACGCAGTGTTATGGACCTGGCCTGTGATTTCATTTTTTTTCACTTTTTTTTTCTCTTTCCCCTGAAAGATGAAGCCATAGTAAACTTTATTCGCTATTGCACTGAGTTCATGGTTACATAAAATCAGCTTCTGACTTCCAGAGGGAAAATTGAGAGATTTGAGGTTCAGAATGAAGTTAGAATACACAATCATACCACAGTGATTTATGTGTACCCATGTCTATCCCAGCATAATTTATAATAGCTAAAGCATGGAATCAACCCAAATGACCATTAACCAATGAATGGATAAAAAAAAGATGAGTTTTTTTTTTTTTTTTTTTTTTTTTTTTTTTTTTTTTTTTTTTTTTTTTTATACAACAGAGTACTACTTGCCAGAAAGAAGGATAAACTTGAGACATTTCTTGGTAAAAGGATGTACCTAGAGACTCTACTCTTAAGTGAAATAATTTAGACATATATATGGAAATACCTCATGGTCTCTCCAGTGTGAAAAACTGAAAGTGTAAATAAGTACCAAAACACACGTTAGATATTTTGAAATAGGAAGTAATCGTTCAAAGGAAAGAGGAATGGGAGAATGTAGAGGACAAGAAAAAAATTAAGAGAAACAGATAAAATGGAAACAAAGCTTTCCAAATAAGAAGGTAATGAGGTGTTGATGAGAAGGGAGGGGAATGAGAAAAAAAAAAAAAAAAGGGGAACTAAGATATATCATGTACCAGCACAAATTCCCTGTAATGAGTGTGATCATTATGCTTATCTACACTTTACAAATAAACTTAATTAAAAAATAAAATCTTCTGTATAGTGCGGCTTAAATCTTTAAAAATAAGATTGTAAGTATTAAGAATTCAAAACAAAAAGTGCAAAGATTTGTTGAACTGAAAAAGTACTTAAGTTTAGTAAATTGGATGCAAAAAAGTATAAATGTCTCGATATAAGTTAATAAAGAAAGTAGAAAGACATAATACTATGACACAGAACTACTTAAGGATATACATTTCCATATATGTCCTTTTGTCTCTTTCTAAGTCTTCCATACGGTCTACTTTTCTCTTTTTATCTCTTTTTACTTCTCTCTTTCTATGTCCAGTTTCTTTCAGGTGTCAGATGATACAGGTTAAATTAGAACATCAAACTAGGCAGGATGTCTCCCTTAAAGTGGGATGAAAAGATATTTTCAGTGTTTATGTTCTGTGATTAGAAGTGGAATTACATTTAAAAAGCCCTTGTGACCTCAGAGGGTACTGGCCATTATGTCACTTGCAAATGGTAAACGACCTTTCCCTTCTTTGGATCTTTATTGTCGAAGAGAATTTTACCATTCTTATATAACATACATTGAGGAAAGCTGATTAGGAGGCATGAAAATCAATAATTTTCACTGAGCCTAGAAGTCTCCAGAAAGAATTACAAATTATCCAGAAATTATCCAATCCTCTATGTTATTCAATAGTATCAAAAACTTTATCCATGAGATTGGCATGTTCCTGGTTTAAGACATCTGGGAAAATTGATCTTGAATTTTCAAAATTAAATTGCACCATAATAGGTTTTTAAACTCAACCTCATCTAATGACACAGGTGTTCATGGAACTCATCAGTATAAGTTACCCCCTCAGAATGTTTGTTCCTCAGAAACAGTGCGTTAGTGCTGTGGGTGAATTGAAAGAAGCTGCAACCAGAACAAACACGATTACAACAGAGTGAGAACCAGGACTCTACCACGACCAGGAAACACTCTTCACTGTTGATTTTTGAAAGCATGATAACGTCTAAGTCCTTTAGGAAAACAGCAGGAATTTAGAAAGAGACATGATACCACTTAGAATTAAGAATTAATCAAAGACAGAAGGGAAACAGAGGAGTGTGTCCTCTCTGCTGCGAAAGGTACATTAGAGATTCATGCTAGTTGCCAGGGTGCTGGGTTGTGAAAGACATAGTGAGAGCACTTAAGAAAGGAGTCATGTTCTCAAAAACAATTCTGTAGAGTGTCAGGAAGAAGGAGACCAAGGGAAAATATCCATTATTTAAAAGTTAGAAAATCAATAACATAAAATCTTTTTTGGAATTCGGGGGCACCAGAGACTTAGAATTTCAGGACTCTAGGGCAAGTAGTTTGTAGCGATTAACGGGAGGACATTGAAACAATTCTTATTGTCCTTTAAATGGTAGTGTAGCAGTGGGAAACATGATGTGGATTTTTGTAATAAGTATTACACTGTACTACTGGGTTTTCATGTGTACATAGTACTATGGTACTTGCTCTTCTTAATTTTATTAGTACATGTTTGCAGCACATAATGATTCCATTCACTGTGGGAAATTAGCACAAGTACATTACATATCTCAATATTTTCCCTTCTTCTCACCTCTGTTATTTGCTAGCATCACATTCACTTACTTACCTTGTAAGTTCTTATGAAATTATCACACATAAAGATTAACAACCAGAGTAGCACATAACACAATTAAACCAAATCAAGGTACACTGTTGGATACATTGACTATGCTGAATTATAGTAACTTTTTTCTCTTTTGTCTTATGATCTCTTTTATATTGCATTTTATATTGAGTTCAATATTTTAGCTCATCTGTGTGATTTACTTCTGTTAAGTTATAGTGTGTAGGTATATCCATTTTCCTACAAATGACTCGTCTGTCCTTTTTAAAGCAGAATAGTAATCTACTTGCAGAAGTAACACACTTTTTTAATCCCTTCATCTGTTGATGAAAAAATAGGCTACTCAAATTGTAGCTGTTATGAATTGTGCTACTGTAAACAGCGGTATGCACACATCGCTGTGGTATGACATCTTTAACTGTTTTGACATGATACCTGGAAGGGGAATGTTTTGGGTCAAATGGAATTTGTCTTTTAGTTCTCCAGCAGTCTGCATACTGATTAAGCAGAGTGGCTGTACCACAAGAGTGAAGAAAAGCTGCTTTCTTCCCCAAGGAGTCCCACCTGCGTTTTTATTGACTGACTTCTTGATGATAGCATTATTTGTGGAGTGATATGAAGTCTCAGTTTTTTAATTTGCATTTCTCCAAGAGGCAGGGGTGTTGAACTTTTTTTCATGTATTTACTGGCTCTTTGTACTTCTTCATCTGACAGGTGTTTATTCATTTCAGATGTCTATTTTGTGTTTGAAATTTTAAGTTTGGGAGGGATCTATTTTTTGTGTGTTCTTTTTATATTGTAAATAACTGTCCTTTGAGAAGTAGCAGTCAAAATGAGTTTCCCCCCTTCTGTGGGCTGTGTATTCATTCTCTGTGATTTATTTTGCTGTTCAGAAGCTTTATAATTTGTTGCGATCCCATCTATTGATGATGGGTATGACTTCTTGTATAACTGGGGCTCTGTTTAGAAAGCTTTGCTTACACTTATATCTTCAAGTGTTTTACCTATTTTTTCTTCCACCAGATTTTTGCTGTTCTAATATTTAGATTGTCGACCCATTTTGGCTTTAATTTAATGTATGGTAAGAGATAAGGGTCTAGGTTCAGTCATTAGCATTTGGAAGCTGGTTTTCCCAGCACTGTTTTTTAAGAGGCTATCTGTTCTCCAGTAAAAGTACGTGGATCCTTTCTCAAAGATCAGCAGATGAACCTGGACCTGGAGTTGTTTCTACACCCGCGATCCTTGTCGTACTGATCCACAAGTCTGTTTTTCGACAATTTCAGACTGCTTTTGTGACTGGAATATATTTGGAATATATTTTCAAGTTTAGAATAGTTTTGTCCTCACCTTGCTCTTGCGGCCCAGAATTGCTTCTTGTGATTTGTAAAATAGAAATATTAAAGAAAGAACATGCATAAAAGTTATTAAAGAAAATTGTTTTGGAAGGAAAGATGGGATGAAATCAAATTGACATGGTAAGAATTGTAAGAATTTCTAGGTAATACTGAAAGCTCTGCAAATTTAGGAAAAAAAAATATATATATATAATTGGAAACATTGCTGGCCATAGAAATAACATGAGATTTGAAATTAGAATTTTGAATGCTACTTTAATATTATTTGTGATGGAGTGGGAATTCCATAGAGCACTGATGGGCTCTCAGGACTAAGGAGAAAAATCATCATCTAATTGACTAATTTTATGAATATACTGATTCTGTTTTTTTTTTTTTTCTTTAAGTAAGTATGAGACTACTAGAGCAAAATTCCTACCCTTAAATAGGAAAAATTTATACTTTAAGACAATTTTTGGTTTATCCTCAGAGCTTCTAAAGAACATTGTACATTTTATATGGTGTTAAGGGATGCAAATAATTTTTTTTTTTTTTTTGCCTCATGAGTGAGTTCTTAGATTTTACAATTTAAGAATTACATTTATTAAAAGATTAACATATATATCAATAAATCATTCATTATGTTTTATAAATACAAAGAAAAAATAAAGTACAACATACTCATTATATTCAGGTTAATAAGTTACAGTATTATTCACTAAGGATTTTTTGGAAAGTAATATAAATGATAGAGAAGTATAATATTAGTATTCTATTTTTGTAAAATTATTTTTATATTTACATTAATCTTGATATTCCCAAATCCAAAACAGCTTTTTTAAAATTCAGAATTCATAGTAACAAGCAAAACATGCTGAATTTTCCTTGACTAGTTTACATAAAAAATCAAAACAGCTTTCTAAATTCTGTATCTAAGTTTGAATCCTGTCTGAAATAAATGAACACTTCAGTTGAATACTTACACCTTGTTCATGTACTTTGAATTAAATTATCCCTTTCTGCAAATTTCAACTAAAGTAGAAAAACCATGGGGGATATTTCTGATTGTAAATAGAAATAAGTGTCAATTCAAGTAGAACTGAATGGCCATCTTACACATACTATTTTAAAAGTTAACTTTGCAGGATATATAGCAATATCAGAGCTATATCTGTGTCCAATTTGTTATTAAACACCTATAAAATAATTATTTGTTTGAAGTCAGGTATTCTTTCAAAATGGATAATCATTTATTTATGACTTTAATTACCTAATAAAGCATGGGCTGCATGCTATTTTATTTCACCCTCATGCCTACTTTTCCTGAGAGTGATCTGCATGTCTGAATGCTCTATGCTGTTATATGAACCGAGAAAACCTTCTGTCATATTTGAACTGAACAAATGGGAAGAGATCTGACTTTTTTGAGGACAGATAATGAAAGAAGAATGAGGTGTGCAAGTTCTGAACCAGGGTACAAAAAATCAAGGGCTTATAAAAGTGCTTTTACTCCAAGAAAATATACAATACTTTACAGGTGGGACCATATCAATCCAAAATCATAAAAAAAGATTCTGTCATTATTAAAAGATGTCAATTTGAAGGTATTAACAAATGCACCATGAGCTCACAAGAAAGGAAAGGTATCAGCAGTCACCTGAAGGCGGTCCTTCCTTTCCTATTGCAGGGTGCCATGCTACTTTTCAAGTGGTCGTGAAATTTTAGTTGTTGATGACAGTTATTGCTCACCCTCCTAAAACTGATCTTTAAAATGACTTTGTGCTTTAATGCAGATGGAAAAAGCCTTCATTCTGGTGATAAGTTCCAGTGTCTCAGAAACAGTGCAGTCAGTCACATGTAGGCCTGATGGATGTGTCAGGCAATAAGTATGCCTGTAGCTGTTTCAAGGCCCCCGATTTGGAATAAACAGTTTGACTCAATTCCTCTAATGGGTATAGATTTGAGATAAACCAAATGTCACTAAAATCATCCTCTTCTGCACAGGTCATTTGAAACAAAAATTAATTAATTAATTAATTAAGGAGACAATGTTGATATAAAAAGTACATTATCTTAAAATTTAAAAATCCAAATACAAAATAAAATTCTGTTTAATAGTGACTGTTTATTTTGATCCTTACTGTTTAAGAATTTCTTACAAGGTATTTTTTTTTAAACTTGGTATTAGATTTGGATAACCAGTTTATTACTATGAATTCTTCACTGTGTTTAGGGACAATGAGATAAACCAATTCAACTACTGATAGACATATTCATTTAGAGACAGGTTAGCACCAAGTAAAAACCAAAGGGACAAGAAACAGTGAAAATAGCTAGCTCAGCACAACTTTTGTTTCAAAAATCCAAAATAGAGATATAACAATGATACATATCTCCTGGATTACTCAGTTATTTCTTTTAGTTTATGGATAACTCTGACATTTTAAATCACACTTTATAATATATAGAATAAACTAATTGATTTCATTTGCTTGATTTTTTTGGTCTTTAACTTACATTTCATGATTTCACTCAAAAATATTTAATTTTTGCTTGATATGCATCAGAAACTTTTAAAAATTTACATTTTAGTTCAGTTTAGTTTATTTTACATTTTAGCATACATTAGATTTTATATTTATATTGTTTTTGAGATGGATCAGAATATAATACTGCAAACATACTTATTTCAGAAGAATCAAGTCATTCAGCCTAAACAATTATTGTTTTTTTTTAAATTCAGTTATATCAGTAAGTCTCACATCTGACTTAGAGAATAAGCAATAACTTTTAAATTAGGGTTCCACATTAAGAAGTAATTAGGAGTCCCCTTTTGGAGAGATTGAACTTTCATCAGTTGTACAAATGTTTGCCTATGAAGCCATAGTCTTTAATGTAGTAATGAGCTGTTAAAACAGCAGTGAAGAGCCAATCTACAATGCAGGGAAACTAATTGGCTTATGGACACTCTTGGCTTTCCTGTTGTTATAGAGACAGATATTTCTTCACAGATAATTTACATTTTGAGTCCGATTATAGATGAGATATGTTGGTCTCAGACTCACAGGTTTCTGTAACCTAAAATTGCATGTTGCAGTGTTTTCCACCATGTAAGGGGATGCTTTCATGAAGCTTCCCTAGTGTTTTCCATGCATGTGTTTTCATCGAACTCAACAGCCTCTTCATGAGTCAAACTCATTTACTGAAAACCCTGCCCCAGGAATGTCTAAACACACTTATCCTTAGCTGTGAATCTTCTGTTAACACAGCCACTCTTCTTTACATTTCTGGCACTGCATGACCAGAGGTCACAGCAACAATCCTCACAAACCATCCAAATACAGGTCACTATCAAGAGTTCACAGAAAAGAAATCAATAACAGCTCCACACTGTTTATGGAGAAGATATTTTAAAGTACACTCCACTTTGATAGTGGCTAAAAGTCAAATTGTATTATCATTATTATGACATATATTGATAATAAATGATTATATCTTTGTTTCTATAGTGAAGTATTAGATGATTTGATCAAATATTCATTAATCAAATTGGGTACATAGGTTTAGTTAATCCTTTTTCCTATGGAAAAGCTTTTAGAAACCAGTGTTTTAGAAGGCAGGCTCTTTCACATGCAGACTATTGTCTGATTCATTTTCTAATATCCCTTCTCAACTTGGACTCTGTGGTTGCACTTACCGCTGCATTCAGGCATCAGCTAATTACTCTCTGTCACTTGCAAAACTCCTCTCAGAACAGACTCATAAAACAATTATAGTATTTGAGAAATACAGAAGGTTAATTTTAAGTGCATAAAGACATAAACTAGTGATTACTCATTCAGAGACTAAATTTGCACATAGGATGTGTTTAATATATGTTCTAATTTAGCAGATTGATGCTCCTTGCACTGCCAAGAAGTATGACTTCTTGTACAACTGTTATTATTTCCCATTTAACCTCTGATAACATTATTTGAGTTTTCAAATTTGACAAACTTGGCAAGTGTCCAACACTTAGTTATTATTGGCCATCTGTAGTGAGAATATTGAATACAATTTAAAATAATTAAATAACAATATCTTGCAGTGGGTGACTATGAAACAATCTCTTATTAGCAAGTTTCTTGCCACTTTTGGATGACATTCAATGGTGATTACCTACCAGGGTTCATTGCTCTTAACAGTTATGTTCTTTGCTGATTTGAGGAACATTGAAATAGGTTCAAGATTACATTAAAGTTAAACAATTAAAGATTACAGTAGAGCAAAAATACCTAAAGATCTAAATATAGCAGAATTCCTTTTCAATTTGAAAATTAGCACATCTATAACTTTTAAAATCAATTGTGTCACAAAATGCAGTCACACTTTTTAGAATACTTTAAATACAAGAAAATGAAAGAAAAGACTTAGAAAAATTTCTAAGAACTCTTCTTTCTTGAGTTTTTCATCTCTAATGAGTTTAATTTTAATTTGAGCTTTATATTATAGTGACAATATTGTCATTTTAGTTATGTTTCTCAATTATTTATTTTTTCTCAATTATTTTCTAGCTATATTCTGTAACTTTTGTCTATTAAATCTCATACTGAGGCATTGTATTATTTAAAGCAAACTTTTATAAATCAGTGTACATCTTCTTTCATGAAAACACAATTTTATTAGAACATAATCAATGTAAAAAGAATGATGCACCATAGAAAGAATTACAATTTGTTTTTATTGTGACACTGGAGCACAAAATTTGCACAAAAAGAAATCTACAATATTGTATTGTGTTGTCTACAGAATCTAATTTAAATAATGCCCACCTTTTTGCTTCTTAATTTATCTAACTCCTCACCTACCTGGATACAATTCAAATCTTACAAGATTACCATGAACTATGTTTTCTCCAGCAGTACCCATTTTCCTTTGTTCTCTGGGTACATCTTTAGATAACTTAGAAAGAAAAGTAAAACAATTGTTTTACTTCATTATTGTGACATAGAGTTCATTAACTGTAAAATAATATTTCTTCCTCTAAATTATTATAAACTTTCATATATATTTCTAATATTAAATAGAAGGTAAGTGATATATCAATTCATTAAAAAGTCCTTTAATGATAGATTTACATAACAATATAGGGAAAATTAACTTGTCTGCAAAAGAACAAGGTTGAACCAGCATGAATACATTAAAAGCTGTTTCCTGGCTTTCTTATGGTAGAAGTTTGCCAAAAATTTGCAAGGAAAAAATATTGTCATCTGTTAAGCTTCTATTCATAGGAAGGCTGCATGGCTGTGGTTTTAAATATTTTTGTACTATGTTGATTTAGCAGTAAAAGGCATGAGATGATTAACTTTTCTTTCTATTTTCACTTTTGGGTCACAAACTGATGACTACAACTACATTTATAACTATAAATCTGTAAATTCATAAATTTGCCATGATAAATAAATTGTTAGGACATGATTCTCCCCTAAATTCTAATCCCTGTACTGGGGGAAAATTCTCTAGGAGATGTTATTTTCACTTATTTTTGTCTTATATTGGCTAATCATTATCTATCATTAGCCATTAACATGCCATTAGTAAGACAAAGCTGCACCATACAAATATTAATTTCTATTTTAATTGTGTCCATTAACTAAGCTCATATAAATGAAGCATCTTACTCGGTGTTGGAGGTATCTGATAATTCCTTTTTACCTTTCCAATCACCACGTTTTCTCTTAAAAAGTAGTTTCTGTTTAGAGCTAATAAAAAAGTTGAAAACTTTCTGTTTCTAATATTATGTGATGAGTGAACTCATGAATTCATTTGTCTTCAATCTGTGATACATTTACTTGTTTCATCTGACCACATAAATTTATTTAGCCTTACCCGAAATGCATTTCCCCTCTAATACTGTTCATTTTCCAGGTTCTCATACCCCGAAATAAAAATAGTAACAATTATCCCTATGCTTATGGTCTATCTCTACAACTATTTAAACATACGTCTACATTATTTCCTAGTACAGACTCAACACTAAAAATGCAACATAATTTTCTCTTAGTATTTTTAAACATTTATTATTCTTTTGCCAAATCAAGCTCACTATCACTAATAGTAATGCTATGTCAAATGCAAAGATATTTCAGTGTGCCGTGACAATTTAATTCAGAATTTAATAATGAAGCATATTCTGCAGCTAAAGTACATTTCTCATTCTGGCAAAGAGCTGATTATTTTATTCTCTTACCACCATATCAAATATCCTATTTGCAAATGTCATTTCAGAGAAAATTAACAAACAATTCTTGTTCCATGGGAACAAACAGACCAAATAAAAAGAGCACATTCATAACTCAAGAGCAATAAAAACAAATAAATTATATCAAAGAGAATGTACAAAATTGATTTTATGTATGTCTAGAGATGAGGCTTCTTATTTTTCATTATTTCAAATTGATAGTAAGATATTGGGAAGCTCTTTCAATATTGAGATATTACAGAAATTAATTCATAAACAGTATAATTCTATATTTTGTGTCTAATAATTTAGTTTGAAATCTCAGTTATGGCCTTTTTCTTAGTTACTTAGTAGGAATAATTCTTATCTTTTCAATATATCTGTGGTACATTATTATGTTTTATGCTAATTAATGTCATGATTCACTTGTATGTGTGATCTTAAAACCCTAAAATTACAAATATATGAAATTGGTGTATTTCGCTGGAAGTTGTTTTTTTCATTATTACATTTTATGAAGCATGATGAAAGTAATAAATGGATTAGTGGTTAAGTAAGACCTTCTATTAAAGAAAATGCACTGGTATTCATATACTATAAACAATTTTTATTATGACCAAAAGTTGGGAGAATATGCAACTTAAAATCAAAAATGAAATTTAAAACTAAGACATATATAGATATTGTAGAAATGGTTGCTTCTGATTAAACTGTAGTAAAAATTTAAGCAATGTTTAATTGAATAGATATTTTGAATGGCGTAACAAAATCAATTAATTTGAATTACATTAAAATTATGATTTTTGTTTTGTACTAATGTGTTTAATTCATATTACATTTCTGATTTTATCTCCGGTAAATAAATTTGCTTTCATAACCCTATTGGAGTTGAAAAAGGAGTAGTGTATGCCATTAGGTTCTCTTGTGTCATCTAGATGGCCTTGGACTTGCCATCATATGGCCCCCTTTTCTGAGCTGTAAGTATAGTCTACACCTGGATTACCATACCAGATGAGAACAATACCTGGCTTTCACACCAATTTTTACATATTATAATTTTAAATTGAAATTTACATTTTAATGCATGTATATTTACAAATGTACAATGATCTTTTCACATGATTTTTTTCTTATTTTGGAAGAGTTATAGAATTTTACAGAAAATAAAGTCAAACCTTCAGTTGTTATTTCCTTAATTCATCCTTGAATGTCAAACCATAGTTGTTTTGCAGCTCATGAATAATATTGTTCTCTGCTTCCTTAGTTTATGTATATGTATAAATATATATTGTATAAATATATTGTATAAATATGTATAATATATATATATATATCCTTAGTTTATATATATATATATGTATATATATATTCCCCCTTTTTAATGGCAAATCAACATCTGTTATGCACTTAAGCAGATACTGGAGCCTCAGTTAAAGACTTTCTTCTCAATCAGTGCTTTCCACTTACTGAAGGGAAGAACACCTAGCGATGATATTACAAGAGGAAAGGAGTAATGGCATCAGTTGACACAGGATCCTGTGGGAGCTTCTTTCTACACAATAATTTCTCTAGATTGTGCTTTTACTGGTAAATTAGACATAATTTATGATTTCATAAGATTGTGTCTCTAAACTACCAGTATGCAACTAACTTGTCATTTATTTTTAATACTTCTGCTTTCATGCAAATTGGAATATTGCCAGGATTCTGTAAATACTCTAAAATATATTTGGACTGACAATATCCACTCTGGATATTTGTCTTCTAAGTCACAATCTGCAAACAAGATAAAGCCCAAAGGAAGCAGACAGCTGAGGTCTGTTGTAAGAAGTGCAGCTGTACGTTCACACCTCCTTTGTATTTCTTACCTGGAGCTGTGCTGTCTTCGCCATGATACTTGACATTCTTAACCAACCAAACCTTCACATGATTTGTCCAGTGGGTAAGGGCAAACTTGGTGCTCACAGGGATTTAAGATTTCTAATGGTCACATAATATCCATAGACTTATCAGCCACAGAACCTGATACTAAGGCTTTAGCAAGACTTAGTTATCCTTTCACAAATCTGAGACTTACCTTAAGCAAAAAAGTCACATTTCATGATCCAAAAGGAGAGAAACAGATATCAGATTTTAATAAGCATGAGTTTCATTTAAGTTTCCACTTGTCATAACTAATCTCAGCATAACTGGTTCATAAGGTCAAATTGTCCACTCCAGTCATCTATAAAGCATGCAGAGATGTGCTCACAAGGCTGTTTCACTGCTAATGGGTCATTCTCAATGTGTTTAGTGACTTCTGCTTACTATAGTTGAGCTGAATGGCTATGGAGTGTCAGCTACACTTGTACCTAAGTTGGTTTATTCCTACCTGATGTTATTATTATTGAAATTATATAATTAATCATATGAACCAAACAAAAAGAGAAGGAATGAGTATTTTATGTTTAAAGGACCTAAGTCTTTGAAAATTCTTAATAAGCTCTTGAACTAATTTTAACATTGTTTAACTACTTTTATCAAACAAATTTTGAAGCATGTTCTGCACACACACAACAGTCAAAACTTGAAATTGTGGATGATTAGCTAAGGACTTAATGTCAGAAAAAAAAAAAAAAACTGATGCTTAGTTAAAATGGTGATGTTTTGTTTTATAAATACAACCATAAATATTTGGAGGAACACAAGGCATTTGGAATCTCTTTAGAATTTTTATAATTCCTAGCTTTAATAGTGCTTTTTAAAACAATAATTAGCAGTCCAAAATATTGTATGTACCTTAGAAATGAAAAATATAAGTGATTTCACCAACATGAGTTCAACTTCAAACTTACTAAGGTAGAGCGTGATGTTTTGAAATTATTTGCCCCAGCCCTCAAAATTTCTGTAAAGCAAACTATCAGGCATCTGTTCCTTTCAAAACTTCTGTCACAGACATGATATTGCCTAATTATTTTATTTTTTACTTGACTTAGCAATGAACATTTTATGCTTATAACAAAAAATATATGTGCACATAACATTTATCTATAGTTTTTCTTAATTATATTAGAACAGAAGTTTTAGTCTTAGCATTTTTCATTGTACTCAATATTTATGAATAAAATAAACTCATTGAAAAGATTATGGGATACCACAGGAAGCATTATTTCAAATGAAGTTCAGAATAATTTGCAAAAATGTAAGTAAATTTAATTAAATGACATTGAATTTTAGAATATAGTTGAGAAAAAATATTCCTCAATATATAGAGAAATATACAAATGGGAGTTCCATTAAGTTTATGATGTATTATTCAAAATTATATAAAAATTCACAAAACACGAAAATTAATGCACCATAAAAAGATTTGTTTTCTAATTAAAGTAAGTCAGTTGGAAGTCAGTTCAGTAAAGGCTAGGCAAGGCACAATTCTCATATCTTTATACTTCAACAAATTGACATATAAAACAAAAAATGTTGTTTTGTATTGAAAATCAATGAAACGAAGACTAAAATATGGACTTAATTTCACATGTTGGGCTCAGTTTATTATACTGTGTTTTAATAACACATGATGATTTTTATCCTTCTTGAATAAAGTTAACAGTGCTTTTATCAACGTTTTTCTCTTTAACTGACACAGAAAATATAATTTTAAGTAATAGTTGGAGACAATATCATGTTTTGATACAGTATTACTTGCTTAATTATTAAAGCAGATTAAAATTACTTGTCATTTCAGTCATCTGCATTTGAATTGACTGCAGTTTCCCACAGTCTGGAGAAGGAAGGGAGGGAAGAGGAGTGGGGAGAGGTTGGCCAGCTCACACTAAGATATAGTTAGCCAGGAGTCAGGTGCCATCGCACAGCGGGGAGAATACAGATAATAATTATGCATTATACAGGTCAAAAGGCTAAAGGAAAGGACATAAATAGTTATGTGGTAAAAAACCAAGAGTTTTCTAAAAGGCAAAAGATAATGGAAGCTAGTGGTTATACAAATAAAACCATTTCTCTTAATTTGTAATATATTACTTTCTGTATTTTGTAAACATTACTGAAATAACTGGTGTCTCTACTGAGTTATATATATATATATATATATATATATATATATATATATATATATTATATTTACAAGAATGAACTAGAATATGCATATATATGTATATATTTATATGTTTAGTATACTTGTTCTAGCATATGTATGTGTATATATTCTAGTATTTATATATACTGTAGTGTATATATATTCTAGAGTATATATATTCTAGTATGTAGGTTTTCTAATATATATATATACATATCTATTCTAGTGTATATATATTCTTGTGTAATATATATATATATATTCCAGTGTATATATTCTAGTGTATATACTCATATATATGTGTATACATATTCTAGTACCTTCTTATAAATACAGCATAATACCAAGAACTCAATGATCAAAAATATGCAATTTTGTGTTTTCTCAATGTAACTGCTAAGCATGCTGGTCAAAGGAATAATATTACTATAAAGCATGATGTTTCCTGCTTCTTTGAAGTTTCTTCATTTCAGAAACATATTCTGCTTATTTATAATATCAATTATTAATTTTGTCAGTTTTAATTAAATATAAACAGAAATTTATTGTTTATAACCATTGTACCTAGATTCCCCTATTTGTTGATAGACAGATTACTGTGGTTAGTACTGTATCATTAATTCTCATTGCTGTACAGTATGCTACTGTATTCTTGGGACATATTTCCTAGATCCTACTTTCTGTTTCTGTGAATATCTCAATACTGTTGTTTGTATTTTGGGAGCAATTTACAAGGTGTATATACTGAACTTTGAAAGTGGCATACTAACTTGCTCAGTAGGTAGGTATAAACTATTTAATTGTAAAAATGTGTTATCTCATGGTTCCCTGCATTACTCCTGGTAATATATAAAGATAAAAATAATGATTGCATTGGATTAGATACCAAATTATTGTTGTTTAATGTAAATATATAATCAGCATGGAAAGCAATGCTTAAAAGAAATCATAAAACACACACACACACACACACACACACACACACACTAACTTATTTATATTCATTAGGAAACTCTCAGAATTATCTAATGTCCTTTACAGCTTACTAAGGGCATTTCATTTATGGCAAACACTCCTTGCCAAATATAAAATCTTGACCAGAAAGACTTTTTTTTTGTAAGTGAGTTCATATGATATTTCTATGGATTTTCATTGTTTTATGATATTTTTGAACATCTGACTTAATTAAGCACCAATTATTCATCTAAAAGTGAACGACATGGAGATCAGAACTAAAATAGGCAATAACCTAACATTAGATATTTATTCCAAAGTAATACTAACTGTGGTTGAAATTTAGAAAAATAATTTTCATAATAAGATAGGTCAGTCTTGAGGAAGCTGGACACTGAGGTTTGTATGTACATGCACTAGAAATAGTAAAGAAATAGAAGTGGTCATAGCAATATTCAGGGGACACAGTGAAAACAACTTTATGCTGAACTACTGGTTAGTATTCTGGAGCATCTTCCTTTGTAGAGAGATTGAGCATCATTAGAAACATTTACACTAAAACATATATTCTTAATTTGCTAAAAAAATGGATTTTCACAGTAGCATAAAGTTTCCCTCTTGCATTTTCTCCTTGAAAGCTTGTTAACGTTCCCTGTATTTTTGAGGTTATGAAAAGATTATTTTTAGAGTAAATAAATTATGATAAAAACAAAACAGATTTATTATTTTTTTTAATGTGTGAGCTTGTTCAGGAAATTATCTCTTCACATAATGGTAATTATCTATAGCACAACTCTAAGGAATGTAAAGTATTATTCCTTTACAGATGTTATGAAGCTAACTACAAACTGATGGTAAAGAAATTATATTTTCTGTGATTATTAAATTCATAATCAACTTGATGTAGCATTTGGTTTCAGAAAGATACCTTTGTTAAGTAATTTGATTCACACACACATAAGTTGATCATTTATCTTGACAGTTGATTTCTGCTAACTTCATGGAACCATTCACTCATTTAAACAACAGACTGATTGCTTGCTACCAAACAGTTGCTCAATTATGTGAGGAGAGGGCAAACAATAGGAAAAAAAATTTACTTATTCTTTGAAGACTAATATGTTATTGTTGGAGACAGGCAATACATTATCAAGTAATCACAGATAAATTTCTAGTGATGCCATACTTTAATATGGAAATGGAGAGAGTCTTTAGAAATATAAAAAACAAACACATTAGAATTTTTTTTCTACATAAATTACACTAAACCTGAATTTACCTCGGGGCAGTAGAGAATTTAAAAGGACATGTTTTGATATTAGAAAGAACTGGCTTATTAAGCCCATTCTACCATTTATTCATTAAAACCTATGTACTTGATATGAGCAAATAGACTTCTTGTTTTCTCACATCTATTTGGTACTTGTAATTTGGACCATACAAAATAAATTCAATATATTTAAAAATAAATGTTTACTCACTTCTCTTCTGCAAAACAAGAAACATAGGTAGAGCTGAGTAAAACAGATTCCTCATGTGAACAGAGATAGCCCAGCACTAGTCTGTTTTGATCAGTTCACAGCACCCTACCCATAGAATCTGCTACTGAACCAACAAACATGTACTTCAAAGCTGCTGCACCTGCCTTTGCTGCTGGTGATAAACCAGTAGGGAGGGTTAGATGAAAGAAATCGGATAGGAAAAATATATTGTCGTGTGTTCCAAGAAGATAGGAGCACTGGAACAGGAGGGTCCGGAGCACAAGGGAGAGTAAAAGGCGCAGCTTAGCACAGCGTTAGAGGAGAAATGTGTTCCACAGATTGGCACGGGCTTCTTTCTATGATGGGAAAGCATACAGATTTTGTTGATTACTTTTCTCTCATTGTTGAGACAAAATACTTAGCATCCAAAGTTAAGGAAGCAAAGGTTTATTCAGCTAACAACTTGTGAAAGTATCAGTCCATAATTAGCTGACTCCAAAACAGGGTGGCGTGGCAGAGGGGCAATTGTTCATGGTGGCTGAAGACAGCAAAAGCAACAAGAGCAAAAACGGGGAGCAAGCCTCTGTTCCTTCCTTATATTGTATGCAGGCTACTTGCTTTACAGAGGTGCAGCGCTCACACTTCCATCTCAGCAGCAGACAGTGAACCTTCACAAACTGTAGCTTCAGCCGCCTCCAGAAAGGCCTGTTCCCCATGAACATATAATGTTTTGGGGACCACCTCAGACACAAACTATAACATATATGCACTGTAAGAGACAAGATAACTTTAATAAAGGAAAGTATGTGGGCATATTAGCACTTAAAATTAATTATAAAAAGTTGTAGAGGATATATTTAAGAAACAAAAAAAGTAATGGAAATAATGATTCCTGTTAAGGAACGGTTGTAGGCTTCTAGGAAAGAATGAAGAAATAAATAAACTAATTCATAACTAGTAAGTATGGATCAATGGGGAAATATTTGTTAAAAATATTTGCGTTAAATTTTCATGCATTGATATAGTAATAACAGCCCTTGAGTGATTCTGTAATAATAAACTATACATTCTTACTGAAATCTAATTGCATCATAAATCTACCATGAGGTAGTTGGTTACAGTATCTACAATAAGGATGATGAAGAAAAATATCACAATGATTATGATTATTTACTTAAATCACCTTTCTGGCTCAAAGGATGCTAATATGTAATGATTCTCAAGGACAATGGAGAACATGGACAAAGATATTTTGAAAATGTTGGCAAAATAAGAGTTGTTGTCCTTCAAAATATCTTAAAGTCTTTAATGTATTACAGAAAATGCATCTCTCTGCAGTATTTTTCAAGCATCTATGATGTCAAATGTAATGGCAGGGTGCATGTAATTGAATGTGTGTATGTGACGTTTTGAGTAATTTATAAAATATCTTTAAGGAATGGTGTATAAATGTTCCTCAGAAGCATAATCTCATTAAATAATTTAATTATTTTTTTTCTTTATTTAAGATACCTTTTCCTCATTTCTTTTTGTTAATCACTTTTATTCTTCTTTTCTTATTTCAGATATAATCCTCTCAGAGAAATCTATCTTGGACATTCTATGCAAAGTAGAGTAAAATGTTTCCTTTCTGATGTTATGTATGTTTTCACCATTTATATTTACTTCCTCATATTTCATTAGTTTTTCTGTTTACTTATTTTCATGATTACTGTCTTTTTATAGACTAAGATTGAGTTTTCTTTCTTTCTTTCTTTCTTTCTTTCTTTCTTTCTTTTTCTGTTTTTCCTTCCTTCCTTTCTTTCTCTTTTTTTTCTTTTTTACTGCAATATTTCTAAGACCTAAACAATGAGGACAAAATAGAAAATGTACCAAGTTATATGTCATAAAAATTAATTAATACCAAGTTACATTACTGCCAAAGAAGTACAGAGAGTAGGGAAAAGTAATTTTGCTCAGTATGTCCCCACTCACCTTAATAAATTCCATAATGTTAAATTGTGTATTTTTAAAAAAATCACTCTCTTCTTTATTCTTCTTCATTGCAGAGACAAAATACCCAACAATCAAAGATAAAAAGGGAAAGATTTATTTAGCTCACAGTTTGCAGAGATTTCAGTCCATATTCTGCTGACTCCAAGGCAGAGAGGCATCACAGAGGACAAATCTTTCATAACAGACAGAAGACAGCCAAGGCATAAACTAAGCAACCACACTGGCCCTCTTGTTGTGCTTCATATTTAATATAGGCTCCCTACCCTGGGGTAGGTAGCACTCACACCCAGGGTGGAGAACCCTTAGTCCTAGCCAGAACTATGCCAAGGCAATCAGTGGACTATTTCATTAATCACACATCTTTAATTCTAGCATCAAACACTCTGGATCCAGCCGTGCCTGAAAAAGGCCCACGTATGTCAGCAGGAGGCTTTTGGGTGAAAATATCTAAACAAGCCACAGCATTTTTGTTGTTGTTGTTGTTGTTGTTTGTTTGTTTGTTTTTTTTTTTTTAAATCACATTTTAGCTCAGTATGATGACACACATATGTGATCCAGCTACTCAGGAGATTTAGGCAGGAAGATCCCAAGTTTGAGATCATATTGGAGCAGTAAGTATAACACTATTTCAAAATAACCTATACAAGGGAACCGGAACATATCTCAGGGATAGTCTAGTTTCCTGGCATGAACAGGACTGAGTTCAATCACCTAAGACCACAGAAAAGTATATCAAATTTTAAGCAAGTTTTAACAAAATCGCTTCTTTTAAAATAGTGCTGAAACTATTTCTAAAAGTATTATTTGGATAGCAAAAGGAGATTTAAAAATATCTTGTGAAGATTGACCTAATCAATAGTAAGAATTTATTCTAACAAGAGCAACAAAAAAGCTTCTTGTGCTGTGATTTTTAGTACCTAAGGGCCTTTAAGGTTGCTTTGCAGAAGTAAGGAGAATATAAATCAACTGCATTTTAATGACATAAGTTGCCCATGTTTCTCTTCCAAAGTTTTAAAAAGTGTTTGCAATTTGAAAAAGTTGACAACAAACAATTACAATGTAGAACACCACTGAGGCTCCTGGTTTTTCTGCTGTCAGATCCTCAGAACATTGTAGCACAAATAAACTTTCAATCAGCTTTTACAAATATGAAACAGCAAGCACCGGAGAAGTGTCAGGACGGCGTTTCTGAAACTTAAACACACTGCAATTTCTCTTGGCTTTAAGATTTACACAGATGTTCATTTGAAAGAAAATAAAGTGAAGCAAATCATAAGAGAGTAAAAATGATTCAAAAGAGCAAGCTTATCTTCTTGCCACCATGGTATCACTTTTACAAATCTTGCCTCTATTTTTAGTGAAAAAAACCTGTAGGATGTTATTGTCAAAAGGCTTACTACTGTCCAGATCTCTGAATTCTGATCCCAATGAAATCAAATCTTTATATGAATTTAGGAAAGCCGTGGAGACACTGACTGAGCTGCAATGTGCTCATATATAACTTAGAGTAGTAGATTATTTCTTATCCATTATGGACATCTGTGACTCTAAGCAGTGAATGATGATCAGTCATCCTAATGTTTACTCACTCAAAATACTTTCATATAAATTACTGCTGTTGTCACATTTTGTTTTTCAAAGTAAATGATGACAGAAAGCACTGATACGTTCATTTTTGCCTTCATCGAGGCTTATCCCTGTGATGGGAAAGGCTCTATAACAGCCAAGATGAACTATGGGACCTAATATGCAGGCTCCCCCCATGAGAAGATCCATTTACTTTTGTGTATCTCTTTACCTCTCCTTGTCTTTTAACGATAGCTCATTTATTATCTTTCCACCTGATGTATCTAATATGACTGTAGTGTACAGAAATGATTGGCATCCTGAAGAAAAATTTAACTCATAGTTGGGGTAACATTGTTGTGGGGAGGCACAGTTCAAAGATAGCTTCACAGAGAAACTGACATTGTATCTGGCTTTTAAAAGTAATTTAAGTATATATCTATTCTCATAGTCTAAGTCATCAATATCTCCTAAAGGCACTCAAAAAATTGAAAGAAGCAATTATAGGTGACTTAGTTGATTTTGAAATTTAGAATTTTTCCATTTTTTTATTAGTCTAACAAAGGAGTAGAAAGTGTGAAAGAGTTCAAGCTCAGATTTACTGCCTGACATAGATAAGTGTATATTTGAAGCTATGTGAGAATAGAAAAATGCAAACTACTAATGCTGTTTATTAATGATTATAATCTATGATAGTATATTTCTACTTTCTTGCCTCTTTTAAGGAAGAATATAGTCCACTTATAAAAAAATAAATGGACAACGTACATTTTTATTTTCTCCTCTTTTTCAGATTTATTCTAGCAAGAAAGAAAAACAAGGAAAAATATGAAGAAACAAAGAGAAAGATAAAAAAAATCAAAAGAGAGGAGAAGAGGGGAGAATGGGAGAGAGGGCAAGCTAAGAACGTAAGAGGAAAAAATAAAGACCTCTTGGGAAGCACGGCTCTAAATACGGCTACGAACATAAAGTAGGACCCGAATTCTCTCCTAGCAAATAAAATTTACATGTATTTTGGGGAAAAACTGATTTTAGTCAAGAATGATAGTATAGAATATCTGTATTGTGAAAATATGAAGCAATTTATGGCTGCTCTGTGTATATCTGTATTCATGAATTTTGCCTCCCTTAATGCATTTCTCCGTTGTGATTTTCTGAACATCTCACTCTGTGGTTGTTTACCTGATATTCTAATGTCCCCAGCTAAATTTTTCATTAGACAACCAAATATTTCACATTATGTGAAAGTGTTGAGTGAAATCAACATGGAAGCTATATGTAAATGGTGTAACCTGCCTAAATATTTTCCAATTGATTTTTCATAGAAGTTACTTATGTTGATCCTCTTCCTACCAACACTGCTTTTTTGTATAAATGGACTTGGAAAGCTGATATTATTCTTACTTCACTATCTAAAACTCATGACTGCCTGCTTGCAAGGCAGGCGCTTTATGCCTCTGAGCTAAATCCCCAGCCCCTCACCATCCAATCTTACGTCATTTTAAGGAAATGGCTTGACATTGTGAAGAGAGTGCTCCTGAAGTTCAAATAGTACCACTGTCATTTGTTTGCCGTGTGACTTTCCAAGTTTTGCTAGAAACAGCCCAAGAGTGGAAGTTAATTATATAAAGAAAGGCCACATTTTCATTTTAGTGATGTTTCCAAGACTTTCCAAGACAACTAGCTGGAATTTAGAACTGTGGTACAGCAAACTGGTGGTTGCTGTCACACTGTAGACAGCATGTAATTCTTTACTTACCTCAAAATTAATAGATTCTCGGAAAGTTTCTTATTCTAACAAGAACATAAAGAAGTGGGAAGCAGAATACTTCCATCCTAACAATATTCTTACTCTATTCTCTCGAAATAAAATTTTATATGGAAGTTATACTTTTCAGATTAATAATGGTTTATACTCTTTAACATAATAGGATTTTCAGGATTATACTTTGCTGTACTGTAGTCTAATCATTAGAAACCTTAAAACCAGATCACTTTCTGTGGCTATAATGAAAATGATATATTAACCCCCCCCCAAAAAAAAAGGTAGCAGTGATGCAGGAGAAAGATAACTTATTCAGTTTTCAAACAGAATAAAGTTTTGATGCACCATTCCTGGGTGCACTGATTGAAAGGTCCCTAGGAAATAAAAACAGTACCCAGTCTTGGAAAATATGGTCTTATTAATCCTGCATAAAAAAAGTTCAGCCTTCCAACAACCGGAATGAGATTAGAAATAGGTTTTTTGTTTTGTTTTGTTTTGTTTTGTTTTTTCTTCTATGGCTTCCAGACAAGAACTCAGCAGAGAAAACAGCAAAGCTTTTTTTGTTTTTTTTTTGAAATCATAAAATTATGCTACACTTAACTGCTAAGTTTCTGATAATTTATTGCAGTGACGATTAGATACTACAATAATGTGTTAGTTCAATTTTTCAGCAGTTATGTTAAGAAAAATTGGAGAATCTTTTTCCTTTGATTTTTAAAAAAAATTTATGGAGTTGAATTACAGATGAACAACAAATATTTCCTGAAGTTTTATTTTACTTGAATTGACTTTTAATTGTACATTTACATGGATCAAATCAATGTTCTCTTGCATCTATGTATTGTGCATTAAGCACATCCATCACTTCAAAGTTTATCTCCCTGCTGTGATGAGAATAGTCAGAGTCCTCTCTTCTGGCTATTTTGAAATGTAGGCCAGCAATGTTTGCACTTAGGGAGGTAGAGTAAAGGATAGCAAGTTTGAGTCATGCTGTTTAACTTAGTGAAATCCTTATTGCATTAAAAATTAAATAAAATAAAGATATCTGGGCACAAACATGCATGTCCCAGGGTTTGATTTTAAAACAAGGAAGAGAAATATAGGCTTCAGTGTCATTAACTGTAGGTCATCAATGAGACCACTAGCTTCATCACTACAATGACTAATGTAATACATCTTTCACATTCACCAAAATCCTGTTTTACATCTTTTCCAACCCCAACTTTATGAAAGCCAGTGAGATTTGATCATAAATTTTGTCTTTTTATGAAAAATAAAGTCTGAAAACTTATAGTTGAAAGGTGCAAACATTTATAAGTTTTTTTTTTTCTTTTTTTTTTTTTTTTTTTTTTTTTGAGAAAACTTTTACCAAAAAACCATGGCAGAGGTGGAATCAAACTTCTCATGGAATGGAAACACCACTTTACAGACACACAGACAATACCTTTTGGATAATGAATGCAGACCTCTCTTCTTGCTCAGTAAGAAGTTCCAAGCAACTGATGTTCCTTGTAAGCCTTTCTTAACAAAATAAGGGCATGTTAGTGTTCATGTTGACTATTTTACTTACTTATGAGAAAGCTTGTGGTATCATACCCCTGTGGTCTAGTGGTCTGCCACTGGAGGATGCAGACAGCAGATCCCCAGCACATGGAGCTTTGCTTATTACCTCTGTCCACTGAATACATCGTGCAAGTAAATTATGATCCCAAGGCAAGAAAAATAAATAGTCAAATGTGTAGTGAACACACCTGGGAGCAAGAGAAAGATAAAACATCGGGAGTTGGGCGTGGTTTACAGAAAGTTAACCCATGTCTCTCATCCTGCATGTGCCAGAATGGCAGCAGATGGATGAAGTAAGATATGATTGTGGAGAACAAGCATGATAGGTTGAAGAGATCCAAGGCTGGGTTGGATAAAGTGTTGATGAATATGTTTCCAGATTCATCACGTATCTACTTTAGAATTTCCTTAAGAATTACTGGTTTTGAGGTAAAACTTCAATCAGTCAAAACAATGCAAGCTTGATGTGTTGAAAGAATAAAATGAAGTCGATTATTTGTAAGTACAGATCGAGTGTTTGGGTGAGGAGTATAAGAGGAGGCTGAATGTAAAGAATCCATAGCCCAATTTACTTGTGCAGATTTGGATACGGATATTGGTGGTTAGATTTGAAGCTTAATCAGCCATTAGTTTGGGTTTTAGTATGTTCCCTTAGGGATAATAGCTAGCATTATTTCTTGAACTTGATGCTCCCCCTAGAATCAAGGTGGGATCTTTGCTAAAATGACTTTTATTCAGTAGAGCAGAGTGTATCCAAAAAAATCTATTCAAGCAAGAAGCCAGTTGACAACCACACAGAAGATTCAGCAAGCACACTTTGAATAACAAAAAGTTTGTACAACATAGTGTAAGAAACTAACACACGAAGACACAACTTAGTGTGTATAGTGTTCAAGGATGAAAGATTTACGGTAAAATAAAGGGACATGAATCCCGAAAGAATAGAAACAAGTCATAATAAAGACCAGCTGGACTGTTCACCTGGTACCTGCTCAGTTCCCTTCTCTTCTTTCAGTAAGGGTAAAACTCAGCCACCTATTATAAAGCCTACCTGCCTCTTCAGGTGCAGACATTGGCATTGCTTTAGAGGGCTCTTCACTTTTTCTGACTTCCAGTCCGCATTTGTTCTCAAATGAGAATAAAATTGTCACTTAGATACTAATGTCTTTAATTTATTCCTATTAATAATTGGCAATACTTTAACTAGGAGGCCTGTCTCAGTGTTGGACTGTCTGCTAAGACTTTGATTTCATATATGTTCTCTTTACCCCAAGGGCTCCTCTAGATTTCTTTTGGTGAACTATATCTAATCATATTGCCATTTAGCTAGATATAAGAGTAAAATTCTCAAGGGTTAAGATCTTTTAACTGACATTTCTGAAGAACTGTGTCAATCTTCCTTCACCTAAACAAATGAAAAGTGATCATCAATATCTAGTAATGAGGATAAGAATGACAGGCGTGGAAAGGCATTTTTTAATCAATAAATGCCCACCTTTAATCTTTAAATAAACACCATATTCAGGTTGTTAATTCTGAGATAACAATTCAATCCTTTTTCCTCTAAACTATGAATTAAAACACGGAAATAAGTTTAGACTCACTGTTTTTCTTCCATTTAATAAACTACTGGAGATGGAACAATGTCTCATCATTTCACAGCATTGGCGTTTGGGATTATGTGGTGTGGCAGATTAAAACCAAGTGAACTGAATCAGCATGTTGCTGAGTATAGATGGCCCACCTGAGAAAAGTTGCCAGAAGGAAAAGGAGACGTGGAGAGGAATAGTTATGTTGTAGGTTTACTAAATGTTGATGCTTGGGGCTGTTGGTTCTCCTGGAGAGCCCATCATGTGGGCTCTCTGTTATCATTATGAACTGTTATCTGTTATCATTAGAGGCCCTTTGGACCTTGTCACTGAGAATGGCTGTGGTTCATTTTTTGGAGCTCTAGTCCCTTCTTTGAGCATCAATTTCTGGCACCAGAGGTGAAGATATATGCTATTAAGTCTCTAGAAGAAACTTGTGAAGCTATCTTCTGAATATGAACTTGGCTGTTCTCATCCTCAACGAGCTCAGGACTTCATCACTGAGGATGGTTGTGGTACTTTTCAGGGGAACCATTGTCCTTATTTTGAGTGTCATTTCTTGGCTCCAGTGCAGAATCCTCAACCTGCTAGCACAGATCCTTCACCCTACTGGCATGGAATTTGTAGATTCTATCATTGACACTAGGGCCTTTCCAGTGCAGATTTGTGAAACAGAGCTGCATGATTCATTGTTGTGGACTCCAGGCCTCCAGTTGGACTTGTGGGAGGCATTATCATGGGCTCCAGGTCTTCAGCTGAAGTCATACAGAATATTGCTATAGGATCAGGCCTTTGGCTGGACTCTCTAGGTCTTTAGTGTGTGGGCAGATTTCCTGTACTTCTTGTATTTACTCCTTGTGTGATCATTATAAATAATACTATAAATTATATCACCTCTATTTTCTTGTTCTCTTTGCAAACCCCAAAGTACAGCATGTGGAATATAACTGAGGCACTGAAATGTGACTCACTACTTTTCTAGCAGATGCTATGCAATCTTCAAATACATGCTTAGTTTTGCTGCTGCACTACAGTTCCAAACTACCCTCTTATTAGAAGGCAAGAGACTCAGGTAGGAAGTATGAGACTGACATAAAATGCTCTGAATCCAGTACTAATTAGAGTCAATCTGTCTCTGTCTCTCTGTATCTCTCCTCCTTTCCTCCCTCCTCCATCTCTTCTTGTCCATTTTTCTGCTCTTTTTCTATCACTTTCTCTTTCTATTTCTACCTCTATTATATCCCTAACATTTCTCCTCTTTCTTCTCATTAGGTTCCTAAAAAATGAACAAGCAATATACATTCCAAACCAGGATAAAGAGATACACGTATATTTGATAAAATTGTCAGTGATTTTTTCATATTTAAAAATATGAAAGCAACATGAAATTGGAAGTTGGATGATTAAAATGATTATACATAACAATGGCAAACACTTGCATATATATTAGGAAAATATTGATATTTTTGGTTAATTAACTGGCTTTCATTAATTGAAATACCTCAGGGCTCAGTATAGACTTCGACACTTACATTTTAACTCAAATTTCTTCTTATGACCTTCAGACACTTTGCATAATAACACCTGGGATACATCAACAACTTCATTCCATGTCTAAGTAGGATGTAAGATGGCTATTAGAAACTCAGGTCTTAGTCCATTTGAGAATTTAATGATGTGCCCAAAACTTAAAATGATTTAAATTTGCAGGAGGAAATATAATTCCAGGTGAAATGTGTGACCAGGCTGGTTAAAGAGGCAGCGAGTGCTGTGGTCTCATCACTATCTCCACACACAGGCGTCCCTGAGTTCTGTTCTTTTCTTCCTTACCTACTCTATTTTGTGGACACTTTAAATGAATTCTGTCTGACTGTTTGATTTTCTCCTGTAAAAGCTTCTCAAGTCTTGAAAACTACTGTGTGATTGCCTTAATTTTTCATAATGGTCACTAATATCTCCATCATCTGTTAAATATGAAAACTTTTAAAAATAGTTTGAGATTCTGATAAACAGTGTACATGTGTGTGCATGTATGTGTGAGTGTGTGTGTGTGTGTGTGTGTGTGTGTGTGTGTGTGTGTGTCTGTTACAAAATAGAAAAAGCCATTGGAGACTATTGTTCATCAACTTTTCATTGGTTAATGAACTAGTAGTTCTTTATATGAAACTACAGTTACTCTGTGTTCTTCCACACACATTTTCCCTTATGTACAGGGTTGATCAAAAAATGTACCATTCACTTTTTTAATTGCAGTAAAAGACACATTGCCATTAAGCCACCTCAAAATAATCTTTACATTGCACACATTATCCTCATATTCTTTACATTTTCTCATGCATTTCTGGAAGCACTTTTTCTTGAATATCTTCAGTAGCTATGATTAAAATCATAGTGTAGGCTGCTCCTGACTACTGTTTATAGGAAAAACAACCTCCTAAGAACATTGCGGTCTGTCCTCTTCCACTTTATTCAGCAAATCTGGCATCATGCAACTTCTGATTCTTCCCTAAAGTCAAAATGACTTTGAAAGATCAATGTTATCCAACAGTTTAGACACCAAGGCAACCATGAAAGCATCACTAAAGACTTTCACGAGAGAAGACGTCCAGAACTGCTTCAGAAATTGTCAAGGAGAGCCTGAGTGTATTTCCAGTGAAGTATTTGGAGGGGTTATTAAAATAATGTTTCACTTCCATAATGTTTTAAACATACAGAGGTTCATTATATGTTTCATCACACATATGCTCTCTTGTACTTTACCTTTCCCTGCAACATTAATTTATTACTTTTTTATTTATTGTGGTAGTGAGGATTGAAGATGCTGGCATTCCACATCTCAGCTACACTCACAGCCCTTTCCAGTTTTCATTTTGAGACAGAGGCTTGCTAAACTGCCCAGGCTAGTCTCAAACTTGCAATTCTCCAGGCTCTGCTTCCTGAGTAGGTAGAAACAAAGTATATATCACTGCACCCTATCGTTAGTTATATTTTATCAGTGAAGTTTAAGGACTGCTGATGTTCTGAAGCATTCCTTACATGAAGTTCATTTTCATCACTCCTGCGAAAGAAATGCTCCCTATCTGTATAACCCTCAACATAAATTGGGTCCTTAAAATATATTGCTTAGAAATAGAAGGCAGATATCCTTTACAAAGTAAAGTGAATATTATGTAAATGATACATATTCATTAAATTTTTTTTTTTTTTTTTTTTTTTGTCTTTTTCCTTTTTATCGGTACCGGGGATCGAACTCACGACCGCCTGCTTGCAAGGCAGGTGCTTATGCCGCTGAGCTAAATCCCCAGCCCCTAAAATTTTAATTATTGAAAAATAATAGATTCTGTAAATTTTAAAAGCCAATCATTTAGAAATAATTATCATTTAGTTAGCATTAAGGTAACATCGTCATTGATGTATCTCTTTATGTACATATATTTACATAAAACAAAACTAAGAGAATAGGGGCCTGGAGGTTTAGCTCAGCAGCATAAGCGCCTGCCTTGCAAGCAGGCAGTCGTGAGTTTGATCCCCGGTACCGATAAAAAGGAAAAAGACCAAAAAAAAAAAAAAAAACAAAAAACAAACAAAAAAAAAAAAACTAAGAGAGTAATGATAGATCATAAACACATGCAACATGGGTAAGAGTATACAAAAATTTGACTATACTATACATATTTAACATTATTCAACTATCGTTGAGGAGAAGCAAGTTAAAATGAAACAATACACATTTCTAAACATATGATAAATATTTTTTCAAGCTAAAGATATTAGTTAATACCTAAATTCTTTATAATAAAGACCTGTCTTCCAGTTGTAATGTTATGCATCGGTAATTCCAGCAGTTTGGAGGTTGAGGCAAAAGGATCATAGTGAGTTGAAGGCTAGCCTGCAGTATATAGCATGCTCCGTCTCAAAAAGACAGAAAGAAAAAAATACCTTTTTTTAAAAAAATCCATGTGCTTACTGTATACCTTTTGAATCTATTTCTAGGTATGACAAAGGAGGAATGCTCTTACAAATTCTTCTGTTTTCCTATACTTTTGTCTCAATTTTTTTCACTTACTATTTTTACATAAGCAAGGTTTACATTTACTTATATTGCTGTAAGAAACACACTTGTGCATATTTCTAGTATTTATCAAAGCTGTGTTTCATCACATAATGTTTTGTTTTCAAGTTTGTATTCCTTTGTAAATCTTGTTCCAACATAGATTTTTGCATACACTGTTCCCATTACCTAGAAAGTTATACCACTACAAGTTTCCACTGGTGTTGGTGATTGGTGTTGCCTAATATTTCAAACCTCTAGTAATATCAAATCTCAAAGTATAAGTATTATATAATTTAGATATACTTTGTAGTCTGTTTTCATTTGCTATAATTCAATATTACTCACTGATAATTCACAAGAAATATGTGTCTTTTTGCTCATGGATCTGAAGTCTGAGACATTATGGACTGGCCAACCATGATTGATGAGTTCTTTCTTGATACTGGGAGCCCTGGAACCTCTTAAATTTGGACAGGACATAATAAACAGAATGTTATAACACAAGTATTTCATTCTCTTTTTGCATAGTTATAATCTCATTGGACTCAGGTCTCACAGTTATGTCTTATACAGTATTAATTACGTTTAAAGATTCCTCCATCAAATACTTTAACAAGACTAAGTTTTCAACCTCCTAATGAATCACAGTGGAAAATAAATATCAGCTGGAGACACTGAAACCTTAACAATGTGCTACTTTCCAAAAGATCACCATTCTTGCATCACTCACGTTAGACATTCTCAAGTTTTGTCATTCCGAAGCTGTTACACTATAATAGTACACACTGACTGCACTCAATAAAAAATATGTATTACAAGTGCTGAAAGCTTTCTTAATGTTTTTGATACTTTTAAAATTTTTAGCCCTGCACTGACAAAAAATAATTGAATACATAAAGTATAGAGAGAAAGAATATATAAAGTTAATTACAAATTAGGTCTAAAATATTTTCAACAAGCAAAAAAAACCAAAAATGAAATAAAGCATAATACATCTAATAATAAAAATAACATGACCTTTTAAGTGAAATGATCACCTGAAAATGAATGTTAGGCTATATTTAAATGGATTAAAGTAAGTGAGTTTTAAAAGCTTGAAAAAAGTCATGGCATGTATAAGACAATGCATATTTAGCATAATATGATTTTCTTCTATTTTTTATTTAGAGAAAAAAAGCAAAGCAGAAAAAAGGGTAGAAATAATACAGAATTTTTAAAAATTACAGGAAGAAATTACTAGTTGATAAATTACACATTGTTATCTTGGAAGTAGCTGTTCAAATTATAAAATCAAAGCATAAAATTTTGACAGACAATCAAACAATGAAAGTAAAAACTATTCTGTTTGCGAAACTAACAAAAATTTAGTTGTATGGTTATCATACAACTAAAGAGAAAGAAAGTACTCTAAAGGATTTTCTTCTATTATAACTGGGGGATTGAACAGTAATGTAGTCTAAATTGTTAAGGGACTTTTATATAACTTCTACATTTATCACCATTTAATTTTACAGAGAAATATCAGTAAAACTTGTCAAATGAATACTTTTATCTTTCAAATTGTGTCTTTCGTAGAAAACACTAATTTATCCTTGTATTTTAAGGATTCTGTTTAACAACTTGTTTGCAAAAAATATCTGAGATATTTGTACTTTTGCAGTCAAATTATAGAAAGTAGCAAAATGTATTTGTTTCAGAAATAGGTATTCATCTTTTCTTCCTTTTATCAGTTATTTGACAATCAAATTCAAAGTGAGTGTAAATATAGTATTGTCAAGTTAATAAATATATTCTTATTTCATATTCAATATTAATTGTCGTTTACTTGAAACAGATAAAAAGGAACGCATATCCTTAAAGAATTTAATTAGACTGATTTATTCAAGGTAATAAAACAATACCACGGTGACTAGCAAATTCAGATCACAGTCAAGTGATGAAGTCTAGGATTAAGTGTCAGATTGTATAGACACAAATCAAGAACGGGTTTCTATGTATCTTAGTATAGTGTGTCAGATGTTTTTAAGTGATGGAAAGAGTGCATGAATTGTATTCATTTAAATTTAACAGAAGAACGTCTGAAAACAAAAAATATCAACTTATAAATAAAAATATAGAGATTAACATTATTGGGCAAATTACTTAATTTGTTAAAATGAATTAAATTTATGAGAGACCTAAAAGACCTGTCTGTAATCAAAATAAGAATGACTGTGTGTTACCATAGGCAATATGTACTCTGCTCAGAGTTAGGATGATAGTTTTTATATTTATAAGGAAGACAAGAGACTTCCTAAGCAGGAACCTTCCCTAGTATCTGTTTCTCTTGCGTATGCAGGCTAATATATCACTCAATTGACATAGTACGTTAGGATAGGGCGTTAAGGAGTCTCTCAGTGACAGTCTTACATAATACTGCACAAGGAAAAGACATCAGACTTTTGAGGTTATATGAAGCTCAGCAGCTCTTCTCCATGATGATGTATTATATGCATACTGTAAAGCTTTTGCCTTCTTTTAGTGAAATTGCTTATTTACCTTTTTTCTTATAATAACCAATGTACTGATGAAACTTTACAAATTCTTAAATTAGTTCTTATTTCTGACTGTAAGGTTTTTCTTGTTGTTAGAAAATAAAATCAGGTACTTTGATACTTATGAATAATCTAAGCACAATCAATGAATCAATCAACAGTATAAGCAGGTAGAGACTAGCCACTGACTTATGTGCTATTTTTATTACACACATGGATTGTTGCTAAGTTAGAATTAGTTGAAATGTTTTACAATTAATTTACTTACATATTTATTATTTTTAAAATAGAGAATTAGCATAATTGTTTTTTCAATACTAATTATTTAAAAAATATGGTAGTAGCTTATCTATTAGCAAATTATATGAGCAAATATGTCAATAATGTGGGAGAATGCATTCATTTTCTGAAGTCATATGTTTTGCTAATTTTCCATACCTACTAGATGGGGAACTGGCTGTAAGGAAAGTATATGGGAAGACTTTAAAATAGTATTTGTTTATCAGAGTAATATTACAAATTAAAATTAATAGAAATACATTTCAAAAGCTACCAATTTTCTTAAAATTTTATGGTAGAAAATATAAGTTTTTAAAGGAATATATACTAATTTATAATTCATCATTAATTATGAAGCATTAAGATATTCATTGAAAGACATTGTATTCTAGATTTGCTATCTTATTATTTTAAAAATCTATGTAACTTTCAGACTTGATGGGATACGTTTTATAATGGTATAATTTGTGAAAAATGTTATAGATAAATGAGAACTGTACCTCCCATTAAATTCACAAAAATATGACTTTGTTTATTTAACAATATTTAACACAAACAGTAAACTATGTAGTACCTAAATATTCAGCAAAATGTGTTCTCATATTTTGCTTAATTTTTAAGACTGCTTTCCTTATTTGGTGCATAGATGGAGCATAAAATCTGATACAATGGCTATTTTTTCATTATTTCTTGAATATAAAACAGGATATTTTACAGCATACAACTATAAAAAGAAATAAATTCGTTTATTTCAAGTGAAGCACATAGCCAATAAATTCAATTTTAAAGTTTTAAGTAGTTCTATTGCCTCTAGAAAGTCATCTAAACTAGTTTAGCAAGTCCTACACCTTTCACAAGTAGCTGTTAATGAAGGCATGGGTTTGAGAGAATGGATTAAATTAAGTCAGGAATAATTTGCCCTGATAGATAGATAGATAGATAGATAGATACTCACATAAAACTCTGTTGATTTTTTAAAACGATTCAAATTGGAACTCTGTACTTGCATGTTTCTAAATCTCTTCATAGATACCCTTCTACAAGTTGGATTGTTTCAAGCTGTGCTGAATTATTTTTCAGCAAAATGCAGGTATCTGCTAAACATTGCCCCATGTTTGTCAAGAATTTTGTCTTGCAGTTACTCCTGTTTGATTTTGGTTAGAACAACTCTTTGATAATCTGGTTTTATTTATTTTTTTTTGAAGGTAGTAGAAACACCACAGTACAAGACAGAACAAAGTCAGTCAAGACAATGTGTTAAAACTGGTACAGAACTTCAGAGCAGGTTACCAGGAGAACAATAATAGGTACCATAGTATACCTCGTTATCTTCACAATAGTTGTCTAGCCAATTAGGTATAGAAAAATCAAACCAAAGACAGAAAATTATAAAACCAATCAAAAGTGAACATTGAATAGAGTAAAGCAATTAATCATAATGGAACAAAACAGTGAAAACAACATTTGCCTTCAAAGAGAAGATAGAAGGAAATCCCCCATATTTGCTATACTGCATACAGTCATCCTCCCAAGAGACGCTCAAACCTCTGCCCCTAGTTGTTAACACGGGTGAGGGGGGCAGATGTGCACCAGTAGGCTCGCAGGAGACACTGAGTGGGTCTCCCCTTTATCAAGCCGGAGAGAGGTGTTTACCAAGAGGGCAGTGAATTGCTTCTTGGTGCAGCCTCCTAGGTTCCACCATGACCATGCCCAGATATCCAGTAATGTTTTTATAAGCAGTAAATTATCAATTATATATTGATTCAGTACAATAAATGCTTTTCTCAAAAACTTTAATATAGCATGGTATTTATTTATTGAAAGACTTCAAAATCAGACTATTCGAATCCTTTCTTCCTGCTGAATCTATTATATGAAAGAAAAAGAAATTATAAAAAGAGTAAGCATGCCTGTAATCACTTGAGTAAATTCACTAGTATTTAATTTGTATTTTTATAAACTATAATTTCACAACATGCTAAAAGGCATTTGCTATGAGGAATGATAACTGTTTATTCAGACATTGAGCCTCAAACATTCAAAATCACTTCTCTTTTTATAAAACTAAAGTTATGAAAATGTCCTGTATGAGAGGCAAGTTTTATTCTTTCTTTCAAATTTCAACCATAGATAACTAAATTTTTGAGTTTTTACAGTTGTATCTAAACCCAAAAGATGTCAGGTGTCTCCATCAACTAAAGGTCTCTCACGTTTTATTCAGGGATCTGCCCCGTGGACCAGCTGATGGTTCTGTGTGTGGCGGGACAGGTTACACTTAACACGGCCAGGCTCCTAGTTCATACCTATCTGAAGGCCTCGGTTTTATTAGATGTCAAAGGCTGTTGCATTCACACAAAAACTTTGTTTTGTGACAACAAAGATGATAGAAAGGAAGATCTTAAGGGTCCACTCCAGTGTTCTGGGTCTGGCACTAATGTCACCGGTTATTTAGTCCTCACTAGTACCACAGACAATAACTGTGTGATATATTTCCCTTAATATTAGAAGGTATATCTTTTATATAGCTTTGGAGATTGAACCCAGGACCTTTTACCCTAAGATACACCCAAGCCCCTTTTTATTTTGTTGTTTTGAGACAAGATATGGCTAAGTCCCTAGCTTGAAACAGTTGTTTTCCTGCCTCAGCTTCTTTGATGAGATTTGAGACACATGCCACCATGCCTGGCTTAGAGGAACATCTTAATAAAAGACGCTACATGCAATTTTACCTCAAAATTTTCAAAGCCACAAAAAAATTCTGGAATGTCATGAACCAATAGGATCTCAATATATTCTAGTATGTGCAATACAAAATAAAAGATATATTAATATCAGGTCTATCGAATCAAGGCAAACTCACAAATGGCAAATAAGCACTTGAAAACATGTTCAGCATCATTAGACATTAGAGAAATCCAAATTTAATTGGAAATCCAATATATACCTTCTTAAATAGCTAAAATAAACTTAAAAAATAATGACAATAACACTAAATCCTGCTAAGGATTTAGCATAATTGGATCACAGACACATTACAGATGCAAACATGTACTAGAGCCACTATAAAGCAGTTTATCATTTTTTACAAGACTAATTATGTTATTGCCATGAAACCCTGTAATTGTACCCCTAGGCATTTACCCTGGAGAAGTGAACCATATGTTCACATATACATGAATGTGAACCATATGTTCACATATACATCAATGCTCATCACAGATTCATTCAGATTAGCAAGTACTTGAAATACTGTGATGTCCTTCAACCATTCACTGGTTTAAAAATAAAAACATAACAAACAAGAACATAATAAACTGGGCTGTATCCATATTACTAGTTACTAAGCAAAAAAAATGAACAAAGCACTAACACACAAAACTAGGTGGACAGATATTAAAAACTATGCAGAGTGACAAAAGCTATCCAAAATGAGCATATAACACCACACTTATGATTTTTATTATAATTGTTAGTAGCACATTAGTTATACACATTAATGGGTTTCATTATGACATTTCCATGAATGTACATTATGTAACAGTCATATCCACTCTGCTTATTACTCCTTCACTTTTCTCCCACTTTCCCCTTTCCTTCTCCCTTCCATAATATTCCCTTCTTTAATATTTTCATTATTTATATAATGTTTGAGGTCAGGTTAGAGGTTGATACTGAATCATGTCAAGAAGTCAGGATTGAGTGGCACAAGGGATATGTGTGATTTTAATAGTGTAATATAACAATCATTGTAGTTATAGAATTGTGATGTTGGGTTTAACTGATATAAATTTCCCATAAAATTCTATATAATTAAGCATAAATCTATGGAAGTGTACACATATGCACTTAGAGTTTTTACAAACCCATTTCAGCATACACAAATTGATAAATGTAACACAACACATAAATAGAACCAAGGGCAAAATTTTATGATCATCTCAGTAAGTTGATGTTGACAAAATTTGGTAATATTTGTGATAAAAATCCTGAAGATGATAGAACAGGAATTTATCTCAAACAAAGCACAGTCAACATCATAATAAGTGGAAAGAAATTGAAAGTTTTTCCTCTAAAATCAAGAACAAGACAAAGATGTCTACTATCACCATTCTTGTTTAATATAGTTCTCAAATCATTAACTAGATAACTTAGGAAAAAATAAATATAGAGAGGAAAGGAAGAAGTTAAACAATCATTGTTTTAAGAGGATATGATCTTCTCAGAAGAATGCAAATGCTTTAACAAAAGACTCCAAGAATTAATAATACAATCCCACAGCATACTAGGGTACAAATTCAACATTCAAAAATCAATAACATTCTTGTACACCGATAAAATTTCACTGAGAGAGAAATTAAGGAAGCGATACCTTTCACAATGGTGTCAGTGAAGTGAAATACTTAGGAAATAAACTCACGAAGTGAAAAATCTCTAAACTGAAATCTATAGTACTCTGAAAATGTATATCAACTGGATATTAGCCACCTTTTCTACAAAAGCAGAATAAGTATGATCAAAATGGCCATACCATTTAAACTGTATGGAGATTTAACACAATCCTCATCAAAATGCCAACAGTATTCCTCACTGACGAAAGGAAGTAATTCTAATTTTTATAGAACCAAAAAAATCAAAATTCAAAAGTAATTCTGAACAGCGAAACAAGGAAAAAGCATGGGGAATTGTGATCCTGGACCTCAAATTATACTACGAAGCTACAGTGATAAAAACTGCACGGTATTAGCAGAAACAAAACAAAAAAAGAAAAGCAGGTGCAGAAACAACTTCTGATACACTCAGCTTCCTGACCTTTGACAAACGTCAGGCCAAATTCCTTTGCTGAAATAAAGAAAGCCACTTTAACTAACAGTGATGGAAAAACTAGATACGCACATGCTGAACATTGAACCTAGATTCATGTCTCTTACTATACGATAAACTAAAATCAAAGTGTGCCAAAGATGAAAAAGTTAGAACATATTCTCCTGAAAGACAAAATAGGTAAAGCCCTTGAAGACACAGGTACAGAGAAAAATTTTATGAACACCACCCTGTTCAGACTAGCAGTAATACCAAAGGGATCACACCAAATTTAAAAGCTTCTGTATAGCAAAGTAAAGAGAAGTATATAGGAAATATAAAAGGGGAAAAAAGAGAGAGAATAGAAGGAAAAATGGAAACATAACTTTTTGTAAATAATGAAAGAAAGAAGAATTGAACGGAAGGAGAGAGAAGATAAAAAAGAATCAACATATATCATGTACATGTACAAATTCCCTTTTATCAACGTAATGGTTATGTATATAAAAACGTACCAATAAAATTATTTTTTTAAAGAAACAACCCACAAAATGGTAACGTTTTGTGCAATGTATTCCTCAGACAAAGGACAATACCTCGTATATGTTTTTTTAAATAATTAGAAGAAAAAATTGATACCACAGTTCTAAAGATGATCAAAAAATGGGCATATTTAATGAACATACATTATTATATAAAGAAGTGCAAATTACCAATAAATACATAAGAAATGTTCAAGATTGCTGGCCATTTGAGAATTGTCAATTAAAATAATACTGAGGTTCCTTTTCACTCCAGAAAGAATGGCCATTATCAAAAAATCAACCAGTAAGAAATGCTTATGAGCCTGTGGGGAAAAAGGATGCCTCTCCATTGTTGGTGGGAGTTAGACTGGTGCAGCCACCATGAAAATCAGCAAGAATATTCCTAAAAAATTCTTATAGCAGGGTTGGGGATTCAGCTCAGTGGCACAGTGCCTGTCTGGTAAATGGGATGTCCTGAGTTCAGTTCCTAGCATCAAAAAAAAAAAAAAAAATCATACAGCAAAAAATTCCATATCAGACATCTTTTCTGTTTTTAAATACCTTTCCAAAAGCATTATGTTGTTATATTACAGTGATACTCGCCTACTATGGGTTTGTAGTAGAACAATTCATGGTAGCTAAACCTTGGAATCAGGCTATATGTCCAATAACAGAACAATGGGTAAAGAAAATATGATATTTATACACAATGGAATACTACTAATGTAAGGGGAAGGATAAACTTGAGGGATTTGTAGGAAAATAGTTGTTTTGAGTCAATAATGATAAAGAAATAGGACGTACCATATAAGTTTAAATATTATGTGGTTTCTCTTATATGACCAACTGAATATATAAAGTATAAAAAAGACAATAGGGAAGATAGACAAAAGTTATAATAAACTAGCATGGATAATGTACCTAAAAGTGTGCCTTGCTGTAGTACAATGGTGTTGTATGTTGTATACATTCAAGGACTTCTTTATGCGTACTACCTTGTTTGTGGTTTACCTCTTTGTGGGTTTGTGGCTGTGGAGGTAGTTATTTTTATTTAGATGTCCCTTGAAACTCTCACACACTTGTAGATGTGGCTTTTGGAAGGTAACTGAGTGATGGAGTTGTTATCTCATCAGTGGCTTACTCCACTGATAAATTTATAGTTAAATATCCTGTCTGGAGGTGAAACTTGGCCTGAGGAGACAGGTCACTGGAGTTGTGATCTAATGGGATGCATCACCCTGCCTCCTTCTGTTTCTGTTTCCCACCGCCACACCATGAGCAAGGCTCCTTCACTAATACCCTCCGTCATGCTGCAGTGCTTGGAGCCAGCTGACTACGGACTCAAACTTCTACAAAAAATCTCTCCTTCCCTTAAGTTGCTGATATGGAGTATTTTGTTTCAGGATTCAGAAAGTAATTAAGATGGTGGTTGTTCTCTATGGGCCTTGGTTGAAATAATCTCTTGTATTTTAACATCATAAACAAATCTACTTCCCATCAGAAAAGTGATGCTAGAAAGGAAGAGAATTAGTTTACCATGTATGAAAAAAGATTGAAACATACATGTCAGGAGAACTACATCTTCAGAATTCTAAAAAAACTTAAACAATTTAAAAAATGTGTACCTGGCAAAGCTTTTATTTTAAAAAGTACAAAATTGTAACTTTTTTCTCCCAAGAAATCCTTAGAAATATTATTATTTACAGAAAAATTCAAATATTTAAAGGAATTACTTTGCCAAGAACTGAAATGGTACCAAGAAGATCGGAATTGCAAAAAAAAAAAAAAAAAAAAAAAAAAAAAGATAATCACATATTGTGGAAAATGTACAAATCAATGAAGGAAAGCATTCACTCAGCAAATAATAATAATACTCTAATGCATATAAACAAAACCCAAAAATATAGGTTAAAAGTTTTGTATAAAATATCACGTAAATTATTAAGGTTAAACAGAGTTAAGTATTCGGAGGATCGTTTTTAATATGTTAAAGAGAAAAATAAAAGATACTATATCTTTAGACTTGTTAAATGTAATTATTAAAGTATCTGGAAGATCCACCTCAAGTAGACTATGACTTAAAAAACAGAGTAAAAGGGGCTGGGGATTTAGCTCAGCGGCATAAGTGCCTGCCTACCTTGCAAGCAGGCAGTCCTGAGTTTGATCCCTGGTACTGATAAAAAGGAAAAAGACAAAAAAACAAAAAACAAACAAAAAAAAAAACAAAACAAAACAACAACAAAAAAAAAACAGAGTCAAATGTGGAAGAGTACAAGAAATCTGTCCCCACGTTAGAGATCAGAATAATCCAATCAAAGGCCTGGAGTCCATGGTAATGTCTGTGGACAAGTCCACCTGAAAGTCTGGAGTAACAGGAGTGTTCCATACAAGTCCAGATCAAGAGGCTGAAGAATCTGCAATGGAAGTGTGTGTGCTAGAATACCCGAGGGGCAGTGCTGGAGGCTACAGAGTCTGTGCCAGCAGCCAAAGGACTAGTGTTGGAATCTAAAATTCTGAAATGATCATTAAGAGATGATGCTCAAGACAAAGGCAAAGATCAGAGCTCCTCCTCAGATGAGCAGCCACAGTGAAGCTTTTCCAAGCAAAATCATCTGAAATCCTTCCCTCACCTTCTCCTTTGTGCGTTGTTCTGACAACAATCCTCCTTAAAGTGAATCTTCCATCAACAGAACTATGTTGACTCAATTAAACTGACAGTCCTCACTCAGACTGACAACTTAATTAATTAACCTTCACAGTCCACCTCTTGTCAATTGATAATTAGACATATTTTCCTTAAATCATAGTCTCTGATAACAGATTATAAAACATTAGCATGAATTGATCTATTCAGATTTATATAATGTAAGAATTAGAAGTATACAATTGTTATTGCAATCATTTTCACACCAGAAACAAATATGAAAAAGGTTCCCAAAATTCAAAGTTAAAATCAAAATACTTTGTCTAAATAAACTTATAACAGTCAAGTGTATAAAAAGTGCAACTGCACATGCATCACAACTCCTTTCTTCCCATCCTGCTTTATTCAAAAATCTTAAAAATGCATTTAATATTAAATAATAATTAAAATACCCAAATGAAAATAAAAAGAAAAAAAATCACATCCATTGTTTCAGTTACTTTTTACTCATGAGTGAGACAAAATATCTGATGTCAAAAGTTAGGAAAGAAAAGACTTATTTCTTACAGTTCTTGGAGGTTTCAGTCCATACACAGCAACGAGGCAGCATGGCACGATGGGGCAGCCCTTCTTGGCAGCTGCAAACAGCAAAATGGAAACCAGCAAGAGAGAGAGGCACACCTTCTTCCTGCCATTGCATCATATCCTGGCTCCACCTGTAGGTGGGTGTAGCACTCACATCACCAATCCAAGTACTAGACAATGAACCAATCACAAATGCATAATTTCTTGAGGCTTGGAGGCCACTGACATAAACCATGATATCCATAAGTTAAAAAACTAATAATTTGTTTTTCAAGTGCACTATACCAGTCTGTCCATGTTAAAAAATACCTCTTTTCAAGTTTTAAAACTCCCTTGATTCTCATTTATGTACAGATTTAACAATATTAAAAAACTAGTATCAAATTCATCATCATCATCATCATATATACCACTGAAATCATATTAGAAGAGAGCTATTGTAATAACCATTCTCACTTCTCATTAACTTCAACAACAAGGAATGGCAGCACTAGGAGATATCTCCACAGGACATCCTGCACCCCAAATACACTCTTCCGACCCACAATGTCGGGTTTCTCTGGTAAAAGGTGTTAAGTCATCTTTTCCTTCTCCACAGTCACATTCTCTTCTGCTTCATCCTTGCAATCCACAGCTTCACCGGAGCATACGCTCTCACCAATGTTCAAACCCTTCAAATCAACCTACTGGGCTCTCTGTTCATTATTCTCAGTGTAGATCTGGTGAAAAACCCTCAAATAACCATGCCCCCAAGCCAACACAAGACCACCTTGAAATTGCTTCTGCCACACAGACAAATATCCCAAAACAAGTGAAATGCAGACAAACTTTCTGGCACAACACACACCACCTGGGATCCAATAACCAATACATTCTTTCTTCCCAACAAAATCCTTCTGAGCCTCAACTTTACCTCATTTCTACCACTCCTCCTGTTTTCTGCACTCTGCATGGAGTCACAGAAAGAGCAGTGTAAGAGACCTGTAGACATTCTAAAAATCTAAAGAATCTGGCCAAAGACCTGTGGTAACATCCTATAAAGTCCACATTAGGAGCCCGAGGAATCCACAATAGAACACTGAAGAGTCTGTGCCAGTATGCCCAAAAGTCAGTGCTGAAGGCTAGAAAATCTGCACCAACAGGCCAAATACTGGTGCTGGAGGCATAAGAACCTGTATTGAAAACCAGAGTCAATGCTTAACGCGAAGATCAAGACCAGAGCTCCTCCAAAGAAAACAGCAGCTGACTTTGGCAAAAGTGAAGTTTGAAACTCAGCTGAAGCCCCCCAAAAGAGCCTCTAAAACAAACAAACAAACCAGCAAGCAAGCAAGCAATGCAGCCAGAATGAAACTTCCAAGGAAAATAAGCTGAAATGCTTTGCTCATGGTCTTCTTTTATACAATTCCAACAAGCCTCCTTCATTGCGTCTTCCACACCCAGGACTATATTGACTCAATTCTACTTGGTAACCCCACTCAAGATGAAAATTAATCAATTAACCACCACAACTGATAAACTGTGAATGCTTCTCAATCTTCCAATAACCTGAGCTTTTTTTTAAAGTTGCATGCATCCAATGTACTGCATTCTATGAAAACTTCATAAATATTTAGTAATGATTAAGCAAACATATAAATGTATAAATAAATGACACCATTAAAGAATTACAGCTCTTTTCAGATGATTAAGTAAAATATATTTGGAATGTGCAATAGTACATTGGACAAATTATTTAACTTTTCTCTATTTTTAATACTTTTCCAAGAAATAAGCATAAGTTGATTAGCTTTCAAAGATATGTCGTTAGTTTTTGAAAGATGACTAATTAAAATTAGAAGGTAAGTAAACATATTCTTTACTCAGGAGTCCCTGAAATAATTTATGAAAGAATTTATGGTAGTAGAGTTCTCTCAATAATTTGCTGTAGGAATTTCAAAATAGCTTTCTCTTGCTCAAGGCACAATAATATGCCCTGGTTTGCACTCGCTTTGAACTAACTGCGTGCCTCTAAATATTTAATTTACAAAGCTGTCAGTAGACATTGCAGCTCTATGAAAGACTTAAGGTTTCATTCATTTTTATGTGAAGCAAAATTCTGATAAGAAAACTGAAGTAGAGTTTCCCAATACACTTTTGACAGAGTGGAAGCAACAGACTTCATTTGCAGCTAATGAGCAAGTAGATGAAAAACTAAGCCAAAGAAAGAATGTGAGCAACCGATACAGGAAAAGCACAGATGGAATAAACAGGTGGTGTGGATGCAGCAGGAGCTTATGATGAATGGAATACTGATAGGGAAAAATACAACCCGATTCCATAAAAGTCAGATGTATTTCAGCACAGGCTACTAAATTTAAGAGGACAGAATCAGGAACCCATCTCGGGCACTTACGGTTGACATAGGAAAGTTGCCAGTACTTGAAAACAATGCAATGCCTCTGTTTTACTGAAAAAAGAATTTGATATAAACCATTCAGGATTGATTCATTGTTTCTAAAATGTAGTTATAGAACTTGGATAGAAAGTCTATTCATAAGTAATATTTAAGAGAGGCATTGCATGCTGCTGAAGAGGTGACTGTGTTTTCTATGAAGCACAGTATCTTGAAGTCTCAAAACATGTAAAAGTGTAAAAAAAAAGGTCACTTTAACCTAACTAGTAATAATCCTTGATGTATTTGCAACATATTAATTGCATCTATTTTAAAATGAAAGACATCAGTAAGAAGACATCAATGTAACATAGCGTTAAAATAATCACAATGAAATTTCACATCCTGTGAAATACTATTCCTGCAAATCGAAATACAAATAGAAAATTAAAAATTGTTTATTTTTTGGTTTGAAATATTATTTCTAAAAAGGAATTTTAATAGATCTATTTAAGTAGTTTGTCCACAAAATCATTTTAAATTCCAAATGGAAAAATAAGTTCTAAAACTTGATCTTATGTCATTTAATTTTTTTTTTATTTTTTGAAAAACAAAATTTCATAATCAGATGAGAATAACAGCAGTTATTACATAGTATGTCATTGTCTTCAGATTAATTATTCCAAGTACATTATATAAACCAAAAAGATTCATACTAAAAATAACAGATAACACAAAAAGCTTCTTTCTTAGTGAACTAAGATAAAGTAGTAATATAAATGAAACCAATTAGATTACATATTGAAATACAGTTAAGACAATGGAAGTTATATTTCGGATAAAAAAGTGAACTACTTCCTATTTATCTCTCTTCTGTTTTGCTCCCTCTCTTTATCTGTCTCTCTGTCTCTCTGTCTCTCTGTCTCTCTTTTCTTTCTTATACATACATATGTATACATATACATATACATCGTATACATATATATATGTATACATATACATCATATACGTATACATATATATGTATACATACATATTCTCATGAGAAAACATGCAATATTTCAGCTTTTGTGTCTGATTTATCATTCAAATTTTACTTACAGATTGATATAAATTCAGCCTGCACATCACACCTAGAAACCTCTGAAGAATTTGTTCACATTTTATAATAATACAGCTAATACTGATTTAAACGTGTTTTGAATATTTACCCCCCTTTTTGCATCAGGAAACAAAATACTCTGTTTCCATATATTTTCTAATTTAATATAGGTTATAAAATGAGATGAATCTAGTCTATCATTAATACAATAGAACCAATAAACCTATAGAAATGATTTTTATTCCATCAACCAAAATGCAAAACTAATATTCAAAACTTTGTTTTATAAACCTGTTATTAATCAGAAACCAGACAGATTTATACACAGATCATAAACTGGTGTATAAAGTCAGAAAAAAATATGTGAGTAAAGAAAAAATACATTTCTTTAAGAAATACACAGTCAAACCAGGCACTTTGGTAAAAGTTAAGGTAAATGTGCTCAAATAATTAAATGGGCTCAAGTGACAGTAAAACATCACTCAGGCAGCCAGGGCCGGTTAGAAGACAGAGGAAAGGTCCAGAAGACACAGACGTGTACACACACTTCTGAGCCTTCAGGCAGGACCGGTATCAATACTTGAATTTTCAGTGGATGAATCTCCAAATACAAACCTCACCATAGAAAGGTGAGGGTAACACTTGGGAGTTGCAGAGCCAGCATCCCTGATTTCAAACTGCAGTTCTGTCACTAGATGCATCCACACTGGATGCCTAATGAGAAAAGAATTACAAATTAGAGGCTAGGCGTCCTCACTATCTCTATTCCTAAGCCCTAACCAGCTCACCACATGACATTGTTCCTGGAAGTGACAAAACAGTGAAGCCTCCATAGGATGGATTGTGGACAAAATATCAAGTTAAGTAGATAAGACTATTTTAGAAATCTGTTTCTTTCAGAAAATTATGCATATTTCTCAAGTTATTCTTCCTTATAATTGGTTTTCTTCCTATTACTTCAATATGTGTTGAAATTACCATTATCATTTTAATTTTTGAATTTTGTTTCTATTTGTAATTATTTTATCACTCTTTATATGACTTATGTTCTATATTAAATATATTCTTATTATTAAATGTCATTGACATATTTCCCTGTACTTGTTTGTCTTTCAGGGAGAATTATAGTCCATTTTCATGTATATAAGAGGATTAGTTGAATGTTCATATTTTTAAACAGAAGATCTAAATAGAGTTGATCACTCACATTTTAAAATGGAGGTTTCACAGTTCAAAATCTCGTGCAAATAGTAGTAAATTTTCTCCAGTAAATGTAAAACAATGGTAGACACGACACACTTCATTTTTTAGTTATTATTTTGTTTAATGTTGCACTCTGGAACCTACAAGTTTGGTACATACATGTTACATGGGGTAAAAAAAAGAGAGAGTAAAAGTGTATTCTCAGATCACAGGAAAGACAGGCTGCAATCAGAATCCTCAGTGTGTCATTGGGTGAATCAAATACACATGTCTGCTCTTAGGGTTTACATCTAAAATGCTCCCCACAGCCTTGTGGAAGGTGATTGGATCCTGGCAGCACTATATCTGATTAGCTGTCAGAAGATGCGGCCTTCTTGGATGCAGATCAGTGAGGGACATGACCTGGAAGTGTATATGTCCCTTTTTGGCTCCTATCTCTGCTTCCTGATGACCGTCATATGAGCATCCTTTCATCTTCTTAAGTCCAGCCTCTGCTATGCTATCTTGCAGCTGGCACACTATACAAGGACTGAGACTGATGAAACTGAACAAAACTAAAACTCTCCTTTAGGTTTTACATGTTAAGTACTGTGGGTCAGCAAATGGAAAGGGACTAAAACACCTACTCTTCTGATGGTGTGGAGTAAAAGATAAACTTGCTCACTATTTTCCTGGCTCATAGACACTCTTACTGTCAACTAGGAAGCAATGTGATCCAAATTCTGACATTTGTTTCCATCTTCTTAGATGCTCCTATCTATTACCACTACTATTACCCTGACAAAAAAAAAAAGGCAAGTCTTTTCTTTTATGGCTGATACAATTCAAGTTCTCACAGTGATTTATATAGTCTTACTTTAGTCTTTACTCAGGATTCAGAAGCAATTATCAAGAAAATATTGGTTTTTCTGTCTCCACATGTATAATTGTTAAAATTTAGCATTCCTCTCTCAAATGCCAGTGAAATATTGGAAGGAAAGACACTTCCAAAGAATTAATGGTCCAAGAAGCGAATGGAAGGGATCATGTGTTGGAGAAAGGCAATGGAAGGGACGAAGTTGCACCATCCAATACATACCACCTCCCGAGGCAGAGAAAACTGTCTTTGAATGCAGAATGCAATGTCTTTGAATCTCAAAACTTGAGACATTATAGATTTTCCTGTCATATCTATATTCAATAACAAGCACCAAAAGAAAAAAAAAATGAGCACCAGAGAGCTATGCAATGTTTTTCTTCAGACTCCTTGTATGTTGTGGATTTTTCAAAGTCTATGATCTACTACTTCTCCCCAACATACTTCGAATCCAGCCAGTTGGTAAAGAGAAGGAGCCAGCTGTAGTTACAAGGTTTATTTTGCAGGATTAAAGATGCCATATTCTTCCCATGTTCACTGGCCAGCCACATGGTCTACTGCAGTATAGGAAATACAGTAGGTGCAACAAGAATTAAATACTGTGTGGGGAGAGTGCTGACATCTTCCTTTCTGTTTGTCAGTAATTTTCTTATTAACACATATAATCTATGGTTGTTCCTTGCAAAGGGATACATCACAAAGTATAGTGCACAAAGCTACTTTATGTAGTTGGAAATCTAGGGTTTTAAAGTGAGATAATTTCTTTCCACCATAAGCAGACATAGCTAGGGAGATATTTCAACCATAATACATATTTTGTACATTAAGTACCAAAGATAATGTAATAGCAACTGACATTCTAGATGGAATAAAGGATGAAAGATGAAAGGAAAAACAAAGCAAAAATAGCCAATTATCCATAGATTTCTGAATACTTTAGATAGATATTCTAATGATATTTTGCCCTGTGAGTCAGAAAGTTTTTGATAAATTCCAAGTCTTGCATTATTGTTCAGTTTTCTACCCTTCTCATCCATTTTCCCCATAGTTGAGAATATTTTTCTGATGAATCTAAGTTCTTCAAAATCCCATATAAATTTTAAGATAAATGGTTGTTTTATGAACTTGCTTGGGCAGATCACCTCACAGGATCCAGAAACTCCAGCCAGCATCATGCACAGGGCTGGGCTAGACCTGGGCTCCTCTCAAAACCCCAAATGTCCCGGCAGACCGCCTTGCAGGACCTAGGAACTCCAGCCAGCAGTGCAGGTGGGCCTGGCCAAAACTGGAACCCTCCCTTGTCGCTGCTGTCCTGGTCACTTTCCTCAGGACCTAGGAACTCCAGCCCATGACAAGCACACTGCTGCCATAAGGGGCTCCCCCATTTCCTGGACCTATCCATGCTGTTCGCCTTCGGCTTCCACACCACGCCCAAAACCTGAACCATGCAGTATTGAGAAGACATTCAGTAACCCCTCATCCAAACAGAAGAACTCAGCAGGCTTCCATCAGTGAGATGAGCTTGCCTTTAAAAATAGGAATACTCTGCCACCTTCAGTGGGTAAACAGGAGTAATAGTGAAGCCTCTTCCAGAAATAGGCCATTGGTGAGCTTGGCAAGTGAGTAGGTGAGTCCTTCTCCACACACATATCAGGTAGGTTGAAGACTGTGCCAAAAAGGCTTCCCTCAACCTGGAGAAAATTAAAAGGGCCTATGAGACACCCAGAGACACAGTAGGGTCCCAGCTGAGACAAACACTATAAATAGGGAGATCTGGTGACTCTGAACAACCTGTAGACATAATAACAGCACGAACTGAGAGTTGATTTTCATCAATGGTCCTAGGGCTAGGAAGAATATAGGACTCATCCAACTGGCCTTGCAGGAGGAATTCAGGTGGCTGGCGCACCTCTTCATTGTGGGACCCAGCAATTGGACAAACATCAGCCTTACAGTAAGACTCCAAGATACACACTATCAACAGTTGACACTAGTGGGATTGAAGGACCAAATATTAACCCAAAAGGGGAAAATGGCAAAACAAAAAAGCAAAATGCAATCTCAAACATCTAGTCCATCAGGAGCAAGTACAAGAGATATTAAAATAGAGAACTTCAAAAGTAACACATCAGAAATCTCTGAAAAGATAGTAAGTGAAATAAAAAAAAAAACTCCATGAGGTTATAGAGGAAATCAAAATGGAAGTAATCTCTCATGTAAAGACATAAATAACAGCTTTAGTAAAGGAGTTACCCAGCACAGCTAGAGAAGAAATAGAGAAAGTAGAGGAGCATGGGAAACTGAATGAAAATTTGAATGAACAATATAGGAAATGAACAGAATGCATGAAACAACTCAAAGAGACATCCAAAGAACAAAAAAAAAAAATTCTGTTGAAAGCTGGAAAAAACTGTTTAAAAGAAGCTGAAGATAGAATTTCAGACCTTGAGGCCAAGATCACAATTAGCAATCTGAAAGCCTAGAACTTTTAAAAACAACAAAGAAGCATGAAATGACAATCCAGAAGCTGCAACAGAAACAGCATAATACTAATAGACATCAGTGAAGATGCAGAAGTCAATGCAAATGACATTACAAAACTATTCACAGAAGTAATAGCAGATTTTCCAAACACTAGGAAAAAATCTGATATGCAGATAACTGAGACATATAGAATGCCAAAGAATCAAAACCAACACAAATCTACACCAAGACATATAATAATTAAGATTGCAGACATGCAGCATCAAAACAGAATACTAAAAGCTGCTAGAGAAAAAGACACAACTCACCTATCAAGGAAAGCCCATTAGAATCATGGCAGACTTTTCAGCACAAACCCTCAAGTCAAGACAAGCATGGAGTGAGGTATTTCAAGCCCCGAAAGAAAACAACTTTCAACCCAGACTGACGTACCCAGAAAAATGTTCATTCAAATTTAATGGAGAAACAAGATATTTCCATGACAAAGAACAACTGAAGAAATTCATGTCCACCAAACCAATCCAAGAAAGAGTATTGAAAGACATACTAGATAGACATAAAAATGATCAAAATCTCCAGAACAACAGTAAGAATCCATGAGGTAGGAAAAACAATCAAACAAGGGGGAAAAGCAGAAAGCAAACACCTGGAATATAACATGGTAAAGTCAAGCCAGTATATCAGTTATATCCACAAATGTAAATGGTGTCAGTTTGCCTATCAATAGAAATAGGGTGACAGAATGGATCAAGAAACATGTTCCCACAATATGCTGTATACAAGAATCATATCAGACCCAAAAGGAAACTCAAAGATCAAAAGTCAAAGGATGGAAAGCAGTATTCCATGCAACAGGATCCCAGAAAAAAGCAACATTCACTATGCTATTTGCAGACCATGTGAACTTCAAACCTAAAATGATTAAAAGAGATAGAGAAGGTCGCTACATACTCATTAGTGGAAAAATTCAAGAGTAAGAACTAAGAATTATAAATATATATGCACAAATACAGGAGCAACCAACTATATAAGACAAATAATAGTGGATATGAAAATCCAAATACACAAGAACAATTATAATAATAACTGTAACACCCTTTGTCACAAAGAGATAGATCAACTAGACAAAAAGTCAGCAAAGAAATAATAGAACTGAATCATTCCTGTGAGCAATTGAACTTAGTAGATGTTTACAGAGTGTTCCACCCAACCACATCAGAATACAAATTCTACTTAGCTATACATGAGACATTCTCCAAAATAGTCCATACGTTATCCAATAAAATATTCTTAAGCAAATGTAAAAGTATTTAAATTATCCCATGCATAATATCTGACCATAGCACACTGAAATTGGAAATTAATGGCAAAATAAATGGCAAAAGCTGCATAAATACATGGAACTTAAATAATAATCTTTTAAACAGTCAGTGGGGCTACAGATGAAATTAAAGAAGAAATAAAGCAACACCTACAAATCAATGAAAATGCCCAAACAACAAACTGTAATCTGTGGGATGCAATGAAAGTGGTCTTAAGAGGGAAACATACAGCAATAAATTGTCATATCAAGGAAACAGAGCAAGCACAGATAAACAACCTAATACTTCATCTCAAGCTCCTAGAAAAAGAAGAGCAAGGAAAATGCAAACCTTATAGAACAGGAAATAGTAAAGATTAGAGCAGAAATCAATGAAATTGAAACTAAGCAAACAATACAAAAAATGAAACAAAGGGCCAGTTTTTAGAGAGAATAAATAAAATTGACAAACTTCTAGTTAGCCTTTTAAAGAAAAAGAAAGATAAAACTGAAAATCACACATTGAAGACTGAAAAGGAGGAAATTATTATAGATCCCATATAAATTCAAAAGATCATGAATGCCTACTTAGAAAATCTCTACTCACATAAAAGTGGAAAACACAGAAGAAATGGACAGACTTTGAGAAACATATGAACTACCAAAGCTCAACCAAGAAGATATAGCAATTTTGAATAACCCAGTATCAGCTATTGAAATTGAAAATCTAATTGAAAACTTACCAACAAAGAAAGTCCCAGATCCTGATGGATTCATAGCTGAATTCTAAAAGAAATTTAGAGAAGATTTGATGTCAATACTCCTTAAACTCTTCAATGAAATTGAAAAGACAGCAATCCTCCCTAAATCATTCCTGGAGGCAAGTATTACTGTCATACCAAAACCAAAGAAATACCCAACCAAAAAGGAGAACTATAGACCGATCTCACTGATGAACATTGATACAAAAGATTCTCAATAAAATAATGGCAAATAGAATGCAGCAAATCATCAAGAAGATTATACATCACAACCAATTGGGATTCATTCCTGGAATGCAGGGATAGTTTTACACAAAACAATAAATGTAATAAATCACATCAACAGAGCCAAAAACAGAAACCACATTCAATAATATAACATATATATATATAATGTAAGATATATACTTAATTTTAAAAACTGGCTTGCAGTGGGCTCCCACAGTCAGGTGTAGAAAAATACAGGATGTCTGCACTGGAGATCAGAAGAATCCAGCTGAAGGCTTGTAGTCCACTGTAGTGTCCTTTGGAAGGAGGTCCAAGGACCTATGATGGAAGAGTGAAAGTGTCTGGGCCAGAAGGATGATAGGTCTGTGTGGAGGCTGAAGAGTCTTCACTGAAAGCCAGGGTAATAGTTCTTTGTCTGAGGAGTATCTTGCATAAAATTTTTCCATTGTATGCGTTGTCTTTTCACTCCGTTGGTGCTTTACATTGCTGTGCACAAGCTGTTTCATTTAAGGTGATCCTGCGTTTTGATTCCTGGTACTGTTTTGTGTAACTGAGGTTTTGTTTAGAAAGTCTGTCTACCCCTGCATCTTTGAGACTTTTAACCTTTTCTTCTTCTAGAATGTAGTGTTTGTGTTTTAATGTTTAGGTTAGTGATCTATTTTGATTTTAATTTTCTGCACAATGAGAGATGCAGATGTGGTATAACCTTTGGCATGTGAATAGCCAGTATTTCTCGCACTGTTTGTTAAAGAGGCTATCTTTCCCCCAGTGAAAGAGGTTGGCCCCTACAGTGATGTGCCTAGAATCATTTCTATGTCTTCTATTTTGTTCCATTGATCCAGGAGTAAAGATTTCTTTCTTTCTTTAATTCTTTCTTTCTGACTGAATACTACTCTATTGTATATAAATATTACATTTTCTTTATGTTTCTTCAGGCTTATAGGCTGGGCATATAGGTTGCTTCCAAGATTTAGCTATTCTGGATTGTGCTGATATATTTCATGGACATTTCTTTCTGTCTGTCTTTCTTTCTTTATTACTTCTTTTCTTTCTTTCTTTCTTTCTTTCTTTCTTTCTTTCTTTCTTTCTTTCTTTCTTTCTTTCTTTCTTTTCTCTCTGTGTGTGTGTGTGTGTGTGTGAGTGTGTGTATTTTGTTTTACCAGTACTGTGCTGGTTTTTATCACTCTGAACCTTTGTAATATAATTTGAAGCCTGGGATTGTAATTTCCTCTACTTTGCCTTTGTTGCCCAGGATTTCTTAACCGCTTGTTCCATATGACATTTAAAATCGCTTTATCCAGTTCTGTAAGGAATGCTGTTGGTATTTTCATTGGACTTGCATTAAATTTATATAAAAGTTTTTGAAGCATAATCATTTTGACTATATTGGTTCCACCTACCCAGGAGCAGAGATTATACTTCCAGTTTCTAATATTCTCTTTATAATACTATAGTTTTTACTGTAGAGATCTTTTACTTCTTGACTAGCTTGATTCTAAAATATTTCATTCATCTTGACCGTATTGTGAGGATGTGTTTTCCTAATTTCCCTTTTGATGAGTTTGTTGTTGGTGTTCAGTAGCACTGTTGATTTTTGAATGGTAACTTTGTATCCTGCTTAACAGCTGAATTTGGGTATTGGTTGTAAGAGTTTCTGGTGGAGATTTGGCATATTCTATATAGATCATCATCTCATAAGTAAATAATGTTAATTTAACTTCTTTCTTCCCTATTCACACCTCTGTTGATGCTTTCTACTGTCTTTTGCTCTAGCTAGTGTTTAGAGAACTATATTGAACAGAATGGTGGCAATGGTCATCTGTCTTATTATTGATTTTAGAGGAAAAACTTTCAGTTGTTCTTCATTTAGTATGCAGAACTGGACATAGCACAAAAAAGTGAGCCATTAGTTTGACATGGATGACTTTAATCAGATTAAGATAAATATCTTATTTTATTGTCTTCAAGAATATTATCATGAATTTATATGGCCTATTGTTAAATGCTTTTTCTGCATGTATTGAGAAAAAAATGTGATTTTTTCCTTGCAGCTCATCATGTAGTTGACTAAACTTATTGCTTTGCAACCATCCCAGCATCCATTGAATGAATCCTAATTGACCATTATGTATGATTTTTTTATGGTTTTCGGCATTCTGTTTGCCCACATCTTATTGAAGGTTTTTGCATCTCTGTTCATCAAAGAGATTTGTGTGTAGTTTTCTTTTGTGTTTGTTGGGTCCTTTTCTGGTTTTAAAATGAAAATAATGTTTGCTTCCAGGAATGGTTTTGGGAATTCTGACCTGATTGATTTCATTAAAGGGTATAAAAAGTACTGGTTTTAGATCTTAAAATTCTTGTGGAGTTTGGTAGTGAATCCATCAAGACCTGGCCTTCTTTTGATATTTTTGTTTTTTCTTGCTCTATTTCACTGATTGCTAATAGATTACTGAAGTTCTTTATATCTTTACTTCAGTTTGGGTAGTTCTTACCTAGTTACAAATTTATCCATTTTTTGTGCTGTCTATTTTATTACAGTAGTTTCTCAAAGTAGTTACTAATAATCTCATGAATTTCAATAGACTCTACTGTGACTTCACCTTTTGTATTATTAATTGCATAGGTCTGGGTCTTTTCATTCCTATATTGGTAATATTGCCTAAGGTGTTGTCTATTTGATTTAATCTTGAGCCAACTCATTTATTCACTGATTGTGTGTGTGTGTGTGTTTTCTTTTATTCTCAATGCCATTAACTTTTGCCCTGTGCTCTATAATATCCTTTCTTGTATTTGCTTTGAGTTTAGATTGTTATTATCCTTGTAAGACCTTGAATTGCAGTATAAGTTATTTATTTCAGCTTGTTCTGTTGTCCTGATGTAGGAATTCAGTCTTATGAACTTTCCTCATAGTCCTGCTTTGATTGTGGCCCATACCACCTGGTGATTCCTCCTGGTATTATCATTTGACTGTGGAAACCGTCTAATTTACTCTTTAGTTTCAACTGTGACTCAACAATTATTGAAGAGGTTATTATTTGTCATGTGCTTGTTTAGTTTTTATGGTGTTTTGCCATTGATTTGTAGTTTTTCATGCACTATGGTTCAATAATATGCAAAGGATAATATTTTTCTTTGCATTTACTTAACTATGCTTTATTGGCTAGTACGTATTCTATTATGGAGTAAGTTCCATGTGATCTTAGAAAAAAGTGTAATCTACTCTTGATGGTTAGACTACTTTTGATATCTAACAAGTCCATTTGTTTGAAGGTTTGGTTCAACTGTGGTATTTCTTTTTTGACTTTTTGCCTAGTTTATTTATTTGTGTGAGAGTGGTATTATGGTACCCCATTATAATTGTATCGGTATTTATCTGATGCTTATTTGTTCACTGTTTTTTTTTTTTTTGAGAAGAATGAAACCAACAGTATATTGTTCATATGTCCATGTTTATGTTCTCTCCTTCTGATGAATTGTTTCCTTATTCAATATGTAATGACCTTCTGTGTCACTTGCGATGAGTGTGCTTGAAGTCCTTTTTCAAATTAGGTTATTAACTCTTGGGTTTTTTCCAGGTTCCTACTGTATGGAATATTGTTTTCTATCCTTTGATTTTTAAGTATATTGTGAATTAAATGTGCATCTAGTACATGGCTTAGTTTTGGCTTTCCTCTTTTGATCCTGCCAATCTGTGTCTTCTGATTCAGGAATTCAGATCATTAATACTGAGAATGATTACTGAGAGCTAATGACTTATTCCTGTCCTTAAATTATGTTTGTGTCTTTAATTCCCTCATGGTTACCTTTTTTACTTAGCTGCTCATCCTCCCAGATGAATTCACTCCTTTCAATTTAAAGTCTATTCATTATTTTTTTTATTTATTGGTTTTGCTGTGTTTATTATCTCTTTCAAGGATATCCATGAGACATTTTTTAATGCTGTGAAAATTCTTCCTTTAAGTAGGATAAAAAAACAAGTTGTTAGATGATATGAATAGGATTTTCCTGATACTTCACTCACAAAAGCCCAATTAATTGAATTCTGACATTTCCAAGTTGCTTGATTTTTGTGGAAATCCAATAATTTAACCTAGCTTCAGGGTCAGTATTCACGTAATGTTATGAGCAGGGAATCTTCACAGAAGAGAATTTTCTAACCTAAGGAAGCAGTGGTAGAAATATACTATTAGCATTACCTGTTATTTGTTTCTTTCTCATATTTAAATAACTATAATCATCTTCATATATTCCTGACTTATTCAATGTAATACAGGCATTAGGATTGTTTAAAGTTTGGTTTTTAAAATTGTTCTTTCAAAACACTGAAATTGTGTGCATGTTATGCATTTTTAAATACAATTGTAGTCAAAATATTTTATTGGTATAAATGGAAAACTTTTTTTGGTCTAAATTGCTTATATTGTGATCTTATAATCTATTGTTTTGGACTCAGATCCAAGTCTACTGCTCGGCTAGGTGTGACCCTTCAATTTCATGTTATTTGTCGTTGTTTGATAGCAAGAGTCCAGCTTTGCTTTTTTTCCTCTTGCGTATGGGTGTATGTTTCAGATGTATGAGTGTGTTTATGTATTTTAAACAGAGAGACAGTGCCTTAGTGATTTTCTAAGAAGTGGATTTTGTTGCAAGAGAAAGTGGTTTTTCTAATGTTTACATTGAGGCAAAGAAAATGAGCATAAATGAGTAGAAAATTCTACTTCTATTTCTAAGAAAAATACAGTTTATAATGCTGAAATGAAACACTCGATAGCTTACATTTGCAAAAGTATTTTACACTAATTTTATTATAGTTGTAACTATTCATAGCTTATTTAGCTTCTCAACACTGATTTAAATTATCAATTGTAATTATATAAACATAGACATTTATTTGACCCATGTTTTTACAATTAGCCTTTCAAATATTAATTTTAATACCCAATTAACCTTGTTATTTGTCAAAAAGTACTATTCTTAGTGTTCTTCAGGCAGGAAAATAATGATGGAAAGAATATAAATCCTACTATAGCATTCTCATTCTTATGTTTATTTCTTGCAACAAAGTAGTGCCTCATTTTTGTGGGAGATAAAAGTTTTCCTCATATGAAAAATATCATCCTGGAAAATAAAATGCTACCATATGTAAAGAAATTTGCATGCATGGTGATAAATTATATATACTATGACTTCAAAAACTAGATTATATTCTAAATCATTATCACTGAAATGCCATTATAATATAAATTTTAAGTGAATTTATTTGTAAACCATACTTAGGTCATATTCTGAATTCCCTCATATATTAATTCTACCAGAGAGATGTTTTTATTTGTATATATATGTAGTATATATTTTCTTATTCATCCAAAGTTTCAGAGTTCATCTTCATCTCAGTTCTATTTTGTGAAGATATACAGATAATGGTTTATGAAATTTTCTTATACCTTCTCTGGTATTTGTATCCAATTAGAAAGATTAATTTTTATTATACTAACTAACATTACTTTAAATTTTTACTTCACCAGGATCTATATTATATAAGTATTAATACCATGGAGTTTAGTCAATTTATGTCATATTCTTTCTAAGGAAATGACACTTAGGTAGCTTTTCCTAAATCTGGAAACCATTAAAATATACATGTATTTCTTTAAAGCAATGATTAAGAATTGCAACTTGATTGACAATTGCATACGTTTGTTCACAGATATATTTAAATTTTCCAGGGAATTGCAACTAAGAAAATTTAAAAACTGCTTAAATTTACCAAAATATGAATAGAAAAAAGTATCAATCATTTTGATTCAGTTTAAGGTGTTGGATGTAATTCATTTTATGGTTTTAATCTCTTAATACCACAATAAATAATGAGATTAAATTATATTTTTTAATTTAATCAAAGATTGTTGTATTTATATCTGCTTACGTTAAGTTTTGAACTCTCATTCTCCTAGTTGCTAAGTTTTCTTTTTCCCACTCAATTCCTCCATCTAGTATTGCTAACCTGACTTTTGTATTTTTTTCACTATTCCTCTAAAGTGATTCCACTCCAAGCATCTACTGAAATATTAGTCAGCATGCATTTTCTGGTACAGAACACCCAGCACTGATTTCAGAGGTTTCAGTCCATAACTGACTGGCTCCAAGACAGACAAATCATGACAGAAGTGTTTGGCAGAAGAAAGATGGTCACTTCACAAGGGGTGGAGTCAAAGGGTGTTGGAACGAGCCAGATGGGAAGGAAGCAGGGAACAAATATAGTCTCTAACTCTCACCTTTATGATCTACGTTTTCTCCAATTTAACCTCACCTCTTAAATAGTCAACTCAGCCTTAAACATAACAAACGGTAAATCAATCCATGAGGTTAGTGCCCTCAGAATCCAATTACATCTCCAGAAGTCACTTAACCTAGACAGACTGATAGGTAAGATCATCAGGCACACTCCCCATTCTGTCAACTTGGTGCCCAACCACATCTCTTTAAACATACCTACTCTTCATATAAATGCAATATCAGGGTGATATTTAGGTATTATTTGATGAAAAACTGCATAAAATCTGAAACACACTAACTCCTTCCCAAAGTCTCAACGTTTGTTATACTGCTCAAAAGTCGAAGTCCAAAGTCTCCTTTGAAATTCAGGCAAACTCTATTAGCTGTGAGCCCTGGTAAAATTCAAAAAATAAGCTACATGTTGCCAAGATACAATGGTATAAGGTAATTATTCCCATTCCAAAAAGGATAAAAGGTAGGCAGAAAAAAAACAGACTGTTCCAAGACTAAAATCCTATAAGATAAGCATGAAGTGTCACAATTCCATGTTTAGATTCTGGGACATATGATGGTGAGCTGTAACATTCCAGAGGTCTTACGAGTGGCCCCATTCTTGTGTCTTTGCACAAGGTATCTCCCTTAGACTGATTCTGCTCACTGTCTGTGGCTTTCCTCAATTGATGTTCCAGTTTTCTGGCATGCACTGAACTTTTGGTTCATTCTCACAGCTGATGCATTGCCCCCTCAAAGGCTCCTGGCAGGAATACTGGCAATGATGCAAAAACACTCTTCCACCACGATGATTTTACCTTGAACTCACTCCAGCATGGACCGAAATCTCTGAGACTTGAGCCTAATTAAATTTTTATTTTAGTTGTGAGTATGAGGAACGGTAAAGCTGACCAATACATAAGCAAATAAAATTGAAGCAATGGATATAAGTAAGCATTCATACAATGAATGAAATGCTAAAAAGTATAATGTGTGCTTATTAATGAGTAGTAGTGCTGAGTGACATAAATTAGGCTCACAAATTTATATACAGTACGGTATGTCTCATTTGAAAAGGCAAATAGAAACAAAGAGCATAATAAAAGATTAGGAGGCAAAGTGATAGATCACATGCAGATGAGAAGGTGTCCAGGAGACCTAGGGTGAGAAGAAGGAGAGAAAGAAAAAGTAAAAAGAATTAAAACATGTCCGGAACAGAAATGTAATAACCTCAATATTATAAAAATTATATATCATATACATTGCCAAAGATAATAGTAAAAAGAAATAAAATAGAAAAACTGCCTCAAAATAACCAAAAACAATCAAAACTTTAATTCTTATAAAATCTTACTTTTGTATAGCATTTACAAGTGTTAGATTAATTGAAACAGCCTTCATGAGATTTCATATGTCTTATGAGAGTGAGAAAATCACTCATTTGTTGGAAATATCCATGTAATTTTTATAATTTTGATACAGCACTTTTTTTGTAGTAAACTGTCAGAGAGAATAAAGCAACAGGTATGAGTCTGGAGTGCTGATGCCACGGTCACTTCTTTGCTGTTTGTAAATAAGAGCAGGCACTCTGTCTGCAATGGTAGGTGTTGTATTAAAACTTTACACAGACATGTGGGAAAGGCATATTAGTTTTGTGCAATTGGATTTTAAAGGCCATCTTTTCTTTGAAGTTGAGGTATGTGCCTTGAAAATTAAAAAGTAGTTAACGTGATATTTCTTCTTGTCTTGGTAACTTTTCTCTCATTGCTGAGACAAAATACCTGACACCGGAAATGAAAGAAGGAAAGATTTATTTAGCTGCCATTTGTGGACTTTTCAGTCCATACTCATCTAGCTCCCATGCAAGGTGGCATGGTACAGAGGCAACTGTTCACGGTGGCACAAAACAGCAAAGCAATGAGCTAGAGGGCAAAAGCAAAAGGGAGCAGAAGGTACTTTCCCTCCATCTATTGTATGCAAGCCACCCACCCCAGGGCAGGTACAGCCCTCACATGGCCAATCCTAGCACTAGGCAATGAACCAATCACCAACTCTAGATTCAGCCACCTTTGATAGGTCCAATCACCATGGCAGCATGAGGCTTTCAGGGACATTCCAAGCAAAAACCATAACACTCTACTTAAATGCTTACTAATGTGTAAGCACTATATGAAGAATCAAGAGAGTGTACACCAGAGTATGACTGAAGACTCAGTGTTTCTTCAGAAACACTACTCTGTGTGATTATGAAATGGTATTTGAATTCTTAAAGCACATAAAGTAATATTAAATAGGGGGCTGGGGATTTAGCTCAGCGGCATAAGCACCTGCCTTGCAAGCAGGCGGTCGTGAGTTCGATCCCTGGTACCGATAAAAATGAAAAAGACAAAAAAAAAAAAAAAAAAAAAAAAAAAATAAAGTAATATTAAATAATGATGATTAACTATAACTATTAAATCCTTTAGGATATTTCCTTATTTATCTTTCTTGAAGATTCCAAGGTTTTGATACTTAAATATTTGCTCCTTCTTTATACATGTTTTTTGTATTCCACTTGTCACATTTTTCTAAGTAGTTTTCTTTTCAGTACTTTAAGAGCTGTGTTGTTCACAATTTTAAACCTTTATATTCAAGATTTTTATTACACATCATTCTTACAAATGTCATCATTGTTCAAATGGCTACCTTCTAGAAATCCCAGTACTTGTTTCTTTAAAACTAATAACAATTAATGTGTGCACTGTATATATTTTTGGTATTGCAGTTTACACTTTATATATATTGACTCATATGTATCACAGTTTGAAGTATTTATGTATTGATAATAAGCATGAGTATTCTTATTTAAAGTGAAAACAAGTCACTTGCCCTATGGATTGCTGATTCCAGAATATAATCTCAAGAAGCAAATCCATGACACCATATAATCCCAAAAGCAATACCATTTTTCTTGAGTTCTAGAACTAGAAATTACTAGAAATTTCTCTTAAACTTGAAATTACTCTTAAACTTGCATTCAGTGTCTACCTAAAAGAGCATAACAATATATCATTCTTTTCTTCACCAAATAAAAAAGAAAAATGAAAAATGTACATCCTAAATTTCTTTCCTTCCAAAGCTGTTAATTAAGGCAACTGCCATAGACTCATTCTCAGGCCTTTTGCTTTTCTAGCTCTTTGAACAAGATTCCCAAGACAAACTGCAAGGATTTTTCCTACTACTGAACTATTTTGTTTCAGTAAGTTAACAGAATTACCTTTAAACTGAAGGCATTTCTTCATGATATGGTAAAAATCGTTTTGTCCTTTTATTATATTTTATTCAGTTGAGCTTTTTTACCTCCAGAATAGTTAACTTTCTCTTAAATTTATTTGTAACTTTTTTCGTCAATGTTATGGTGTTTAGATTTTATATAATGCTATATCTTTATATCCAAAGATAATAAAAGTATCTGTTTAGAAATCTTTAGATACCCTGGAATATTATTATATCTATTTATGTTTAAATTAAATAAATTTAAATTTTGCATTCACCGATATCAGCATTCACTCTGAATATTCTGTATAATAAAGGTCCTGGCCTCCATGCTTTTGTCCTTTTACGTCTTTGTACTTCTACAGTTTTAGGGTCACAGAAAGCAAACAGCTAAATAAAAAATGCCATGAAAAGGAAGTCCAGCTGTGATACACTCTCAAAGGAGTCTTGGGAGTTTTGATTAAGGGTTATGGATTAGATATTTAATGATTCCTGGTAAAAGATCTACACCCTCATACCTGCATTAGTCTGGAGGTGAAGGCTGAGTGTGTCTGTCCACAGCAATGCCAGTCACTAGAGTATTTGATTTCCATTCATGAAGTGAAATTTGATCATGATCTATCAGAGTCCATTGTCACCGCTGCTCATTCCACATGTCTATAATTTCTGGAGTGCATCCTCTGCTCCAGTGAGTTTTTCGCCTCGTAGACGTCAAAATGGGATAGAGAAACAATAATATCCTTCCTGTTCCACTCCCTGTGAGGAGAGCATTGATGTCACCATCCTGTTTCCTTGCCTGTCACATCTAAACTTTCTCCAGTCACAGCTATCACTACTTCTGGGATTAACTTGCTTATGTGGAGATATGTTTTAGACTTTCATTTCTGAGATTTCTGAGTCATGATCTATATGGTCTTTCTCAAGTCAAAGATACTTTCTCTGTATTAAAAAAATTATACACATAAATAGTATTCCATTCATAGTCCTTATGATGAATATTTCATATCAGTACTGCTTTTTAGTAGCCTTCTCACTGCATCCTGTATGCTGAGGTTAATTACTCTTGCTGGTATGGTGATCCATACATTGTTCCTCAAATGTTGAGGAACATATATAACTTCTATTTCCATAAGGCTTTTGCTGTGTTCCCTAAAGGAATCATTTACTTTTACAAATGGGAGCATTTTTTCCCCAGAGCATAGAAGAAGGATGAGAGAAAAACAGAAAATCTCTATGTACACATTACGAAAGATGTGCAAAGGCTTTTTACCACTCCCGTACTTGATTTGCAGACTCTTGCAGTTTATTTTGTGTATATAACATCACCTAAATACATACAATGTGAAGTGTATAACATAGCACTGAGGATGTCAGTTTTTTCACACAAAGTGTGTCCTGGTGCTTTTAACGGAAGTTCTAATCTTATGGCTTGGCAGCTTCCATGGTTTGTGCTATAACTTGGTGAACCTTGATTTTGTGAGTTAATCCTCACAACCTCTCTTGTTCAATCAGTGTAGTGTTTGGTCTTAAATTAGATGAGACACTGGTAGCTACTTACCAAGTCTGGTTTATTTACCTTCATTGGATTTATCTTTGCTCTCTGTTGATGGCAAGACAGACATTTGGTACGGGAAACAGATCTATCATGTTGAGTAGATAGAAACACAAAGATTTCTGCCCGCTTTTTTTTTTTTTTTCTTTAATATGTGTATTAGGCGAGAATTAGACAGTCAAGGACAGAAAGTGAGTGTTGTCCAGAGGCCAATTCATTTTTGTCTACCTGGTTGTTAAGTGCTTGCCTTGCAGTGAAGGCTTTCTACCAGAAGGCAGTTGCTAACCTACTAGGACATATGTCACAAGCAGCAGCACTGCTGCCACCATATACAAGACTATTACAGAAGCCTTCAAAGTGAGGGTTATAAAACAAAATTATTGTTCTCATAACTTTAAAAGATAGGAAACAATTTCAAGTCTGAATTATGCAGCCTCTAGAACCAGCAATGCCTGTCAAATGTCTTTTCTGCATGAAAGTAGGTACTAGATTATAAATAAATTATATATATATATATATATATATATATATATATATATATATTGCATTGTATAATTATGCCTTTAGTCTTCATTGGTTTTATTTCACTAAAGTCACAATGTGTTAGTTATTATTTGCTCACTTTATTTTCTTAGCATGAGAAAATCAAGATACTATGCCAGAATTGTAGTCTGCAGTCCAAAATCTTTGAATTTATAGTATGATATAATAGTAGAGTTAAATTAACTCTAGAGCAAAATTATAAAAGCATGTTATTGTTATTTTCATGAGAACCTGAATTGTATCTAATCATTTATTCTTATAGAAATTTTAAAGCTTACATTCACTGCATCCTTGACTTTTTTTATCCTATGCCATGGAAATTATTGATTTCTACCTTTTGGGGAGTACCGACCATCATTTTTGATAGTTCCCTTTACCATGTTTACAACAAACACTTGTGCTTTTCCCAGTCTGTTAAATCTAGTATCCTGAGAAAATGTACTAGATTGATGGCTTTCCTTTGTAATTTAATAATCTCCTCCTTCTGATCCTAATAATCCCGATAGGCTATTGTTCTGACATAAAAGGTTTCACTCCATCATATCTAGGTGGTTTTACATAAAGTTTAAAAAGTTAAAACTATTTCAGCGATTCTGCGTTAGTATTAACATGAACGTCTGCCTGCCATGCCAGGACTTCAGTTGTTCCCAGTCTTGTCAGGCTAAAATCGCCCCTCTCCCCTTCCCTCAGCTCTTTCCAATATGCAGCCGAATCCTGCTCACACAGAGACCTTTTCCCCTCAAACACAGCTCGCCCGCCTCATTGAGCCTCTATGTACACTGCAATTTCTAGTGAGCCTAGAAGGCGGATGCTGCCTCCTATTTTTAATTAACTTCAACATCAAGACAAAGCTTTTCTGGCTATTCACTTTCTTTCTGAATATTTTCCCTTGCTTGTCCAGACTGCCGCTGTCTGGCCACTGTGACCCTAAACCATTCATTCACATTTGCTTTCTGACACAGTCTCTGTCACTCTCTTTTGACCAGCAATACTGATCTGCTGACATTAGATACGGTTTATGTGAAAGTTATTACACTTTTACACAGAAGTAACAAAACAAGAGCAGCTCAGAATTTTTTCCCACAAAGCTACACTCGGTGATCTAAGGCCGTATTATTAACTCACAGCTCCTGCCCCTCAGCCTTGTCATTTTGTTAAAATGCCTTTTCATTACAGAATAACAGTAGCTACTTTTCATCCCTTCTCTTGCTCTTTCTTCTCATTTCACCTCCTTCCTCATTCCCTACTTTTTTCCTCTTCTTCTTTTGTCCTTTTAAATCTATAATATGGCTAATATGTTTGTGATATTATTTACTTGTAAGTCTCATCTTTTAAACTGTTCTCTTACTCAATTGTGAACTCTATGTGTATATGTTTTAGAAAACATTATTATCACTTCCTTGTTACTTTGATTAGTAACTAGAACACATAGTGCCAACATATTTTGGATAACTAAGTAATTACACCTTTGGATTGCCAAAGTGAGTATAATTCACAGATTTAACAGAAAAGAGAATAAATATGGACACTACCACAACTTGAGTGCCAGGGACACTGCCTGGTTTGTAGGCTTAGTAGGTTCATGTATCTAAATATTGTTAACACCCCTTAATATCTGAATCAGGGGTTCTCTTACATACTTTGCACGCCTTAATGAATCCAATGATCCCTTAATTAACATTCATTATTCTTAAAACAGGCCTCTCTCTTCCATGCTGTGAAGCTGCTGATCAGCATACAAACTGCTGGGTTGGAACAACAATTTTTGAGTCTAATCTGCACATCACGAAGGCCCGTCTCACAGTCCCAAGGGAAAGTAATATTTGCAGCAAAACGGGTGTAGAATGTTTTGAACCCAATGTTCCAGTTCACACTAAGTAGCCTATGATAAGGACAATAAATTTTGATCTTTTGGCAGTGTCTGTAACATGGTACTTAAAAATCGTTCTCTAAATCTTCACTTATTGGCAGTTGGGTAAGAAATAGTTCAGTACAGAGCAGATAAAGTGGCTGGATTACCTCTTGGTCCACTAAGAACTAATTTTCATGCAGAATTTGACTCCACCTACAGATGTCAATATTTTTATAAAAATAGAAGACAAAACTCCTCTGGGAAAGTATAGAAAATGTGTGCAGATGCCATAAATCACATAATGCAGTGAACTCATTACCTTGCCTGCACCCCCCCTGAAGCAAGGTGCAAATTCAATTTTAAGGAAAGCTAACACTTTTATTCCATTTTAAAGCAATTTCTTACCTGGCAGATGGGTAGCTCTCTATTCACTTATATTTCTTGAGGTGAAAATTAATTTTGATTCAGATAGTAACTCTTCCTTGTAAGAGAAATTGTTCTAGAAAGAGAGATCTATCTTTTCAGGAAGGCAATTGAGCTGAGCATAAACAAATTTGAGTTCTAAAATGTTTACAATGTTCACAAGTTTATCTCTACCCTAAGACTATTGTTAAATACATAATCACCTTTTACTTCCTCACTGTATGTTGTAATCTACCTATTTATTTGTGTATATCAAGAGGGCAAATATAGATACTTTATGTGCTACTCTAATTGCAAATTCAATTGGAAATTGCAATTCAGAATTAAGCCAATATAACTCATTTTAAATACATTAAATATTTTCACATGTATTTTTTCTAGTATATAAATGGATGACAAATAACTACCAATCATTTTGAATAAATTTAAAACAGAATTTTATATATGTTTCTATAGCATATTTTCACTATTATTTAAAGTATGTTCTTAATCTCTATATTGAGATAGAAAAATGCATGTGTGAGTGTGTGTGTCTGTATGTGTGTGTGTGTGTAAGGAGAGACACTTTTCAAATTTGAATTTTTATAAATAGACGATGATAAACATTTTGAATTGAAGAATGCTTCATGTATTGCCAATGTGGCAATAAAACAGATTTAAAATATTTACTTTGCTTAATATTAGTAAGAGCAAAATTGAAGAGTCAAGTTTTTGTAAAAAAAATTGCTGATTATGGTAAAGATTTCCATCTGCTACACAGAATTTATCACGCTGCTCACCTCTGTTAATAAAACAGGTCTGGCTTTTTAAATAAAATCCATGAAAAATATGTTGTGACTGTCCTAAGCCTCTACTTCACCTTGGATGAGTTAGAGCCATGCTGTAACATGAAGGACACATTAGAAACTTCTATTTGTTTCATGATCCTGGAGTGACAGTTTCACTGCTGGACACTGCTCACCTGACATGAGCATGCACACACTCCAGTCTCCCAGCCGTCACCACACCAGAGCATCTCACTGGACCCTTAATCTGACCAGTTGGGGCTTTTAGCTGCTGCTCAAGGCTGGTCAAAACTTCATGACCCTGCCTGTGAATCTCGGTTCTTCAGTCTGATTTCCTCTCAGCCTGGCTGAAACGCCACATCCCCTGCGAGATTACCCTAAGCTCACTAGCCATGTTTTTAACAATTTGTATTCCCTCATAGTACTTATAAATAATTTTGATAATCCATATACTTATTTATGTAATGTCTGACTCCTCTTTATTTTTTCAAAATAGATAGCACACACTATTTTTTGAATAAAAATTACAACATTCAGCAGTATTGTTAAGTTTATGAATAACATTTAATAAAAGAAGAAGAAGTGTCACTTATTTTCTTAATTTGTAGTTCTCGGTGGTGGCTCAGAGTGCTATGTGTTCTCTCTAAATGTTCTAATATATTTTATGAATATTTAAAACTCAGTTTTATGCAAAATAAATGAACACAACGTGCTTGCTATCTATAATGATGTACTACTGCCTTCTGTGACCAAAGACAATGTTAACATTTCTCTAAGAGAAAACACCATTCTCCAAACAGTGAGACTCGTTATGCCATCAGTCAATGAGTGTGTAACCCATACAGAAAATTGATTTGTTCAAATACTGACAGAAATAATTATTGGTGGTAATCATGAATCCCTTTACAAACAGGATAAGAATTTAATTATGATTATATTTCAACTGATTGAGTTTCTTTACATAGTATTATTTTTAATTTTGTAATCTTTGCAGTTGCATTTTTAGTAATCTAGTATTTGAAAGGTAGTTTAAAATGGAATGGAAAAATAATTTCTTAATATGATCTCTGTACCTTCATTAAGCAAGTATTCTAGGCTTCAGTGGTCTGATAAATGTTATGGATATGTGATTTATTTTACTCTTCAAGAATCCTTCCATAAGTATTAATCAAAGTGAACACATAAAGCTTCATGCATGAAAATTATATGAAGATAGGACAATATAACAATTCATCGTTTTCCCTCTATTGAAGAAAGGAAAACAATATTTATTAGTTGTGACTAAGAAATAAATTTCTGCAATGGGTGCTTTTTGAAACTTTAATTCTCACAAGAAATTGAGGTACCAGGACTTTGCTTTAACAGATGGCCAAATAACTGAAATGAGTGTTTAAAAGATTAATTCACTAAGTGTACTGGGTTTTATATCCAGTAGAATCAGAATAGAAAGTCTTTGATTATTGAAAGCTGAAAAATTTCCTTCATCTTTTGCTTTCTCCAAATGGCTGTTTGAAACAAATCAGATGATTTTTACTATATAACTGTTCATAAGAAGTTCTTCAAAAAGTTACTTACCACAAACTAATAATAAATTATTATTACTGTTGTGTTAATACTTTGCAAGTCACTTTTTGGCTATAAATAGTAATGTACTTTTCACATACATGTCTGAAACATTACTAAATTGTTCAGTGACTACCAAAATAATTCATATAAATCTCTTCAGGAAATATGCATACAAACATAGGATACTTCATCTTCAGACATATTTTGAAAATATCACAAATTAGGATGATGAATGATTTATTATTTTCAAGTCAATAATACATATTACAAAAATAAGGACAGTTAGACTCAGAATGGTTAAATATACGTAAGAGTAAATGTAAATAATGACATCTAAAGAATATTTTTATGCTTTTAGAGCACAAGATTTTCATCTAATGTCACATTAAAAATGTTAGTCCTTCAAAGATAATTTGAATCAACTCTTAAGAATCAATTAAATAGGTATATTCTCAGTAACTATACATAATGCAAGAAAGCTTCTAAAGCATATCATATTATTTATGAATAAAGTGGAAAAACTTGTCTGGATTCTACAAAGACCTTGAAAGCCTGCCAACCCAAAAACCAAAATGTAGGACCACTACAGTGTTAACGATATTTCACATCTTGCATCAAAACTGTACCCTCTTATATTTGCACAATACGAAATGGAATTACCAATGAATAGAATAGAGACGAATTAAGCATTGGAGGAGAATACACTTCATTGGCAATCTGATTTTTCTCCTAATACAGCTATCTTTTGGGACACTGAAATTGTTAGCGATTTATCTAAATTGATTAAAAAATAGCACCGTTGCCAGATGTGATGACACACGCCTGTAATTCTGGCAGTTGGACGCAAAACGATTGTTGTGATGAGGCCAGTCTGGGTCACGTAGTGAATTTAAGACTGACTGGAATTATAGAGTGAGATCCTGTCTCAAAGAAAATATCATTATTTACCAGGCAACTGTTACATATTAAAAAAGAAGAAGCACCGTTAGGACTTGCAGCTAACTAACCTCCAAAAGCCTCATGCAGTCAGAAGTGAAGCTTTTTCGGAGGTGGCTGGATCTAGAATGTATAATGCTGGGATTACTAAACTAGTCCACTGGTTACTTTGGCACTCTACCAGAGTACTAGATAGATATAAAAGCGCTGCTTCTGCCTCTTGTCTTCTGCCATGCCTCTCTGCCATATCACGCTTCCTTGGAGCCAGAGATTATAAATGGCAACCTCTACAAACTCTGAGCCAAAATGAAAACTTTCTTCCTTAAACTTTGAGTATAGGGCATTTTGGATCAGCAAAGAGGAAAGTACTTTAGATAAGCATCTTTTGAAACAATTACTTCTGTCATTTAATAGATGATGAGCTAATTCTTACTTTGCTTTATAAGTTTGACCTATTTAATTCTGGAATTTATCTCCAGGTTTTTATTTGCTAAATGCAGTGTTACACTTCTCACAAAGCAAACAACCAAATTTCTCATAGTTTGATGTTAACAGAGTATAGCCAATCTACTGAGTATGTGCTCTGTAAGGCCACATTAATACAGCTACTCCTTCCCCACAATAGATTTCACTATTGAAGATAATTCACTGTAGAATGCAAGACCCAGATAACAAATTGATCTGAGGTATACACTACCTGGAGTCATCTTCCAGAACTGTTCTCACAGTTTATTTTTCATCAAAAGAGTTGAAAATCTTTTTGAATCTAATAGTCTTGAATATCACTTTGGTCAGTGATGATAGGAAATGATGGCAATACGGTTAAAGGTAAGAAGAAATAACAAGGAAAATATAAGAAAAGTACAGTAGGTTAAGTGTTTTAAGTGAATTATTTTTCCAAATAATATTAGGAAAATTGGATAATATAAACTGAGATATTATAATCTATATAGTGTATACCACTGATCATCTACTTGGGAACTATTTGATTAGAACTAAAAGACTGAATGAGATGGATTAGCAGATATCTAGTATTGTAAAACAAAGGAGCTCACAGGAATCAATCATACAATTATCTCATTTTTTCTTTTCTACATAATCCAGAAATGCACACAGACATGTAAACAAATATATACACACAATTACATATAAAAAAGAGATTACAGAAAAATTTAGGTCTTCTTAATTGTACACGCGTTGGTTAAAATTTGAATTTAAATACTTTATATTGCATACTATTCAAAGTCAAGTTGACATTGTCAGCTTATACCAAATTCTAATTTAGATATTAAGAGAATTTTGAATACCTAACTCACGTTGTAAAAGTAAATCAGAAATTCATAGGTTAAGTGATATTTAGATATGGAAAACACCTGACATAAATCAGCATATATTCCCAAATCATGGGAGTCCCAGTCTGTTAAAAATATTCACTTTATAGAGTGGCGTGGTAATTAAATCAATAATGTTACGCACAATGTCTGAAAAATAGACCTGTAGATAAGTATAATAAACTGTATTTCTTAAAACTTTCTTTTTTGTAAGTTGATATACAGCCAAAAATTTGACTGTGTTTTTGTCTTAAGCACATAAGATAATGTCTGATCACACAACACAATATCATTTGCTTTTGGATAAGCACATTTAAACGCTAACACACATATAGGAAACACTGAGGTAATTTATTATAACTTCACCATGCCTCTCCCAGATCATAATTTAAGAAGCATATCAACACGTTACGCAGTTATTCCTACTTACTGTCTTCAGAGACCATATAGTAATTTTGTTCTATATGACATTGTTCTCAGCTTAAAAAAAAGAAAATGAATCCTCAACCTCTCTGGTACTTCTGTGATGGATGATTTGGGAGAACAAATCTTTCCACTTAGTAACTCTTCTGTCTGGAATTTTGGCATGGCTGGAGCCAGCACATCGTTCTCCCTTAGTCCCTTCCCAGAATAGAGCCTGGGGAGGGTGTGGGAGGCACAGGACAACTATCTTCAGTTTATTTCAGACTGGTTTTCTTCTTGCTAGAGGATGTTTCTGTCTTTAAATATTTTATTCATTTTTGGAGAAGTTTTACTAAGTTACAATTTGTCCAGGGTGATCTTAATGTATGATTTATTCTCTCACTTGCTGGCTTTGACAGTGCAAGCTTTATTTGGTGACCCTGATTATAGACAAATTCAAAATGTATGGAATTGAAGCTCGTAGAATTGAAGATGCCAATAGCTTTGCCAGTAGCCAATAGCCTTGTAACGGTGGAGCTGGCCTGTCCCCTGGAAAGCTTTCAGATATGATCAAAGCCTTGTTCAAGAGTTTGATTGTTGCCTCTCAGAGATCCTATATCAGAGATTCCCTTAAACCAAGCCCAAACTTCAGCCTCACAAAACCTGTAAAATGGGGCTGGGGATTTAGCTCAGTGGCATAAGCGCCTGCCTTGTAAGCAGGCAGTTGTGAGTTCGATCCCTGGAACCGATAAAAAACGAGAAAGACAAAAAAAAAAAAAAAAAAAAAAAAAAAACCAACAAAAAAAACCCTGTAAAATAATAAAGATATGTCTTAAGTGCTTTCTGATGACTTGTCACATAGAAATATGTAACTAATAGAACACATATCTTCTACCTTCATAAGTTGTATAATAATGACAGTAAAGATATTCTATTCATTGTATTTAGCTGACTTATTTAAAAACTTGAAACATGCCTGGCAGAGAAATTTCTTGCTATCATGCTCAAAGACTTCAGTACCCAATGCATATGCGTTTTAATCCCCTTTCCATTGCTGTGACAAAATACCTTGGCGGGGGGATTTAGAAGGAGAAAAGATGTGGGAGAGATTTAAACCTTTTGAAAGTTTCAGTCCATGGACAGCGGTCCTAATTGTTCTTAAACCATGTAGCAAAATGGAAAAATCATGCAGGAGGATACAGCAGAGGAAAGCCATTTTTATCATGGCAGACAGCAAGCAAAGAGAGTGGGAGCTGAGAAAGAGAGAGCCAGTCTTGACATGGTTACGTCCTTAAAACCTGTTCCTTCAGTGAGGACTTACCTCTTAAATTTCTGTCACCTCTCAAAAATACAATAAAGCCAGGGATATAGCTTAGCAGCACAAGTCGTGGCCCAGCAACACAAGGTCTGAGTTTGATTCCCAGTACCAAAAACAAAAACAAAAACAAACCCACCAGAAACACAATAAAGATCCATCAATACATTAATCCATTTACAAAGTTAGAGCCTTAACAATCCAGTCTTTCCCTAAAAGCCCATCATCTGACAAGCAAGCCCCCAACCTATGGCCTTTGGGGAACATTTCAGATACAACCATAAATGCATTTATCAATCATGAATGATGCAAAGTTTTTTGCTAATGCAGTTCAACTACAAAGCCGCATAATATCACCTACGTAGCACCAGTCTTTAGTAAGTATACTTACATCTGTGTTCTTCCCCTTGGAGACTGGCCTCAGATTTAGACGTATTTCCTTATCATCCATTTCCACAATGCTCCACAGTTTGGTGCTTCAACATCAGGCTTTCATGTTCAGTTGGATCCTGTGTTTCTTTTGTCTATCTCTGCTCTTCATTTGATCAGTCTTCCCGTCTGCACTTATGAAATACATGATTTTACTATGAACGTGTGTGTGTGTGTGTGTGTGTGTGTGTGTGTGTGTGTGTGTGTGTGCGCACGCATAGGTGTTCATGTTTTCTAGGATTCATATAATACAAATATCTCTTTGTCCTGGCACTTAGCTGATGAGGTACTTTTTCTTGTTTTTTGTAGCAGTATGACTCCTATTTGCTTTTAATGTTTGATAGCTGAAGAACTTCTCTGCTCCCTTTAATGGCTTGAGTTTCTGAAGTTTTGATAGATGACAGATGTGCTGTTGTCACTTCTCTCTCAGACACTTAGAGAGAACATCTTTGAGATCCTGGTGGGTCTTACCCAATGAACTCTGTGGTTTTATTGGATCTATTCATCTTTTGGAGGAAAAGGACATCTTGAAGTCTTTCAAACTGTCAACATGGTATCCCAATCCATGTATTTAAATTTTTGTTTTTTTCTTTGCTTTTTCTGCATTATTCAGATTTTTATCCCATGTACACTTATTTATTTTCCTCATTTTATGGGTTGTATATTTTTTTCTAATTGCAAGCTTGATAATTTTAAAATAAATCGGTAATTTTAAATAATTTTAAATTTTAAATTGGTACCTGGAAAAGACTAAAAAGTTGCAAAGTCACATTTTCTAGAGAAAGAAAACATTATTTAAATAGTTTTATTTCACTGTGTTTTGAGGTTCAGTTATATCACTTGAAACAACTTAATTCTTTTAACTTTGACTTTGATTTATGAAAGACAAATGCAGTGTTTAGTCTAATGTTTATGTTGTCCTACTTTTGAAATCATGCTCATCCTTATAATAAAACTTTTCTTAATATTATCAATGTAATAAAATCTATTTCTACTATCATTGGCTTTAAAACTGTTCCTGATACTAGATGGCAGCTGGAGAGTTATTCCACTGTCTTTCTTTTCAGCAGTTGTTTCATTTTTTTGGTGGATTTCTCACGCAATTTGATGAACACCCTTGCAGAGTACCATCCAGGTATTTGGAGTCCTCCTTTTCTGTAGTTCTCTCATCTCTGATATTGCTGTAAAAGAAACAAATGCGTCAGCTCCCATAGTGCTGAACTCAATGTCTTCATTTCAAGATAAAGTGACAGGAAAATAGGAAAGACACACTGCAGACTTTGAGAGCATCTTAAATAAAAAAAAGTCTTCTAAAAGACTTCTATGCATAATATGCAAAGATATTTTAGGTCAACAATATTTTAGGTCAACAATAAGTAAATGCACATTGTACTCAAAATATAGACAAAAGACTTGAAGAGACAGAATGTTGGTGCTTCTTCTGCTACTATATGTTCACATGCTGAAACAATAATGCCAGAGTGACAGTGCTGGATTCTGTGATCTTTGTGAGGTAATTAAATCATCAAAGTAATGCTTTCATCATTTACTGCCGCATAAGAAGAGGTCACAGAATTAAGTATCACTTTCCCTAATATAAATTTAGAGAATTTGACCAACTGCAAGCAAGAGGATCTTCAGCAGGACTTGATCATTCTGACACTCTGATTTCAGACTAATAGCCTCAGTGTCATTTAGAAATAAAAATATTTTTATTATTCGCTACCCACACTGTGACACTATTGTAGCCACTTCAACTTACTAGAACAAGGTACCTCACAAAAATGATACAAAAATAATAAGTATGTGAAAAATATTCAGTATCATGTGACATTAATGATATTAGACATATAAATTACAATAATGGCCACACACACAACACTGACATACTAAATTCTGGCAAGCATAGGTGATGACAGGAATTTTTATTCACTGTTGATGGAAATGTAGAATAGTAAAATTATTTTGGATGTCAGTTTGTTAGTTTCTGCAAAATAAACATACCTTTGCAATGTGAGCCAAATCTGATATTTTCTCAAATGGACTGAAAAAATACAACCATGGAAAAACTTTTTCATAGGTTTGACAGCAACTTTATTCATAATTGCTAAATTATTTAATTAACTAAATGTACTTTATTGGGTGAATGGATAAGTAAACAAAATGATATATACATAAATGGAATATTACTCAGTGTTTAAACAAAAGAGTTCTTGAACCAAAAAATTACATGGAGGAAGCTAAAGCACACATAGTAAAAGAAGTTTACTTCAAAAGATTTTATACTGCATGACTCCAACCAGCAGACATTCTGGAAATGAAAGCTAGAAAAGAAATGGAAAGATCAGTGATTTCCAGGGCATACAGGGAAGATTAATGGACCATCAGCAGACAGGAGTTTTAGGACAACTATTAGGGATTTTAGTGAAATTATTCTAGTGGATGCTACAATGTTGAATATATGTCATATGACTATTACAACTCATAGAATGCACACCACCATGAGGGAACCACCAGAAGCGAGGACACACTTCGGATAATATGAAACAGAGTTTCACACATTATAACAAATGCACCCTTGGTGAGAAAGGACATCTGCAGTGGGGACATGTGCATGTACTGGGGCAGGAGGCCATTCAGAGCTCTGTGGGTGCTGCGGGTGACTTCTGATATTTTTTAACACACTTTTGCACATTCAGTATTGAAATAACATTTCAAATTATTGAAGAATATAGTAGTTTTTAGTGACTAAAAACCTTTGTATCTGTCTCATAAATAAAGTAAGCAATCACATGGAGGAAATCCACTTGTAGTTTAAAATTAGGTATGAATTTAATGTAATTATAATTGATTTTCTTAATTCATCAATAAAATGCCTCTGAAACTGTTTCCAAAAGAGGAACCCCCCCACGGGGTTTTGAAAAATTATGGCAAAATTAAATTAAGTTTTGTCTTGAGTCAATATTTTTCAGGAAAATCAGTATATATATAGTCAAAAGTATGACCCCGAAGAGTGTAATATATTCACAATAAACATTTACTGGACTTTCCTAAATTATTTTACCTGTTTTGGATTATTGTGTCATATATATATATATATATATATATATATATATATATATATATACCTAAGCTTATAATAAAAGTATGACTAAACATAAGGAAACTAAGCCCAATGTGGTAGCATTTACTCATAACCACAGCACTGTGGGAAACTAAAGCAGTACAATTCTACTTTAAAGCCTAGTCCTATCAGCATATCCAGATTTTGTCTCAAAATATAAATGAAAAAATAAATAAATAAACAATAATAATGTAGAGAGTCAAACATTTATGATATCAGACTTTTGTGTTCATCATTTCCCTGTCAAAGTAAATTTTATTTTGAATTTTCCTTTGAAAGATACACAACACTAGTTAATAGAAAAATATAATTACATGTGGTTATCAACAGGGTTATGTCCTGATGAGTTGGTCATTAAGTAGTTTTGCCTTTGATAAACATCTGAGCACACTTACGCCAGTCCAGATGGTACAGGTCTCCCACTGGGAGTGAACCTTTGATGCAGCAAAGAAATAGTGTAAATAGGAGCTGTGGGAAGCTGAGACAGCATAACAGCTCTGTATTTTACAGCAGCTGACTGTGTAAGTGGAAGGGTGCACTGTAAATCAGTAGCAAAAGTAAAGTAAATATTAAAGCAGTAACATGCTCTGTTATAATTGTCAATGTTGGGTACTGTACATAACTGTAGGTGCTGTGTTCTTACACAACTTTCAGTGCATTTGGTTTGCATACACCAGTACCCACACATATGTAGTGTCTCTGTAACATCACCACAGCTGCCATGTCACTAGATGAGATGAATTTCCAGCTCACTTGTATTCCTTTCAAATACCATCAAATGTGCGTTCCATCACTGACTGAAACATCAAGGTGTGGTGGTGCGAATATGCAAAATATTTACAATCCTCGAAATCCACTCATGAAGTTCTGAATTAATCTCTCAATGAAAGCTCCTACATAAGAAAAAGCTCCAGAATGTTACTCAAGCTGTATTCTGCTAAATTCAGGCTGTGTTAGAGGATTGAAAGAAAGACATTCTTTCACCTGAACTAATTATTTTTTAAATTGTCCATAATTCTAAGTCTGGTTATTATAATCAGATCTAAGAAGAAAAAAATGATGAAAATCTCTAGGAGACTATGAAACTTAACTTTATTAAAGGCAGATCTGCTAGGTGGTCTTTCATCTTTTTCTCTATTTGATTTTGTAACTCCATATACAAACTGAAACACTCAGATAGCCTGTAATATCTTTCTGTAGGAACTTGAAATCTTTTCTTTCTTTGTTACAGATTCTCCTTTTTTTTATTTTTGCATTTTTGTCAATGAAAAACATTTTATAAATGTTTTTTGGTTGAGCCCAAATAATTTTGTCTACTTCTAATTTTTTCTGATTCTTAAGCCTATATTTCCAATATGTAATAGAGAACCATCATCTGAATGACTGCCTCACTAATCATGCAAGAATGTGCATGTTTTCTTTCTCCAGTACATCTATAATTATTGTTTATATGATCTGTCTTTCAGTGACTTCATGTAGATAATTAAATTTGAAATATCAAAAATAGATGGATAAATGTTTATTGAAGCACATATAATGGTGAATAATTTTTATCTTTCTCCTTTATCTTCCTCAGTGATACTCTACAAATTATCTTTTTACTTCTCAAATATGTTTCAAAACATTTCCTTGAATCGTTTTATTGTTACTAGTTTAGTTTAATATATTACAATTTTCATCACATGTATTACAAGCCACAATATTAAGAATATAGCGAATCAATATTGTGACTGTAGTCATATTTCGAAACAAAAATCAGATCCATCATTATTCTAATTAAAATCATCCCTTCAAGTATACATACCATACAGAAAATATTCAGACCCATAACTGTAACTAGACAACTTTCTTTCTTTCACAAAGTAATATTTTATGATTAGTTGTAATGCTTTTTAACGTAAGTCACAACCAGATTTAGGGAACTTACTATGCATCTGTAGATAAAGAGAGTGGTTAAGAAATTCAAATTTAATTTCTCTTAAAAAGATTCCTTGAATTTTTCTACGAACTTCTGTGATCACTTACAATTTTACTTTGAATATTTGTTCATATGTTGTTTTACCTTTATTTTTCTGAATATGGAATGACTAGAATTCATACACAAAGTTTTCAAAATGTTATTGTCTTATTTAAACTCTTGATACATACATGAATTGTGAGTCTCCTTGAGATTTCAATTTGTATTTGCAAATTACCTAATATAACAGGAAAATATCAAAACTACTTGTCAAATGAGTTTATTCAGGTTGAGAAATATAAATTTTATTCCTTAGAATAAAAGTGTCCAATAGTGAATAAGACAGTCACATGTATTTTTAAAGTGATTCTCAGTATCACTATCAAGAACATACATGGAAAGCTTCTATAAATAAAACACTATATTAGTTGAACTCATCTGGACATTTAGATTTATTATAGTTTAAGTTGGCAAGACATCTGGGACATTTGATTCTACTTGCATATTCATCTACCAAATTCAAATATGAAAAGTGAATTTCACCTCTGTATATATAATTTAAAGTCTGCAGTGTCTCATTCATGATGTCCAAAGAGACAAATTGTTCTCATCTATCAAACATAATTTTGGCAAGAAACTGGCAGTAAAACCAAAAGAGCTGCCAGAGTTTGGACTTCACAGAACTTTATGCCTCTTTCAAACTTCGTTGTAATCTGTCACCATGTGTCATTTTCAATGTGTTCCTTTTAGTCCTGGCGTGGGTTCATATGGGAAGATAAAACGTAACGTTTATTATTGTTATACTTTAAACTTTATTCAAATAAGTGAGAAATCCATAAGAGACATCTGTGTTGAGGATATATTTTCAAAAGTGAAACATATTAGTGGACTTCTTTTGAATCACAGTTCAATAAGTGTGTATATTTATCAAATATTCTTATGCGTTGGAAGTTTGTGGACAATACAGTCAATGATTCACAACCTACCCAACAAAAATTCTTGAATGCCACCTATTTTATGTCTCAGATATTACAAATTTCAAATACTTTAGCCCATTAATATTCATAACACCCTAGATGGGATGGAATGTAGCTATTGCAAACCTATTTATACAACTCATATGAGAATTATACTTAGTGGATAACTCCACTAAATCAAACAGTAAGATCAAAATATTGGTAACCTGGACTATTTCATCCATAGCATACTAACTAGTGCTTTATAACTTTTAGCTGTGAAGAACTAAACACTTGATAAGTAATAAAAGGAGAGCCAACAAGCCAAAGGCTTTTATCTTGTCAGCTCAGGTATTAAAGATTGCAATACTTTGACATATGAAATAAAATATCAGCCTGAGTATTCTGAGAGCTATTTACTGAATGTAGTCTTCAGAATGCATTCATGAAGTGCCGGATCATTGTGGTAATCCTTAAGCATTATTCATAGTCAGGAAAGACAAAGAAATTAATCTATGAAACTTTTAGTTTAAGAATGACAAAAGTTCCTAAAGTGAATGTAGAGCAAAACTAGATTGTGTATTTAACATGGTTACATAAAGCAGATAAGGCCTTGCTGGCTGAATAAATGCTTCTGATCTGTAGTTTTTGGTATCTCTAAAGCAATTTTTTGAATGCACAGAACATTATTGATATTCTTCTAATGTGTAAGAGAAAGCCCAAACTGAGGATTGCATTATTTAAATCTATATTGCATGACATATGTTCTATGTGTAAATATAGCCAGCTATAGATATGTGTTTACCACTGTATTGAGCAAAGTGTATTATCTGTCTCATCAAAGATTTCTTTAGTTGGAGAAATAAAAGGTAGCCTTAATAGAAACTTCAGCCAGAACTTGTTTTTCTATGAAGATGAAAGGGATTTTTCACTGAAATGTCCCATTTCTCCTTGATATAACCCATCAGTGAGTATTTGAGAGGGTAGAGGAAATTATCACTTCCTTATTTTATCACAAGATGCTCCAGACACACCTTATGTGTTTACTGACCAACACAAGATTCAGTCACTTTTCTAAAGCTCTTGTCTGTTCATTGGAGATTAATATTTGAATTCAAGTCCTGAGCACCACTTGTGCTTCTACTGCTGAATATAATTGTTCCCAAATCATCATCTAACAGATTACTCTCACTTCTCTCTTTGTTTATCTGTACATTTGTACTCAAGTCATGAGAAACCTGTCTCTATGATACAGCATTCTTTAATTTGTTTATGCCAATACACATGATACTGGCAGTATCAAAATTATTAACCCTTGCCCTCATTAAAAAAAATTAAAAGGAAACTTTGTCATCTGTTATACAACTCTTTCGTACTCGTCCTTTTCTATTTGAAATTTTACACTCTCCCTTCATTTTTTTCTTTCTTTTTTTACAATTTTTTAAATCTTTTTATCGGTACCTGAGATCGAACTCATTACCACCTGCTTGCAAGGCAGGTGCTTATGCCGCTGAGCTAAAGCCCCAGCCCCCTCTCCCTTCATTTGCAATGTTGTTTACTTCAATATTTCATTGTGCCCCTCTATCTTGTGAGTGTCCTTATCAGTAATGTTGCATTTGTTATAGTTAGATTCTTTTGTCAGTATTTATATCCTTTTCTGAGAACTTATGTCCTTCTGAGAACTAAATGATATTACCGTTCAAACTTTTTGCCTTATAATTTTATAGTAATATTTTATTTCTTTAATTTGCAATAGCTAAGGAAAATTGTTTCATAATACATAGATTCCACCAAAAATGTATACACATTTCAGCAAAAGAAAATTACATGATTTTTTAAAACATATATTGTAACCTTCATAAGGTGATTCTAGAGGATGCTGTGTATCACAGAAAATCCACTATACTTCCTGCTTTTAGAGCAGAAATTGTAAATGCGTATGTGGGAGTCTCAGTGATCAAGGTAATCAAGCAGTAGTGTGCATTACTAATAAGTGTCTGGAAACTAATGGCCACCACCTTGAGCACCTCTTGTAACTATGCAAGCTAAAGGTAACTTGCATTGTTCTCATGATGTCTCAATAAATTTAGCATTAAAATATTTACACAAATTTTTCTTTTCCTAATGTGTGTATATATTCTTTTGTATATGTTCTTTTATAGCTGAGCTAGTTAGAAATATTTTAGGCAGTTGAACAGGGCTGAGCCCTCCAAGAAGAGGCCCAGAGGACTGGCTTTCTGATGACCTTGGAGGAGACACATACCTCTTGGTGTGGGCCAGATCTCAAGACAAAAGGCAAAAAAAAAAAAAAAAAAAAAAAAAACAAAATATATATATATATATATATCCACTCCCTTAAGTATAATCCTTAAGGAATGAGTCTGGATTATTTTGAGAAGCCAGGAGTCATAATCCTAACCTGTAGGAAGAGTCCCTGATGTGACTCACTTCCCCATTTGTTCTTGATTTGGTCAATTTTACCTGAACTATTAAATCCCTAGAAAATACAGAATCTTTGGCAACCCACTCTGCACTTCTCTGTCTCTCTCAGACAGAAGGTTTCTTTCTCTCAATAAATACTCCTATTCTTCACTTCTGTTATTCATAAAATTTCTCCTTTGAATTTAGAGAACACAAATAAGTTCCAGAACATAGTAGTTGGGAGTTTCATTCCCTTTTATCACCTTGATAGACTCTCTACATGCAAAATATATTTTTGGAATGGCACCTCTGTTGAAATCTTTTAGCTACATTTTAATTGAGTTAATTATTTATTATCCAATTTTAGAGTTCTTGTTCATTTTTAAAACCAATTATTTATTCATTTTTCAAACGTTTTTAGTAATCTGTGATTTTTTTCATAATCTTTGCAGTGTCTTTTATGGAGTAATCAGTTTTTAACAATGTACAAATTATCAATTTTTCTTTGCCGTGCTAGGCTTTTGATGTTAAATCTAAGAATTATTTTTCGTAACAATATTACCTGGATATTTTTCCCAATGTAGGACTTAAATTTTTACATTTTCAATTTAGATAGTTAAAATCTGAGTTTAAATACACTTCTTCCTTATGAATATGATGTTGATCTAGCTGATTTTGCTTAAAACATTATTTTTTTACTCATGGATTTGCCTTACTTTTTGTAGTGTGTATCTATAATGTTTGTGGGAGTTTATGTCCCAGAGCAACCCTTTCATATTTTGCCAATATCACTTCATTTTATAATAGCACAGCTGTATAGTAAGTCTTGTAGTTAGCTTGTGTATGGTTTTTTGAATTACTATTTTGTTCTTTGTTTGGCAATTGTAGTTATTTTGCATTTCTGTTATAATAAGATGCTGAAAAATTAAAATATTCGATTAAAAGATAATTAACAAAAGTAGTTACTTAAAAAGATAGTTATTAGCAATAGTCATTCTGTACTGAGCTCATTACCCTAGTAACCAAGCACCAACCACATAGTTATAAATTAACTGACCGCGTCATTCTGTTGTTCTGTAATGCGTCATCCCCCCCACCTTAGTAACCTGTGTGCTGTTAACTTTTGTTCCCCTTATAAGAGCCAAATGATGCTGTGTCAACCAATGTTCGCTTTATGAGAGACAAATGTCCCTGGAATTGGCAGACCAAGGGCTATGAGCTGGCTAACCACCCACTGTGAAATGATCTTACCTCAAGCAAAGGGGAATGAATACCCAGCTTATTTCTGTTTCTCATCACTATGCACTTAATGATCAATGAGCTAATCATAAATGAACTACAAAAATCAGTCAAAACTCTAACTCAGTTGCACAGCTTTGCAAATTCCAACTGCACTGAGTCACTGGGCCAGCTAAAATAAAAGCACTTCTTCCTAAAAACGATGTCGTTCTGCCCCATTTTTCATCTCAGGGGCCTTTTTGGGGAAGTACAACATTTCCATGCAAGTTTAGCATTTTGTTGTTGAAAATTCTGTTTGAGATTACATTAAATCTATTGTTCTAGTTCAGAAAAATTAATATATTATCAATATTAAAATCACCAATACATGACATGAATTTCCAATTAAGTATATCTTCTTGATTTATTTATTCATAACTTTAAATATGTAGTTTTCTTTAATGAGATACTTAACATTTTTTGTACAATTTAATACAAATATTTAATCTTTGAGGGCCATCTCAGTTTGTATTCCTTTTCCCCACAAGTTAGACATTGCAATATTCCATTGCTAATGATATAGGGGAATGAAACTTCTAACCTACTAGATGTCCAGTACCAGTTGGTGTTCTCTAAAATCAAATGATGAATTTTAGGAACAACAGAGGTTAAGAACAAAATATGTTTATTGAGCAAAAGAAATTTCTGTCTGAGAGAGAGAGAGAGAGAGAGAGAGAGAGAGAGAGAGAGAGAGAAGGGATCCCAAGTGTATTGCCAAGGACTCTGTCTTTCCTCTGTCCTAGGGACTTTTTTATAAAGCCACCGTGTGAGACAGGTGCACAACTGGGAAAATTTGGAAATTCACAAGGCAGAAAGGGGACAGAACTGTGCTCAACCAATAAGATTAATTGTTCAGATAAAGCTGAACAAACCTGGGAAAGCAAATCACATAGTAAGCAGGCATTATGAAGGGGGGTGGGGTGGTGGCTCCTGGACTGTCAAAGTGATCCAAACTATTTAGAATATCAGTCCTTGGGGTGTGATTTTGCCTCTGTCTTGAGATCTGGCCCACAGCAGGAGGTGTCTGTATCTTACAAGGTCACAAGACATCTAGTTCTCTGTGTCAGCTTCTTCCTGGGTGTAGACCCCTCTGACTGCCTATAATATTTATAACTCAGCTGCCTATAACACTTTCACAAAAAGATCGATTCTTTTTTACTGTTAACTTTGTATCACATGACCTTACTGCATGCAAGTTTATTAGATCCAGTTTTTGGCACATTTGGCAATTTTTTACATAAATCATATCTGTAAAGCTCAAAGTTTCCCCTTTTTAATAGTTATAATTATCATTTCCTTTTTTATTGCTGTAACTATTTCCTCCAAGGTTCTGTTGGGTATAATTGATGAGAAAGGACATCCACACTTCATTGTCAATGTCAGTGTTAGTCTTTCACCATTAAAGCTATACTAATTGAGAGATTTGAAGTGTAATTTTATCAAGTTGAAGATATTCTCCTCTACTTCTAATTTGCTGACAGTTTTTGACATTACTTTTTATCAAAAGATTTTCTTCATCAGTTCATATAATCAAATGACTTCTATTATCCTTTTGTGAAAATTGATAATAGATTTTTGCATTCCTGGCATAATCCCACTTAGTAATTATTTTATACTTATTTTTTATAATTATAATAATATTTTTATAATGTAATAATTATTGTGTTAAATTCATTATATTTTGTTAAAAATATCTGCATCTGTGTTCTTGATACGAATCTCTAATTTTATTTTCTTGTCATATTTTTTGTCTCTGTGTTTAGTGTTATAAAAAAAATTAGAAAATCTTTTCTCTGCTTCCAGTTTCTGAGAGTCAGAAGAATAATTTTTCCTTGCTTGGTAATTCACAATTAAAATCATTTGGGCTTAGTGCTTTCTCTTTGAAAGTATTATTAATTAAGCACTTTAATAGATTTAGGCATATTCAAATTCTCTTTTTCTACTTGTGTAACTTATAGTGGTTTGCATATTTTATGGATTTTGTCCATTTTATATAAATTAACACAATGATTCATTCTTTTCAGTATCCATGGTTGTTAACTTTTTATCTAAACTGAAAATGTAAAAATTTAAAGCTTATGACATAGGAAAAATATCCAGGTAATATTGTGTTTTACAAACAATTCTTAAATTTAACATCAAAAACCTAACACAGCAAAGAAAATTGGTAACTTGTACATTGTTAAAAACTGAAAACTCTATAAAAGACACTGCAAAGAACATGAAAAGAAAAAAGACATACTGTTAAAACTTTTGCACAATACATAAAGGAATGAAGCATTAATATAAATAATTTGCTACTGAAATATGTATTCTTGATGAGAAGTATATTTTCTGCCCCATATTAGGAATGCACATTCTGTATCTGTAGTATGAACTATTTTAAAAATATCAAATACACCAAAGTGCTTTTTATGTCAACTATAAGCTTGCTGCTTTTTTATTTTTTGTTATTACTATTTTTCTGACTTTTAAGAATACATATTTACCATACATAATGATTTCATTCATTGCAAGGAATTGGCACATTAACATAACATATTTCTATTTTTCCCCTTCTCTCTACTTCCTTAGGTATGCTGGCTAGCAAACAGGAAAGCCCGAAGATCGTGAAATTAATCTGATACTTTTTTTTTTTCTCTCTGTAAATTTACTAGTTGGCTAAAAAGTATTGTAGAATTTTTACTATTAGTGAATTATCTATTTCTCCTTTCAGTTCTCTCATTTGCTTTGTATATTTTTTACATTTTTAAGTACATATATTCTCAGGGTTTTTATGCTTTCATGGAGAGCTTATTTCTTTTTAATTGTATAATATTGCTCTTTACCCTTAGTAACTGGCCTTATGCTGTCTGCTGCTTCTGAGATTAATATAACTGCTCAAACTTCCTGAAGTGTTAGCAAGACCTATCTTCATCTCAGATTTCATCATCTATAACAACAGTGACTTTCTATTTAAAGTGTAGCTATACAAATAACATAATAGAGAAAATAGAATATGATAATCCTTGTCCTTAATTTTAGACAGTGATTAAAAGAATAAACCAGTGATGGAGCACTGTCACTATGTGTGCAACTGTTTTCTTTGTTGCATTTGTTTCTTTCTAATCCTACATTTTCCTGTCTTTTGAGACCTTCATAAATCATTTTGATATAGGGAAATGAAACTCCCAAACTACTATGTCCAGTAGGAGTTCGTGCTCTTTAAAATCAAAGAATGAATTTTAGGAGCAACAGAGGTTAAGAGCAGAAAGGCATGAGTAGAAGGAAATGTATATAATTGTCTAGATGTATTTATTATTATTTATAATTACCATAAATGTATGGACCTTAGAAAAATTTTAAAATTTAGTTCAGAGGTTTTTAATTTAATTTAAAAATTTTAATTTATTTTATGTTGCTTACTGGAGAAATATTTGGATCATTGACTTATTTGTAAATTTATAGTTTACTTTATTAAAGTGAATTAGAAATAAATATGGATTCTTATGGATTTGAGATGAAATAATAACATCTATCATTGTTTTAATTATTTGAGTTCCTGTTTCTCAAGAATCCATAGAAATGTATGCCAAAAGTAAACACTGTGTATTTTTGCATATATTTGAGGAAAGATTATGTAAAGCATGTAGTAAGTTGATATGAGAGAGTTCTTTGTTACTTAACAATGATAACAATTACAAATATTCAATTAAGGTTTGTAAACAGATCTCAAATGAAAGAGTTCCTATCACATAGTTTAACTATAAAGAAAAAATACTTTGATGCTGGGGCTCCTTTTATCGAACTGCACATCTGAGACAATAGTGATGATAATAATGGTGATTATAGCTAGCTTTTGCTAAACCTTCCTATCAGGCAAGTGCCAGGCTCTGTACCTACATTATCCCAGGTGATGCTTGCAGAAATCCCAAGATGAAGAGATTATTCAGTTCTTCATTTTACAAGTAGAAATCTAAGACAAAATTGTTCACTTTCTATCTCTCAGCAGTAGACAGAGCCAGGATTCTATAGTCCCAAGCGAGATCAGAGTCAGTAGGTAAGCACTTAAGAAACAAATTTTCTTCTTTTGATTTCTTTGAAAATTACTTTAGATAATTGTTTTTTTCCTCCTGAATTTTAAAATAATAAGAAAAATCCACTGTTAAATGAATTACACATTTTTAATATTTTCTTATGTCATTTAAAATAAATTTAAATTAAAAAAAATAAATTAAGCTGTTCTGTTATTCAGTTCTAACATTAACTCTGAGATTTTCTTCTCTGAGGAACTCAAAAAAATTTGTAAATTTGGGCTTAATTTGTTCATTGCCCAATTAAACCTAATGCTATCATGTATTAAAGTAACTAACAGACTAATTGAGATGAATTGGATCATAATATTGAAGACAGCAGCTAATCATTTATATTTCAGTAGGAGACAAAAGAAGGCATCAGAAGGAAACATTTTTCAGAAAACTTCAGAAGGAAACATTTCAGAACACTGTCCCCTATTACCACAAATTATGCAGTCGAGTTTCCTGTATTTGGGGAAATCACAGGGATCAGCATCTCCGGACTGCAATGGGTAGAGCCTTCCGTTGGGAAACCACCTCCGCCCTGGTCATGGTGTCTCCCCTGTTAGATAAGCATTATGTACTTTCTTAAGCTTTTTAAAAATTTCATTAATTTAAGGTTTCTAATAAAAATTCTAACCACCACTTCAAAAATCATCTGCAAACTGGTACCAGTTTCACTTATTGTCACAAAAGCGCGTGGTTGTTAATGAAAATGACTCCATTGGAGCCGTATGACTCATTCTTGGGTGCTGTGCTTTACCTCCTGAGAAAAATGAAGAAGTTGCAGAGCAATCCTCTCTCTTGTTTCCTCATCAATTACTGGGTTCTGAATACTCTACAGTAAAAAAAAAAAAAAAAAGAGATAAAATAAAATGACTAGTGAATCTCTTCCTTAACAGTCACATACACTCAGGCAAGTCTGTGCACACTTCTGTTAAGAACGTGTCAGCACAGATGTATGAATGGATGAGTTTACATATTCCTCAGGGTAGGAAGTTCATCTTTCAGACAGTTCCAGCTAATATATGGTCTATTTTGGAAAACATCCCATGTGCATCTGAACATAATGTATATTCTGATGTTTTGGGGTACAACACTCAGTAGACATCTACCAAGTCCAGTTTTTCACAGTCCTGACTTAATTCTAATATTTCTATGCTAATGTTTTTTTCTAGTTATGAGAATGGGATATTAAAGTCCTCCACTACAGTTGTGTTACTGCTGATTTGGTTTTTTTATGTCTGTTAATATTTGTTTTACATGGTTCAGTTAACCTTTTTTTGGCACATAAACATTTATGATTTTTATCTTTTTCTTCTTGGAGTTATCCCTTAAGAAGGTAGTGACTTTCTTTGTCTCTTTTGATCAGTGTTGACTTAAACCTTGTATTGTCTTTTAATAGAACAGTTACTCTTGCTTTGGTCTGGGTATCTATGGCATGGAGAATTGTTTTCAATCCTTTGAATTTCAGTCTATTAATTACTTTTTGGGTTAAATGTTTTTAAATGCAGCATATTGTTGGATCTTTCTTCTTAATCCATTCAGCCAGTCTATTTCTTTTGGTTGGTGAGCTGAAATCATTTATGTAGAGGTTACAGCTGATGAGTATTGATTTTTCTTTTTCATGTTGTCTGTTCCGTCTTTCTCTTATGTTTAATTACTTCCCTTGCTGGGTGACTACTTTCTATTGGTGTTCAAGTCTTTGTGGCCTTCATTGTCTCTTTTTATTTGGTATTTCAGAGTGTTCTGAGAGCTGCTTTGGTGGTCATATATTTCCTCAGTTGTTCTTTATCATGAAAGTATCTTGTTTCTCTGTCAATTTTGAAACATAGTTTTGTGGGATTTGTCACTTTGGCTTGAAGCTTTTTTTTTTTTTTAAAGGCTTGAAACATCTCACTCCAAACTCTCCTTGATTTGAGAGTTTGTGTTCGGAAGTCTCCTCTGACTTTGATTGGCTTTCCTTTATAGGTGATGCTTCTTTTCTCTAGCTGCTTTCATTAATTTGTTGTTGCACTGAATTTCTGAAATCTTGATTATGCCCTAGTGTAGATTTATTTTGGTCATGGATATTTGGAGTTCTATATGCATCATTTATTTATATTTCATGTTTTTTATTCATGTTTGGGAAGTTTTCTGTCTTTGTTTCTGTGAAAAGATTTTCTGTGGTTTTTGCACCTGTTATGGTTTGATAACTAGTGGTCAACTTAACGCCAGCTGGATTACATCAGCATGCATTGAGAGAAGATGCTCCACCTGAGGAGGGTTGCCAGGATAAATAGGTGGAGAAGAAGAGCTGTGTGGAGAGGGATTGAGGCGTTATGGAGGCATTGTTGGTTCTCCTACAAGTTGCTGTCTGAGCTGTTGGTTCTCCTGGAGAAGCTTGGGTCTTCACATCAAGCATTGCTTCCTGGCTCTGGAGGGGAAGACATGTGCTGCCTGGTCTCCAGGGTGAACTCCTCACGCTGTTTCCTGGCACGTTCCCGACTGTGCTTGTTGTCAGAGGAGCACGGGGCCTCCGTGTCGCTGAGGACAGCTGTGGTTCCTTTCAGGACAGCCCCGCTCTTTGTTGTGAGTGTGACTTCTCAGCTCCAGTGTAGAACCCTCATCCCACTAGCACAGCTCCTTCATCCTGCTGGCATGGACTTTCTGGCTTCCACCGCTGACCCTTGGGTCTTCCCGGCATGAATCCGTAAAAGAGACTGGCGTGATTCCTTCTTGTGGGCTCTGGACTTCCAGTTGGACTCGTGGAGGCATTGTCCTGAGCTCTGGGTTTTTATCTGGACTCATGTGGGACATTGCCATGGGGTGTAAACTCTTGACTAAATAATCTATGTCGTTGGTGTTGCGGATGGATTTCCTGCATTCTCCTGTGTTAACTTCCAGTGACCATTATAAAAATATTATAAACTCCATGTCCTGATCTGAATTGTTCTCTGTGTATAACCCCGGACTACAACAGCACCGTTTCCAACTTTCTCACTGATTTCAATCTTATGTTGTTCTTCTTTGCTGCATCCTGCAGTGTCAGTGTCGCTCCCGGCCTGCAGGAAGAACACGCGACAGATTCTGACGGTGTGCAATCTTGCCTTTATTTGTCTCCGCGTGGGCCCCGCGAGGCCTCCGCTCTGCCACCAGCCCTTTCTCGCCAGTGGACTTTCTCTATCTCTCTCTGTGCTTCTCTCTCGTGGCGGGAGAGGCATTCACTTTTATAGGGTAACAGTGGCCAATCAGTTCAAAGCGCGCGATGCGGGCTGACTGGCTAACATCAGTTGTTGCTAGGCAGACTATCTTACAGAGCGGGTTGTTTAAGTCGCCAGGGCAATCAGGGGGCAGGAAGCAGGCGCCAACTTGGCTCACTCGATGGGAGGGGTAACTTAGCTCAGGCTTTGCTCTTTTCTACAGGCCTCACGTCCGCCAAGTAAAGCGACCGGTGTCGGCCGCGGCTCCCAACACTGCAGCTGTTGGATTCATTTTTCATGGTCTCAGGAGTTTTAAGGTATCTGTGTTTTCCTAGTTGCTAGATTCACTCCTCTCTTCTATCTATGGTGTTCTATGCTTTCCTTCATTCAGTATGCTTTCATTTCATTTTAACTATTTGTATTTCTGTGTTTGATCAGTTTCATTGATTCCATTTCTTATCTATATTTGTCATTCTTGATTTCCACCTTCTTTTGAACTCCTCTATTTGTTATTTTGTGTTGGATTTAATACTTTTCATTTTGATAGTCAATTCCTTTGCACCTTAAAGATTGTTTTTTTTATGAACTGTTACTTGTTTTTTCACTTCTACTGCTATCATTTCAGAGAATTCCATTTGTTGGCTTCAAATTCCCTCTATCTCTTTGTGCTCTGAACTCGTGCTGAGATTACATTTTGCTTCTTTGTCTTGTAATTTTCTATTATTTTGTTTTCTATGTTGATACTTTAAATTTCCTGTGTTAGATAGCCTTACAACTGGTATTGAGGCTTTCTTAGGAGGTATCTGTTCCTCCAGTTGTCTTTATGATATAGGTGATTCTTGATCTTTATGTCTATCCCAAGAACCTATCTTCCCAATATATTAAGACTAAAGAATTGCTCTCTGTTTAACTTAGTTTGGTACTACACTATGTTGGTGACTATGATCCCTCACAATCTCAATGTTGTCGAATAGTGAGAAAAAGCTGGTAATAATGTCTTTGACATCCTAGTTAAATGTTTAGTTGTCAATAACAATAGATTCAAGGATAGCCTGGCTACTGACAAACTGTGGTAACTCTTAGCCTGATATTTATAATCATATGGAAAAGTCTACAGAAATATAAAATTATCCAACATGTATGCAATTATTTTACACTTAGTAGAATGATTTTGCTTGTTGTGGAGAGAGGAGTTCAATAGGATAGAGGGTAGGATGGAAATGTGATTAAACATGGTAGCAGCAAGGTTCCAACAGGATGGTCATCCAGGTTTTCATAACTGTAGCACACAGGAGGAAAGGATTAAGAGAGAAGGCCCAGGAGTTTTGAAGTGAACCAGGAAGAAAGGTACCAATGTTTACTTACATGCAAGTATCATAAAGTCAAGCAAGATAGTTGGTAAAATAGATGAAAACTATGAGAAGAATAAAAAGAAATAGAGATCAGTTGTTGGTTCATATTGCTACGTCATGAGATATTTCCATGCCTCTAGTTCCACTTGTCCATTGTGTGCATCTTAGCCATGGTTCTGCTTTGTCACTGATATTCCACAGTCTCCAGCAGTGGAGGGAGTGTGGGTGGATCTCAGGTTTCGTTGCCCAGCTGCACCATGCCAGGTCAGTGGAGGAAGAGAAGAGCCAAACTCATACTCTGCCAGCCACAACCATCCTGGATTAGTGGAAAAAGGTAACAGCCTTTCTCAGACTCTTCTACAGAGGAAGGGAGCGGCCCATCTCACATTCCTCTAGTAGACTGCACTGTCCCAGGTAGGTGGAGGAAGGGAAGAGCAAGAGCTACACTCCTTTTCTGGGCCATGCTATTCTAGGGCCTAATAACATAATTTTTAAAGCCAGATACCTTGGATGTTATCTCTCACTCTCCTTACAGAGTATTAAATGGAAGAGCACAAATAGTTTATCATGTTATATTGGCCAAAAGTTTTAAGGCTCAATGTGGTACAACTTAACTAACTTTAAGATCCTGAAAGTTTATTCTCTTCTTTTCAGGAATTTCCAGTCTTCTCCTGTGATTTATATTAGACATTGAATGACTTCTTTCTCTGGAGAAACTAACTCTGACAGTTGGGCACCGTTAGTAATGCACTGGATACATTAGTGTGTGTTATAATACTGTGGCCATCTTATGGTATGATTTAGGTGTATCCTAATTTAAAAATTCTAGGATATCAATTATTTGACATCTTCACAAATCAATGTAAAAGGGGCTATGATCAAAAAATTACATTCTGTAAAATTCAATATCGAGTATGTATGTGAAGAAGGGTAATATATATTAGATTTATGTCATTTTAAAACATAGCATTAGGAAGTCCAACAAGATATGAGTTTCTATGGGTCTTAATCACAAATCAAGAATTTGAGTGGCTGGAGATTTAGCTCAGCAGCGTAAGTGCCTGACTGACATGTGCAAGGTCATGAGTTTGATCCCCAGTTTTAAAAAAAAAAATATGGAGAAGAATTTGTTCCTAAGAAATTTCTATTTGAACAATATTACATATTGTAACAAAGTATTATTGTCCCCTAAAAGGTTGCTGAAAATACATAAACTCATCAATAGACACTTTGTGTTAACAAGGTGCTAATATGACTCATATATTAACATCAGAGAAATATTAAACTAGAAAAATATATAATTCGCTGTATTTTCACTTGTAATAAATTATCTAATTGACCGGGATCTTTTATCATGGTTGTTGGATTTACTGGATTAAGGAATACTTAGCAAGCTCCTAGGTCTGTATGTGGAGCATTTCCAGAGATGACTGTCACGTGGCCAGCAAAAAGAAAAGGGAAGACCCTCCCTAAGTAGGGGACAGCATCCAATATGCTCTCAGCAGAATGCAAATAAAAAAGGAAAATGGAAGAAGTCAGGCTGCATTTTAAAAGCTGCATTCTGTGTGACCTAGTGCATCTGTTACTCCTGCTGTCACATGTGGCCATCAGACTCCAGTTTCTTTGGCTTTTTGTCTTGTATTCACACCAGTGGTGCTTCAAGGAGATTCCAGTCCTGGTGCTGCGTCCGTTTCCCACTGTGGCTTCTAGTTTCTTAAACTGTGAAGGATCTTCTTTCTCTCCAGAGTGACATGTGCATTGTGGATTATTCTAACTCTGAGTGTGGAAGCCTGCTTATGTATCTTTTTGTTAACTTTATAGTTTTTGATGTTGATAGTCTTCCTCTAGAGAACCCTAACCAATGCCTAACATGATGTATAGGATTCATTTAGGGAGTTTGACTGTCTCAAGATCAGAGAGACTTATTAAAGCCATATTATTACCTGTGCTACCCTGTACTTTTGGATGCCATATTCAATTTAGCAGTTGTATATTATTTTTCTGTGAAGTTCTGGCTTCCCCTCAAACTCCTTGCATTTATGTTCATTATTCTTTTTATGAATAAACACTACATCCTAAAGTTTTTCTGGAATCTGTATTTCCTTTTCTAACTGAGCATCTATTTCTGTACAAAGATCTTTTGCCATGATCTCTGACACAAAAGTCCAACTACATGTGAAAATTTCTCCATTGATTGCATTTCTAATTCCTTTATCCATTTCTTTGAAGCTTTAAAGCTATTTCATTCTCTAAAATGGTACTTAAAAGTTTTTCTACCTTGCTTAATATGAGCCTCTTGTTACTGTACTGCTCTAAGAACTGTACTTCGAATGCTTACCATAAACTCCCAGGATTCTTTCCAAAACACTACACTTACTCTGCCAGACTGCTTCCATTTAATAGACCCTTATACATATATTTTTCACGACATGGATCATACTCATTCATTAAGTGCCTACCAGTACGTTTGCACTACAATCCTCTTTAAATATCTGCTAGTTCACTTCCATGATTGTTCCTTTTTTTTTTGACTCAATTTACATTGTGACTTTTTTTTTTTTTTTTTTTTGGTACCAAGGATCAATCTCATGACCTCACGCTTATGCCCCTAAGCTATAGCCCCAGACCTACATTGTGACTTGATCCTAGCTTTTGACTTGGCAGTTGAGAATATAGTTGGTTTTAGGTACAGAACACAGCATGATCCCCAGTATAAAACACAGTTCCCCAGTGCTGCTGCTTCAGGATGGAATCTTTGTATAATCTTCAAAAGATAGAATCACAGTTTACAAAGAGATGTGGACCAGTCCCATAGACCAGGGATACTCAGGTAAATAAGGAGCTTAGAGATCTTCTTAGAATCTCAACCAAAATGTTCCGATGCAGAGGGAAGTTCCTTCAACTCCTTCACATTTAGTTTAGATAACTTGTGAAAGTTGTGGCTCCAAGCATTTCTGAACCCTCACCATTTTTCTGATCCTGGCTGTAGACAAGAATTGTTTTCTGTACCCTTAGGAGACCCAGTTACTGTCCTGTTAAATCAATCACTAATTTACCCTCAAATTTTTATGTCTTCCTCTAGAGTGCTGATGAGCTACAGAAAGAGCCATCTGAGTAGAAATGTTTGGCTAACATCATCCAGGGTCCACCCGCCACAGAAATGGTGGCCTCATTGCCAACTCATCAGCAGGCAATCCACTGCAAAAATCCCACTTTAGAAACTGCTTCCTATTACCAAAATGAAGAAGTTTTGCATAAAGTAAATTAATTGTAGGGAGCTTTTAGGAACAATCTATACTACAACAATATGAAAGAGAAATGAGCAGAGAAAAAAAAATGAATTGTCAATATGGGATGACCCTACTGAGTTGTCTTCTTTTTTCATTTTGTTTTAAACAGAAAGGAGGGAACCATATTTTGTACACTTATATTAAACAAGGAGTAGTTGCCAAAGGAAAAGGATGGAAGAGTGGATGAAGCAACTCTGGTCAGTTGAAACACCTGGGAATGGTGCCACCTGTCAGCCCTGACTGTTAGCCATCATATTTTCTGACTGTGGTCCTGGAGAAAAAGTGAGGTGTTTGCCGAATTATGGCTTTGCCTTGTTTCATTTCAATCATTAATAAAGAGAGATTGCAATAAAAATATTAACAAAAGAAACATTGAATAATGCTTAAAATTAGACAATTAGGGTTAGTCAAATCCTTTAATCATTTTCAACCATTTTGAATGGTAAAATCTGTCTTTCAAAGAAAACCTAACGTGAAGTAGGCAATCACAGTATTCATATTTTTTTTCAAATTGCTCCTTGGGAAACATTTTGATTGTCTTACCTCTGTCCCCTTGTTGGGGTTATTCAGTCAGCATTCTGCCACCCTGGGATAATTTGAATCAACCTGAAAAAATTTAAATACTTTAAGAAAATCGGTATGCATCAAATGTAAAACTTGATAACAGGCTTGTTTTTCCAAAGCATGTGGAGAGCTTGACCTTAAAAAAATATAATACTATTTATGCTGATCCACTTGGATGAAATAAGACAGAAATGCCCATACCAATGTTATTGTTTTACAGAGAGGTGCACTTAAGGCTAAAGTGTGTGATAAATATAGCAAGACTTATTTTGCTTTGGGTGTTATTAGCATCTTATTAGTAAGACATCTAGAAATAGCACTGAAAATACCCATTCATTTTCTACAGAGTAACCTCAGTCATGAGAAGTTCACATTGACACATACACATACACGTACATGGTGTAACTCTAAGAAAAGAAAAATTCATTGTACTTTCCCAGCAATGATCTCCCTGGCATTTTGTCATTTGAAAGCAGTTCTGTCTTTTGGAATTCCAAAAATAAACCAAGCACCTTCCTATACTATGCTTCTTTAAGTAAGGTTAAATTTTCTTTCCATGAGTTTTAGGGTTCCAAATCTTGTGTTTCAATCTTTCATCTTATATGAGTGATTCTTATGCATATTATAAAATACATTGTTAATTTCATTTATTTTTCACTTTGTCATTTATTGAAAAGAGGAATTTTTCTCCATTTCATGCAGTTGATGTACTCATTGAAAATTAGTTGATTGTGTATTTGGATTTATTTGGGGGTTCTTTGTTCTATTGCACTGTTTTATAACACTTGAGAAAAAATACAGTGAGGTTAAATACTTTAAAAAGTATTACATTGAAAACATACTGACTTTAATTCTCCTCAAAATATTCCCCCCTTCACTTCAAAAACTTCATTTTGTTCTTGAAATTCTCTGAAACAGTTCGGAAGTTTTTTTTTTGTTTTGTTTTGTTTTTGTTTTTGTTTTTGTTTTTCATAAGTGCTTTTATGAGACGTGATCAAATATAGAGTGACTGCTGCTGCCAACAGCCATTCAAGGAAAGGCAGGCTGTAGAAACCTTGTGGTGTGTCATAATACACCCTTCACCAGAGCGGATGCCACTCAGTTTCTGGCTCTTCCTCAAAAGCAAAATGACTATGAAAGGTGAAGATTTGAATGTTACCCGTGTATCAAGTTCCCACAAAAATGCATCTAGACACACAACAAAGGACTTCTAGACCTGTTAGAGAAAATAGAGAACTGATGGTATAAGTTCTTTCAAAGAAAATGGGGAATATTTTGTGGGAAGTTAATGATCTTTCACTGCACTACTTAACTATATATATATATATATATATATATATATATATATATATATATATTGTATTTTTCAATAACAACTCTTGCATTCCAATTTTCATACTAATACCATCCTGGTTTGATTACTATACATGTGAAATTTACTTGGAAATGATCCAATTTTGTGTTTTGTGATCCAATTTTTTTTTCTCAGAATTCGCTATTTGAAATATATTTTGGTTCTATGTGAATATATGGACCTGAAGCATCAGACTCCAAGAGATCTCTTTAAGTCTTTTTATGCTGCTGTAGCACAACATCTGAGACTGACTAATATATTAAAAATAGTTATTTTCTCAAAGTGCTGGAGTCTGGGAAATCCAGCATAAAGGTACTGATAACTACTGAGGTCCTTCTTCCCGTGTCTTCACTCAGTGAAAGAGAGGCAGTTGAGACACTAAACTCATCCCTTTAAATCCTCAGGATGGTGGCATAAATACATTCATAAGGATGCATTCCACTTGATCTGATTGCTTCCTGAAAGGCCACCTCTACCAATACTGCTGCTTTGAGGAATAAATTTCCCATGCATAAATCAGGTTGCATGTTTGGATCACAGCAACAACACTGGGGAAAATCTTTTGGACACTGAGCTTGGCAGTGAATTCTTTTATACTACAGCAAGATCTGAGTACCAAAAAATGGATAAATTGAACCACAAACTAAACAGCATCTGCATACTAAAGAATCAAAATGTAATGTGACCTATTGGATAAGAAAAAAATAAAAAATCATTTGATTTTTTTTTGTATCATGAGGGGATTAACATTCAAAGTTTTTTTTTTTTTTAAAATCATACAACTCAAGAATGGAAAAACAACTTGATTTAAAATGGACATATAACATAAATAAACATTTTTGCTTTATTTTGTATTAGGCATTTGATAATGTGATAATAGGCATTTGTAAATGTGTTCACCATCAATCATCAAAGAAATGCAACTCAATAGCACTCTAAAGCTGAGGCAGGAGAATTTTTGCAAGTTGAGGCCAGTCTGGGCTTCCAATGAGTTAAAAACCAGCTTGAACTACATAGCAATATCGGGTTTCGAATAGACAGAAAGAGGAGAGAAAGAAAGAAAGAAAGAAAGAAAGAAAGAAAGAAAGAAAGAAGAAAAAAGAAAGAAAGAGAAAGAAACAAAGGAAGGAAGGAAGAAAGATTGAAAGAAAGAAAGAAAGAAAGAAAGAAAGAAAGAAAGACAGACAGAAAGAAAGAAAGAAATAAATAAAAAGAGAGGAAAGAAGAAAGAAAAGTTAAAATAATTGTGAAATATCAACTCATACGTGGATAGGAGTACTGCTTTTAGAAAACCAAGAAATAACAAATACCAATGAGAGTATGAGAGTGTGGAGATTAGAGACCCCCATTCACTGTGGTGGGAAAATAAATTGGTGCAGTCATTAGGGAAAAAAAAAATTCAGGAGACTCCTAAGGAAGTTACAATGTACCTACCACATTACCAAGCATCCTACCTGGTAAACGTCAAAAGAAAGAAAATCCGAAACTTGTAGAGATACTAACTGTCCTTCATTTATTGCAGAATTATTCTAAATAGTCATTATAGATGTAAACTAAGAGGTTTTGTTTGTGTTTGTCTGTTTTGTACCAGGGATTGAGCTCACTACCTCACAGTGGTGCTTATACAGCTAAGCCAAATATACAGCCCAAACTAAATGTTCTTTAAAGAACCACTTAACAGTGGTACATATAAACTGTGGAAGATCTTTCAGCTTCACTAAAAGAATCTTGCCTTCTGAAATATAAGTGATCCTGGAGAACATTTTTTTCTAAATGAAATAAACCAGTGACAGAAAGGAAACTTATACATGTTCTCACTCATTTCTCAAATCTAAAAAAATAAAGTCTCAAATGCAAAAATAAAGAATAAAGCAGTGGTCAATGAAGGTGTTGAGTGGGTCTGGAAATAGGGAGGCCCATTCAGAAAACAAGGAACAAGATTTGTGATCAATCTAGAAAGCTAACGGTCAATGGGGACTACAGACAATGAAATCTCACTGTACTGGGGACTCATCTAAACAAGCAGATTTTACCTATGTGGCACACACGCACGCACGCACACACACACACACACACACACACACACACACACACACACACACAATGAAATGAGTATGCTAGTTTTTTTGTGATAGTAGTGCTTTCTATCTATATGTCTCTCAATTGTCATTTTGCATAGCTTAAATATAGGCAGTACATTGATTTCTAGACCAAACGTAAGTTTTGAACCATCTAATCAGCTATATTTTTCCTTCTCCTAAGATGATGTGGCTGCTGACCTTTTTCTTTAGCATAAAACATTTTGTGAATATTAAAGGTTGACCTGTATTGATTCTTTGAGGTACTTTCCATGCAGTTTGTGTTTTGTTCATAAACAATTTGACTACCCTCATGTCTTCAAGATTTCTACATAGTTTCTCCTCCCGGAGAGCTAGCGTTTATGTTTTATATTTAGATCTTTGATCCAGTTTTAGTTTAGTATAATACACGGTGATAAACATGGGTCTAGCCTTTGGTATGTGGAAAGCCAATTTGATTCCAGCACCATTTATTAAAGAGACTACCCTTCCACTGAACTTGTTTGGCCCCGTTGTTGAAGATAGGATGGCTGAGTGTTTCTATAGTTGTGTCTACATCTCCTAAATGTTCACCTAATCCTCATGTCTGTTTTTTGCCAGTACCATGCTGATTTTATACCAGTAGCTTTGTAATACAATTTCAAGTCAGGGGACTGTGATGTCTTTTGCTTTGACTTTGTTTCCCAGGATTGTCTTTGCTATTTTAGATCTTTTCTCTTTCCAAATGAATTTTAGGAATATTTTCTCTAGATATGGGAGTATAAATATATACAAGACACATAACTATACTATTAATCTCTGTTAGTTCATCAAAAAGAACATTTTGGGTTTTCATTATTTGATCATTTTTATGCCTAAACCTTATTGTCTGAACAACTACATTCAAAATAACAATATGCAATATATTAACTAGTGTTAATTTCCTATTATATAGATTCTGTATTGTTTTTATTATTTTATTTTGTTTCTAAAATAAAAAAAGAAAGAACTATACTTTAAAAAGTATAGTTCACTCAAGCATGAAAACTATAAAGAAAAGAATTTACATTGTTTATATTTAAGAGCTGTGCCATAATGTAATAGTCTTTTTAGAGTGCCAAAACAAACTCCAGTTTATGTTAAAACACTTAACCTATAGACGATATTGAAATAGTTCATTTAACTTAGTCTTTAGTAAGCATTTTATATATTCCCTAGAATTAGAATTATGCAATGTTTTATAAAATGTTTTTCCTAAAGTGGAGTCCAGGCTAATATATTATGTATTATTAATACTGATCTTGCGGGAAAAGAAAGTCTTTGGAGATTTCCATATGAATTGATACTCTCAGGTCCCCTAATTGATGTTTTACATCTTTTTTTTTTTTTTTTTTTTTTTTTTTTTTTTTTTTTTTTTTAGTCTTTTTCGTTTTATCGGTACCAGGGATCGAACTCACGACCACACACTTGCAAGGCAGGGGCTTATGCCGCTCAGCTAAATCCCCAGCTTCCAATATTTCATGTCTTGAACACCGTTGCAGTTTTCTCTCTCTAATTAAATGAAAAAAATTTTCGATTTAAAAGACATATTCTAAGAAGTTTATCATTTTAACTTATTTTCATTGTTAGCTCTCTCTCTCTCTCTCTCTCTCTCTCTCTCTCTCTCTCTCTCTATATATATATATATATATATATATATATATATATATACTGGTTTTGGGGACTGAACTCACAACCTTGCACTTTCCAGGCAGGTGCTTGAACCACTGTACTGAATCCCCAGACCTATTTTCTTTTCTTGTTGTGTTTATTATTTTCAAATATTTTGAAATGTTATTTATAGCTTTTTATTTAAATTCTATTAGAAATTTAAATTCTATTAGAAATTTACTCAAAGATCTTTGAACTAGAAATGATTACCAGGTTGACCTGCAATATATGAATGCAGTTATAAAGTTGTTAGAAAAATCACACCCATGCAAACTTGCAATCCAAGTAAGTGAATCATCTATCTACCAAGTCAAAATAGGAACCAAAGTACCTGCTGATTTTCTGCACCTATGCTGATTTGTGGATACAGATGTAGTTATTGTATCAGCTTATAAAAGTGAGTTCTTTTTAAATCACATGTCATTTTCACATCTATGCTGACTTCTCACAGAGGCACACAAGTCCTGATAACTTGGTAAAAACTTCATGTAAGAAAACTACAAATGTAACTCATTGGCTATTATACTTTCCAAAGTTTATTTATATGTTCTGTTTTTATCTAATTTTTATTTATATATAATAAAATTTGTACATAATAAAAAAAGATAATGTGATATTTTGGTTCATGTATATTGTAGGTAATGGTCAGTTTAGTATAATTAACATTCAAAGCACTTAAACTTGAATCATCCCATTATTTTGAGTATATTCAAAATCTTTTCTTGCTAATTACATTAACCCTTCTTTGCCCTATTCCAACAGGGTTTATTCTTTCTATCTAAGTGCGATATTTTAATTATTGATCCATTTTCTCTCCCTGCTACTCTCCTTTGGTAAGAACTGTTCTATTCTCAACATTAGCTCAGATTTCTAAGGGGTGGGAGAGTTTAACTTCTGAAAATTCATTTACTAGGCTAAATTCATTTTCTGGATTATACTTAAGAGGGAAAGGATTCACACAGCATAAACAGGATTGTCAAGGCTGAGAACAGGAGCAGATTCTTTTCAAGGAGTAAAAAGAAGATGAGCATCTCTTCTCCATAAATTTTAGTCACTATACTTGACATATGACATGAAAACTTGATTGAATAGGTTCTGAAAGTATTAACAGATTACATGTTTGCTTCCTTATTAATTTTTGTCTGACCATAACTACTGCATAGAACATAGTCTCAAGGTTGATATGTTTTTCCTTAAGTAACAATGTTTCCAAGCAGTAATTTATAATAGAAATTTTAATAGCTCAAAAATTTGGGTTAATTAAAAGAAGACTCAGAATGGGCTCGTGGTTTCAGGTGTCAAGATTCAACTCTAAGTGACACACAGTATCACTGATATACCCGGGTATGTTTTATGGGCGATATGAAAGTGAACAATTATATAGACTGGGAACAATAGGGACTGTTATCTCCATAATTGCAGGTAAAAGTAGATGTAAGTAAGCTACATTTCCCAGGCACGTTACAGAACAACATAGCTAGTCCTAAGGTGTTTCTCACGATGGCATCAAACCGCATGTTGAATCTGAAGCGCAGGAACCAGACTTTCTCTCAGCCCTAACCTTTGCTCTGATTAAACATAAAAATATTTAACGTGTGCAGCACTGTAGGATTTAGGCTAAAAAAGATAAAGTCTTCTGCTGAAGATTCTAATATCTTAAAAAATTGATTCTAATATCAAAAGCAGTCCGTAATCTCAAAAACCAATGTTTAAAGGTAGAAATGTATTTATTCAGTGTAAAACCATTAAACATTATATTAAATTTATAATCAGACTTAATTCTGATATGGGCTGAATTTTCCACTCTTAAAAGTATCTTGTAATCTTAATCCTGGTTATCAGTAAATTTATCCTTGTTTAGAAAGACAGTCTTTGGAGATATAATCACGTTAGCAGCAGGTCTTAGGACGGGTTTAATCCAGCCCCGCTGGTGTGTGCTGAAGAAGGCAACATGAAGACAGTGAAGCACAGAGACAGGGATTAAAGAACCGGTGCTGCTAGCTAGAAAAATCAAAGACGGAAACTTACAATCTTATTTTTAAAACAGGATTCCCTGTATTTCTAACACGTCATACTTTTCACTTATCATTTACAATTTCTCAATAATCAGGACTTTTTTAATACATGAGAGGACATAAAGAAAAGGAAAGACAATCATGATAGTGATAAAGAACTTGAACACTTACTAGGCACAGCAATTATCCTAAATATTTTTAACGTACTTTTCCTTCACTTATGCTGAACACTGTGTGAAGGTATTGAGGTTAAGTAAAAGCAAAGGTTACTCCAATTAGCAATCTATTTCAATCCTCAAAGCTATTGAGTGAAATATATCAGATCACATTTGGTGTCTTTTCTTTATTATATATTTTATTAAATAAAATGTATAGAGCTATTCTCAGTGATTATAAGAGGAGGAAGAACTGAACATAAAAACTGAGTTCAGACATTATTTTTATAGCTATTTATTTTAGGTAGATTATAAATTCCTGCACAGTAGATAGACATATACAATGCAATTGAGAATTTGGAGAATTAACACTCAATAAAATTTGTATAATTTGCATTCAGTCGGGTCACAAGAAAATTATTCAAATTCTAACCAAGTTAATAGACAACTTCAAAAAAATTTCTTAAGCTACTTTTGAATTATAATCTGTTAAATATAAAAATGTGATTTATTAACATGAGCAAGACAATTATAAACATATGAACAGTTCTCCCACATGTAACTATCTTATAAACTAATAAGAACATTAGAACACTACAAAAGTTTCATACATACGGAATAATCTAAGAAAATATTAACATTACCTGTGTGGTCATTCCTTTACATCACTATTTTTAAATACTTTCTGAAATTCTAAGTGAAAGAATATCATTCTAAGACATAGTGAGGGGCTGGGGATTTAGCTCAGCGGCATAAGTGCCTGCCTTGCAAGCAGGCAGTCGTGATTTCGATCCCTGGTACCAGTATAAACGAAAAGACAAAAAAAAAAAAAAAGACATAGTGACATATATACAAAATAATAAAAATAACAAGGAAGCAAGCAGAAGTCTAACATTTCACAGCCGATGATTTTATATGTTTTACGGTCAACATTCCAAGTATTTTTGCTTTGCACATTTTGCTGATTTTTGCTTGCTGCACTCTAGTACAGCCATAAAATAAAATATAATGTATTCTGTCCACAGAATGAAATGTTAGTAGGTAATAAATTGTGAAATGTTTAAAAACCTATAAATGAATATTGAATGAACATAATCAAATGCTTTCTTTCATGATAATTGCTACATACATGGCACAGCATAACTTAGCAATTTTTACTACATTAGTTGCAGGTTTTGTAACTATGGAAAAACAATTGGTACTTATCAGTACTCATTTTTATGTGACATAGAATATTCTTTAAAATCTGACCATGTCAACATTAAGATAATATCACAAACTTATATGGTTCCTTACTCTAAAAGGACTTTGTATCATAGCAGGATTAACTTAGCCATTTTGAAAAGTAGTCCAGTTTCATAAAACTAAAAAAATCAAGATTCCAAGTTAAGCAGGTCTTTCAAATTCAATGTTAATCGTATAACATGATAGAAAAATTATATATTGTCATATGCATTATTTACAAGAAAGGGTTTTTCTGCAGTAAAGGGAATCTTACACACCTTGGAAAGTTGGAATAATGTATTCAAAAAAATTTCCAGTCCACCTGTGGTGATCAAGATGAAATGTCTTGTTATCAACTCAGCTATCAGTGATTTCAGGACCTGGATAAAGTACAGAAAACGTTCCCACCTGATGGAATATCTTCCCTGGGGCTTCTGATATGCAATGACTAGTAAAGGCAAGATGCAAAATGCTAGAGATTTTTAGGAATTATCTGAGCAATCTAGCTCCCTAGGCTGTGACAAGTTGATAACCATGGAAAAATGTGACCTCAAACTATGAGAAAGGTTGAGTTTGGCTGTAGATGCAACATCTACAAACTTATGTTTGTCCCGAAAATATCATCATTCAGTCAATGTACAGTGAGCACTCAATTTCCTTTAGACTATAATAATGTATTATATTAGAAATTCATTTATTCATTGAATGGATTTATTCACTGAAATAATTTAGATGTATTTATTTATTTAAGTTCCTAGGAAAAATAAGCTAGCCAGGAAGGAAGAAAATCTCAATGAGGTTCAGCCTCACAGTTTAAGAGTAGAATGACTAATCCATTGATCAACTGAGTCTTACTAATTATTAAAAATCAGGCAATGAAACGATATGTCCATAAAATCAGGAAAACATCATGGGATTGTTTTTCACAGTTTTAAAATTTTTGTTAGTGTATACACAAATAGATGGACAATACCTTCCCATCAAGTATTGGGATGGTCTACTGAATTTTCTAGTACATTTTAAAACTTAAATGATTCATTTTTCTGAAAATACAGTACTTGACAAAAGTGCTACATCCATCTTCTCTAATATGTGACCAAGTTGTCATTGAATAATGTACCATCATTTATTATTCATTATAAGTAGGATTAATTACTTTAAAACATTCTTATAAAATTACAATAAAAAGTAAAATTTATAGAAATAATTTATGATATGATGTCAGCAAGACAGTCAAAGTGAAGGATTCCAGCTACATCACTTCACAACTCTGAGGTGAATATCTGTTTATCTGGTTATCTCTCCATCTGCCTATCATTTGTCTACACTCAATAGTTGTATGATATAAACAATATGTATACATGTATACACATGTATATCATACTATTGCACTAGAATCCATATTTTACTTAAGTGTACAGCAAGTATTCTCCAGGAAATATTTTAGGTTAAGCCACAAAACAAATCTAACAAGTTGAGGAAGGTTAAAATTATATCACAAATCTTAGTGCTTCCACATATTCGACATCTCCATTTGACATCAGCATAGACGCCATCCTAGGCACCTTCGGTGAAAAAGTTTGGACAAGGGGTGAGGGTCTGATTCAAAGAATTCAGTAGACACTCATCATTGGGTCTTCTAGGTTTGGTTATAGAACCTTTGACCCAGACATATTAGGTTCCCCATAGAGCTGTTGATCACTTCTCCCCAACATTTGAGAATATTTCTTCTGATTATTGAGATATTGAGGAGCCGAGCACCTGAGGTAGAGCTGGAGGGGAGGTACACCGTGCCAGTGTATTGTCCAAGGAGATCTAGCTCTCTAGCTTTCTGTGGGCATTGATCACCCATGCTTGTTTCCCCACTTGCGTAGCAAGAAGAGACTTTCTGAGACTAGGCTACCGTTTCCGAATGTGATAAAATTAAATTTTTGGTTGTAGCTGGGAGGAGAGTTAGTTTTTATATTCTCATAAAATGAGTGAAAATTCTGGTAGGCTGTGACCACTTGGATGATAATGACCTCCTTGAAATGTGGAACAGTCCCTGGTTTATCAATCACACATCAGTTCGAGGCCATTTTACTATTTTAGATCTTCTGCACTAAAGATAGCAAAGTTAATTGGGTTACAAGTTTCCCATTCACAGTTAACAGTTGCAGTCTCCTTCTGGATTAGTATCACTTAATTCTTCCCTTCCAAGTAGCCAATACACAAAGTTATAATAAAAGTAAAAAGCCCTGAAGTCACTGTAGCAGTTAGATAGAGGTGAGGGCTTCTCATATATATGCATATCATTAAGCTTGTGCTCTTATTGCCATGATAATCCTCCACATTTTAGGACTATCAAGGGTTTTTACTAATGGGAGCCATAACAATAAAAATGCCAATACTGGCAGGTGTGGATTTGTAATGTAGGGTTTTAAATTAATGATCCTTTGCCTTGGGAATTTTGGGCTTAGAATGATCCCTCAGTAGGGGGGTACTTCAGGTCAAAACACATATACTGACTTCCATGGTGGCAGATAGAAGAGGCTGGTCTTGTTTTTGTGCAAGCTCCTTGGATCCTCCATAGGAATGAAAAATGGGCGTGATAAAGTCTAACTGTGGCCTGACCTGGTTAGGAGAATACATACATCACATGATGGGTACTCACATTCACTAAAAGGGACACCTAGTAAAAGCAGCCAGCACCAACAAAACACCCCAACCACAAGAGGACGGTAGGGCCTAAAGGCACCTCTCAAAATACTTACAGTTGGCTGGAGAAGTCTCAGCAAGAGCTATGACAAAAAGCAGGGTTAGAGCTCCAAATACAGTTAAGAGCAAGGAGTGTCTCTTATTACACTACAACTAATCATAAAAATGATGCAGTCTATGCATATCACCACTCAGTAGTGCCCTTAGGCTTTTCCCATGCATGTGTCTAGAGTAGAACTGTTTTCTTTCAGTGATGCTCCCAGTGTTGTGATCTGCATCTTCTGGATCATTAGATTAAAACGTACTAAAAAGCCAAGAACACCCTTCCTCTCTTGAGATGCTGGCTTTACTCTGCTGTAGTGAATCCAGAGGACCATCCCATCTACTTTTACTGTGGTGAGAGCTGATAGGATAACAGTCAGTGGCCCCCTCCAGAGTAACGTCAGGTGTTGGATATTACATTCTTTTACTCACTGTTTAAGTAACTTTTGTCTCATGACTGCAAAAAAATGCAGGAGCAGTGGAAACACCAAAACTGTACCTAGGATTTGGAGGCAGGTTTATTTAGCATTGGAAAGACACAGACACAGGATCAGTAGTACCTCAAATGTCAGGCTTCAAAGGTCCTGGGAGGGAGGTTTTCATGAGATTTCAAACTGATGGTGTACAGAGGTAGCGTAGTTGGCTGATTTTGATTGGTTCTTGCAGTATGCAAGCAGGCAGGCAGACAGACTGCATCCTTCTCCCTTTGTGGCCTGATGTGAGCTGATCGAGTGGGGAGGTAGGAATTCTCCTCCAGACCTCTGAGGGACTCAAGAAATCTTGAGGGTGTGTCTTCCTGCCAGCACCTGGAGGGTCCTAGCTCTGTCCACAAGGGCCATGAGCGGTGACTACAGCAGACAGCACAGTCAGTCTTCCAGGCTGGCATACCAGATGCAGCAGCAATAGAAACCCCAAAATGACACAAGGATTTGGAAGCAGGTTTATTTAATAACATTAGTCAGAGACAGACAGGAAATCAATTGTCCCTCAAAATGTCAGGTCTCAAAGGCTTTAGTCATGTCTAGAAGTCCCAGGCCCTCAGCATTGCCAAGGCCTATTTGAAGTCTTCACATTTTTTGCTGTTTCATTTCTCATAACAGAGGTTCATGTTTCCCTTACCTTATGGCCTTATAATGGGGTTTCACTCAGACAAAGAAATTAGGTACTCAGAGCCTGCAGAAACCTGTGACCCCAAGAAACTATTGGACTTGGCATCAGGTCCTTAGAACTGGGATAGAACAAACTGCTTGTTTTCTCTCTGACCCAAGATAGAATTGTACCTGTGACAAGTGGAAACTGAGGTACCTACATTTCTCCTGGAAAATTTGGCCCTTCATTCTTGAGATCTTATAGACAATATCTCACAGGAGAATGAGGAATAATCATGCCTCTTCTATGCTGCTCTGTGGGGCCAGACAGATGCAGAAAAGGATATCTTTGAAGTCTAAACATTTAAAGAACTGGACATTATCAAAGTCTAGACATGTAAAGAAAGTTGTTTCAGTGATGAGCCCCAAAAGTATGAGTACAACTAGGTGTAAGGTAAAGATGGCCGTGTTTACTGCTCACAAATGTTCAACTGGCCAGTAGTCAGCTGCACTCCGTTTTAGCACAAGTAGGAGAGATGTGTTCCAAAATGATTGGCAAATTAGGAGGATCTCGTAATCTAGAAGCCTTTCCAAGTGCTTTTGAATCTCAATCTGTGCCTTGCAAGGGATGAATTATTGCAAAATTGGCTTTGCCCTGGCTCTAGCTCCAGAAGAGGTGATATTATTCTCTTTAGAGGATAGTAAATGTTCTGACTTTTTCTTCTGATCTTTGTAAAGTTAAAACAGTTTGTCCATGGGAGTTGAAACTTTCCCAAATAAATCTCAACCCATTACAGCCATAAGACAGTCACGGAGTTATAGGAATCAGTGGATGACCTCTAGGCTGCTGAAATTTCATTTTAAGGCAGCAGGAAGGCACATTCAGTTGCCCCGTGAACCCCATTAGTGGCCTGTCTCCATGGGAGGGGGGCATTGGTTGGGCCACCGTGGAATGTGTCTACCATAAAGTCTATGGGCTGCCTACCCCATCTTAATGTAGACTTTAAGCCTTTGGGAGCCTAACAAAGCAGAGCCTGCCCTGTCCTACTCCTGCTCATATTCTCCCATGGTGTTCATTCTACAAAATCATCTTTTGGCATCTTGCACAGCTTTTGAACTTCTTGATACAAACCCTGGACTATATGTCCTCTGTTGTCTTGTTCAGAGAGAGAGGAGATCATTCTACTTGGTAGGGATATTCATCCTTCCAGTACCCATGTCTGAGGGAGTAGGCACATTGGTGCCAGTCTAACTTTTTTTTTTTCTTTCCTGGGCTCAGGATGGATGGCTTCTATTGGCTTGCCTATTGGCTCTTCTGCAAACTTCCCCTGAGGCCTCATGTTCTGCCCCTGAACGTATCCTTATGAAACTGTTTTGATCATTTCTTCCAGGCAGCTGCCATCAAGTCTGGCTTTTGTTTCATTTTGCGACTCTGGCCTCCATTGACAAACACTGTAGATGCAACCTCTAACAATCATTTGACATTTATTCCAGCAAAACCTATCAATTTTTGTAGTTTACACATGATGTCTCCTTGAGCCTTGCTGATGAATACCGCATTTGTCATTTGTTGATTCTCATCAACTTCCAGATCAAAGGGGTTATAAAGATGGAACACTTCACACAGTCTTTTGTAGAAACCCCCAGGCTTATTTTCTGGCCCCTAGTGTACCTTCAAATTTTTTTCTCATGTGTATGGTCTTTTTTCCTCCTTCTTTTAACCCCTTTAGGAGTGGCTTCTGTCATCGTGTGATTGAGGTCATTTTTCCACATCAAGGTCCCACTTAGACTCTTCTCCTGTGTGATGGATGAGGCATAAACCTGAGAAGCCAGCATCCCAACAGAAGCACTTTCTTTAATTTACATAGTGCAGTTTGAGTAAACTCCTCAGCCACCAGGGCGTGACACTCCTCAGTGTTGAACAGGATTTGGAGAAGTTGTTCTCAACCAGTCTCTGTGGGTTAGTAGTTCCAGGTGGGGGCCTGCACTAATCACTTGTTGCATTAGGTTTCTCAGTATATGAAAATTGTGGTTCTTCCAAATAAGGAGATTAGTGGTGGTGAAAGGTTGCTACTAAAACTCTTTCCCCTCTTTGGATCTACATCTGTGGCTTATAGTAAATGAGTCTTTGCATCTCTTAAAGTGGCATCTACATGGCACCTCAGCAGTGTATGAGGGCAGGAGTGACAGAAGGGATCTCTTAAAAGTTACTCACAGGTGCATGGGAAGTCAGAATGGGTAGCTCAGGAGAGGCTGCCATTGTTAGGTTCTCCATGGAGGCCTCAGACATTGTTTGGAGAGGGGTAACCCTTGGGGGCCTGAGTGGCTCTGGTGGAGCCTCTTCATTGGGGACACAGGCAGCAAAAGCAGCGACTACTGTCAGATGTATGGAGGAGAGTCTTCTTCTGATTTTCCCGATACAATTAGTTTGTTTAACTTTGGTAGATGATAGGAATCAGCTGGTAACCGGGTCATCATTGCTCTACAATTTTTCTCAATGCAAGCTTTCATACAAACTGGCCAAGATAGAAGCAAGTCTTGCTAACAATCAATGTAAGGAAATTGTTTAGACTGGCAGGCAGGAGTCCCCTGTGACAACCCTGAACACTTGAGTGATTATCTCCTTATTGAATGATATGTGGGCACCCTCAAAGCACAGTCAATCAATTTTAAAGAAAGTTTAGAGCTTTCTAGGATTCAGCTTAACACACCATTGTTACCTGAGTACTTGTTTTTAAAACTATTTAATATATATTCCAGGGGAATCAGTTTACTCTGCTTTTCACCCATTTCTTCTCTCCAACAGACAACTTTCATGAGCAAGAGAAAGAGGAGGTCAGTGGGAGGATTTTAGCTGGAATGTCACACACTTCCTTGTCCGCAGTCACTGTCCTGCAGGAGATAGTTCACGCATCTCTGAGCATTTGCAGAGATTCTGCTTCTCTGTCTTCACCTTCATCCTTCTGATCTGTCCCCAACTTCTCATTCACACAGTTACACACAGAGATTCCAGCCCACTGCCCAGCGGTCCGGCGCCTTGCGCTGCTGCTTCATTATTTACAGAACTCTTGGGCAACTCCATTACTCCAGTCCACACCCAGGTCATGACAGTGACAGTTTCAGTTTCAGTGAAACTTACTCAGGCATCTCTGGGAGGTGTTCCATTTCAGGTTCTGCTTCTTTGAAAGCAGGACTACCAAACTGAACTTATGTCTTACCACATCTGGTGAATGGAACTCCCTGAACTGGGTCTTGGACCTCAGGGTTCTGTTTTGTGTCCAGAGCCCTTGCCTGAGCTGTCAGAAAAGGTCAGGAAGGGCCAATCTCTACTATGGATCAAAGGTCCGCTACCACCAGATGAGGCTTCAGCATCTCCCAGTGCTCTGAGGTACGAACTCCAGAGATAAAGGAGGTGGAAATACACCCTCTGCACATTCTGGCCATGACACCTCAGAAATGCTGCTTGATTTTCATGTGAGATGAGACACCTAGGCCTTCTTCCCAGGAAGCAGCTTCATTCATGCCAACACTGACTCAGCAGATTGGTATCCTAAGCTGGAGCGTCAAAGATGGTTCATTTTCAACCTTTTCTACAATTCCTGTGTCTTTTTCTTATATGGGCTTTGAAAGAGTTGCCGGCCCAGATGAAACACTTTAACCAGAAAAGGCTGCAGCTAAACTCCTCCCCCACCTTGCCCCCTATGGACTTGATTGTGATTCTGTATCCCCATCCTTAAGGACCTGTGCGCCAATGGGATATCTGTGCATCCCTAATGGCCTTTGGGGCACTGCCCTAAGCTTAGGCTATTTAGATCCCCCACGCCACGTGTCAGGAGGAGTTCGCCAGAGAGAGTTCGCCAGAGAGAGAGAGAGACCACCCGCCCCGAGTGTAGAGATGTTGCGCCGGAGGCCGGCGACGGAGGCCCCCTCCCCGCAGTCCCGGAATAAAGCCACTGCTGATCACTACTTTCACGGCCGTCCACTCCGCTCCATTCCTCCCACGGACTTCTCTCCGCCTGTCCCTTCTCCCAGACCTAACACTTTATGCTAACACATTACCCTCTGGTTCAGTATAATTTATATTACAGAACTGCTCATGGTTATGTAGAGGTTGATATTCTTACATTATATGAACATGTCAAGAGAGATCCTACCACATTTCCGTATATTTTAGCAAGCATATACATAAAAATTAATGTTAAAATCCTTCTCAAATAAAAACCCTTCTAAAATCATTCTGAAATAAAATTTCTCTTAAATCCTTCTGAAAACTTGAAGAGGAAGGAACATTTTCAAACTAATTTTATGAAGATAGCTCTACCAATGTACCAAAGTCAAACAAAAATGCTTCCAAAATATTAGAAATATGATTTCCTCAGGAGGCTGCGGCAGAAGAATTGCTGTGATTTCCAGACTAGCCTGAACTATAAAGTGAATTCACAGCCAGCCTAAACTGCACAGTGAAATCCATTGCCAAAAGACAAAAATAAAATAATAGTGATTTCGATGGGGCATTAAATGAATCATACAGATGATGATTAGTGGATTTTAAACCTATAATGCATGAGTACCTGCCCACATAAATCCATAAACTTAATCCACCATATTAACAGAAGGAAAGATAAAAAGTATGTAAGAATCTGAATAGATTCATAAATAACTTTAATTCAGCATTGTTTTATGAGAAAGTTTTATTCACTGAAAACAATAAGACATTAATAAAAAGACTAAACTAAACATATAAATTTAAAGATATTCTGAATTCATGAATTGGAAGCATTAAATGATGCCCATATTACCTAAAATGTCTACAGATGTAATATAATCTCCATCGAAATTACAATGGCATTTTCATAGAATTTTTTAAAAAATCCTAAAATTCACATGAAATTACAAGAAAGACCATAATCACATGCAAAAACAAAACAGAAAATATATTTCCTTACTTTCAGAATTTTTAGTAATAAGAACAGCACAATATTGGAATAACTGCAGACACAGAGGCCTACGAAACAAAACGTAAAAACTTCCAGATAAATATGTGTGAGTGTGATCAATTCATGTTTGTCAAAGCTGAGTATGAGGCACAAAAGGGGAAAGATAGTCTCTTTAGTAAGTGATGGAGGAAAAACTGGATGTCAACACCCAAAATAAAGAGCTGGATCTTAACCTGACAATATATAAAATGTGTTAAGTGAAATGGATTAGGAATTTATTTATTTATTTATTTTTTTATTTAAGAGGAAAAAGAGAAAAACACAAAACAAACCAAAGCGGTGTAAGGGTACACGTAATACAGAACTACAAAAAAACAAAACAAAACAAACAAACAAAAAAAAAACCCAAAACAAACAAACAAACAAAAAAAAACATAACAGTAAGAAATCACCTGTTAGTATATTACATATTATCATCTTGAAAATAGTTCCTCAAATCACAGTATCAAAGAATATTGTCTTCTATGGATTAGGAATTTAAAAGGCAGAGCTTAAAAATGTGAAACTCCAGGAAGTAAGTACTGTAAAGGAAAAAAATTTAAAAAACTCCATGAAGTCATTCTTTTCAATACGTTTTAGACATGACAGTGAAAGCACAATAGCAAAAAGAAAAATTGACAAATCAGATTTCATCAAACTAAAAAATCTTCTGTACCATAAAGAGACTATTAATAAAGAAACAATGGAATGAAAGAAAACATTTGTGAGCCATATATATGACAAGGGATTAATATTATATATATATATATATATATATATATATATATATCATATATATATATATATATATATATATATATATATATATATATAAATGCTGAATGGCAATACTCAAACGATCTGATAACACAATGGTCAAAGACATCTCCAAAGAACATATACAGATATAAGGAATAGTCCTCAAATTAAATGCAAATTAAAAACCACAGTGAGGTGTAACTCTACACTTGTTAGGGTGCTGAACTGCATGAAACACTATTGGAGGTAACACTTCTGAATTCCCCAATTAAAATTTCTGGTTCCACCACATATTGTTTTGTTATTTCTTGGTAATGACTTAAAAAAGAGAGAGAGAAAAGAAAGTCTGTGGTAAATGACAAAAACAAACTGCGTTTTAAAAATGATAGGGAACAAATTACATTATACAAGTAATATTGAGCATGATATATTTGCTAGGGCCTGACTTTATTTATGAGATTGTGTGACCCTGGGCATCAAGCAGATGCTAAGCTTTTTATCTGGCGATGCTATTCTGTAAACATCTCCACTGGTGCAGAGTTTAGCAAATAGTAAACAACACCTGAAAAAATGGTGTAAATGTGAATGTTATGAAGTACACGTTGTAATTTCTTCTGCATTAACAACACTTAGAAATATTATGGATGTAATTATGTTTAAACCGAAGAAAAATGTACCTACAGAGACTGTTCAAAAATAAAACTTTATTATGTACTAACAAGGGAAATGATTTCTGACTGCGATACTTATTATAGAAAACTACATTTTCAGCAGGAAAAAATGTGATTGGTTTCATTATTTTAATTGCATGCTAGTATTCTCAATGCAGAAAAAGTTTATCATTAGGAATTTAAATAGTCAAATGTAATGAAAATTCCTCATCATACTTCAAATGCATATAACAGTATCCTACTATTCAAAAATACATGAAAGTTTCTTCAACTGTCTCACATAAAATATTGCAAAACTGATTATTTTAACTGTTTGGTATTTCATTAATAAAAAAAGTTTTGAAAGTTACAGAAAATGGGACAGCAATCATTCATATTTGTTGCTTTCATTAAAGTATAAATGATTCAGACACTTGCACAATGAAGTTACAACATATCTCCTTAAATTCTATGTATTTGATTTTGGATTTGGTGAGAGAGTTATATAAAGTTTCAGTTTATGTACAATGATGTAAAATGTTACCAATGGAAATATTACAGTATTTAACTATATGGGAAATATCTAGCTGAGGTAGGAATTTGCTGTATGATTGTAGACTCGTTTTTCTTTTCTAAGTGATGTTTTTATTGTAACACAGTAGCAACGAGAGTAAATTGTAAACATTCATCATCTAAGCATAGAGTTTATTGATTTTCTCATCTATAGCACTTTGTGTACTTAGTGATATATGTAAGAACTCAAGAATAATGAATGTTTATATCTGTTCACTGGTTGTGGATACCAATGAGGGTTTAAAAATACTGTGTAATAACATTCATGTAAAATATGGCTTCACTATGTACTAGATGAATTGTCTAGTGATTAAAGAGACAAAAAAATCCTATGCAAAATAGGATGTATGTATGTCTTTACCAAATAAAAAGACTCCTTTTCATCTCAAACTTACTTACTTTCTGTGATTTTTCTAGTTAAAGTAAATAACCACTGGGATTAGAAAGTGATAATTATCTCTTAGTGTTTTAATGTTCCGTAAGATAAATAGCTGTTTTGTGAGATTGAATGAATACTTTCTAGTTTATTATACTGGGAGTTGAAGTACATGTTTAATTTCAATGACACATTTTAGTTTACAAATGGATTTAGATGAATATATGATTTGCCTCCACAAAAATAGTTTCCTATTTAGACTTTACATTTCAATTAATTACTGTGCAGAATGGATACACTGTGAAATTAGTAGGTGTTGACAATGTTGATCAAAATTGTGTCTAAAACACTACAGAAATATTACTTCCACCATATGCCTTGTAAAATAGTTGTGTCAGATAAAGAAATCGTGTTTTTGACGTTCATCTATGAGAAAAAAGTGTTTTCAATTAATATGAAGTCGGTTCTCATGAGTGTACTCATCTTAAATTAGATTATAAGTGACATTATATAATGAAAAATATTGTATGTTCAGAAACTCATGTTTACAACTGAGGATAATTTGATTAGCACACAATATCATAAATAAAACTGAGAAGTACTTTGTTTGTTTGTATGTTTTCCCAAAACTTGGAAATTTAATGCTTGGCAAATTTTATTCTACAAAACAAGCCTCTGAAACAGGGTCTCATAAAGTTTCTTAAAGTGGCCTAAATCTTAGATCCTCCTGTTTCAGCCTTCTATGAAGCTGCAACAGGGATGCTCCATTACACACAAACTGAGTTTTAGTTTTAAGTATGTAACTCTTCTGTGATCTTGGAAAAGTTACTTCATTCTTGTTCTTCTATTTTAAAATTTGTAAAAAAAATAAATTAAATGTTTATCTCACTCCTAGATTTTGAGCTTTTACTAGAGGCACTAGAAATGCAGGAAGAGTCTCAATAATAGAAATAATATTACCACAAAAAGAACACTTAATTGGAAGATTCTAGTGTTATTCTACAAAGTGTGACACAACCGTAGTAATTCACATTCTTACTACAATTTTCTACTAAATTATACATCATATATTTTGTGAGGTGTTAATGTACATTGTATATTTACTCTGAAAATGTCAATGTGTACTGCTCTGTCAACTGTTTAGTGACTTGTTTCCAGAAACCCACTTCACTATAACAAAGTCAAACATGAAAAAGTCACCAGACACCTAAGATAGCTACTGTCAAGTCCACATCTAAACCTCTGCTCTTATTCCTGTCCTCATTCAGAGCCTTAGTGACTAATGGCATTTTACTATATTGTGATTTGCACTATGGAACATTGTGTTTCCCACGAGTCAAAGAGAGTGAGACACCGCTGAACACAAAGGGTTGGGAAATGAAGACAGCAGAAAAAGCTCAGCTCAGAGACACTAGAAATGACAATTTGACAGCTTGGCACCAAAGAATAAGACCAAAAGGAATTGAAGAAATTGATATGGTCTATTGAAATATCCTGCTGATGACCTTGACTGCACAACAATACAAAAATTTAAATTATCTTTGATATTTTCTGGTTAAAATCAGTAAACATTTATAATCCATTTTTAAAATGTCATGAAACCAAAGAAAATTAAATCAGGGAAGGCTACAAGAGATTTTCTGAGACTTAGAAGTTCTTGTTTTATGTTGAGAAAATAAGCATTATGGCTTTTATGATCCACTTACAGTTGTAAATAAAAAATTTAAAATAAAAAATTTACTTACTGGAAGAACTTTAGTTATCCACCTTTGTTACCTAAAACAGTTTATTCTTTAGAAATGTACAGAATGTACATGTCTCTTTGTGTGTGGCTGTACATGAAGTTTAAATATTTATCCTTATTTATAGACTAATGTGTGTATTTCCTGGCAACTACCTACAAAAAACATATATAACATTTAAAAAATATTTCCACAAAATTTATTTCACATATATTTGAGTATAAATTTGTTGATGCTGTGAATATTTACCTAATGATACAAGTCCATACATGGACAAAAATATTTAAGCTAGCATTACTTAATTGTCAATGTCATATTAAGCTGAGTGTGGTGGTGTCAGCCTGTAATCCCAGCACTTGGGAGGTTGAGGCAGGGAGATCTTTGCAAGTTTGAACAGCCTGGGTTACAAAGTCAGCTCAAGTCCAAAGTTTGTAGACGTTTCAGTATATACTTGGCCAGTTTCAAGACAAGGTGGCATGACACACAGTTAACCCAGAAGAGGAACAGTTTATGGCAGGGAGAAGGCAGCAAAACAAGCAAGAGATGATCACAGCTGTTTCTCTTCCATCTTATCCAGGCTAACTAGGGTGGAAAGCACACACACCCTTAATTCTACTACCCTGATTCTAGCATATCATGAATCAATCCCAGCATCACACACTCTAGATCCAGCCACCTGTTACAAAGCCCCACCTGTGATGTCATGAGGCTTTTAGGGAGGGCATCTAAACACAAGCCATGACAAAGTCTAGTTTTAATTTTGATATATGGTATATGAATATGTACTTTGGAATTAATCTAGGTAAGTCAGTTACACATTATACAATTCCAAGTCAGGAAGATATTGGGAGAAAAAGGCAATTAAAAATCTCAGACATTCAAGTCATGCATAGATTTTTATTATAGCAGAGTTCATGTTTTCGAAATGTTGTTCATGAGTCATAGAATAAGAATCACTGTAATAACTTGTTGCACTGATTCTAATAATTGCACAGTTTCAAATACAGCAATGCAGAAGTCACACCAGTGTAGGAAGAGAAAGAAGGGGAGCTGTTAGGAACATCTCAGAGTGCAGCTCAGCTCTGAGAACATTTTGACCAAGGAGACCTCTCTGTGTCATTTAAGGCTTCTAAATCAAAGTAATATTTAAACAGTAAACTGAAAAAAAATATTCCCAAAAAGAGAAAGATCGAGTAATAGGACTGCTCAAAGAATTAGCAGGTGCATATACTTAGAGGCAAGACAGAAAACTTGGCATACTTGGAGAACTAATGAAGAGGTAAAAAGCATTCATTTTATTCACTGTGGAACATAACTTTAGAAGTAGCCGTGGAGCCAAAGCCAGATAAACTCATATAAGAAATGTATTTATAAACCTAAGCAAGGAGTGAATGTTTGTGAGAAGGCTCTTGAGATGACAGAGATTAGGTAAAATACGTTCAAATACTTACAGGAAGAAGCTGAATTAATGCAAATGTTATAGATTAATGAACAGTGGGAAGTAATTTACAGAGATACTCCCGATGAGAAGCAGGACTGGCATTTTTCTTTGATCCTTTTTTACTAGTGGAAAGGTTTTCTTAATTATCTCCATTTCTCAGAAGAGAACTTCAAAAAAGAATGAACTTCATTCTCTGAATGTTTTCCCCTATGCTCTCACCTCATTCAGTCATCACAATTTTCTGTTATCTCTCCACACACCACTAGACGTGGCCTAGCAAAAATAATCAATGATTCCTTTTGAATAAATCCGAGGGATTGCCCACATTATTTTGTTTATTAGATTTTCAGTGACCTTTGCTTATTACCTACTTCTCAAAAGACTCTCACAATAATGCTTGGAATCTTCTCCAAAATATAAGATATTTTGTGTCTTGAAATTAGAAACAACTGAAAAATTTATCAGAATTTTAGAAATAAATTCTCCTATGTGTATATATTGTCCTACAATAACTAAAATGAATCAAAGTGGTTACAGATACCAATATGATGAATTTCACAGACAATATAGTAAGTGACAAAAGACACATAGAAACTAGTTATTTAAAGTTTAAAGTGATTGACCAAGCACAGTCACGCATGTCTGAAAATGCTAGATACTAGTAAGGTTGTGGGGAAATGCAAGTTTGAAGTCAGCCTAACAAACTTAGTGAGATCACGTATCAAAATAAAATATGAAGCATTGGGCATATATCTCAATGAAGCATCACTAGATTCAATCACCTGCACCACTTGAAATAAGTAAGTGGAAGATGTTAACATTGACAAGGGACATTTAAATATAAGGTGTTAGTAATATTTAATATCTTCACCTGGATTTTGATTCTGAATTCATTTTAAAATGCTTATTTGAAATTTTTATAATTTCTTATAGGTGAATATTTTAGAACTAAAATAAAGAACATTAAATTTAAAATTCAAATATGAGCACAGGAGCATCTTTGCAACTATTTTACTTTATCTTTCATACTTTTATAAATGCATCTTCTCTGCCTCCTGTGTTGGGTTCTCCACAATATAAGTTTTGGTGTTAATCAAAGCTTTCACTTAACTTTGTCTCTGAGTTATAATGTTTTGGTTTTGTCGGTTTTGTTCTTTACTGTTTTGTTCAATTGTATTATAAATAATGATATAGGCAATTCTATTAGAGATAGCGGGAGGCATTATGGTAACCATTGTTGATCACCTTGTATTACGTTTTTATATTATCTATTATGTCCACCCTTTTGACTTGACCAATTCTGTTCTGTTATGTCACATTTGGTTTTACTCTCTTCCAAAAAAGCAATAAGAACCGTGGGAACAATGAAACCCAAAATGTGTAATAGTCATTGTACAAAAGAGAGGAAAAGAAAGTGCTCTAAACTATATAACTGCATGTATATTTAAGTGTATAAGATAGAAAATGATATCACAGAGTTTTATTGGATCATTGAACAGAACTGTTTGCAGTATCATTGTTGGAATGTCCACTTTACAAGCTTTAATTTTGTGACTTGAACAATTATTTCTAAGATGGCAATATGTAATCCATTAACTAGTGATTTCCTACTGTTCATTTTTTTCTTCTGTAAATCTGTATAACTTGTACCCTTTCACTGTTTTTTTTTCTTTTCTCCTTAAATAAAATTAAAAAAAAATAAAGAAGACATCATGCCTAATTAAAATTCAGATTTTCTTACGCTCCATATCAACATGCCAGACTTCAAAATGCATGTTTCTTTTGGAATATATGACAAAAATTACAAGCTCTGTATGCTCCTATTAGAACATTTCTACTCAATAGTTTTACTTACAGAGAACTGCTCAAGTTATGATTTTGGAGGTGGTGTCCAATTCATTCCAATTTATAGGTTGCTAAATCTCGTGCTGCTACCTCCTCTAAGTTCCTACTTTGCCTTATGTTGTTCTTGCACTAAGTCTGGCTTTCAGGCCGCAGCTGTGATTCTTTAGGTTTCACTTCAGTCTTGTTAGTGCACTTCTGAATTAAACAATACCACTTGTCAATCTAATTCATACACATACACACAATCATAGATAGCTAAGAAAAAAAATTAAAAAGTGACTCTGATCCTGTTATTCCCTACTTAACATAGCAATTTTTCACATTTTCACAAATATTTTTTCCAACACATTAAGTACCTTTATCAGTTTTTCAGAGGGCTGACTGCATGTATATGTTAAATGAATGACTGAAGTCTGGCCAAGATTAACAGCTTCAAAGAAAGTATAAAATAGCTCTATGCAAGTAAAGTAAGCATGATGAAGAATGAACTGTTCATTTTCAGGAATGATCCTACATGCAGGCTCATTCTAACAATAATAAGGTCAAACATGATCTCTGTTTATTTTCATATATATATTCTTGTCAACACCAATCCTAGAAATTTGATAAATGTTATATGTGAAAAAGAAACAGACATTTCTCTTAACTTCTCTAACTTGCAATTTAAAACTCCTCTTTCTTTCTTCTTCCTGTATTTTTTTTTTGTTTGAAACTTCTCATTTGCCTTGAGTTGGAACCATGAGGGCAAGCAATTTTTCTGTTTTGTTTACTTATTTATTCCTATGACTTAAAACAATACTTGGAAAATAGTTTCATCAGTCTTAAAATGGTCCAGTGAGTGAATTTTGAAACTAGAATCTATGCTGCCAGATTAGCTTGAGAATCCCTACAAAAATGTGCAAAAATAAAACACCAGGCATTTGTAGGTATTTAAAATGAAAGGAATTAAACAGAAGGACAAAAAGAGGAAGTTAATTTCTGGTGATAGTCTAATCAATGTGATGGAATAATAATAATAAATCAGGGAGATTTATAATAAGAAGTAAAACATCAACTGTGCAAAATATTGTTGAGTCTCATTATCCTAACTGAATAGAGAAAGATCCAACATGGCTTCTACTCAGTATAATTCACTCCTGTATGTGTTGTACCCATCAACTTACATATTCATGTTTCCATGTGCACTCGCGCTGTATCCAGCTGCTGCATCTCACTGTTTGACTGTGCCCTGTGACTTACTAAAATGTCCAGCTAACGCTTAGATCAAATCTTAAAAACAGGCAGTAAAAATAACATAACAGATATGTGCCTCCTTGAAGTAAACTGCAGTTGAAAAGTGCTGAAAATATTCTACAGATAAAATTAAAATGAACAGGTTGGCTGAAGCACAGCACACTGAGGATAATGCAGTGAAGGAAATGGGTAATAAATGGATTGAGGAGAAGACTGCCTGAATTTCCTCTCAATCCTGACACTTCCTAGAAGGACTAGGAAATTCATTTATTCTTGTTGAGTTGTTTTTCACATTTATAAAATAATGTTACAAAATCTTGTCTACTACTCTGAAGCATTGGAAAGATCATGCTTGATAATATTTATGAAGCGGTTTTTTAAAGTTCATAGCAATCACTGAGTTACAATTTTGTTGTAACTGTTATAGAGCTCTCTACTATGCACAGCAGTGCTTCTTTAGGAGACTGCACCTTTTGTCTTTTAACACAGATTCTAAGGTGAGTTTTAGTTTTGCATTCAGTGATAACTGAACTGACTTGTCATCCCTGTAGTCTACAAAGTCAAAGCAGATCATCAGGAACTGCTGATCAGGTAGCGATCAGGAAACTACAGAGTCTAGTTCAAGGTAAAGCTGTCTCTTGATCATTTCCTCCGGGGAGAAAAAAAATGAAAAAGAAAGAAGAAAAGACACTGCTGCCCAGAATGGAAGACTTGATGTTTTAATGGCTGAACCTGGCTCCTTGGGAGGCATTTAATCACTGCTTACTTAAGGAAGGCACAGGCTAGGGATTTAGCTCATCAGCTCATGCACTTACCTGGTAAGTGCAAAGGCTGTGAGTTTGATAAAACAAAACAAACAAACAAAAAACACCTTAAGAAAGATGCAGAGAGAGGGGGAGTTTGCCTTCCTCATGAGAGAAGTAAAAAAAAAACATGTCCCTCAGTTTTTGCAGCAATTAATTTCACTGTACTCTGATATTCTGGAAATGGAAAGGCTAAGTATGATTTTTTTTTTTTTATCCTTGTGCATCTAGATTTCCTAGGAGACAATGCATCTGGGTGTCCTTTTCAGTGAATAGTAACAGTACGGCTAGAGAATACTTGTACCTGAAGAAGATAAAATAATCTCAGTGTCTAACTGCTCATTTAAGTTGCAGTTTGCTTGGTCGCACAGTTGGCATTCTGAAAATAATTCTATGATATCATCCTCATAAAGCAGGAACCTAAAAACAATGACTCATATGAAGATTTTAATCCACAATGCATTAAAGTCAAATATGAATCTAGCAATTCCAATGTTTTTCCAGATAACATAGAATTAGGAAGAAAAATTTGAACTTACAGGAAAACATCAGATTCTACATCACCACATAAATCACAGAAAGTGCAGTTTTACTTTATTTCCCGGTTTTTATTTGTAACCAAAGGCAAGGAAAGAAAGGATGATTTGACTTTCATTGGTGTACACTTCCTGATCCTCAATAAATTTAAGTCATCACTGAATGTGTCTAAGTACTCAGAACTTTGCTCTTCATGGAACAGTAGCAATCTAAACAATAGCAGTAGTGTCACACAGTGGCTAATGTCACGTATTTCAATGTCACAAACATTAACAAATTTTATATGTGTTGTTTGGTTTGTAGAACAGAAAAATTGAGTCCAGAAACGCAAATGACTCACAAGGTCACACACTGACTTATGTTAAAATCAGGATGACAGTCTGCTTTCCAACTCTTAAGCTCCAAACTTCTTGATATGTACTATCTGCCCCAATTTACATCACTACTAGCTCTATATAAATGCTTCCAAATGATAAATTCTTTCTCCATAAATATGTGATATTTGTTGTATAGGAAGAATAAAACTGTTGTAAAAATACAGTTTGGTATTTTACTGTATTGATGTATTCAGAACTAGTAGTGAAAAAATCATTTTAAGTCTTTCAAACACACGTTATAAACATATTTCTTCTGAGTTACAGAAGAACATTTGAGATTCTACAAACATTTCAGTAACAGTGATTCTGCTCTATGCAGTGCCTTATAACTTTATAAAGACAAGCTTTTTAAAAATAAACTGATGAAAATCTTTAAATCATCATAAGATGAAGTTATAAATGACAAGAAATGCTTGAAGATTCAAAGCAATATTATAACATCATTTATGTACTGTGGATAAAATTAATTTTAAAACTCACCTTGTTCAGTATTTTTTTCATGCAAAGAACAAAACATTTAAAATTACTTTTGTTCTTGGATGCTAGTAAGGAATTTGTTTGATTTCTCATTTGGGGTTGATCATCTCAAATGACTACGAAGCAGTAAAAAGAATCAAAGAAAAGTATTTATCTATCTTTGAATATCTAGCTTATGCCAAGTTTTAAATCCTTGTCACTAAAATAAAAAATAGTAGAGATTTAAAATTTTTCATATAAATCTAGGCTGAATTGCTTATGTATACAACAGAAGCTTTAGCAGACTGAAAAATGTTTCTTTGCCCAAGAAAATAAGAATCACAGTGACATCCCAGAACCTGTGATTGCTACCTACATCACTAACCAAAATAAAATTTCTGAAACTGATTGAATTAAGAATTTGTGAATAGAGTGGTTAATTTGGACTATTTTACGATTATATAATCTGCTATGCAATCATAAGAGTAACTATGAAAAGAGGTAGATGGAAATTAGACTATAGAATAGAAAAAAGCAATGAAACCACACCTGTTGGATTTGGGGGATCAGTTATGAGCTAAAAAATACAGGTAACCACCAGAAGCCATGAGAGGAAGGCATCATTTATTTCATTGCTAGATAAATATCCACACTCACAATTTAGAAAGACAAATTCATTTCGGATCAAAGTTTCCATGTGTCCTTCAATGGCTGGCCAACTTTTAGGAAGAAACAGCATGCTAGAAGGGCCTTAATGAAGGAAAGTGGTCCATATCATGGGATTCAGGAAACAGATAGTGAAGAAAGAAGCCAGGGAGGGAGATACCATTCCAGTCAGACTCCCAGTGATCTACCTCTAAAAAGCCCCACTTGCCAAAGTTCAGTCAGTTAGGAACTCTTCAGTGGATGAGTGTAGCTTTCTCATGATACATGATGCAATCACTTTCCAGTGGAGGAGGCTTGGGTACGAACTATACCAAGACATAAATAACATTCTGAAGAAACCAATCCTATGACACTTTAATTTTAGCTCTGTAAGACTCATTTCAGTCATTTGGTTCCCAAGATTATAAGTCGATAAGTTCCTGTTGTTTTAATTCCCTATGTTTATGGTAGTTTGTTACAGAAACAAAAATGAAACTATTGCAATAGTTATAAATCCATTTTGATAAGGTAAGTGATATCTAATCTAAAAAAAAAACTCAACTAAGAAGTACATTTAAGGTTTGGATAAAAATGTCACTAGAAATTTTATAATTTGAATATAATTATTTGCATTATTATATTTATAGAAATAGAAAATACTCCCTAGATCATCCAACCTATGTTAGGCTATTTGTGCCAATGCAACTTAGTCCCAATTTAGCAGGTTTTATTGATTATTCCATTTCCTGTTACTCTATTTTTTCTTTTCTTAAGAAACACCTTTAAATACTTATATAAAATTAGGTTGTTATTTAAAGGTATGTATTGTATAATATTTGCACATGGAAATTTCCTGCATAAAATGTGGGGACCTAAAAGAATTTTTGCAGGTGACTATTAAAAACAAATCTCACCATGTCTGGAGGAGAAAGGAAAGAAAAAAAAATATGGATCAAACTCTTGCTGTCATTTGTGCTTCTCAAACATCAGGTGAAAGCCAAATGCTAACCCATAGGAGTCTACAGGGAACAACCACTGGGACTGGAGTCAGGTGAAATCATGCACGGGAATGCAAGTGTGAAGTTATCTCTCACTGTACTTTAAGGACCTCTTGAAAACTTACTTAGGAAAGAATGCAGTAGATTATTTCAATAGTGTGTTTTACCAAACTTGTATATATAAGAATGTGATGGTACAGAATTAGAAATGAATTTGAGCTCATCACTTTACACTTCTCATGTTTGCGTATTATGGCAAATATTCATTAGGGTGAAGCCCCACCAGCGATATTGTACCTTCCCTTGAGTGTGTATGGAACCTGTGATTTGCTTCTAGTTAAGCAAATATGACTGATAAGGTGGTTATGTGGCATTGCATAAGACTCTGGAGTAGAGAAGAGGAATCTTCCTGCTGTCTTTCAATAAATTAGATATCATGTTAGGAGAAGATCTTCAGGCAAGACCCATACAAAGAACTGGAGGATGCCTGTAGGAGCTGAGCATGCCCTCTGTGGAACATTCAGGAAGAGATCAGTACTGAAGTCAGAGAGCTGAGAAGAAATAGAATTCTGCCAACAGTTGTGTGAGCTCTGAAGAGGATTATGTGCCCTAGGAAGGAAGACAGCTGGCTGATTCCTCATCGAAGATTAGGGTACCTTAGAGGACTCTGCTAAGCCACATCTTGGTGTGCAATTCAGAAATCTGAAATAACAAGTGTGTTTCCTGAAACTTCCAAATTTGTGGTAGTTTATCAAGCAACAATAAAAAATTACTGTCTTTAAGGGTCACCTTTCTAGAATCTCTATCAACTAATGTATGCAAAATAAAACATCATTATTTATCAATTTGGTAAGGTACTATAAAGCAAAGTAAGACTATGCCAGAATTATAATTCAAAAATTTTGTTTTTATAAAGTTGTTTGATAAACATTCAAGCTTTGAGAAGTCTGTGAGCCTCATGATTTCCACACCAAAATAAGTGCTCTAATCAACTGAAAGATTTGGAAGGCAATTTTTTGTTACTATCAGTGAATGTGGATTAATTATGTTGTTTTGCATTTTTGATATATCTAGTTTCTTGATGTTACCTTTTAAATAAAAATTAAAGTAGCATAAATTATTTTAATAGTCACCTTTAATTTAATGGATATTTGTAAAATATTTTGTGGACAGTTTGGTGAAACAAGATGGATTTTCTAAGCATGTACTTTACAGTGATGGAATTAACACCAAAGTCTGCTGTGTGGGCTTGAAAGTCTGGACCTCATTTTACGGCTTAAGTCTTAATTTGATTTTTTACTTGACTTTCAAAGTCAATCTGTCTTTGAGACCTTAATTTACTTATATTTATAATGGAAATATCCTGAATCATAATTTTCAGTGCTCTTCAGGATACCTACTAAATTGTACCTCCCTATGAAATCTTATGTGTAACATTCATTGTTTCTTATTACTACCATTTTAGGGTTATGAAGTACCAAGTAAGAAGCAAAAGAGATTAATCTTTGGTTTATTATTTTCTGCAAAGGGAATTATGTAGTTTGTCTTGCTCTGTGGTGAAAATAACTTTAAGGAAGTTATTTTACTTTTTTTTCTGCTCTGACAATTGATTCTGAAGTTCTCTCAGCCCTTATCCCTTCCAAATCTTCAGTTTTCTTTCATTTAATTGAAAAATTCATAAAAGTGATCAAAGAAAATGTCAAGCATGGTAGGAATATTGAGTGAATCAATAGCAGTTTTCAGATATGCTACTGTTACAAAAAATTAGCAATTACAAATATTTATCAAATCAATTACCTTGGTTTAGAAGGAATTGTGCACAAAGAAAAAAATTGTGATATGCTTATATAATTCTAATTTTCATGACTTTTAAAAAACAGCACAGATTATATCATAACATTGTATATGATAAACCGTGCATGGGTAGATCTGAAATCCAGGGCCTGTCTTTAGCATTTTAGATACTGTTTTCTGAGGTAGCTTTGATATATGAAATTATTGATATTCAATGTAGGTGGCTGGGTATTTTGAAGAATGCACAAATCTTTTAAAGATCAAAATATTTCACTAATTAGTATATCCACAATCTCTACATGGTTACCATTTTATTTGTGTATTTGTGTATGATTTAATTTAAAATTTATTTGTGTATGATTTAATTTAAAATAGAACCTGTAAGCTAATATTATGTGTAGAGAATTGTTAGCTCTCTGTGTCATCACATTGTACATTAGAGTTCTACAATGAAGAACTATCCTGAAGAACAGAAATTTTGCATCATTATCTCATTCTTTTTCTTACAAATTTCATGGGCTCTCTTTGAAGAATGCTCAGTCATGTAGGGTTACTCACTTTAACTCTGAATTAAGATAGCCAAAGAGTATATATCTAAATGACTATGTGCTATATTAATATATGAATGTATGTAGACATATATAACAGAGAATGATAGGGAAAATTCCTGTTCATGTTCATCTGTTTGTTCATAAATTAATCCAAGTGCAAACATGGCACATGGTAAAATTTAGGTTCTACAGAATGGAATTTGGAATCAAAGGTTTCACCTCGGGAAATTTAAGTTTAGCTGTATGCTTTAGGATAACCTGTTTGTATTCATTGACTGTAATGCTTATCAAATATAAATGATAAATATTAACATTATATTTGCAGAATATAGTGAGAAATACATAAGATAACGCTTATAATATGATTTATACTCTACTTAATAGATGGGAAGTTGAAAATATATTTTATTATAATATTGTTTCATGAAGACAACAAGTATTTGTATTAATATTTGAATTCAAGGATACTTTGTGTTAGTCAGAATTAGATTCAGGATTAATTTAGACTATAGCTTAAGGAGGAGAGAGACCAAGTATAAGAATTTATTTTCAATTTTTCTGACAAAGCATTCAGATGCAGGCCATTCAGAACTCTGTAATGCATGCTGAGGTCTCAATGCAGACTTGCACTGTATTTCTCATTCCCAAGTTAATTCAAGGTTATTTGAGGTTTCAAGATGACTGCTTCATGTGCCAACTTTGATATCACTTCTCAACCACTAGGAAAGAGAAAAAAGTAACTGGACAGGTCAAATTTTCTGTAAAAACAAATGCCCTGACATTTGGTTATACCATCTCCTTTATATTTTGTTTTTTGAGGAGAAAGCAATCTAGTCATAACTATCATTGCTCAAGAAGATCCAGAGATTGCAGTGATTTTAAAGTACATATATCTGAAAATCTAGGTGTCTGTTAGTTTAGAAGAAGGAAAGAATAGACATCAGTGAGAGGATCAACATCCAAACTTTTTGCTGTGCATACAATTTCAAAGGTCCTACTATAATATGTAAAGACTAAATTGAGATAATACACCAACAAAGTAATTAAATATTAATATATCACTGGCAGTATTGTTTCTATTAGAAAAAAAAATTAAATGGGTTTCTTTTCATATTGCCCTAAAATGAGGTATTCCTTCTATAAAGCTAATATAAAATAGTATTTGTATATTTAATATTTCTTTCAATATATAAAAGTACAAAAAATCAATTATTCCTGCATCATTTCTCTTCTCTCTCAGTAATGCAGTCTGTGGATCAAGTGTGGCCATAAAAAGAAGAGATATTTAAATTAAGATCTAAAGCAAAATTTAGTATTCAGACAAAGCACAAAATAAAAATAAAATCATTATTATTATAATGAGATTTTTATTCAAAGGCCTCAGGTGAAATTCCTTGTGGTCCTAAGGGTAATTTAAGAGCTTTGGATTCCTGGAAGATAAATATGTAGAGGAAACATGGCAAAAGAGAAGTCTGCCAAATCAAAGTGTTTATGCAATTTCACAAGGCATGCCAAAGTGTATGGACCAAACCAAGTCGGTCAAAGGACTTACTTAAGAACAATTCAAATGTAATCAGGAGCCCTGTATAGTGCATGTGAACTACAGCAAAAAGAAATCAAAACAAACAAAAAATCAATAACTTGTTCGTCAGACATTCTAACAAAAAAGGCAGATATTTTAAAGTCATAAATAAAACCACATAACATAAGGCAAATCTACAGGGAAAAAGGTAAAGAAAGCTAAATTAATAAGATATACAAAGCCTGAGGTAACTGAAGAGAGCTTGTGTCAATATCTCACGCTGAGTTTAATAAAAATAACACTTGGAGATTTCAGTACGTTACTTTCAGTAATGAATAGAATAACAGATCAAAGATAACTAAATAAATAGAGGATTGCAAAAATGTCCAAAAAGAACAATATGTGCTTTCATTGTTCGATTATTTTTTCATACTTTTATTTTGTAATCCGGAAAATTATTTTGAAGATAAAAATACACCATATATAACTAGTGTTAACCTTGCATTATTTTGTTTTGAAATCCCGTAGCATTGTTTTCGTTTCCTTGTTTGTTTGTTTGTTTGTTTGTTTTTCCAGTACAGAGAATCAAATGCAGGACATTACAGTTGCCAGGAAGGCACTGGGCTGCTGAGCTATATTTCTAGCACTTTAAATGATTGTTTTTATTCCTTTTTGGTTTTAAAATAACAATTTTAGATATAAAATATACACAGTCCATCCCATAAAAACAAAATACTATCTTCTTGTATATAGAAATTAAAAGAAAATATTGGTTAGATGCCAATTTTATACAAAAGAATCTACAGAGTCAATATAACCTTTACAAAAAAATATGTATAATTTTGGTAGAAAAAGAAAAATTCGCCCTAAATATGTAGAATTTCAAGAAACACGAAATAGTCACTGAAAGTCTGAAAAAAGAGTCAATTTAATAGGCTCCAGTTCCTGATTTTCAAACATATCATAGAACAATAATAAAGAAAGCCATGCAGTACTAACATGCAGACAAATATATAAACCAAGCACAATAAAACTTAGAAGAGACAATTAAGATAACTCATATGTTGCCAAACTGTATTTCAAAAGCATGCCATGATCATGTAATGAATAATGACAATAGTTTCAACAAGCAGTATTGTAAAACCTTCTTAGATGTGCATAAATGGTTGAAGTTGGAGCTTAAATAACCCCATATATAATCCTATATATGAAAATGAATTCCAAATTGATTAGAATTATGAGATAAAACATAGATAAAATGTTTCTCAATATTGGATTTAGCAATGACTTCCTGAATATGATTTTTTAAAAGGCAAAGACAACAAATAAGTACGTTAATATCTCTTGTAATGGAAAATGTTTCGAAACTAGAATAAGGCCTCCATGGAACAGCACTTTCTTAGTGTCTAAGGCCCTCAATCATACTCTCAGCTCAGAGAGAGACAGAGACACAAAGAGAAAGAGAGAGGGACAGAGACAGAGACAGAGACACAGAGATAGATAGAGAGAGAGAGAGAGAGAGAGAGAGAGAGAGAGAGAGAGAGAGAGAGAAATTCTTCATTGAAATACACTATCATCAGAATAAAAATGCAACCTACTGAAATGTAAAATTGGTGTCCAGAATGAGGAAGAGCTACTAAATTCCATAACAAACACATTCTATCATTTCAAAAATGTGCAAAAGACTTGACCAGATACTTGCCTAAGAAGTAACACAAGTGACCAAAAACCACAAGAAAAGATGCTCATTATCACTATTTACTAGAGAAATACAAATCAAAACCGCAGTGAGCATCAGGATGTCCAAAATATAAAAAGCAATAATGAACAAATGCAGCTGGAGATGGGAATAAACTGAGTGGGACCGGCTATGGTCCTGGTCTCTCTCCCATTTGCCCCAGATATCTGAGATAGAGGTACACACCTTAGCGTCTGCCCTGTTCTATTTTGTCTCATGTTCCTTCATTTTGTAATGGGAACGTTTGTCCTGTGCCCTTGTACCTTAGAATTGTATAACTTGATTTTTAAGAATTATTTTTAAAGAGATTCATAATTAAGAGTTTGCTTTGACTCCCAGAATGGACTTGAAATTGGACTTTTAAAAAATGCTGAAACTGTAGAATTTTTGGGAAAAGATTTATGGTATTTACAGCTATGTGCATAATAGTTATACTTTTTGGTGGATTGATACTGTTTGTATTTGGAGATGTGTTTGAATGTAAAATCAGTGAAGGATGTGAGATGATGATTAAGCTTAATTGTCAATTTGATTCACTTCAGGGCTGGTCAAGGAATTTGTAAAGCACACTCCTGGCTGTATCTGTACAGATCTGAGACCCATGACATTGGAGGATGCTCTTGGTCACTCATTCTTTTCTCTCTGTCACCATTCTCCTTCTATGTTTCCAAGTTGTTACAAATTATGCATCTTCATTCCACTATGTCTTTGCATCATAAAGTACCCATCCTGCACTGATTCCGGCTAACCATGGAATGAATCCTCTGAAATTGTGAGTCAGATATACTCTCCTCCTATAAATTGATGGTATCAGACATTTGGTTCAGCAAAGGAAGAGCTGACTAAACATAAAAAATAAATGCAATAATATTCATTCTTAAAAGAGAAGAAAATTCTAATATATGTTACTACATGTATGAACCTTGGAGACACACTAAGTGAAACAGGCCAATCACAAAATTACTAAAATTGTATATATTACATATATCAGTTACATCAATGGGCTACTGTGGGGAAGAAAATAAAGTGATGATGACAAAGCTTGAAGGTAGAAGGAAATCTGTAGTTACTGTTAGTGAATATAAGGTTTCAGTTGTGCCTGATGAAGAGTGTTTTGCAGATGGATAGTGGTGACAGTTATAAAGCAATATAAATATACTTAATAACTTCAGTGAACTTTGCACTTAATAATGTCAAAGATGATCAGTTTTATGTTGTGTTAATCATAATAAAACCCAAAACACATGTCAAATCATGTATAAAAAATATTGAAATAGACATTTGAAAATATTTATTTCATATTATGTAACGTATTATTAAATTATATATACACAGGGGCACGTATACATAGAAACACTGTATATTAGAAGTATGCCAAATCAGATATATGATTAACGACTGATAAAATGTGTAATGACAAATCTTTAGCTTGATTTTAATGATATAGTATATGCTTTTAATTCATTGAAAAACATAAACATAAACATTATATTGAATAAGTTTTATGAGTAAGTAAGGAGCGCCTATGGCACAATCAGTTAGCACATGACACTTACATAAGCAGGTTAATATCAGTAAGCTGTACAATTAAAAGTTTGGCAGATGATGAATATATTGGTATGAAAAATATTTAGATAACAGTTTTTGTACCCAGTGTGGTATAGTCAATAGATGTGAATCAATATCACAAATTGCAGTATTCTTCCCAGGACAATATAAGTTTTCTCTCACTTATTGTAATATCTCAATTATGCATTATGTTTTATCTGATTGATGAGCAATTTATTTCTCATTAACCTCTGTTATGTATATTTCATAGTCAAACAAACCATGAAATCATTGAAAAAAAGCCTTGTATTTGAGTGCCATCATTAATCATTATGTTTACTTTATTCCTTAAACAAAAGACATAATGTACCAATTCTTTTCCCAAAACTATATAATGCTGCTCTGTGTGAACCCCGTGCTTACTCCCCAGAGACATGCTCTGTCTCCACGGACATATATTTACACTGAGGGGATGCTGCCAGTTTCAAATACTGGAGTGCTATAATCTGATGACCATTGTAGACTTAGAATAAAATAATTTAAACGTGAAAATTTATCACACACTTATTTTCAAAAATATCAGAAATAGAATTAAAAGAGATTCCTCAAAAAGGAAAATGAGAGAAAATATTATATTTAAATTTAAAACATCAAAAGTTTTACTCCTGGGATTGTAAAATAAATAATCAAGACAATCATTATATCTGCCTGGACAGTTCAAGAAAAAATAAAAGTAAATCTATAATGTTATATAAGAGATTTAAAAGGATCTGAAAATTACTGAAAAATTAAAAGTCTATAGTTCTGAGTTATAAAACTCAATATAATAAAGTGAAATGTCCTCTCTTCAAATATAGACTCATATATTTAAAGAAGTACTCTATCACAATTCTAAGAGGTGTTTTTTTATTAATTTTATTTGTACATTCTTTATACACATAATAATCATATTCATCGTAGGGAATTTGTACCTGTGCATGATGTCTTGATTCACTTTTCCCCAATTTTTTCTTTGCATTATTTTTCTTTTGACTTCTTTTCTTCCTCTCTCAGTCCTGGTTCCCCTTTCCATTTTAACACTTTCATCCCATTTCCCAGTATCTATTAGATATCTTGGTCCCTTATTTTTAAATTTTCAGTTTATCACACCAGAAAAGCAATGCGATATTTCATTTAAAGTATGGTCTCAAGGTGTATCCACTTATATGTAAATGCCACAAGTTTATGCTTCTTTATGGTGGAGTAGTACTCCATTACAGGAAAAAGCCACATCTTTATTTATTTACCCACTGACGAGGATTTAAGCTGTTTCCGAGATTTAGCTATTGAAAATTGTGTTGCTATAAATATGAATGTACACATATCACTCTGAGCTTTCATTTCACTTCAAAAAATGACTATTATCTTTTTTATCGGTACCAGGGCTCGAACTCACAACTGCCTGCTTGCAAGGCAGGCACTTATGCCACTGAGCTAAATCCCCAGCCCCTGAGTTATGCTTTTATAGATAGTATCTTAACACTTTTGTACAAGTTTTCAGTTTTTTAATACTGTGTACAAACTACCAAAAAGCTTAATAAATTAAAGTATACATTTTTATTACGTGGAATTTAAGGATTTACATGAGGACATTCCTGTGATTCTACTATAATGGAGTCAAAATAACCTCAACTCCACAGATAAATATGGACAGGAAGAAGTATACAATGTGCATTTTGCTTTTTAATAAAGGGAGTATCAGTTAATTTCTAGTCACTCTTAATCCTCTAGAATTCAAACTCTGGCCATGAACTAACATATCTCTTTCATGAAAAATTACTGGCCATTCCTGATCCATAAAATCCTCATTCTTTTATATTACTGGATGAAACACATTTTAAAATCTAAATGTAGCAGATGTAGGCTCTCTCACAGATTCATAGTAATTAAAAAATCTACTTGCATCCATTTTGATATTCCTCTCCTAGGACTAGCCCCAGGGAACTATTCCCAGTGGTTCTGTCATGTGAATTAGCCTTACTGTATTTTAAGAAATTGACTGCATGTGAAGCTGTGTATTATTCTCAACCTTCTCAATGCCTATAGGAAAATGAAGATAGTACAAAGACACATTTTCATTAGATGAAAGACGCTCTCTGTCTCTTTCATCTAGTTGAATGTAATTGCTTTACAACTCTTGTGGAATTCTTAAGTATAAGTTTTAATTCATTAAATTAGGCAAAAATTAGGTATTATTTTGGGAGCATAACTTTCTAGATTGGCTTGTAGGGCAGAGTTGTTTGGGTCCAAATTCTTTTTTTTTGAAACTGTTTTCTCTTGAAATAACCTAAAATGAAGAATTTGATAACCTTAAAAATCTCATGTCCAGTGAGCAGAATCAAATACACTTTCACTTTGTAATCTTAGAAGACTAAGAAGGTAAATTCTAATATCGTGTTTTGATCTTAAAGGCCTGGCATCCTGATCACATCTGGGTTTTCATTTTCACTTGTACTCATTTATGACTTTGAGAGCCTTTTGCCAAGAGATACAAGGGAAAATAATTTTATTTTCAAACCCAGCAAATACTGATTTGCTTATATTGGTTCTAAATTCTGCTCAAAAGTAAAATAGTTTCTTCTTTACATCATTACTCACATAATTCTTCTAAAAGGCAAGAAAGCATTCAAAACTTGCAACATTTATCTTGCAAATATCTTTGGCCAGCTCACGGAAATCATCAGTTACTCTTGGTTACATAATGGTATGCTTGATACCCTCTCATAACCTTTTCCTTCATGACTTTACATTTCTTATCAGTAGCTTTCCCTGAAGTTATTTCAGCTTTCCTTGATAGCCTTCTCAAGATAGCCCCACTTGTCCATAGCAGTTCCCTTGAACCTCTTTTGGAGGTTACCACCTACGAAGACTGAGCTGAGAGGCAGCAGACACCTTGTCTGTTGAAGGAGTGACAGGCACCTTGAGGTCATCTTTATTTTAACACTCAGTGCAATGATAGAATAAAAGCAAAAACCTTTCTGTAAGACAGACTTCGTACCTCAGTCACATTACATCACTTGTGAAGTGTCACTTTGGCCTTATTTTATATCACTCTGGCCAGTGTATCTTATTCCTGTTTGGCTAAATCAAAACTCAGTATCGGGAAAGAGTCTGCACCAATGAGAAAGGCTGTCATAGCTCGGCACACACTGGCAGTGTTCACGGTCAGTAGCTCAATCTACCACCAATGGGCTGTGTTTGAGTAGGCATGATTGTGTTTCCAACTGTGTGACAGTGATCTATTTCATTTGAAAAGATGTGTTTGAGCAGTTTAAACATGTCCACAATGTTTTTATCCAAAGCACTCACTATGTCAAAATATAGTCTACTACTGTTCCTCCAAATTCGCGTCAAGTGCTACATCCAAATCCCTTTCATCCTATTAAGGCTGCAATTCCACGAGCATTTATTTCTGTGAACATTTACACGGAATTGAAGTGTTGGGCGGCTTTCTATTGGCCTTGCATCATGTCCTGGTGTGTGTTTACCATATAGTCCAACTCTGACAGAAGAGAAAATTGAGAGATTCACACTTGAAAAAGAGGGAAACTCGTTTAAAATATGACTATATAAATCGGCTTTAATTTTTAACGTTTCACATGAGCTGAATTGCCATGTCTTTTTGAGAAGAAATGAATACTAGTCACAAAATGAGGTTTTCTTTTCCCAGAGGGAGGTGACAATGGAGAGAACATGATTTCTGATTGATAAGAAATGCATTTTTTGATATATTAGCAATATCCAAATACATTCCAGGGTGTTCCAAAAAATCCCACAGTAGTATTATGTATAGTGTGCTACTGTCCCATGGGGGGAGGACCTATGCTCCTAAAATAGCTTTCAATTAACTCAAAGTATATATTATAGTGCCTTAGATTCTAATAGTGTCATTAAGTGTCAATGTAGGACGATTAGTCTTTTATCATGTGATTAATATTTTTTCTCTAACTACTTAATGTTATTTGCTATTCATTGTCAATCAATAGATATTTAATTAATGCTAACTTAGTCCATGACAAAAATCACAACCGTTTTGCTCATTTCTATATGAATTTAGTCTCAGTTTTTCCCATTCTCACCTACCAAGACCCTTAAATCTTTATTATTGTAATTTTCATTTTGAAATACTAATGCATTCTAATAGTGTTATAGCTTATTTTATGAATAGTATTACTAGTTTGTGAATAAAATATTAACTGTTAAATATTTTGTAAATACATTCTCTTACCCTCAGGAAACAAAATATTGTCTATGTACCCTATTTTTCTTTTCTTTTCTTTCTTCTTCTTCTTCTTCTTTTTTTTTTTTTTTTTTTTTTTTTCTTTTTGAGACAAGGTCTCTCTATGCAGTTCAGGCTGACCGTGAGCTCACTTTGTAGCCCAGGCTGGGCTTGAACTTGCAAGGATCCTCCTGCCTCAGCCTCCCCAATGCTGGGATAACAGGCATGAGCCACCAAGCCCAGCTCTATCCTCTTTTTCTTAGGTCATAAACTAAAACTGCTTTCAAGAAAGCAAAATTGTTGTATTATTAAAATAGTTAAATGTATGCCAAAGTGATGCCATCACTTCAAAAATGATAGGTTTAGAATTAAATGAAAGCATCAGATAGACAGATTGTGCTTGAGTTTGAAATAAATAAATCTTTGACTACATAGCCCCTCAAAATGTTTTCCTATCAGGAGAAAAATGGTATTTAACAAAATAACTGAATGAGAATCACAGAATTTTTAGAGTCTATTAAAATGACTCAAGGAGTTGAAAATCTGAGGGTTAAAATTGAATATTGTCGAGTTTTATGGTTATCCTTGCTTTCTTCCAATGTTTTGTAATCTTATTATGTATAAATATCAAACATTGACTGAGATGACAAAAGAAAACCTTTTGAGAGTATAGAGACTTTTAAACTAAGAGTTGTTATCAGTATTATTTTAATACCTAAGGAATTTTGTGTCAAACCAAGCCTGTTGATTTGTTAATGTATTTAATTTCTTTCCAAAATTCTATAACTTTACATTCACTGTTATGGAACGGCTATTTTGAGTAAATACTAACTAAAATAAAATACTAATCATGTCTTCATTTTCTTCTCAGTGGAAGAAATAATTATACAAATTTAGTCCCCTGTGCTTGAAAATAAATCTCCGCAAGTCTGTGATTTAGATAAAGGGTGATGCAGAGAATAACATGCACAACACAGTAGCAGCCCTCCTAAAAAAATGATCTTTAAAGATCCCATCTCCTCACTCACACAGTCCTGTTTTCAGTCGTCGTCATGACTAACTCCTCTGTGACCAGATCACAATGACTTGCAACGTTCAGGCAGCTGTTTCACTTTTTTAAACGTGCCATTTCTGGTGTTTTATGTGTTAATTAACTTTTTGTTTTAACATCTTAGTACACATTGCAGTCTGGCATTGTTGTAATCACTGAATGAAGGCCATTACAACAAAAATGTGAAATGTTTGAAGTATTTTTGTTAACATACGCTGTGTGGAAAATTTATTAATATGCAAAAATAAGAGATCGCAGTGTCCTGAGTTTTATGAAAGACACTTTAATGTGAAAATATCGAGCATGTTTTGAAGTTAAGTGGAAAGAAAAAGATACAGAAGAAGTTTCAAATAAACTGCATCAAAGGTACATTGCATTAACCCTGTTCACCTCCACACATATGACACATACATGTATACACATTCAAATATGTGTGTATATATGTATTTACAAAGAAGCCATTTTGTCTGATTTATTGTGATTTTTTGGTCTTTTTTGGGGGATGGGGTCTCGCTATGCAGTTCAGGCTGGTCTAGAGCTCACTTTGCAGCCCAGGCTAGTCTTGAACTCGCAAGGATCCTCCCACCTCAGCCTCCTGAGTGCTGGGATTACAGGCGTGAGCCACGACACCCAGCTTTATTGTAATATTTTGAAAGAATAATTTAACTTCTATGAATTTTAGTACAATTTAAGCCAAATTATTACAATTCATATTCAAATAAGAGTACAAAGAAAACATACTTTAAGCTTTCTTTGCAGAAGCATGTAGGGGGTCCTTTTGAAAATAACAAACCAATCAGGCATGATTGTGTATACCTGTATTCTCAGAAGGCTGACGCAGAAATATTGGCATGACTTCCAGCCTGCCTGGGCTATCAGTGAATTGAAGGTTAGACTAAATTGCAAAGGGAGAAAAAATTATATATGCATATATAGACATATATATATGCACACACACACACACACACACACACACACACACACACACATAGCAAAATCCTCTAATGCCATGTAACACTTCCAAAATAAGAAATGTGTATCATGTGTGAATGTCCATATATATATATATATATATATATATATACACACATATATACATATGGATCATTTGCAATGTGTATGTGTGCTCATAGGCTCTGTGTGTGCATTTGAAAGGCAAAGGTGTATCAGGACAGTCCCAGTAACTGTGTTAGATAATAGGCAACTCAAGCAAGGAGGCTGAAATCCTAATAAATAAATATCCTGAAAAAGAGACCAAAAAAAAAAAGAGTATTAAATTTTATAAATGTTTGAAAAAGCAAAATCTCCAGTAGTCTTCTTAAGAGAACAGAATATGTTTGTATTACTCTGAGTGGATGTTTGTTTGTATACACCAGAATATAATCATGATTCCAAAAAAAAATGTGCTTTTAGGTAGCCATTTAAATGCATGAAAAGTGAATTTATACATTAATTCCCCTAGGCAGGTTTTATGAGTCTTGAGATGCAATAAAAGTGACAATGACTTTCACACACTGTAGTAAGAGAACAAAGGTGATTCTTTAATGATAAATGTGACTTTTGCATGTAACCATTTGTTTTCTGCAGGAAATCTAAGGAAACTGTCTAAAATCCTCCATTCAGATATCTATCGTACCAGTCTTAAGAAATTTTTTTCTTATCTCCATGTATTTTTTTTGTTTCCTCTTCTTTAAATAAAAAAAAAGTTAAAAAAAGAAATGCATTATTTTGTGTTATTTTATTATTTTATCTTCCTCCATCTACTCTTTAAATACAGTCAAGATTAACTGATATCTACACAACATGAAATAGTTGACAAGATGTGTTTGGAGTTTGGAGCCATGTGAAAGCATCTAACGTCCTGACAGAGAGTTCCGGAGATGCAGCCTGTCCTACCAGAGGTTGAAATTATTTGAAATTTGTCCATATTCACCAGAGATACCAACATAATTTTATCAAAAACACTAGCTTTAAGTCAGGTAGACTTTAATATAACCTGATATCATAAATAAATATATATTATCTATATATTAAATATATTTATTGAATATGATAAATAGTTCTGTTATGCTTAAGTCCAAGCAAATATCTATTGTAAGAGTGATTAATTTATGATAATTGCTTTTGCAAATGAATTTTTGAAGAAAATGTTTTTATTTTCCACCCTTAGAATCATAGTTTTAAATTTCTAGATATTGCTTAACTCTCCTCCAGTTAGTAAATAAATACCTCTTCTTCTGATGAGTTATCATCTATAAGACAAAGTTGAGTATTCCACCTTCACACAGAACGGTTATTATTTTTAATCTCTGGTTCAGAAAGCATTACAATGGCAGAGGTTCACCAAGGGCCCCATCCGTTCAGAATGGCTCACCTTTGTTTTGTCATAAGCAAAGTGTCATCTAACTCTTACAATCTTTCTTTCTCTCTCTTCTCCTTGCCTCTTGCTTCCTCCTCAGTCTCCCTCTTCCCTCTCTCTTTATTTTTTTCTGTCTTTCCCTCTCACTGTTGTATCTCTTTCCATCCCCGACTTTTCTTCCATATTAACTAACAAAAACAGTTGTTCTCGAGGGTGTTTTCTAATGTTTGAGATGAGAAACTGGATAGAATCATGCTTAGCTTCACATATTGAAGGGAAATGTTTTAAGACAAGATTCTATAAAATAAATTTCTACATTTAATTTTAATCATAGCCTTAAAATGATTTATGAAAAATATCATATTATTATATCATATTTTTATGAAAAAATCAAGGATTTTCCAAAAATGAATTCTTTTTTCCGGGGAGGGGTACCAGGGATTGAAAACACGACTTCATGCATGTCAGGCAGGCGATTGTGCCGCTGAGTTAAATCCTTGGCCTCAAAAGTGAATTCTTACAGGACTGTGAGATTTTAAATTAATTTTGCATTTTAAAACAATAATATCATTCTAGTTTAAAACTGGGGTACTGAATCATTTACAAATGAAAGAGAAAATTGTTGATGTGAACCACTTTCAAAGTGACTGACAGCAGCTTCTGATTCTTTGAAAGTAGCAAAGGGAAGTAAACGAGAGAGGCTTAAAAGCTCAGTGTTGTACTGAAAACCTGTTGCCACAGATGCTGAATTTGGTCTTGCTTAAACAGCTGCATTGGAACGTTCACGTACTGCAGTATGAAGGAGGGAAGATCAAAGGTTTCCATTCTAGCCGAATCTGTGTGCTGCCTTTGCATAACAAACATTTCATAATAAGCTTTTACACCAAAGCTCAAAGAAGCATATGTCTTCACATCCAAATAGTGAACAAGAAATTATATGCAAACATTTATGATGAGAATGAATGTGGATGCCCGTGGTTCTATACACCTGGGCTGTACATTCTGGAAATCTACTTAAATTAATCCCAGCTGTGGCCTGGGAAATAGAATTCACAATCTATCTAGATCAATCTTAGGTATAACCATAACTGAATTCATTGCCATAAAATATACTCATAATTCATACCATTTGTCTAAATGGTAGTGTTAGGATGATATTAATAATTTTGTGATAAACTACATCATGCTAATGGTGTGTTTATCTAAAATACATGATTTTTTGAAGATGAGAAATTTCTTGCAGATAGTAAATTTCTTTGATTTAATTGAAAATATGAATATATATATTAAAATTTTGCAATGAAAACTATGTTTAAGCTGGGATGATTATATACTAATTTATGTTAGTTCATTGAAAAGAATGGAGTTTGATTATATTGTGTGATTAATATTTCACGGTTTTATCTTGTAATCTGAGCAACTACTTTGAAGGTAACAATATGCAATATATTCACCACTGTTAATGTTCTATTGCCTTGTTTTGAAATTCTCTAACAATTTTTATTATTTTTTCTGTTTAAAATAAAAAGAAACAAAAAATAAACCTATGTTTATGTGCAAAATGAATATGTTTTCCATTGTCAGAGGATTATAAATATTTTTAGGCAGATCTCTAACTATATTACTGGAAAAGATGTCAAAAATTCTGGAGAGGAGATATATTCCTAGATGTTCCACATTCCTGATTCCTAATAATTCTCATTCTCAATTGTAGAGAAAAGCAAAACTGAGCCCTTTTGCCTTGATACTTGAAAGTACTGCTGAAGTAGTTTTTGAACCCTACATGGAAAATCAATTACATTAACTAAAAATGTTTTTATTTTTAAGTAGTATATTAATGAAATAAACATTTCTTTGGTTACATTTTTGTTACTTTCATTTATATAAAAATAGTCATTATATTAGTAGTCCCCTTTTAATATTCACCTAACTTATATTCTTATATTTACTTTGACTAAACTGCCAACATATTTAAGGGCTGATTTTCCAATTTGAGCTACATATTTACTGCATATTAACATATTAACTGCAGCTTCACATAAAAATAATGTGAAATTGTCAGTTTATTGATTGTAGTGTGAAAGATTCTTTAATCTTGTTTAGATTAATGCATGGAACACTGGCATACACAATATTCAGAAAGAGAGAAAGAAGGAGGCAGGAAAGGAAGGAGAGAGAGAGAGAGAGAGAGAGAGAGAGAGAGAGAGAGAGAGAGAGACAGAGAGACAGAGAGAGAGAGACAGAGAGAGAGAGAATTGCCAGAAATTGCATGCATGCATCAGGAAAAGAAAAATTTATTTTAACGCTATATTTCATGAGACATCATGAGATTAATGCAAGTTACCATTGACCTCTAAATTACAAGCGGTGTTCAAACTGATGGCCATTCCAGACATTTACTAGTTTGGTGAATTGTTGAAATGAATCTACGTTACATTTTTAATACTCTCTCTCTCTCTCTCTCTCTCTCTCTCTATATATATATATATATATATATATATATATATATACTTAGAGTACATAATAGAGCATTTCAAAATTTTATATACACATATGGCAATTCTCATTTTACTTTACTGTGTAATGATAATTTCTTCAGTAATTAACATCATGTGGTTAATCGTCTCTTCAATATGTCCACGTTCCTAACAAATGTAAGAAACAATCTGGCACTTTATGACATGCCTGTGTATTCTGCCACCATAGACAAATGACAAATGACTAACACTGGAATAGTTTACACACATAGATTGTAGTGTAAAATTAGTCAAAGCATTCCATGACTGAATTTTCTCCTTAACTTGATCTTTTGTGTTTACTAGCTTGCACATCAGAGAAAGAAATATATATTTTCAAAGTGATATAACAACCCTTAAGAATTAGTAGATCATAGTAATTCTGTATTAGTATCATTGGGAGTTATATTGTATATTAGCATTACATTGTTAATATCTTGCTGTGTATCTCTCTTGAAGTAAGTACAGAATTATATATTAGAAGTTTCACTTTAGATGATTTGCTCAGAAGAAATCATTAAAATAGTAAGTTAGCAACCAAACTGATTATTTGAGAGGTGGGGTGTTTGGTTGTATATTGTTGTCTTTTTCTTCTGTTTCATGCACTGTTGCGATATATGTAAAATGCCAATTCTTTCTTTTTTTTTTTTTTACATTTTTTAAAAAATTTTATTTTGACAGTATACAACAGAACAAGACAGAATAAAGTCAACTAAGATCATACAGTGACATTGGTACAGAACTTCACAGCAAGTTACCAGGATAACAGTAATAAGTATCACAGTATATTTTGTTATCTTTATAATAGTTGTTCTTTCAATCACATATATCTAGATGAGATGAGATATAGAACACTATAGAACTTAACAGAATATTGACTAGAGCAGTACCATTAATCCGAAAAGAGCAAAACAATAATAAAAATATTTGTCTTCAAAGAGATGGTAGAAGGAAGTCCCCCTTATTTGCTATGGTCAGCCTCCCAGGAGATGCTCAGATTTCTGGTTCCCATTTGCTAATGGGGGAGGGGAGCAGAAGGGGGGGTAAGGGAAGTGGGATATTTGACTCTAGGCCATGCATCAGTAGGTTCACTATTGCTTGGCAGGGAGGCAGGCGGGTTGTTTGGATTCACAGCGTCCTAAGTTGCAATGTGGTATGGATCTCAGGAGCTGCTGCTGGTTCTCTCCCTGGAAGGGCCGCAGTCTGCCACACTGCCACCGCTTACCAGGGAGGGGAGGTGTTGCTTGGCTTCCCAGTGTCCTAAGTTCCAACATAGCGTGGATCTCAGGAGCTGCTGCTAGTCATTGTTTGTCTTTTTGAGACAGGGTTTTATTGTATGTTTCAGGCTGACCTTGAACTTACTATGTAGTCCAGGCTGGCCTTGAACTCGTGACAGCCCCACAAATGCTGGGATTACAGGTGTGCACCACCACACCTGGCATTGTTACCTTTTTTCCATTAAAAAATTTACTGATCTACTTACAACAAAGAAATTAATTAAATGTTAATATAAACAAAATATATTTATGACAATTGCATGTTTGTCTTGTAAACCAAACAATGTTAGTATTGCTGTTTTACAGTTTTGAAAATCTCTTACATGTCTGAATCATGAGAATACAAGTATACTCTTGTCTGTATATCCCATTTTTTAGGATATATTACTGTGATTTTGTTGAAATGTATGACTATCTGATATTATACAGGTATGTAATATTTTTGATAGCGTTTCAAATAATATTGGATATGCTTCTTTGATATCCTACCAAAATATGGTACGTGGTAGTTTCTTAGAAATTGGTTGCAATGTAGAATAGGAAACTATCCAGGATTGTTTTCTTGATCTGTTAAAATCCAATGGATCTTTCACTCATGTGTGATTTTTGTAATATTATATGTTGGTCATTGGGAAAAATCAATTCACTGTGTTATATAGATCTTACATATGTCGGTCTCTGATATAATATAAACAAATTTTGTTTGTTAATATCACTATCAATTTCCCAGAACATCCTTCCAGTGCTATGAAGCTGTTAAACGACCATAGCACATAACAGATTTTCCAAAATTTTACGATTTGCTCCAGTTTTATAACTGGCAACAAACCACTGTCAGTTATTTCCCTTGAGATGATAGTATAAGTTGGTTCAGTTTGAGAAAGTGCCTTTCACAGCCTTAAATCGGAATGACCGTAATCTGTCTGTGAGGTGTTCTTTTTTTTTTTTTTTTAATTTAAGAGGAAAAAGAGAAAAACACAAAACAAACCAAAGCGGCGTAAGGGTACACGCAATACAGAACTACAAAACAAAACAAAACAAAACAAAACAAAAAACCATAACAGTAAGAAATTACCTGCTAGTAGATTACACACTATTTTCTTGAAAATAGTTCCTCAAATCACAGTATCAAAGAATACAAGGTGGACATTCAAACAGGGAGACTGCAAACAGCTGTGTTCAATGTTCCAAAAACATTGATAAAGTCAGCTATTTAACACCCCCAAACACACTTGCTGTTATATCCGTTAGAGCTCCTTTTCTTTTTTTTTTTTTTCCCTCTCTTTTTTACAACAAAATTTACACATCTTGGATTTTATTACTCCTTAGTGCTTATTACTTTCTTTGGGGGGGGGAAGAATACAGTCAAATATGGCAAAACAAAGCTGTCAGTCAATACCAAGGATAGACGTAGCACATGGTGTAGAACAGAGTACAAGTTTATCAACAATGGTTATCAACGCTGTCCCTTGTTTCCTTAAAAAGAATTGTCTATCTCATTAGATATTATAAAGTTGGACAAAACAGTAGAGAACAAGACCAATAAAACTTAGGCGTTGTAAACATTACAGGACTTCCAAAGAAGACAATAGTCAAACCAGAATGGGTATCTTAGTGAATCTTATTGTCTTCAAAGTAGTTGCCTATGTCTTCAAACTTGATACTATCGTATAGAATGGAACAGAGTCTAATCAGTCAAAACAAGATCGTGGGAGTACTACAGGACTTCAAAACAAGTTAATAGGAAATCGAAAAGAGTTACTATTTATATATCCTAATTTTTTTGAATTTTTTCTTTAATTAAGACAAACATAAGAAATGACTAAATAATTTTTTTTGAAACAATAAGGGGGAGATTGAGATAAAACAGGACATAACAATATAACAATAGAGGTCACAGCATGACTGTTTCAATAACCTAGTACTTCACCACCTTATAACCTGACTTAATAGTAGTTACCATAGTGTCTTTTTCCTTGAAATATTTGGGTAAAACTTCATATACTCTAGCTTCAAATATTTTCATATCAAGAAGCCCAGAATAAAGCCTTTCTAATTAATGAGTGAAAACTTTATAAGGCTTCAAGGCCACCTAATGGGGAATCATGATTACCACATATTTTTATATATTTGAATCATTACTTACATTAGGGAAACTATTCGGTATTCACACATGCGAGATTGATTTATTTCACTTATGAGTATGGTCTCAAGCTGTGCCCATTTATTGATAAATATCTCAATGTGATCCTTCTTTATAGCTGAATAATACTCCATTGTATAGAAATACCACAACTTTTTTATCCATTCCTCAGTTGATGGGCACTTGGGTTGTTTCCAAGATCTGGCGATTACAAATTGTGCTGCTATAAACATAGGTGCACATATATCACTGTGGTATGATGCTTTCAGTTCTTCTGGGAATATGCCTAGAAGTGGAATAGCTGGAATAAATGGGATTTCCAGTCCCAACTTTTTGAGAAATCTCCAGACAGATCTCCACAAAGGCTGTACCAGTCTACACTCCCACCAGCAGTGCAGGAGAGTTCCTTTTTCCCCACAGCCTCTCCAGCATTTGTTGTCGGTTTTCTTGATCCTGGCCATTCTTTCAGGAGTGAGATGGTATCTCAGTGTGGTTTTAATTTGCATTTCTCTAATGACCAATGATGATGAGCATTTTTTCATGTATTTATTTGCCATTTGTATTTCTTCATCTGAGAATTGCATATTCATCTCAGATGCCCATTTTTGGATTGGATCTTTGAATTTCGGAGGTCTGAGTTTCTTTAATTCGTTATATGTTTTAGACAAGAGGCCCTTGTCTGAGAGAGAGTTCACTAAAATCTTTTCCCAGTTTGTGGGTTTTCTTTTCACTATGCTGGAGATTTCTTTTGACATGCAGAAACTTTTTAATAAGAAGTGGTCCCAGTTATTGATTCTGGGAAGTATTTCCCGTGCGGTTTGAGTCCTGTTCATGAATTCTTTACCTACTCCTATGTCTCCAAGGTTTCTACCTATTTTGTCTTCCAATAGATTTAGTGTTTCTGTTTTAATATTCAGATCTTTGACCCATTTACATTTTAATTTAGTACATGGTGATAGACATGGGTCTAGCTTTAGTTTTCAGCAAATGGAGAGCCAGTTTTTCCAGCACCATTTATTAAAGAGACTGTCGTTCTTCCAGTGAACCTGCTTGGCTCCTTTATCAAAAATAAGGTGGTTGAGTGTGTTCGTAGTTGTGGTTGTATCTTCTAATCTATTCCACTGATCTTCAGCTCTGTTTTGATTCCAATACCATGTTGATTTTACTACTGTTGCTTTGTAGTATAACTTCAAGTCAGGGATTGTGATGCCTCCTGCTTTGTCTTTGCTGCTTAGAATTGCCTTTGCGATTCTAGGTCTCTTCTGGTTCCAGATGAAATTTAGGAGTGATTTCTCTAGATCTATAAGGTATGTTGATGGTATTTCTATTGGGATTGCATTGAATCTGTATAACAGTTTTGGGAGAATGGCCATTTTCACAATGCTTGTTCTTCCTATCCATGAGCAAGGGATGTCTTTCCATTTTCTGAGATCATCTTCAATTTCCTTTTTCAGTGTATTATAATTTTCAATGTATAAGTCTTTCACTTCTTTCGTAAGAGTAATTCCTAAATATTTCATTTTTTTGCTTGCTAATGTGAATAGTCCAGTTTCTCTCATTTCCCTCTCTGTAATTTTGTTGTTCGTGTATAGGAATGCTATTGATTTCTGAGTATTGATTTTGTATCCAGCCACATTACTGAATTTATTTATTGTATCTAAGAGTATTTCAATGGAGTTTAGGGGGTCTTCTATGTAGAGTATCATGTCATCTGCAAACAATGATAATTTAACTTCTTCTTTTCCTATCTTTACCCCTTTTATTTCTCTTTCTTGCCTAATTGCTCTGGCTAGTACTTCCAGTACTATATTAAATAGGAGTGGTGATAAAGGACATCCTTGTCTTGTACCCGATTTTAAAGTAAAGGCTTTCAATTTTTGGCCATTTAGTATGATGCTGGCTGTTGGTTTGTCATAAATGGCCTTTATTATATTGAGGTAAAGACCATTTATTCCAATTTTCTGTAAAGTTCTTATCATGAATAAGTGTTGGACCTTATCGAAGGCTTTTTCTGCATCTATAGAGATGATCATGTGATTCTTATTTTTGGCTTTATTGATATGGTGGATTACATTTATTGATTTGCGTATGTTGAACCATCCTTGCATTCCTGGGATGAATCCCACCTGGTCATGGTGTATAATCTTCTTGATGATTTGCTGGATCCTATTTGCCAATATTTTATTGAGGATTTTTGCATCTGTGTTCATTAGGGAGATCGGTCTATAGTTCTCTTTTATAGTTGCGTCTTTCTCAGGTTTTGGTACTAGAGTAATATTTGCTTCCAGGAATGACTTAGGAAGGATTGCTTCCCTTTCAATTTCATTGAATAGTTTGAGGAGTGTCGGCATTAGGTCTTCTTTATATTTCTTGTAGAATTCTGCAGTGAATCCATCTGGGCCTGGGCTCTTCTTGGTGGGCAAGGACCCAATTACATTCTCAATTTCATTAGCAGAGATTGGGTTATTCAACAGTTTTATATCCTCTTGATCTAGCTTTGGTACTTCATATGCTTCTAAGAATCTGTCTATTTCTTCTGTGTTATCAAACTTTTGAGAGTAGAGGTTTTCGAAATAGGTGTTGATGATCCTCTGTATTTCTATTGGGTCTGTAGTGATTTCTCCTTTTTCATTTCTTATTGCATGAATTTGAGCTTTTTCTTTCCTTTTTTTAATAAGGTTGGCTAGGGGCTTATCGATTTTATTTATTCTTTCAAAGAACCAACTCTTTGATTCGTTGATTCTTTGGATTGTTTTCTTAGTCTCTATTGCATTGATTTCTGCTCTGATTCTTATAATTTCCTCTCTTCTTTTGGCTTTGGGCTTGACTTGCTCTTCTTTTTCTAGCTGTTTGAGGTGTAGCATCAAGTTATTTACTTGTATTCGTTCTGTTTTCCTGATGTGGGAACTCAGTGCAATAAATTTTCCTCTCAGAACGGCTTTCATTGCATCCCACAGATTCCGGTAAGTTGTATCTGCATTTTCATTTTCTTTTAGGTATTGTTTAATTTCTTCTTTAATTTCTTCTGTGACCCACTGATTACTCAAGAGTGTGTTATTTAGTTTCCATGTGTTTGCGGAATTTTTGCAGTATCCTTTGTCATTAATTTCTAATTTCAGAGCGCTATGATCCGATAATATGCAAGGGATGATTTCAACTCTTTTGCATTTGCTTAAATATGTTCTGTGAGCTAATATATGGTCTATTTTAGAAAATGATCCATGTACTGCTGAGAAGAATGTGTATTCTGATGTTGTTGGGTGGAACATTCTGTATATGTCTATCAAACCCATTTGTTCACACGTGTGATTCAGTTCTGTTATTTCTTTGCTCATTTTCTGTCTGGTTGATCTGTCCCTTGGTGTCAGTGGTGTATTAAGGTCTCCTGTTACAATTGTGTTACTGATAATTTGAGTTTTCATTTCTGTTAATAATTGTTTTATATAACTGGGTGCTCTGGAGTTTGGTGTGTATATATTTAAGATAGTTATCTCTTCCTCTTGGAGTTTTCCCCTTACGAGTATGTAGTGACCTTCTTTGTCCTTTATGGTCATTGTTGGTTTAAAGTTCACGTTGTCTGCAAACAGAATGGCTACTCCTGCCTTTTTTTGGATTCCTGCTGCATGAAGAATTGTTTTCCATCCTTTGACTTTCAGTCTGTGAGTATCTTTCTGGGTTAGATGGGTTTCCTGTAAACAGCATATGGTTGGATTTTGTTTCTTGATCCATTCTGCTAGTCTGTTTCTTTTGATTGGTGCATTGAGACCATTTACATTAATGGTTATTACTGTTAAATGCTGGTTAATTGTAGAAATGTTATCTCTCTGCTGTTGCATCTTTATCTTTCGGTTCTGTTTAATTATTTGCTTTGCTTAGTGGTTTTTTCCTTTGTGTATCTAAACTGTCTTTCAATATTTTTTGCAGGGTTGGTTTGGTGTTCATGAAGTTCTTCAGCTGTTCTTTGTCATGGAAGTATCGTATTGCACCATCTATTTTGAATGATAGTTTTGCAGGATATATCAGTCTTGGTTGGAATTCATTTTGCTTTAGGATCTGGAATACTTCACTCCATGCTCTTCTTGACTTTATCGTTTGTGCTGAGAAGTCTGCTGTGATTCTGATAGGTTTTCCTTTATAAGTGATTTGTCTTTTCTCTCTGACAGCTTTTAATAATCTACTCTTGTGTTGGATTTCTGGGATGGTGACTATTATATGTCTGGGTGTAGTTTTATTTTGGTTATGACTGTTTGGAGTTCTATATGCTTCACTGATCCTGATGTCAGTTTCTGATCTCATGCTTGGGAAATTTTCAGCTATTACTTCTCTAAATATCCTCCTGACATCCTTCATGTTGTCTCCCTCTCTTTCATTAATCCCTATCATTCTTATGTTATTCTTCTTTGCATCGTCTTGCAGTTGTTGAATTGTTGTTTCCTGGTTCCTTGTTATTTTCAAAAGATCTTTCCTTTCCTGTTCACTAGCTGCAATCCTGTCTTCAAGGTCTGAAATTCTATCTTCACTTTCCTTAAGGCGGTTTTTACAACTTTCAGTGGAGTTTTTTATTTCCTGTATATCTCTGTGCATCTGCATTATGTATTCTGTTTGTTTCTTATATTGCTCGTCTAGGGATTCTATCTTTTTGTTTAGTTCCTCCAATTTTTTATCTGTGCTTTCTTTAGATATATTTAGAATCTCTTTCATTTCTTTTATCATTTCTTCTTTTATCTGGGAGATTATTTCGAGTTTGAATTTCTTTAAAGCTTCCTGGAGTTGCTTGTCAATTTCAGTGGCTATTGTGTCCGATATATGAGGTGGATGGGATATATTTTCTTCTATATACATCGCTCCTAGGGTTTCTTGAGATGGGCTGGAGGTTTGAGGTTGTAATTTGGTCTTTCGTTTTGTCATTTTCCTATATTTCTGTGTTTCAAGTGTTACTTGAAAGCTTCCTCAGGATCTGTTGAAAATCCCCTTCTATGTTTGGAGCTACTGGGACTCTGGCTCCGCGCTACTCCAAGCCATTAGGCCTACAGAACCAGTGGCCCTCCTCTGCCTGCTCAGAACTCCGCAGTTCCAGACAAGCTGGGCCTCAGGGACACTGTGCGCCCACCTGCCCCTTGGAAGCTCCACAGTTCTTCAATCGCAGCCGGGTTAGGGTACTCACCACAGGCCGCAGTGCTTCAAGAATCTGTGGACCCTCCCTGGTTGCAGAGATATCCACAGTCCTCCAGACACGCAGAGAGGCCAGTGAGGGCACCCCAGATCTGCCCAGCTCCTCCTCTGCAGACCTGTGGCCAGGCGCGGCAGCTAAACAGGCTGGGCTAGGCTGGTAGTGTGGGCCAGCCCACCTATTGGGAGCTCAGCAGGTCTCCAAATGAAGCCGGGAATGGGGAGGCTGATGTGGAAGCCTTAAACCCACCTCTCTCCTTCACTGCACTTGGAAGCCTGAGGGAACTCCAGCAGTCTGGGCGCAGAAATCCAGAGTCCTCCAGACACGCAGAGAGGCCAGTGAGGGCACCCCAGATCTGCCCAGCTCCTCCTCTGCAGACCTCTCTCCTTCACCACACCTGGAAGCCTGAGGGAACTCCAGCAGTCTGGGCGCAGAAATCCAGAGTCCTCCAGACACGCAGAGAGGCCAGTGAGGGCACCCCAGATCTGCCCAGCTCCTCCTCTGCAGACCTGGAAGCCTGAGGGAACTCCAGCAGTCTGGGCGCAGAAATCCAGAGTCCTCCAGACACGCAGAGAGGCCAGTGAGGGCACCCCAGATCTGCCCAGCTCCTCCTCTGCAGACCTCTCTCCTTCACTGCACCTGGAAGCCTGAGGGAACTCCAGCAGTCTGGGCGCAGAAATCCAGAGTCCTCCAGATATGCAGAGAGGCCAGTGAGGGCACCCCAGAATTGCCCAGCTCCTCCTCTGCAGACCTGTGGCCAGGCGTGGCAGCTAAACAGGCCGCCAATTCTTTCAACAGACTTGATTAAGCAAGTTTGGTAAAATTAAGCGCTGATTTAAAAAAAACAAAAACAAACAAAAAAAAAAAAAACCTTTCCATATAGAGACTGCAACATATAACAAGTGTCTGGCAAAAATAAGAGTGATTCTGGGGAGAGGGAACTCCAAGCCTTGGAGTCAAACATTGCATTTTATACTTTAGTTCTTATAGCCTAGGAACACAGTTTTGGCCACTATGGTAATAACTGCAATCCTGTTTCTCACCAGTAAGTAGGGATAATGATGTGGTCTATATGGGTTTTGTATGTGTGCATATGTGAGATAGTGAAGGTATTATAGTACTTTGTGGTTATTGATTTGCCAATGAATGATAGCTATTTTTATGAGGCATAAATAATATAACAGTGTGCATTTACACTTTATTATTGCTCTTCCAGTATGAAAATTTATAGTTTTTGGATATTTTCCTATGCATATTTGATTGAAATTATACTATTTATTATAACTAGGTTTACTCATTTATATCATTCCTTTATAATACTGTAATATGAATATTAAGATTTTTATACTAACAGATTTTTAGAACTGCATTATTTGAATATAAAGCAGAGAGAGATGGGGAAGTCTTATTTGATCACTCTACTTTTGAACATTAGTCACCACAAGAAATGATACAAGAAAGATAGGAGACAAGGAAGCCTTTCACTGTGGCACATGGTTGTAGTCACAGGGCTGAGGTACGCTGGGGCAAGAGGATATCAAGCCTTGTGTGGTACGCTGTCCCATAATAAAAATCAAAAGGACTAAGGCTGGATCTCAGTGGTTGACTGCTCCTGGGGTCCATCCTCGTAAAGGACCTAAAGACAAAGGGGATAAGGAGAATCAATATCTTGATCACTGGTATTACCTTCAAACCCTGGCTTTTATCACTAGTCAGTTCTGTACATAGAAATGTCAATCATTTAGGAATTATTATTCCGAGTTTTACCCAGCATAGGCCAAAATAAGGAGTCTCTGGAGGGAGCTGTAGGAGGGAGACAGTGAGTGGAGTTACGGTCTCAAGAGAAGATGCCACTGAATGTTCAGGCAGAATGTAGATATTTTACGATGCTACAGATTTTTTTCTCCAACTCATGAGCAATATACAGGTGGGATACACTGAGTTTCTGGCCACGGTGGCCTGATTGCTGTCTGTTTCTTGGGTCCTGCTATGTCCACACATGGTGTTATCTTGTTTCAGATGCTACAAGCAAGTTCTGGGAACAGATTCCAGGGTATTTGGACAGAGTATTTGATAGGAGAACAACGGGCTGAAAGAAAGACACCACTGCAAGTGGCATGTGACATCTGGTCCGAAGCCTGCCCTGCGAGAGCTAGCTGCTTCACCAGGCAAGAACCTGGGATGCAAATGGAGTTCTGCCAACCAGATTATTTTAGCTGTTCTTCTAGTGAGTAGTGGTGTCACACCTTTATTTAAATAGCATCTTATCAAGAGGCTGAGGATTTGTTCAGATGCATTGATCTTTTGGAAATTTTCCTTTGAAGACTTGCTAGTCACATTTTTGTACATTTTTGTGGAATGCTTGATTGTCTAGGCTAAATTGTATGAATTTTAAAATATATTTTGGAGACAAATTGTACAGATTTTATTTTTACTATCTTAAAAGTTTCATTTTAATTCAATCAAATCCATAATTTTCTTTCCATGTTTATTGAAAGCTTACTTTTGATTTGCCTTTAATGAAAAATGATCATATGGAAATCATATTCCTTAGATGAATGTTATCTGAACAATCAAGTTCAACATATTCATTTACCAGCTTTTCCATAATTCCTCCATATGGTGTTGAATTGCTGCAAATTGCTCTCAGGTTATAAGCAATTCCACTGCCATCCATGAAGTTGGCTTTTTTACCTCAGTCTAGGAACATTTCGGTGCTCTTTCATATCACACACACACACACACACACACACACACGCACACACACACACACACACACACACACACACACTGGTTTGTGTATGCCCCTGTAAACTCATACAGTGATGCTTGCACAGACACAATACATATCATACACACACACACACACACACACACACATGCTTAGATATCACACTGACATACTCTCCAACTCATGCACACAAAAACACAATTGTGAATACATTCACAAACTCTGATCTCAGATATATTCATTAAATATTTTGCAAGCATAATTTTGTCATTCTTTTAGGAATACTTGCTATCAGTGTGGTATTTAAAGTGCAAAGCAACATTTATTTTAAGTCAAGATCACTGCAAAGGAAAGTCGTGACAGAGAACCTGCAAACAGATACAAGAAAGTGGCATATGCTTTCTGTAGCGGAAAAAAGACAGCTTTAAATTCTTTTTCTGCCTGGCCTCTTGAATTCACTATATGAATTTCATGACAGGTATAAATTACAAGGTGAAACAGAGGTGACAGTTTGGCTCGTATCTCATTGTAGATTGTTTCTAAAATGCTTGTCTTTGTTCTGTTGCTCACTTCTCCTTAAGAGATGGACCCTGGATGTTCACCAAGATATTCCTTAGAGTCTGTTGGCCTTCCAATTTATTACCTGCCAGCACTGATTGTACAGGGTAATTAAAAGTCAAAGCTAGCTTTTGGGATATATATTCTAATAAAGAAGCCATCTGAAATTAGGACTTAAAGAAGGATTCAGGGACGAGGGTTACGCATTTTAATAGCAGAATTTCGCAGTTAATTGGAGGGTAACTAAACCTCTTGGACATCTTTCAAGTCACGTCACTGATTTTTTTTTCCTCCAAGGAAACCGATAGGACATGCAGCTTAGTACTGCTTTATTCTATCTTAATTACCACATTGAGTTGTGCTAATATATATTTACTTTTGAGACATGTTCTGTGATTATAACCAGGCAAACATTGTTGGCATTTGTTTTCAATTCTACGAGATCACACCTTATTTCAACATTTTAAAAAATGAATGGCACTTTAAAGCTAAATTCCAAATATTTTGAATAAATTAAAATACCACTTCAGTTTACAATTGATTCAAATTTACATTTGATGAATAGCAAGACAATGTGAAATCTTACAATTGCAAATCACATATTTGCAATCATGCAATCATTAAGTATAATCCAAATATTACATTTGCATTTTTAAGGTTTTAATATTCAATTGACTCTAAGTCATTATGAAATAGATTCAATATATAAATATGTTCATAGTGTACAAAATTTTCAAACAATAGGGAAAGTAAAAAAGTATATAAACTCAAAGAATAGTGACCAATTATTAGGAAATCTTAAATTTTATTTGCTATAATTGAAATTTTCTTTTTTTCCCTTTGTACTATGCATTGAACTCATTGACCTCATGCTTGCCAGGGAGACACTTGTGTCACTGAGCTAAATCTCAGATCCCAATACTGAAATTTCAAGATAATTTGCAAAATATTTACAAAGCAAAACAATGAACTTCATAAGCTGATGCATCTGAAACAAAATCAGCATATTTTTTTCAGAGGGAAAGTTTTGATTAAAATATTGATTTACATGTTAGTCTTCAAGAATATTTTAAGAACCAGAACTTGTATCAAATTTGCATGATTTTTAATAGCTCAATGTAGTTTTCACTTGAAATATTTCACTTTCATTGAAAAAGTGAAGACAATTTGTCTTTGAATAGGATTAAGGCAATTGTCGAACTGCATACGCCCATTCATTCTTATAAAGTGTGCTAATGTTGATCTGTGATATTTGTTTGGAAATATGGCAAAGTTAAGATATTTAACAAAACTTTCCCTTCCTTTTTTTCTTAGATTTTTAACTAAGTCACATGAAGATGTGACTAAGTTATTGAAGACAAGCAAGCAAGTCTGATACACTCTTTACATCTGGAATTCTTTTACTTCCCCTGAGAACCCTGTGTTCACTTTGACAAAATGATAGGAAAAGTGATACAGGAAATTAAGGCCTATGAGTCCATTGATTCTTACTCTTCTTCCTATTAATCAGATCAAATAACATATTACTGGCATTCCGATATAATAGTGTGGCTATTTCTTGATCTTAAAACAGCTAAGTATAAAAGGGATAGGCTATGGGATAATTGAGACCTAAACTAAAAATAAACATGCAATTCTGTTATGGATCAAGTCTAACTGCTGTCAGGTATATGCAGTTCTAATCACATCATCCATTAAAGTATCACCAGCAAAACAGCCACAGGAAAAATGGCAATATGGAAAGAAAATTGACTGCAGGAAAGAAAAAAAAAAACTGAGTTTAAATACCACTTTTATGTAGTTTTGAAATTTAGTTCACAGCCTTTGACTTCCCGGTCTGTAAGAAAAAGCCAATGCAAAACAAAATAAAAGAAAAAAATCCCCGTGTGGCCTAGAATGCTCTGCTGAGGTAACAACGAAGATTCTCTGGTAGAAGTAGACACCATGTGACTTTCTCTTTTTAGAAATATGGAAAGTATTTTATGAAAAAAATAAGAAAGGAAAAGAACTTCAGAATGCAAAAGGTATTTTTATAGGTAATTTTTCTAAGATCACACTTTAAAATCTGGCCAGAAAAGACTGAAAATTATCTTACACTTTTAGAGTCCTCCAGTCAAGGATGTCTCCACTTCAGTGCTAAACAGCTTTTCAGAGACTCCTTGTACGTAATTGAATTAACTTGAACAAAATTTCTCTAGTATTCCTGCAATTGACTGGGTGAAAATGTGTAATTGTCTCCATTCAGAAGCACTCTAAACACTTAGAATATTATTTATGCACTTCAAGATAAACTTTAATTTAGTTTAAAATATTTTTAAAAAGAAGAGAAAAGAATCTATCAAAGAAATAAACAAAATCCTGATAATGTTCTTCATTTCTGACACTTATAAGTATTTCTGAAAATTTTATAAGAATGAAATTTTAGAGAAGGAAATAAGGTAAATTTACTTTTAAAAGTGATTTGTGATTATGGCTTCCTAATACCAATATATCTAAAAAAATGTAGAAACAAGATCACTGACATTTTGAATATTTGTTTATTGAAAGGACGTGTAAAGGGATTCATCACTTTTATCAAATGAATATGATTCATAGCTGCTTTGTTTCTTCATATTTAGAAATGTGTCTAATACTGCCTCCATGGAAACATTATCCTAAGAACTGAAAGATTTACTTTGGCCTTCTGACTTTTGTGATCCAGATCATAGGGAGTACATTCTGGTCCCTGCTTTATACATTAATTAAATTCATGTCACCTGTTAATATTTTGCATTTAAAGTAATCTGTGGATAAGATATTAGATGCTTCCTGTTTGAGAGTAATAGGAGATAGCTCCCATTGGGTTGGAAACGTTCCTGCTTTCATTTATTAATTTTTGGAAGGACAACATGACTTAAAATACTAAAAAACTCTCCATCCCTTCTATTTCTAAGTCTTTGATATTAGTATCTATAAATCACTATACCTGTTATTATTATGTATTCTAGGTATTTATATTGCTATTTGTTATAATTTAATTAGGATACTTTGACAGATATACTTGGTATTTCATAACTTGTAGACTTTTTATCCAACTTAAAATAAAATGGCCATTTTACATTTTTCTGTTCTACAAGTCAGTGCTGCATATTTCTTTTCCCATTCAAACTTAGTGTCTGTACTGTACCTTAGCGCAAATCCTGCTTGGACACTTTTCCTCTGCTAACTTCAAAATTATATATCTCTTTAATAATCTTCATGTTGCACAGTCCAAATTATATGGTAAATTTCTCAGTACTTACAAGTTTCCCAAATGGGCCTGTATATTCAAGAAGTGTTTTTAAAATTATTTCAAAATATTCTGATTTTTGATGAATGGTTAAAGGAAAATAATATTTTTTGGAAATGATATATTTTCTTGGTGGGAAGCTAAGTTTTATAATGGATACCTCCCTATAAGTTTCCAGACATTTATTTGAAATGGCTATTCAAAATCCATGATTGGACAATGGATTTTTTTGAATCACAAGAAATAGCAAACTTTTGGCAAGCTTTAAAACGTTTAAATTTAATGTTGAGATTTAGATACTCCTCAAGGAGTTTTGCTTTTTCCTTGTTTTTAGGATTTGGGAATCAAGTATGGGTATGCTTTTTATTATCCATTTTCTAGAGTTAATTTAAATTTGCTCCACACAGATCAGCTGCTTCTAAGGTATATATATATATATATATATATATATATATATATATTTTTTTTTTTTTTTTTTCCTCAGAGTTGGTTCATAGCAAGCCTTGGTTGTTCTGACACCTCTAATCTGCCCATGACTCACCAGTGTGCTGAGGAGCAGAGCAAAATTCCTTTCTAAGCTCTGTCCCTAATCCACTGCAAACTGAGCTGTACAAATAAAAATGTTTCTCTTTTTCTTGATCTCTTATACTATCATATTTATTTGTCTATTAAAGGTATTTATCAAACTTACAATATTTTTCAAGTTTTCTTCAGTTTGAAGACTTTTTTTTTTTTTGTCTTTTTCCTTTTTATTGGTACCAGGGATCTAACTCATGACTGTCTGCTCGCAAGGCAGGTACTTATGCGGCTGAGCTAAATCCCCAGCCCCCAGTTTGAAGACTTTTAAAGAATCATTTCTTATTTAAATTTATGTAACACGAAGCTATATTTTCACATATACTGAATAGTTATGACATATTGGTTGAAGTGAATTACAGCAAGAATAATTTATTAACATGTTTTAAGGTAATTTGAATTATTTTTGTCACACAATTAACCATTTTTTATCTAAATCTAGTAACTTATAAATCACTTGTCATATGAAAACACATTTAAAGAGTAGACAAACTATTGAATGAATATAACTCTTTATTAAAATGTGTATTTTGTCAGTTTTGAGTACTTCCAAAAAATAAATTAATTCCATGTCTTCCTTGTCATGTAGAATATTCCAGATTAAATCACCACTCATTATACTGGCCAGTTCCTAACCCAATTCCTTAAGTCAGTGATGTCACCAACCCAGTGCTTGGGTTAGTACTGTGGTATGAACCATCTCACAAACATATTTTTTTCTTCTAAAGAGGCCATGTGAATACACAAGATAATTAAATATTTTGAGATAACTTATTTAAAATCTTATCATTAATATGGAGTATTTCTCAACTATATCTTTTCAAACATAATGGTGGATGCGCAACATTATTTTCATGGGAAGATTCAGGATTTATTATGTTCACCTGAAGTAGCTGAGGCATGAGAAATTGACTACAGACATTGGCACATATTCATACAATAATGTCATTGGAATTAAGCATAGAATCTTGAAGATGCATGCTTTTATTTTAATCTCAAGATTAATTTTTGCTTATTCTCAATTTAACAATAGTTAATCAATATTTAAATGATGAAAATATTAGATTAATAAAGGAAATGTCACCAAGATCATAAAGCAATATTGATACAATTTTTACATTTGTTCAATAGAAATACATTAGTTAAACATCTTACTCTGTTTCAACTTAGGATGAATATAATGAATCTGTATTATAGTGTCAGATGCGAAGTCTGAGTGTCGTAGAACAGAAGATGATTGGATACATCTTGTAAATGACAGAATTCTGCACCTGCACATAGAGACAGCATAAATACACATGCATTCATCTTTCTATGTCTATATTTACAGGGAAAAGGAACACATTTGTGCTAGCTTGGATTGTCTTTATTTTGAAAGGTCACTTACAAATAAAGAAAAACAGTCGGTGTTCTTTACGTGACATTTTATCTGTCTTGGACTCTTCCTTCTCAACTTTGTATCAGCAGAATTAAATCCTACAGATGCTTTCCTTGTACTGTCAGAGGCCAATACAGACTTCTGTTAGTAACCCCCCAGGTACCGTTTTGGGGTTTCCCTGAAGTGAATGCTACCTGCATCATTTAAAGATCTCCTTTATCAGTCAATTTTCAAGTGACCTTAATTAATAATAGCTTCTACTTCCTATCAGAACACTGGTTGATTCAGGGAACTGTTAGAGGCTTTTGATCAGACAAGTGATATAACCTCATATATAAAGGGATCATTCTGCAAGTTGTACCGACAACCTACGAGGGAGGCTGGAATTGAAGTTATGAAGGGAGCTTCAACTTGAGTAGATTATTTAGGAGGCTGCTACTGCAAGATACTGATTGTGACTGAGAAAGTCAGGAGATGCGATTAAGAGTCTAGGTATTTATTTGAGAGTATTTAAGCAATTTTTTAATTGCAGAAGATGGGTTTGGATGAAAAAAATTTGAGCTAATTACAAGACAAGTTTGAAATTATTTTAATATATTCAATAAATATTCTCTATACATTTAGATCGTAAGAACAATGCATTTGCAAGATGTTGATTAGTATCAGAAAGGTTGATGTCTGTACTCTAAAGTTGACTTCTCCAACTTTTCAAAGAAGTACAGGCATATAGATTAACCTTAAGTTACATTTGACTATTAAACTGACTTTGTGGCATATTTGGTTAAGATAAAAATAATCATTTCTTTTGTTCTTAGCTATGACATAGTTTAATTTTTAAAAAATTCTGATAAGATAATTATGATTTTTTAATCTATGTTTTGTTAAATCTAAGAACTAAGAACTTCTGAGAGTTAGAAATATTTATGTTAAATCCTCTAATTATCTTGACCTGGAAATTATGCAATAGACAACTATGTAAAAAACTTGAAAAGTAAGACAAGAAAGTCAGATTGGCTGATGACTTCAGGACTGAAGGAATAGAGAAAGATCTGGATCTTCTGTAAACCCACCCCTCACCTGCTCAGTGATGGACAAATACTAGTCTCAGATTTCTGAAGCTCAAACAAGGGGAATGTGGTGGCCAGGTAAATTCTTTCTTTTCCTGTCACTTAGGAGTACAAACTCAATATTCCACCGGGGAAGTTTAGCAGCAGAAAGTATCATATAATAAAAAACAAATGTTTCCCAGGAAGTTCTTACCAGCTCAGGCCAGAAGTTACTCTTAGTCAACTACATAGAGTAGACTGGTCTGAGGTGCTATGAGAAGTGATGTTGTAAACAAGTTTAGTCTGAAAAACATTCTTCATCATTGAAGCCAGACAATCTCTTTACACATGAAGGCTGGGAAGGTAGCCAAGAATCCCATCACAACTATCAAAATAGATAGACCTAAAGGACAGCAAAGTTCTGGTAGGCAGACTGACTTAACACATTAGCAGAGAAAGACTGACTGGCTTGAACTTACATGGGAATAAAAATCCTTAAAATTAAATAACATAAAGGTTATATAACTTGGATTAATATGTGCATGTTTCTGTGTGTTAACTTCAAGTATGTATTATGTTACACTCTAGAACTTATACTTAAATTACTTTATAGATAAATAAACACTTGCTTTTATCTCAAATCCTTGCGGTGAATATAACTTAACAGCAGACTCATTTAAATCAGTTGATGAGTAAAAACATCTTTCAAGTTGTAACGTATTTTCATCCACATAACCAACATAGTACCAAAAATTACCTTCATAAATACAGAGTCTACTATAAATACAATATCTACCAGAATTTAAAATATTTTCTTGATTAAAGATATTACTTAGATTTAATAAGTATTGTCTCTATGATGAGTCATCTAACTTAATTAGTTTTGGATATAATTAAAAAATTATGTTTTGTCTAAAAGAATATGATTTTCTAAAAATATTGGGACTTTCTTTGTTAAATCTAAACAAATAAATTTTAAAAGAAAGTTTTTATATTTTACCAAAAGCAGTTTCTTGTGATCCTACCATTACACTTTGGCTACAAAAAATGAGCTTTATTATTTAAAGATTATTTGCATGTTAACCTATAAAATGTATTCAATAATAAGTTCACTATTGGTTAAATACACAACTATTATCTTAGTTTATATCATAAAATATATTTCAGGTTTCAAGTTAAGTTTATAGAGTTAAGACTACAAAACATTAATACACGCAAAGTAAAACTTATTCTCTTTTATATATAGTTAGAATTTACACATATAAAATGAAGGAAATTTGACAACTCTTTAAATTTGGTACCAACATATAAGTTGATTTATATCTACTGACTTAGATTAAATCAGCATTTTTATGAGTTCATCAATGAGATACATTTGTATATTGAGTAATGTCTACTGGTGGTCATTAACACTTCCAAAAACATATCAGAGCTTTAAAGATATCTTTAATTTTGGTCAATATAGTTATAAAACTTTCTAAAGAGTTGAAAATTTGTATGAAGATTAGAAAGCAAATATATGTAAAGATATCTATACAGCTGCAATGTGGCTGTTCCTAACCTCATGGTATATGAGGTTTCACATTTGTATTCTTCAAATGTACACTGTCAAAGTACAAAGCTGAAAAAATGTTTCATCACACTGACTTATGGTAACAACTTTATCTTAGACTCAAACATGTGACGTCCCCTTACTTGTGTTTCAATTATCTATGAGGAAATGTGTTTGTCAATCCAACATAATTTGGCCGGCTCAATGATGTGAATACTTTATTATGCTTAAATTTATGTGATTGTTCTCTAATCACGATAAATAAAGATACCCAGACTTGGGCAATGTTGTCAATGTCACTCAGAAACATTAAAACAGTACAGGTGAATAACCTATGAAATACATCCATAAACAAGTATATTATACTTAAATGCAATTTTATGAACAGAAAGTGGATGAAAATGAAAAATCAAGTTAAGAGTTTCCTTATGCTATTTAATATTTTCTAAGAAGGTAAAGATTACTGCTTGAAAATAAGTTGTATTCTAGACAAGTAAATGTGTTTCAGATATAATAATGTCATCATGATGGTCATGCTAAAATGTTATATTGCTTTTGAGCTCAAGTTTTCACTGTGTAATTCTTATCTGTTAGCATTGTACACAAACTCAACTTTTAAGACAACCATGGATGATAAAATTTACTATTTATGCAGGACTCAGTCTCCATGGTTTAAAAGTCAATGAAATTTGGCGAATGGATGTGACTCATTATGAATCTTTTAGCAAAGAAATATATTAATGTTTTTGTTGGTACATAATTACTTATATGCCTCCTTACTGACAAGCTTTTCTTTCATGAATACTTCAGGACTTCACAAATATGAAACTCCACACCGAAGCAAATTCCCTTTAATGTATATCAGCCCAGAAGATCAAAGGTCTACCTTACAGCCCTTTATTCTTCATCTACCTGTCATCCCTGGGGCCAAGATTTACTATTTAAAACAATTATGAAAACAAAAATGGTATTATGATAGAGTTTACTCTTAGGAATAATTATATGAACCACTCTTTAGTTTTTTTTTGCTTTTTTTGTTTGTTTGTTTTTGTTTTTGTTTTTAACTGTGACTCAGACAGCTTCACATTGTGGACACACATTTTATTCCCATGAAGCAAAGACATTTTGACACACAGGAGCTGGGTACTACAGAATTGTTCACTTAGAGGAGGTAGTATTTGTGTTTTATCACCAAGTAAAAAGCACCCCTTTCCTGAGCTGTAGGAGATGATGTTACCCCACTAGGGAGGAGAACATGGGAAGACAATTAGTCTGTTAACAGCTACAACAAAATCCTTCTAAGTGGAGAGATAAAACAACTCATCATCCAGACTGAACCAATCCACCCTAGAAGTCTTCTTTGTGACACAGACCACCTATAACTCCAAGATGACAAAGTAAAAGGGTTTCTTTTTCATTTTTTGAAAAACATTTTCTTTCATTTTAGAGATAGCAAAATCCAATGAAACCATAAATAACAAAGCCAATTAAAATAGTGCAGCAAAATTTGTATACAATTTCAAAACAGAATACCAGGAAAACAATAATAGCTACCATGGTATATCTTATCTTCACAACAGTTGTCCATTTCATCAAGTATAGCAAAATCAAACAAAAAAAAGTCAATCAAAACAGAATACTGAATAAAGCAAAACAATCAGAACAAAGCAAAACTGAGAACAATATTGGACATCAAAGACAAGGAGGAAATCCCCATATTTGCTATATTGAATATTGTCATCCTCCCAAGAGATGTTCAGACTGCTGGGCCCAGGCCTGAAAAATCAACCAAATAATACAAGTATTTAGTTGCTTTATGTACCTTAGTTGGTGTCAACTGAAGCTGTCCTCCAAGCCATTAGGTTGCCTGGGTGGGGAGGTGGATGGGACCAGGAACCGTGTTTTGAGTCTCAGCCCACTTGCTGGTAGGCTCACAGAAGGTGCTATCTGACTTTTCTCTCCCTGGAAACCTCACAGTTTGCACAGTTTACCAGGAAGGCTGACTAGTTGATTTCTTGGTTGCTCTCCCAAGTCCCAGCAGGGCCGATTCTCAGGAGATGCTGAGTTTTGTCTCTCTTGCAAAGGGTTCTTTTTTGGTTCTGCTGCTGTTGGACTGGACACTCAATAGAAATCATTACTCTGGGCCACATACTTACTCACACTTCCCATTTTTGGTGTACCCTCCAGAGACCTTGTGATCCTTTCTGTTCTGACAATACCTCTAGCTCTGAGAATCGTAGGTTCCTCTGTGTCCAGCAGGCACATTTCTAAATTCAGTCTCCCTTGTATTCCTATTTGTGGGTGCCTTTAAGTGATGGCGTGGATTTAGGATAGACTTTATGTAGATGCACCAGTCTCTCTGTTACTCATCTTGCTTTCTTCCAGCACCTAACTATATACCCTTATAAAAGCCTTACTGCATTTAGTGATTACTTCCTTTGCACTGTCAGAAGCAGCAGTTAGCAATATATATATATATATATATATATATATATATATATATAAACTCACATGGATTGCTGTGATACCTCTGATCATACGAAAATCTGTACTTTCTGGGCATATATTTTGTTCCTCATAAGGAGGACACTATTTTCAATGTTTAGTATTCATCCATTCCTCAGTACCAACCTTTTAAGGCTATAATATTACCTTGCCTACAAATTCCATGTGGCTAACATCATAATAATAATATTTCTCAATTAACTACTGTATTACTCATTTTATGCTGCTTAGACTAAAGGCTAAGTCCTGGATTCTTATACACCCTTGACTGAGAGACTCTGCTTGAATAAATTACCTCATTGCAAGAATATCTTAAATAAAAGTGGTTTGGGGCAGCATAGCAGCAATAGCATTGGCCACTACTGAAATCACAAGTCTCACCCTGCTCATTCCATCCTAAGTGTCCTAACCATGAATGGCTATTTTCAGAATGTTACTTCTGAGCTCTTAAATTAATCCTGTATTGATAAGGATACTTCACAAAGACTCAGTACCTTTGAGGTAGCTATCTGATGGCAACATCAACACATTGCTACACAGCTCTTTGGATGCACAGTAGCCTCCGCTGTGATGCTGGTTATCATTCACATTCTAGTTAATTGCACACCACTCCCATTCTAGTTAATCTTTCTGAATCTTAGGAGAAGACCCAATGACTTCTCCAGAATGCTTTTCATACAAATCTAGACAGAGAAATTATTGGTTCCATTATTATATTATTAAAACATTTCATTATAACATTATTATAGATTAACTCCATGATATTAATCTATAGCTTAACCCTAGGAACTGAGTCTTTGTTCTCAACCTTCACATTTGGATTATTATAGCTATTGCAATATTTTTTCTTTATCTTAGTCTTAAATGTCTTTGTTATACCATTTCAGCAAATGCTGTATGTTGAAGCCATGAATAACTTTTCTTCACCAAGTCAAATATTCTTCCTCTCTTCACCTTATCCTTCTTTCTCAAATGTGTGTACAAAGCAGAACGATATGTGTGACATTGGCCAGAAGTATGTATGACATGGAATTGCTCAGACAGGAATTTCGGGGCCCTCTCAGAACCTCCTATTGTATACGGTTAAAGATTAAAAGATAGCATATAGGGCCACAAGTCCAAGTAGGAGCAAAATACATGACCTTAAGGAATGAATGCTTCAGATCCTCTCCTCCCTGGATTAGCCTTTTATCCTTTCTTCCTGGTTCTATCAATAAAAAACCATGGAATCATCTTTATGGCACTCTTTCATGCTGAGGGGACATGGTTAAGGGCAGTCCTCCTGGACCTTCTTGGAGTTGAATTAGTCATTGACTCCAAGAATTTCATCCTTTGTGCCATGCCATGGTCATGGAATGCAAAACAGGAATTCCTCTGGTTTTTAATTGCTGACTTCATGTCCTGCTATGCTACAGCATTTATTTATTAATTCTGGATCTTTTGTTGGAGCACTTGGAGTCTCACTCATAGAAGGCCATGTCATTAGCAAATAATGATCATTTAATTTGTCAAATTTATATTTGCTACAAAGATACAGTATAAAAACAACATGATATTGGAAAAAATAAATAAATAAAACACACAGTGGATCAACGGAACAGAGTAGAGAATGCAAAAACAAGGCACATTTAACTGCTTTATCTTTGACAATGGGGGCAAAATCCACTACTTATAAAACCATTGCTTAAAAATAGCCCTTAAAAAAAAGATAGCCCTTTAACAAAAGGTGTTAGAAAAACACCCAAAGATTGAACATGGACCCCTATCTTGCGCTATGGACTAAACTAAAAATCAAAATGAATCAAAAATATAAAATGCTAAAACAGAAAATTTTTCTGGAAACTAGAATAGATGAAATATTTGAAGATTTAGGTGTAGGCAAAGGCTTTCTGGACAAAACACAGGAAATATTAGAAAGAATCAGCAAACAAGATCACATCACTTTAAACGGCTTCTGTACAGCAAAGAACAACAACAACAACAACATGAAGAAACAATATACTGAACTGGAAAAAAATTCTGCGAGCTACTTCTCAGACAAAGGGCTAATATCTAAAATTTATAAAGAATTTAAAACAGTCACTTAAATTTAAAAATGAAATTAAACATTTTTACAACACTGTTTCAAACACTTATTTACATGATCTGGATTCAGTTATTTTTTTTTTTCCTGCCCCAAAATGTCTAGTAAACTGAGGTGTAGTGAGTATTAAAGTATGGATATTCAACATCACAATGTCCTATATTTCTAAAATAAAGAGAAATAATAAAAGTACAGACATCATTTAAACATATGTAAATCATTTAGATTCACTACCAGGTGAGTAAATGCTTACAGTACAAATGAGACTTTTTTTCCCATTGTGCAAGTAGGAAAAAAGGATAATCTTCAGAAAAACATAAGATTAACTAATGTCCAGTAAAATGAAAAGATTAAATTATAATACATTTATAGATGAGAAGCTAAGCAGAAATTATGTTCATTATAGATATTACAAGTATTAAACTATAATCATAACAGTGATCATTAGTAATTAAACTATAAAATCATTACTGCACTTAAAGTACAAAATGTATTTAAGAAAAAACAATCTGATGAGAAATATTTCACAACATGAACTTGCTTCTTACTTGATTTTGAGGTAAGAATCATCTTTTCAGAATTTATATATTTTATACTGTCATGCTTTTTACAGCTATGCATTATTTCATATTAAGAAAAATATGCTATGTAAATTAAAGCTGGGATGCTACTTTACCGGATGTCAAGCATTTCAGTGAAATTTACTCGTAATCTTAGTTCCATGATCTGATATTTCTTGAAAGTATTTTGTTTCATTTATTAAGAAATGGAAATTATTCTCCCTCCTTAGACAAGGTGGGAAGAAACACAGGAAATTGATTTTTTTTTTTTTTTTTTTTTTTGGTCTTTTTCATTTTTATCGGTACCGGGGACCAAACTCACGACCGCCTGCTTGCAAGGCAGGTGCTTATGCCGCTGAGCTAAATCCCCAGCCCCAGGAAATTGATTTTATAAAAATGATAAAGGAATTCTCTTTCTTATAGACCTAACACATCAACAAGCCAATTTTTGAGGCTGGTCCAAGAGTTGGCTTGTGGAGAACACATGCCTTGAGTGCAGACCATAGAGACTGAACCTCTGACATTTTTTCCCCAGGATCAGAGAAACTGCAGCTATTTGCACTGCTCAGAGGAATATAGCAGAAGGTTATGTCTGCATTGAGAGAGATATCAACATAGTTTTCATAATTGGTAAAATGATACATAATGTCTCTGTTCACAAATGTCCCTGTCCCCCCACAATCTCTTTGCAAACAAAAGTGTTCAGCAGAATTTCACTTCCATTTATCAACTCTGCATGGCTAACAGGACTGCAGCATCTTCCCCAAATGAACACAAACACAGCCATCTTCCCAAAAATGGTGGAATGAATTAATTTCATAAACTGAAGTACCACTGTACTTTCCTTTTTTGCTCAAATACATGCTACATTTAACTCAATTTTATATTATTATTTTAAATGATTATTTTTCTAACAAAATTTAAAAGCATTATTGCAATATAAATATGTTATATATACAAAATTATATATAAAATATATTTATATATAAATTATATACAAAATTCATATTATAGTCAATATTGGAAACTGAAAGGCAAAACATTAAGTTGCAGATTGCATTGAAATAATTTTTAAATTATAGCTGTTGTAGCAAATAATATTTTAAAAGTTAACAAATTAATCCATTTTTGAAGACAGTGTGTTAGCTTTTAAAAATTGTATGTTTCTTCCCCATTAATATATTTATAAGGGCCAAAAATATGATTCAGTTGCACAGTGCCTGCCTGGCAAGCCTGAAGTCATGAGTTTGCTTCCTGGTGCTTAGATATAGCTCTAGCTCTAGCTCTATCTATCTATCTATCTATCTATCTATCTATCTATCTATCCTAGTATACTTAATTGTACTTCTACAATTTAACTATTAGCTCTCTGTCCAGGAGAAACAAAGGCAGCTTTTAAATTCCCTAGAATTTGAAAAGGGACTAACACTTCATTGTTAACACCACTCTTAGAAAGCTCTCAGTTATTCCCTTGTATTTAAGGTTTTGTTATGGATTAAAAACCTGTGGTCCACTTAACACCAATTGAATTAAATCACCATGGTGCTGAGTGTAGATGTTCCACCTGAGGAAAGTTGCCAGCATAAATGTAGACTTGGAGGAGAAGATGAGTGAGACATTGTGGGTTTACCTAAGTGTTACTTTTTGAGCTGTTGATTCTCCAGGAGGAGCTCATCATGACTAGATTCGCAAGTGTGAGTTAGACCACTTCATCAGAGGAGCTCAGGACCTTGTTGGTAAGAGTTGCTGTGGTTCATTTTGGGGAAGCTCTTGTCCTTAGATTGAGCATTGCTTCCTGACTCTGGAGGAGAAGATATGTGCCATTTAATCTCCAGAAGAAAATTGTCATGCTGGCTGTCTGGCATGTACTTGATTGTTCTTATCACCAGAGGAGTTCAGGACTTCCATTTCACTAAGGATGGCTGTGTACATTTCATGGCAACCCTTGTTCTTATTTTGAGCATGACTTCTTGGATCCAGTGTAAAGCCCTCAACCTACCAGCACAGCTCCTTCACCCCGCTAGCATAGACTTTCTAGCTTCTACCACTGACCTTTGGGCCTTCCCAGTGCAGATCTGTAAAACAGACTCACATTAGTCTTTCTCTTGTGGGCTCTAGACCTCCAGTTGGACTGGTGGGAAGCTTTGTGAGGGCTTTAGGCTTTCATCTGGACTCATGCAGGACATTGCTGTGGAATCCAGGCCCTTGGCTGAATATTCTGTGTCTTTAGTCTTGCAGACAGATTTCCTGCACTTTCTTGTATTTAACTCTGGGTGACCATCATAAAATGATTAAAAATTCTGTGTCCTCAATCTAATTGTTCTCCTAAAAACCGTTGATTATAAGTTTCTTTATCAATAGTATTACAGTCTAAATTTCTTTCTTCTGACAGTGTTCTTTAATGTATTATGCCCTTCCAGAAATTAAACTTGATCATTAGGCAGTGAAATTCTTGCCTTCTACACTATATTCTTGATCTTACTAATTGAGACAACATGCCTTCTAGTGCTGCACAACTTTTTCAATGCTTCTTAACTTTGAACTTAATACAGTATGCCTAACACTCACTGCTTCTTCAGCCTGCTTTGGCTGGCTGACCATGTGTGACTTTAAAGGTATTATAGTCTATTACTTCTAAAATGTTCAATATACACATATATATATATATATATATATATATATATATATATATAGTTTATACATAGTTTGTAAATATTTATTGTCTCAGTAGAGTTCCTTTATATCACATAAAAGATAAATTATTTTATAACAAATTTTATGACTTGATAACAATACTATAATATGTTTACCTGAAATATAGTTGTATAAACTATCAGCCTACCAAATATTATTGCAGTTGTTGATTTTGCCCTACTTTAAAGATATTTTCCAAACTTGTAGTCACCTTGCTATATAACTTATATAATTTTAAAAGTATTCATTTACTGTCTTCATAGTTTCCCAAGCATCATGAAAGAGAGATGTCATTATTACCTGCTTACATTGATGATTTAATTTATGGTTGGTTTACTCATATCCTGGATTTTACCCACTCTTCCAAACTGTCAGTCAATAGTTAATTGATGTCATGTGTTTTGTTCATGTGAGATTTTCATTCTACTAAATAGTACTATAACTTCAGAGGCAAAAATTATCTCTATATTTTACTCTTCATTATCTCATGTGTAGAATTTTAATTCCTACTCAGAAAAAAGATTTCTCCAAAGGTTCTATTAGTGGGAAATGTTTAAATATAAGTACTATAAATCTTATCCTTATTACTTAAAACATCCATTATTAAAACTAGGAGTTTCCTTAAAGCAATATTTCTTTTCTAGATCTCATTTTAGAAGAGTCTTTCATGATGAGAACAATATTAAAAGGCTTTCCAGAAATTATTTTAAAGTTATGAAAATACTTTCACTGTTTACCACTTACTATTGGTTCTATCAGTTAAGGAAATTTTTATGTTTACAGTTGCCTAGTTTATTGTTCAAAACATAGAAATATTTATTTAGAGTATAGGTTTATAGTTTTTATCTATTTTAGTGGTTTTTTATTATTATCCCAACAAATTAAAACATTTCAGAAAAAAAGAAATAAAGAAACAAAGGGATTTTGAAAAAAACTAGCAAATTAGTGTATAATTTGGTTAAAACAATTGACTATATTAAGTCATTATCTTTGATTTGTCTTTTTAAATAGTATAGTAAGTCTTTATAAATTTTATTTTTTTCTTAAAAACCTATTTTGAAATATAATCGTGAAGAGAAATGATAAAAATGATAGAGTATATTCAGTTACTAAATACTAATGATAAATAAGCAGAGAGCAGGTAGGTACTTGCAATAGAAAAATGAGCATTTTCTAAGGTCATTATGTTTAAAGACAATATATTTAAGTTCCAGAAGCTCATCTGAAAGGCTAAAATTATTACAAACATTAATATTTAAAATTTTGCTTGACAATGAAGAAACATATTATATATATATATATATATATATATATATATATATATATATATAGTATAGCACTCTTTAATCATTGTATTGTTACATGCCTGCAAAACATGCAGTATTTTAGTGTTAATAACCTATAGCATGTGGGCAAATAATGCCCCCAGATTTCTCATTACAGTCAAAGATGCCCAAGCTCTTTTTGTAAGTTAGTCTTCCTTTTTTCATTTGTCAGCTAATTTTTGAAGAACTGTAGGCCATCGGATTAATTTATTTCAATGAGTTGCACACAACAATCTATGAGAGATGAGTTTCTGCCTCACTGAACCTAAGCAGAAAGGGTATTCCTGACTGCATTTTGGTAATCAAGCCTTGTAAAGCTGTAGCTTGGAAATTTGTTTTATTTCTTTCTGCGGCAGACATTTTCAATTAAATATAAAGATTTTTTGCTTCACATGGTGGTTTTAAATTGGCATTTCATCATTTTATGTGTTGCTGGCACTGGCTCTGGGTTATTTAGCATTTATTAATAATTTCCAGTTTGACCTTTCCCAGGTTTTGCTATTTATTAGGTATTTTTGCACCACTGCAAAGATTACAGAACAGAATTGAAAAAAAAAATTGCTCCTTTTTAAAACTTCATACTTTAAATTATTTTTACACTGACCTTTAAAGTTGGGATACAGTTAAGATTTGAAAGTCTTGTTTAAAATCCACCTTGCTGACGCATTAGGCAGGCCTCAAAGTTCAAACCAGACTGGCCGAGCGATGGCCGAGAGTTGAGGAAAGCTGAAGAGGAAAGAGCTGTGAAAGAGGAAAGATACAGAAATCCAGGACTGATTTAGGGCCACAAAGGACACCGCTGCAAATAAGTCTCATCTGAAGGAAAGCGGTTTCTGAGCACGTCTATGTAAACGTGGGGATGGTGTGTGGTGTCCATTTATTTGTTCCACTTTGAATGGATTATTCTATTGTTGCTTAAGTTCATTTAAGAGCTCACCCTGTTCTGTTAAAAATCTAAGGAGCCTTCAGTTTTTTTATAATTTAAATGAACACAGAATGGTTTGTGTTTTATGCTGGATTCATCCTTTGAGGCTTTCTGTTGGGACTTTTAGAATAGCTTAAAGAATCAAAGCTGCTTGACACAAGGTCATAAGCATTATTATACTTTTATTTCTAGTGGACAATAAAAGCCACACAAGGGACTAATTGCTGTGCTTGGCTGAAGTTTCCCAAATAGTTGAATATAACTTGTTTTCATTTGGAAGTCTTCCTGACTGCTCATATTCTGCCAAGGCCTTGGCAAGTACAAAAAACAATTTGTTACCTGCTTTTTCTAATGGGCAATTCTTTTTCTTCATTAAAATGTCATCCAGTGAAAGATGGAATCTTTTTTTTAATCAAGCAGCAAAGTCTTGCTGATTACCTGTAACAAATGGTTTGATGTTTATAGAGCTATTTAAAGAAAAACTCTCCATTGACTGAGATAAAGTATAGCATAAATAATCCATGCGTAGCAATAAAGTGACCTATTATGTCACAGATGATGCCAAAGAATTCCACTTTCCCCGAAAAACTATATTTCCATTTTAATTCAATTTACGATCTTTCTTTTTCAACCCTCAAAGGATAGAAAATGCACCTTTAATTAAGCTAGTAATAAACCATTGAATCATCACCATTTAAATATTGTTTTAAGTAAAAAAAAATATATATGTGTTAGCTTTGAAAAAGGTCAGAATTATTTATAATATTGAACCTAGGTTTCAAAACTGAATTCTCTGCACATCTTTAGAGAATTCTGACAGTGATTTCACTGAGTCCTTCAGATGGTACACGGTGAGTCACAAGTTACATAAGGTAGCTCTGCCTTGAAGATGGCCTGAAACCCAGGACATATCCTTCAGAAGTGTTTGTCCTATTAGGAAAATAGTTAATATGGGGGTTAGCTGCAAGAACCCAGGTGTGTGAGGAAGTAAGTGCTATATTTATTTGAGTAAATTACTTGTCAAATGGTACAGTTGGAATCTCACCTACTTTGTTAGCAGTCATATTGTTTATTTTAAAATTGAATTTGGGGTAAAATTCGCACAACCATTTTAAAATCAGTAAGTTCCACATAGCTCATTTACATTTTTGTGTGATCACCACCTCCATCTAGATGCCATTCCTACTTAGTAAAACTCCTGATTTAAGAATTTCTTCCTCACCTCTGCATTCTTCAGAACCCACCAAACTCTAATATGTGCTGTGCTCCATTGATTTATCTCTCCTGAGTATTTCTTATATAGGGAATTATACGATCACAATGGCAACCTTTTCATTTAGCTTCATTCAATTAGTATAATGTTTTAGAGGTTTATATTTTCTGCCTAAGAACATGACTATTCATTGATGAATAATGCATATTCTCAAAATGTTGGATTGGACAGAACACAAGTTATTAGATAGGATGGAACGACTCTGTGCTTTTTCAATTGTAAAACTTGTGATATAGTTTGCATTACTTATTCTTCCTGGGTCTTATACATGCCATTTAGGAGTAAATATGTGTTAAATGGCATAACTTTAAGTGGTGAATGATAAGATGTATGAAAAAAACCAAAAGATCACAACTCATAATTACACCATTTGGTTGTGGCAGACAAAATTATTACATCTTCAGAAAAACTGGATAATTTGAGAGAATATCATTGATATTCTGTCAAACATATTTGTGTCAATGCTTATTGACCTTTAATATAAACAATATTTGATATAATTGATGATTAATATAAATAATAAATATCACCATCTTATATATACAAACAGAAATTTTATTTTTGATTAAAATGAAGATATTTTTACTTTTTTACTTCTTGCATGTTATTAAGATGATAGAATCATAGACGTTAAACGTTAAAAAGAATCATATCACTGGGTTTGATTTTCAGTCTCTTTTTTCTAAATTATAATTTTTATTCATTCTGATCTATATTGTAAGATGTGTAGAGTCATAAAATTTTCCCAGTGAAAACAGAATTCTTCTAATAGCAGAGCTTTCAAGGGAGTAAAGCTATGTTAAATCACACGATTGTTTCTATTTTATATAGATATTATTATGCAAAATCGCACACTAACTTACCTAAGCTACCAAAAATTCTATTTTATAGGCTTGACTGTGGAATGAAGAACGTCAGGGTTATACTTTTATAAAATGCCAAACTGATGTTGGGTTTGAATATGAAAATTTCTACACCTCAACCTAATGTTATCCACTATATTTTAGAGGAAAAGGCTCTAAATAGTTATTACAATAATAAAGAACAAGCGATGTGTTTACGTGTCTTTATCAAAACAGTCATTTTACAAAGTAAAGAAGAAGGACATTGAAAAAGTCAGCATCTGTTTTCTGAGAATTTACATAAAGGAATTTTCCTTTCTCTCCTTTCTCTACTTTCCCCTCTACTGTGGGTGTTTCCTTTGCTGATTTTCTTCTCAATGGATGTTTCATTTATATATTATTATTTATTGTACTTGTTTTCCTAATCATGCTGCTCAATTCAATGTATTATTTGACCCCTAATGTGGAAATTTTTAAGTATTTGGTACCGTTTTACATAACAATTGAAAAAACAAGTTTTATTTGGAATTTCTCAAAAGTTGATGAGAAATTAGACATTTTCTTCTGTACTGTGTAATATAAATTTATTGAGACCATCTGCCATAGAATAGCATATCACATACACACTAATATTTATGTACACTTCTCTCTAAGAGAAAAATGAAATTATATTTCCTTATTTCTAACCAGAATATGAGATACAGTTTCCTACCACATGGTTTATATTATCAGTTCTCAGTTATCATTTTGTAAAATGCCATTTCTGTGAGATGAATGGCCACCATTTTGGTATTTCAAATGAAATGGTTTTTAAAAGTAATTTATTAGTTGATTTTAGTGCAAGTAATTATGAAACATATTTAGTCTTGGCACTTAGTCAAACAACCCAGACCTGAGATTTTGTTTGTGAAATGTAATCTCATGCCATGTGACTGTATACAAATAGTAATATAAATAAAGTGTGCAATGTATCTTTCATATGTACACATCAGATGTGAAGGTATTAAAAATAGTTAATTTTGTTCCCTGAGAGAATCTTTTGTATTTCCCACATCATAATGCAGTTACATGTAATGATGAAGTAAATGTATGGTTGTTAAATGATGCTTCAATAAATGATTATGTTAAAACTCAAATGTTTACAGAATTTTGATGCAGATGTCATACATCCAAAAGTATTTAAAGGTTAGTTTTCTAGTGTAATTAAGATCACTATAATGCTATAGAATTTAAGAACAAATAGTCTTGCAACCTTAACAGATATGAGAAAAAGAAAGCAATTAATATAAATTTTATTTATAATTTAACTTCAAAATAAAATAAAATAAATATTTTCTCCAATGGTGCACAAAGAACAAGATCAGTTTTGATGTTGCAAATTAGAAGGAAACATATTTTATAAAAATTATATTGTTATTTCGAATTGTATCCAAAGAATATTCCCTTCTCATTTGGTACCATTCTCTTACCAAGCCAGTAAGAGAAATAGTATGACTTTAAATAGACTACTAATTGAGTTTCAACAGCATTCCATAGAAATAGCATTATGTAACATCTTAGAGGCAGGTGCAAAGGTGAATATTAATATCAGAATTTATAGGGGAATAGTATAAGCGGAATTTTCCCATATTATGGATTCTGGATTTTAATTCACAGGGCGTTTTGCGGCCGCGTCCATTATAGAACCTTTATCATAATTACGGGAGGAAAGAACAGCACTGTCAGAGTGGCCCGTGCATGATGAGACCCTCATTCTCATGTTCAGTCTCCTGCTGCTGCTAACCTTGTCGTGGAGGGCCTCAGCAGAGAGCACCAATCAGTGTAAGCCACAGTAATCGCTGTAACTCAGAAACGTGGTCACTGGAGGCAAGAGCTCCACCCCCAGAATCAAGCTTCTACAACTCAGAGAAAACACAAACATGGCCAGGCTCCAATAAATTAGGCGTAAACAAATGTTTCCCATTAACTGAGTTAAAGGACCTTGCTGAAAATTACAAGGGCTGCTTAGGAAAGCAGTGAATCCCATTATGGAAGTAATAGGTCTAAGAACAAGCAGCTCGTTACAAATTTATACACAGTTGCGGGCATGTGGGCCACGTTAGTGAAAGCTGTTCTTGATCTGGACATTTTCAGGCTCCATGAAGACAATGGTAAAAACGTCCTTTCAGAAAAGTGTGATCAAAATCATAAGTTTAGGCATGCTCTCACTAAAATGCGATTAAAAAATAAAATGCTGCTTTCGAATTACCTCAAGCTTTTTTTATTTGAAAAAGCACATACATAAAGAACACTCTTCCAATTCTGTATCTTTCCAAAATTATTTGACTGAATCCTAAATTGCACATAGTGGACACTCATATGTACAACAGGAATTATTTCTACATTAAGGCACATAAATAGGTCTGGGTTATTTGTACCTGTTCTAATTAGCTTCACGAAACATGTTATTTCAATATTCATTTCCAATAATTTTCTATTTCAGAGGAAAGTGGGTTAGATATGTTTATTCTTCAAAAGCCAATTGACAATAAACAATACACCCTTTACCTCTGCTTTGCTGATAATTTAATTCATAGACAATACAGCTTCAAGTCTGCTTTGTAGTACTTTCTAATGGCTGCTACTCTAAAATAGTGCACAGATTCATTCCAGCCCATTCCATTGTGGAAGAAAATAAAATTGAAGTGAAGGGCAGAAGAAAAGGTATGTGTAACATAGAGATAAAAATATGTGCTCAACAGAGGGGTGTAAGAGAAAACTAAGTCAGCAGGGCCCTGAGCTCTGCACTGTAAAATAGAAAACATCCCAGCACCTCTTAAAGTTTGCAAATATCCATTAAGGAAATATTTTCAGGTGAGTAAATGGCCCGTAAATTTAAGTGCTAGCTTGACATTTTTTTCTTACACTAAAATTCTGGTATGTGTTCTGATGGTTACTGAATCATGAAAAACTCCAACAAGAAAAATTAATTCAATCGTGTATTTCCATTTTATTTGTTTCATTGTATATAAGTTATTTTGTAATGAGAATCTCTTTTTAAACTAATGTATTTTCCTAAATGAACTACAGAATTATTCATCTTCTCTCCTTTTTCATATATGGAAAACTTTATAATAAATTATTGTGTTCATATTTTAATGAGATGCAGGTTACTATATTTGGGCCAGTTTAAATACTCGAGAAGTATGGGTACATAAATATAATTGATTAAAGCTTACATTGTTACAGTTTTAACTGAACTGGTAACTGTAACATAAACTAATATTAATTTGAAAACAAAAAACAATTATGTCTAACAAAAATTTGAACATACTCAGAAACATGTTGAAGGTATCTAAATATTACAGTTGCTACTAATTCCAGGCTTACAGATACATCTTTGCTAAACATGGTGTTGTCATTGAATTTCATAGCTGAATATTGAACTACAGTAGTACCTGGCAGCATATCAACTTTCTTTTATAACTAGTTTTTAGAGATTATCCAGTTAATAACTTTTAGTTGCATATAAACATTTCATGTAATGAAAGTGGTATTATTAAATACTAACAACTAAAGAAGGGGTTGCATTTTGACTGATTTTTGACTAACCTCTGTGACAAAATATACTTGCAGGATTGCCATATTGCCAAATTATGAAATTTATGAAATTATGAAATTAAATGATTTTCACATAGTTCTTTTTATAACATAACAAGCCCCCTGTTGTTTTTATGTATCATATTTACAAAAACCAACAAAAATAAAGTTATCATGTTGTCTTCCTATTTGAGAAGATGCCATTTCTTTCAATTAAGGGTTCTTAAATGATCTTTGATGGAATGTTTTTATTCATTTAATAGACACTTCTTGTTTTCTATTTAACTTAGCAAATATATTTAAGTTCAGGACTGCTACTAGCAAATAGATTATTAAATTTAGTACTTTTTATAAAACTTTATAAGACAGTACACTTCTGTACTTTACAACCTGAAGCTATTCCAGATTTTTTTCATTTTCATTTTGTATTTTTAAGGTTACTTTCATTTCACTTTCAGAATTTTAGAAAAATGAATTATATGCTATATGTTTTAATATTTATAAATATATTTTGATGAAATTGTATATTTTATAGTATTTTGAAATATTCATTGCTTATTTCATGGTTTTATAAAACTTGTCCAAAAGAATGCAAATAAACAATTTCTGCATTGAAATCTTGAGATAATATATTTTTATTTTAAACTTTGGGGATGAGAAACAAATTAATATATTTAAAAATTGAAGTACCTGTGAAACAAAGACAACAATAGACATTTTGGAAACATGCCAGGCCCATTGTCATTTGTGTAAGAGAAGGGACACGAGGTTGCAGAGGAAGCATCCCCAGGGAAGAGATTTGGTCAAGTGCCCTGAGATGCTCCACCTAAGTTAAACCACAAATGCTCCAGACAGCTGCATCATATCAAGTGTTCACTTCTGATTTGCAACCAGTTCCTAATGAGTCTGAATAAGTGGGTTTGCCATCTTTTAAGGCTAAGGGGGACCAGAGTTGTATGATGTCTAGCTCTGCCTTGGAATAATAGCTCTTAGTGTATGGAATATAGGTAGCCTGTTAAAAATATATTGCATTCATGAATGACATATTCCCATGGCAGCATCCAACTTTACCATATGTTCACTTTCCTAACTGTATTACCCACCCACCATACCCTACACAAAAGCTCCATAGTGCATAGACAGTTAGGATGCTTAAAGGAATCCTGAGAGCGGTGCAGGTATTTTTTTTTTTTTTTAACAGTGAACAATGATGTTGATGATTCCATAATGAGTTCATTAACCTAGACAATTTCTGCCTATCTAAAGTTTCCTTTGTCTCTTTTACCCTTCAAGAATTTGTCTAGCTTTCTTCCTACAAAAAGTACACGAATACTGAAACTTTTGTTCAGTGTTATGTTGTCTGCTGTCCTGCAATATGTAACTGATTTCAGTTAGGCTTCACGCACCAGGCTACACAGTGGATTTCACCACTCAGAGTAAGGAACCATTAGTTTGATTAGAGAGAGTCCTGTTACCTAGTTTATATATTCTGACAGGATTCATAGATTGTTCTGCTCTCAGGGACTTGTTTTTTTTTTTTTTAATTTTAGACCAAAATTGTATTGCACTTAATTGTACTTTCCTTAGAATTTTGTTGATTATTATAATGATCTAACATTTCTGTTTCTAACAAATTTTGGTGGTAGTTTGTTTGAACATAGAAACTGCCAAAAATCTTAATTACTTTTCTGTATTAAATAACAAAAATTGCTACTAGAATCCATGCCTTTATGTCTTTTTATAAAATAGTTATTGTACTGCCATGTAACATCAGCTGTTACATTTTTATATCCAAAGTAATATCAAAAGCTCTAAACTACTTTTATTTTGGAAGTCATATAAATGGAGACATTGAGACTCACAGGACTTATGTACATTTTCTGAGTCCAAGTAACAATTAAGATAACAATGTTATAAGCAGGTAATACACCATTAGTATAAAATTTTCTCTTTGGTATAATTTGTGTTTTTTTTTTTCTTGCACATGCATTATACATTATACTCTTTATAAAAAATGAAGAAAAGCAACTGTGTAACAGATGTCCTTTAATGAGTAACTTACCTTACCTGACACCTAAAAAATATTTAATATCTAGTGGCTAACATCTCTTCTGCTGCATATTCCAGTATCACAGCCAAAGCCTTTTCTTTTAATGCTCAACAAAGTGTGTTCAGTCTGTTACTTAATTGATAATATACTCATTCATTTTAAAGATATATATATATATATATATATATATATATACTCTTTTGATAAAACTATATATATATTATATTTGATAAATTATATATATATATATATATATATATATATATATATATATATATATGGTAGAAATTCCAATTCTGTTTATTTGTCCAAGTTTTTAGTCACTGTTTATTGAAGTCTTTAAATTTTTTCATTACAGTAATTTTACTTACTAATGCAGAAATAATGTGCCAGTTATTGGTATTTTATGATTTGTAGCACGATGATGTATCTTCAGTGACATAGAGACTTTATTTCTTGCTCTGCAAACACTCATGTTTTTCTTTTGGTAACTTGGTTCCTCTAGGGTTTAGAAACTTTGAGTTTCTGATGAGATTTTTCTTCCCTCCCAGAAGGGTAGATGGGACTTGAAACGTGGCCTACTTTTATTGGTATCTGTCATCAAAACATAGTAATACAAAATCTAGTATATGTGTAGATGTTCTGAATTAAGTTCACCTTGGATTTTCCCCAGCAGTAATAAATACACAGATTGCTTACTATGAATTGGAGAGAGAGAGAGAGAGAGAGAGAGAGAGAGAGAGACAGAGAGAGACAGAGAGAGAGAGACAGAGAGAGAGAGAGAGAGAGAGAAAGAGAGAGAGAGAGAGAGACAGAAAAGAGAGAGGAAACATTGGTGTAGTGCCTTTGGGATTCAGCTACCTGGAAAGCAAAAACCATGTGTTTTCTCCTTGTTCTCAAACTGGCTACAATCTTAGTCAGTTAAACACTCGTTTATTATTTCTTTATAGGAAATAGTACAGGAAATGTTGCTTACAATCTCAGCTATCCCTTCCCATTGATAAAAATAATAAATCACTGAGTTACATTTCTGGTCGAACTCATTGGTAACTATGAAACTGAGCTGGAACTCATGTAATGGAGAATTAAATATGTAGAACCAAAGACTAATCCAAACTGGAGTCAGGGTTCAGTCTAGTTCAAAAACAAACAGAAATAACAGCAATAAAAAAGACAGGAAAATCAGTACCAAGTACAATAATATTGTTGTAATAATCAAGAAATTATTAAAGGCTCTGAATAGAATGCTGGCCATAACTATATATATTTATATATTTATTTATATATAACTATATATATATAACTATATATATATATATATATATATATACATATATTTAACTATTTTAGTAGTGGATTACAATTAAATGAAAAACAACCAATGAAAACAGAAGAGTAATTAAGAAATATATATGACATACATTATAAAATTAATATCTAGTGATTTATGACCTGATGTCTTATGTTACAAAAAACAGTTAATAAGGTATGGAAAATATCAGATAAAGCAGTAAGCCATATTTGAAAAAATCATAAGTGATGGAGGTCCAGTGTTTTAAAGAACTGAGCTCCAAATTTCAAGCAGATCCATTTAGCAATATCCACGTCAGCAAATCTTTCTACCCATTTTTTGCTCTATACTCCTGTCAACAAGAGGTAATTCTACTGACATATTAGCAGACAAAAATGGCCACCAGTATTCCCTTAGAGGAACCTGGCTAATAAAGAATGACTTGTGCCATTAAAGTTTGGGTGATTAAATTAGGAGAAGTTATAACTTATTTTCTAATTTGTTGGGGTAAATAAATATAATCTGAAAAAAACAAGGCCATAATTTTGATTACTCAATGCTTCGTTACACTAAAAATTAAAAAAAAAAGAAAAACAGACGCCCAAAATCAAGAGTAAACATCTCTTCATACTAGTGTTATTAAAGACCCGATAAAAGACATTTTTACTACATAAAATTTTAGAGACTTCCTAACGATCTCAGTTCTACATTCTCTGCCTAGAGGGACACTGAATAAGTCTGTAGCTAAAATTATTTCTCTTTCTCCTCCTTCCATCACTTTTCAAAACTGTCACCGCCACATGGCTGTCACTGCATTATTATTTTCTCTCAAGTGCAATTAGTATATAAAATGTCTGAGTTTCTCCCAACTTCTTCAAATTACTTTATCACAGTAAACACAAAGAAAGGTGTTCACACGTGCAGGCTTGCAAAGTGGTATCAGCTTACCACATTAAAGTCAGGAATGAGCAGCTGGATATCAGAAAGTATAATTATTATACAATCTCATGTTTATGAAGTATTTGGACAAAAGCAAACTATATTGAAAATAACCACTTAAACTTGGCATGGTAACATAAACCTGTTATATGAGAAATCTGGGATGCTGAGACAGGAGGATATCAAATTTGAGCCATAATCATGAGAAATTAGTGATTTAACCAGAACCTGTCTCAGAATTTAAAAAATCCAAACTGATCACCTATATAGTTCAGTCTGAAAGTACTAGATTCAATTCCTAGTACTGCAAAGCAAACACACCACCATTTCATTGTTTTAGATGTTTTCTTCATACAATAATGGTAAATTCAAAGAATCTTATATTAGTGTTTTTGTTTTTACCATGCTGAGCACAGAAACTGTCATTACATTGTACAATATGTAGATGATATATTTTTATGACAAATTTCTTAGTGAACTATATATCATTTGTATATTTAAATAAGCTTGCTATCTTCAAGTAAATACACTTTCAATAGTTACAAAACTATTCCTGGCTTCCGGTGTCATGGTGCTTAGCTGCCAGTCCAGAGCAAGTTTCTCTGAGCCCCTCTTGCTGGCTAGGTTACCTTTTGTGAGTTCTGCTGGCTGCATGCTGCATGGAAAGTACTCCATGATACCCTGAAGCCATGCAATGAAAGAAAGAGAAAAATGTACAAAATAACCTGTCTTAAAATCTGAAAAGAAGAGTAAAATAAGAGCCATAGTTTGCCACATGGATTCACTGATAAAGCTAGTGGATAGAAGTTTTTGTGTGGCTAAAGAGATAAGAAATATGAGAGTCCTGGTGCAGAAGTGCTTACTTTGAGTTTGGTGATGAGATCCTGGAGCTGATCGTACCTCTCTGTTTCTGTGACTTTTCTGGGAGAATATGGTGGACAGATAGCAGCAGATGCTGAGGCTCTCTGAGACACCTAGCTTAGAATCCAGGAATGTTGCAGAGTGAGGAATCCTAAGCAAGAGGAGATATACCCTGCTGACCCAAGAATGAACTGAGCTGAGAGAAACCAACTGGGAATGCAATCCTGGTGCTATAACAGGAACAGATAAAGCCTCAGCATGGAAGCTGGAGCCCGCGTCATTGGAAGACACAATTTGGGTTTCCTGCTGCCACTGCTGCATCTGAATTGGCTCAGCAGGGAGAGAGATGCACAAAAGCTCTGAGAATGGGAATCAGTGAACGGAGTTGAGAGTGGGATGGGCAGGGAGCCATGCATTGACCTGCAGTGAGTGAGGGAACCCGGGACTCTTCCACAGTCTAGGAGCCTCCAACAGAGGACATTCTGGGACCAGGCAGACTTGCTGGAAGAGGACGCTGTAGTGACCTGAGCAGTGCCTAGCCTACGTGATGCTGCTGGCTGAGACCCAGTATGCTAGCACAACCCAGGTCCCAGCACCTGGAGGTGCATCCTAGCAGTGAAGCTTTCAGTAGGTTGAACTGGAGGGGCGGACCCCGCATAAGCTGCCAAGTCTGTAACTCCCTGGTGCACTGCAGGGGGCAGGAACCCCTAGCCAGCGCAATTCAAACAGACTGTGGTTGACAGGGAAGGAAGCTGGGCCTCCTACACACGCTTGTATTTAAGGAATAAAGAATATGGGAAGAGGGGGAAACAAGAAAGGCTCCTTGGCCCCCAATCCTGAGAAACAGGTAATAGCAGACACAGCACCAATAGACATAAAGTGCTATCTCCAGAGCCTCAGGGAAGAGTTCAGAAATGAAGTTATAATGACCTGAAGCAAGACATAAGCAGAACAGTAAGAGAAAAGCTAAACACTAGCCAAGAAAAAACAGATGGTGGAATGGGTGAACAGAAAAAAAGGGCAGAATTGTTTGATGGAGAAAATAGAGAAAACATAGAATACGTGAAGCAGGTTCAAAGAGATTACCAGGAAACTAAAAACTCTATAGAAAACTGGCATAACAGCTTGAAAGAAACTAAAAATAGATTATCTGAACTGCAGGGCAGATTTGTAATATGGGAGCATGAAATGAAAAACTTCTTAAAAATAACAAAGAAACAAATAGCAATAATACAAAGACAAGAAGATGATAAGAGGTTCTATAATTTAAGAATAAAGAACATAAAAGAAGAGGTAGGGACACAAGCAAATGAACTACAAAAGCTACTCACAGATATAATCCAGGAGAATTTTCCTAATTTAGCAAAAGGTAAAGATACTCAGATGTATGAGGCATACAGGACCCCAGCCACCTACAACCCGAACAGAGCTACACTTCAGACATATAAGAATCAAAATATCAGAAATCCAATATAAGAAAAGAATATTAAAAGCTGTCAGAGAAAAGAAACAGATCATTTACAAGGGAACACCCATCAGAATTACAGCAGACTTCTCGGCACAAACCATTAAATCACGAAGAGCATGAGGGGAAATAACTCAAGCTTTGAAAGATAATAACCTCCATCCAAGATTGATATATCCTGCACAACTATCCCTAGAAATTGATGGAAAAACAAGGTGCTTCCAGGATAAATAGGAACTAGAGGAATATGCAACCCCCAAGTCAACCCTACAGAGAATACTGCAGGATATTCTAAAAAAGAAAGATATGAAGAATCCAGAAATAGTGGCAGAGAGGCCACAATGAATGGAGCAGAAAACAAAATGAAGAAGACAAACTGACAAGTAATGACAGAAAAAGAGCTCAACAGAAGTGAGGCAGAGAAGATTGGATGACAGGAACAGCTATTTTGGAGAAAACAACATCATAATAGGTAATGCTGATTTAATATCATCTTGTTTTGAAGTCCCATCAAAGCTTTTGTTCTTCTGTCTCCATAGGTCTTATCATGTTTATCTCATTGGATTTTATTATATGTCATAGTATAAACAAAAACTTTTATAGACAAGGAGATTATACAGAAACCATTGTTCATTTTCTGTTAGTTGATTCTAAATACCCTGTAATCCTGTCATTCTCTTAAGTGGTTTTACATTGTTTTGAAATATTTGATGCTACAGTATATGAAGTTATACTCAAAATTTCAAGGAAAGAGACAATATGGTAACTACTTTTATGTCGGGATTATCTTGTGGTGAAACACTATTTTGCTTAAATGGTTATGTTTTGATGTGCACTGTTTTGTTGTTATGCCCTCTTTTATCTCAATCTCCATTTTACTATTTATTTTTTTATTTTCATCTTTTTAATTAAGGGAAAAATAAATAAAAAACAAGATATATTATAGTAACCCACTTTGATTTTCTATTAACTTGATTTGAAGCCCTGTATTGCTCTCACCATCTTGTTTTGACTGATGTTCCTCTATTCTGTTTTGCTTGATTGTACCAGGTTCGAATGTTTAGGCAACAGCTGTGAAGATACTGGGATTCATTATGACGCCCATTCTGTTTGACTATTATCTACTTTTTAAGACCTGTAATATCTCCAATGTTTTGGTTCTGTTGGTTTTGTTCTTTACTGTTTTGTTCAATTTTATTATAACTGATGATATAGGCAATTCTATTGGAGATAGCGGGAGGCATTATGGTAACCATTGTTGATCATCTTGTATTATGTTTTTACACTATCTATTATGTCCACCCTTTTGATTTGACTGACTCTGTTCTGTTATGTCACATTTGGTTTTACTTTCTTCCAAAAAAGTAATAAGAACTGTGGGACTAATAAAACCCAAAAAGTGTAATAGTCATTGTACAAAAGAGAGGAAAAGAAAGTGCTCTAAACAATATAACTGCATGTATATTTAAGTGTATAAGATAGACAATGATATTACTGAGTTTTGTTGGATCATTGAACAGAACTGTTTGCAGTCTCACTGTTTGAATGTCCACTTTACATGCTTTAATTTTGTAACTTGAACCAATATTTCTAAGATGACAATATGTAATCCATTAACTAGTGATTTCCCACTATTTATTTTTTTCTGAAATTCTGAATAACTTGTTTCCTTTTTCTGCTATTTTTTTGCTTTTTCTCCTTAAATAAAATTAAAAACAAACAAACAAACAAATAAAAAACTATTTCTGATTTTGTAAAATTTGGCTTTTGCCAAGGAGAGACGTGTATATATGCAAGTGGAAATAAATGAAGTAGGAGGTGTTTGTTTCAGTTTAAACCAAGTAATCTATTTCCCACATTATGCATGAAATGAAGTTATATACATATCACTGTGCTTGAGAGGGACATTGAGACAGTCAAGTGAGCTTTCTCTGTGAGATTAGAAATGCAGAGAAGAGATAATTAATGTCTTTGCTGCAAGATTTCAAACAAGTGAACATAAAGCAGAGGTTGGTGATTGGTCACAGGGCAACAGAAACATTAACAACAATTAATCTAACCAATTTAAAGAAGAAGACACACTTTCACATGCAATTTTATAGTATGTGGATTTACATTTGCAGTTTTATTTCAAAATAAACTCAAGTCCAACTGACGTTAGTAGATAGAACTTTCAGAAATAGGAACACTTGTGCTAAAATCTGAATGGCACTTTACAAGCCAGTCACTAACGATCATCGTACTGTTCCTTGACGCAATGCTGAGAATAGATATTTGAGTTTGCATAGATCTTCAAAAATATGTAGTTATCTCAGGAAACAAAGTTATAATATAAAATTATGGTAATTTATGAAATATTAATTACTTAATGGAAATAAATATACAAAGAAAATAAATACAAAATACTATAGTTGAGAGAAAGTGTTTTCTATACTATAGCTGAGATACAAAAATTTACTTTAGTCTTTGTTACAGGCTTTCATGAAATATATATGATTTACTTAAATCACACAGTATTAAATAATTTACCTGTGCAGTTTTCCAAAGGAATGCTTTGTGTTTCTCTCTCTCTGTCTCTGTCTCTCTATCTCTCTGTATATGTCTCTCTGTGTGTCTCTCTGTGTGTCTCTCTGTGTGTCTCTCAGTCTCTCTCACTCTGTCTCTCTCTTTGTCACACATGAACACACACACACACACACACACACACACACACAAACACATAAATTAAAAATAAAGAAAAGAAATAGTTGCCCAAATGCATAAGAAGAACTCTCACAAAAGAAAGGACTACTATATAAGGAGCTTTGAAGGGGTAAGTGCAAAGGTATATGAGGAAAAATGGATGAAATGAAATTTTAAGAGAAAGGCAATGGCACTAGAAGAGGCTTTGAAGATCATTCAGAAAATTGTCTTACATTATTGAAAGAAGTGGAATGAACTACACAAGGTGCAGTTTACCTTCATCGTGATTATTTGTCAGAATACTCAAACAAAATACTATGAACTGAATGGCTAAAATAATGGGATATATTTCCTTCATCTTGGGTTGAAAATCTAAAATCTCAATGCAGGGTGCAGCGTTGTCCCTTGACTTGAGGTGTCCCTCGTCCTACTTTGTTCTTATATGGCCTTCCCATGTTCACACGCTCCAGTAAGATACCTATCCTGTCTAATTAAGGACCCACTTCATAACTGTTCTTACCCTAACTCTCTCCATCATGCTTAGATCCCCAAGAACAATCAACTATTGTCTTACAGCCTTAACTAATGCAAGATGCTGTTCTGTCTGTAAAATCTACCATGGTTTGCCTTTAGTTTAATCTTGAAACATCTGTCTGTGGAAAATAATATATAATATTAGAAATTTATGTGTAAACATAATGATTAGACATGTAATATCTTCTATAATTTTCTCTTTTAGAAAATAAGTTCTGTATTACTACTTCAGGGAAATGCTTTGCTATGTAGTATCTTTCTTCTTCTGATGAGTAAACAACTAATTAAAGTATAAATTTTATGACATTATTTTTCCATAAGCAATGCGTTGAAAAGTTACCTAGAAATGATTTTCAACAAATTCATCCTGTTTAAATTTATTCATAAATATGTTTTACAAAGCCATCTATACTCAGACTGCTCAATTAATTCATTTTCAACTGCTGCAAGTTATTCCAGTATATAGTGAGTGTTTTTAAACTATTTATTTGCTGACATTTTTAATGGTTATCATTATCAACACTATTTTTCTGGGTAAAAATTTAACAACTGTCTCAATTATTTATATCAGAATCAGGTACCTTGGACGTCATTCTCCTAATGCTGTTCTCTACAATTTAGTAAATTCAAATAAATGAGATGTGGGTATATGTCATGCTATACTAAAGCATATTGTAGACTAAGTATTATAGAGACATTCTGAATTAATATAGCATCATCAGAGATATGTGCTGTTTCTTAAGCCCAAAGAGTTAAATGATGGCTATGGTTTAACAGGGAAGGAGTGCAAGGTGATGCTACTTTGAATTTTGTTTGATATTTCTTTTTCTTCTGTCTTCAGGAGTAAGGAGATTTCTGAGTAAAAGTATCCTAAAATCTGGGCTGAGGATTTATCTCAGTGGCATAAGCACCTGCCTGGCAAGCATGAGCTTGTGAGCTTGATCCACTGTACAAAAAATATATATTTTTGACAATGTGGATTCAATGTTAAAATCATAATGAGTAAAACTATGTACTAAACTAAAGTCTAAATGGTTCAAAGATCTAAATATTAAAACAGAAACACTAAATATGTTGGAAGACAACGTATGTAGAAATTTTGAAGACATAGGGCAGACACAAACAAGAATCAAACCCCTGGCAAATACTTCACAGAATCAATAACTGGGATCATGTCTTATTAAAGAGTTTCTGCATGTTGAAAAAAATCTCCAGCATAGTGAAAAGAAAACCCACAAATTGGGAAAAAGTCTTAGTTAATGTCCCTCAGACTTTGATTCGTTATTACTTTAATGCACGGTGAGAGAAATGGGTCTATATTTAATCTTTGTTGTATGAAATTATAGTTTTTCCAGAACTACTTATTTTAGAGGCTTTCAGTGAAACCTTTATTTTATTTTATTCTTTATGAAAGATAAACTGAGTTTTTTGGAGTTGTCTCTGCATATTCTATTCTGCTCCACTGATCCTTGGGTCTGTTGTTCTGACAGTATGTGTTGTTTTTATACTGGTAGCTTTATAGTATAACTTTTAATTTGTGGTTGTGATCCACCCTGCCTTGTATTTGTTGCCTAGAACTGCTCTTGCTATTCTAGGTCTTTTCAGGCTACAAATGAATTTTATGACATTTTCTCTAGTTTTATGAGATATGCTATTTTTTTATTGGGGTTTCATGAAGATTGTATGACAGTTTTGGAAGTTGGCCATTTCACATTATTCACTCTTCCCTTTGAAGAACATGGGATATATTTTCTATTTTCCAATCTCCTCTTCCATCTTCTTTTTTAGAGCATTGTACCTTTCAATGTACTACCTTTGATTTCCTTCATTAGATTTATTCTTAAACACTTCCTTTTTGGGGGAATGGTGCTATGAAATGTGTTGATTTCCTAATTTTTCTTTCTGTAAATATTTTAATTGTATACATGAATGTTACTTACTTTTTTTGAGTTCTGATATTTTGTCCTGCTATGTTACTGCATTTTTTAAATTAAATTTAAGAGTCTTGGAGTTTTTGGTGGTGTCTTTTATATGAAATATTATGGTTTCTATAACACATTATAATTTAATTTTTTCCTCTCTTGTCCATGTGCCCTTTATTCCTTTTTCTTTCCTAACTGCTCTGTCTAATGTTTGTAGAATTATATTGAAAAGAGTGGTGGGCATTCTTGTTTTTGTTTCCTGGTTTTAGTGTGAAAACTTTCAGTTTTTGATCATTTAGTTTGATTTTGGCTGTTTGTCATAGATGGCTTTTATCAGATGCCAGTAGGACATACTGGAACTTATGTGACACGGTAAAGCAGTTCAGTCAGTTTACAGTGAAGATTTCCTACATCAGAAAAATGGGGCAAGCTCAGATAAATAACCTAGTGTTGAACCTCAAACTACTAGAAAAGAACATGTTAAACCAAAGTTCATATGAAGAATGGACTTATGTATTTATGACTAAGAAAACAATATAAATAATTGAAGAGTTGATTCTTTGAAAGGTTAAAATTGAGAAATATTAGCCAACCTTATCTAAACAAGGAAAGAAAAGACCCAAATCCATCCAACTAGAAATGAAAAGGGGAAAATCACAAAAGATCCTGCAGAAATCTAGAAGATTATCAATACCTACTTGAAAATCTGTACTAGAGTATGATGGAAATTTCAGAGGAAATATATTAAATCCTGGATTTGTATGAATTACCAAATGTAAGTCAAAAGATATAAAATTTCTGAACAATCCAATATCATTCAATGAAATTGAAGAAGTAGTAAGTTAAAAAAAAAAAAAAAAAAAACTACTAAGAAATGAAAAGCCCAGGTTCTGATGATTTCGCTGCTGAATTCTAAAAGGCCTTCAGAGGACATCTGATTACACTAATCCTCTACTACTAAATCCACTGTTCCACTGCTACTCTGTAATAAAACTCCCAAAGTCATTCTTACAGAAAGCATTGCTCTTATACGAAAACTAGAGATGGATTTAAATAATTTTTGCAAATAATAATCCACTCCATATGTGTATCAAGATTCTCAAACATGTGTAATGAATAATGTAAATCCCTGACTTACAAACATCTGAATTATAAACTTTTACAAATACAGACTTTGCATTACTATTATTTGTAGTTGCTAACAAATCAGAGTAGTTCATATGTCTGCTGAACACTGTCATAGTTATGCTGCTATGTGTTTACTGTATAGTGTGATAGTGTATAGTTTTACAACCATGTTGAATGTAACAAGAATCACTTTGATACAATCTTTCTGAACACCCCCATTGGTAATTCTAAATGAACAAGAAAAAGACAAGTAAATAGATCAACAAAGAGTAATGAAGTAGAATCAGGGAAATATTCCTTGGAAAAAAGATCAAGATTTAATAGCTGCATAGATGAATTATTCAAAATTGAAGAAGAGAAAGACTCACCAGGGAGAAGTTTAGAATCCAATGGGAACAGTCATGTAATTGAGGAGTAGATTGCACGGTATAATCTGTTATGATAAAGGATTCAAGAAAGAGCCATTTACATTGCAAGTATTATAAATGATCTTCTGGCCATCAAATAAAAATACATCTGGTCATACATAAGGAGAGACTTCATATGAAATTTTATTTTATTAGTGAAGCGAGCTACTGTGGGGAGGAGTTTTGTTACAACAGGGAAAACACTGTGGACATGGATCCACAATGCTTTCCAAGCCTAGGCCAGTGGTTCTTTTTCAGGAGGGAAAAATAAGCAAAGCTAGAAATCACCAGTATGGTGAAGTGGAATAAGCAAGAAGAATTGGCTTGAGCTTACAGCAGATCAGAAGATATTTTACCTCGAAGTAAACCTAGTGTTGGGACGAATCCTTGGTGGGATGTAATATTCTTATATAAGATAAAGGAGACTTTCAGGAAGATGAAAAGTTTCACCAAAGTTTGGTTCACAAGCATTTTGTTATTATAGATATTTGTGGGGAGAAATCAACTAACTAATGCACTAAAGAACAGGAATTCAGAGGGTGTTGCTGATATTGTAGATAAATAACAGAACATCATTCACATGTTATACAGAGAAGGCAATGCTTTACATGCAGCCATTTCCAGGAACTGGGAAGGGAGGTGGTCATGGAATTTCTTTAATCATTATTATTTCCCAGAATCACAGGGCTTGAATAAAAATTACTATCATAAAATTGAAGTAGCTTCTAGGGAACAGGCTAATGTTATAAAAATTGGAAAAACAACAGATGACAGAACAATGAGATAAGGAGACAAAAGCATATTCCAGACATGAATATGAGACCAGAACACAGTGAATTAAGATGCATCTATACATTCTTTAGTATGGCTTCCTTAACTTTTGCATTCTTGTGTGAATGTGCTGGTCTTGAAGACATAATTCTAGCCAGTATGACTAAATGATATTGTGCAACTTTGAAAACTAAAACATTGAAAACATTATGCTTATCTCTTCTTCTCCTTCTTCTTCTTCTTCTTCTTCTTCTTCTTCTTCTTCTTCTTCTTCTTCTTCTTCTTCTTCTTCTTCTTCTTCTCTCTCCTCCTCCTCCTCCTCCTCCTCCTCCTCCTCCTCCTCCTCCTCCTCCTTCTTCTTCTTCTTTTTCTTCTTCTTCTTCTTTGATAATTTTGGAGGAAGTCATGTGTGAGACAACTTGATGGAAAGAAACTTCGTGATCACAGGTTGCAAGGTCCCCACTCAATTGTCCTATGGGTGAACTGATTTTATTTCCTCTAAGGTAAGGCTTCAAACCTGCTGACATTCTCAGCACAAATTTATCAGAGATCCTGGACAAGAAGTACTCTGCGAAACTAATGGTGAATTTTTAATACCCAAAGCTGTGAGATAAAACAATGTTTATGCTTTCAAACTGCTATGTTTAGGATAGTATGTTCCTCTGCAATATACAAATAATCCAAGCCTTTTGAAAACTGCTCTTTGATTTTTTTTTTGTACTGAGTTTGGTAGGTTAATTCCCAAAGCTATAATATAAATTTCCAAAAAGTAATAATGTTTACTTCTTTGCTATCTCCCTGAGCACTTTCAATATCATCAGACTTGTATAAAAGCATATAAAACTCTTATTTATTATATGCTATAGGGACATCCATAATGAATATCAATTTTTGAGATAAGAACAGAGATACATAACAAAAAGAGTAGAAAAATGAGTCACAAATATAAGATAGAAATGGAGAAAATATCTGCTAGCAATAAATCCATAATGTTTGTTACCAAACTTACTTAACATGCTTTTATCTTTTTTGTAGCATACATTTATACTTTATATTATAATTGTCTCAGCATAAAAAATAAAACATCCAATGATTGCTCTCACTTATGATTAAAGTACTAAACACTTATTTTTACCACTAAGGTGCTCTTATACCTGTTTGCCTCCAAAATATTGAAGTCATTTCTTTATAGTGGGAATATTTTAATTCCATGATCACCTTTCATTATAATCTGTAAACCTGTGGTGTTATTAGAGCCAGTGCCTACATGTCACTAGCATTTTTCCTGTGGATGGAGGTCAAGACGGCCTCATTCTGTTTGCCTTTTCATAATAGTAGGAACTATTCTCCAAAGATTAGGGTAGGAGTAGTGCCTCAGCTTGTTTGATTATATGTGTAACTTTACGGCTGTTTTACTTTCATAAAACCTACAATTAATTCCTTGCCATCTCTCTGTTGTCATTTTAATCAGGCCTTATGTGAAGAGCTTAATAAAGACAATTGTGGTTTTTTGAAATGCTTAGGTTAGTAGCTAGATAGAATGCAAGTCAGTGCACCTGTGGTTCCAAATACAGCAACCTTAACCCAGTTTCTGAAAATGCCAAAGACAAATGACTTGAACACAGTCTGAGGACTCAGACAGGAAAATGAATGTAAGTAGGGAAATGTTATAATGTAATTTCTAACAGTCCTGTCTTGTTTCAATTCTATCTATTTTGGACAAAATAGCCAGTAAAATGGGTAGTCCACAGAATTTAGCAAAAAAACATGTATTTCATAAAACATTTTTGTTGTTAATAATCAACAGGAAGTTCCACTTTACACTAGGTTTGCATTCCAACAGCTAACATGTTAATTTAAATTTTCCTCAAATTAAAAATCATGTCTATACATTATGCACATACTTTTTGCAAGGTGAAATGATAAACACACACAGAAGTAGGTTTCTTGCTGTTTCTTCTTGCATGTAGACGATTTTCGCCCTTAGATGCAATAATGTGTTTGTGCCCTAAAAGAATCTGATTTGGCCAGGTTCTCCTGTGTAGCTGACACACGGTGAGAGTTCCCCATAAAGCACTCTTTGATCTACAATGTGCCCTTTGCTTTCAGGCAAACCTCCCACCCTGCTTGCATTTAGAAGTTGACCAGCCAGAGAATCAGCACTAGCTTTGAAAATATGTTCAGGTTAGAGATAGTGAAACCTAGGTCAGCAGTGTTGGAGAAGGTACTCGGGCTTGATTCTTCACACAGGTGAATTTTGGGCCCAAATTTTTCCCCATACTACGTATGGTTTCAGAAAAACTGGCATAAACGAGTTGTGTGATCACAAAGAATAAGATATCATTGGCTTATGCTACATCTTTATCTCAATTCTAACCTTAGCCTAGATAGTTTTCCTCTGTAGGTCTTGATATAAAATAGTATAGTAGATTACAAATTTAAATTAGTGTCTCAATATGAAAACTAATGATCTATATTTGATGGTAGAGAAAGAAGAATTAAGCCTATGATTAGACCAAACAATGTAGCCCATCAATTAGGTAGTTATGAGCATAGCCTGCCAGAATCTAATGACGCCATTTAAGACACATTTTCATTCGCTTCTGTAACCCTGAAACTAAATGTGCATTTTTCTTCCTGACTAGTTTCACTAACAAGGCCAAAAGGTAGCAAAAGCTTGACTCTGCAAGAGAGCAAATCATCCCTGATCAATAGCTTCACTCAGATCTGCACTCTGGAATGTACATCAGACCCTGTGCTGGGAGAAACTAAGAACCTGCTGTCTCGCACACCATGGCCAGGAGCCAGGAAGGCACTTAGGGAACCAGAATCTGCACTGCCAGGTTTTGAAGGCATTTTATACATTTAAGAGTTGCCCCCCCCCTTAAGCCCCCTGCAGGTAACAGATTTCATTCTAATATAATTGCAAAGCAAAGTCATTTAAGAACTCAGCACTTGCACTGTTATTTAGTCAACCAATACTATCAGGGTGGTGTTCAACTGACTTTAATATAAATTATGCTGCTTCTAAATATGCAATGTTAAAAATTCAACAGGAGCTGGAAGTGGTGCTGCATGCCTGTAATACCAGCACCCTGGGAGGCTGAGGCATGAGAATCGCAGGAGTTCAGTCCAGCGATTTAGCAACTTAGTTAAGATATGTCTCAAAAACCAAAAAAGGGCTGAGTGTGAAAAGTTTTTGAGATAAATCCCCTGAGATAAATATGAAAAATAAAGACAACAAAAGTTGTATTTAAGAAAGAAATCCCTGTGACTCAGTAGTGCTATGTTATTGTTAAATGTGTTGCACAAAATCATAATTCCAACTTGACCCAATGGCAAAATTATAGATTAAATTATGAAATGTTTCAAGTAACAGTAGCCAAAGACAAGGTGAAGTAGATAGAAAGCTACTAATACCCTTAGAAAACATTTGTAGGAAATAAAAACAATGCAATTAATAAAAGACCATAAGCTTAAATACATTTTTGCCTTATAATTAATGAGCCATTTTTGCTGAACAATGCTTACGAACTAATTAAGTGATCATTTTAAGTGAGCCAAAGTCACTTATTTTAACTTTCTGAAATTTTTGTTTTCATTAGTACATGTTTGCAGCACATGATTACCTTCATCCTGCATGTTGGTACATGCACATAGCACAACTTAATTCGTTTTTTTTCCGTTTCCATTTTTCCCTCCCCACTTCCTCCATTTATTTTAATAGTGGAAATTCACCTTCCATCACAATTCATCGTGGCACAGAAAATCAGTAAGGTTTTACTGGTTATTTTTGAAGAAACAATGGTTTTCATGATTCGTAACATTGAGTATGTAGAATTTCTATAAAAAATGTTCACTTAACAATCAAAATATTGTTCATAAAGTAAAGGGGAAATTGTATCTCAGAATAAAAATAATCTGTTATCTTTTCCCACTCCTTCTGGTTCTGCAGTGTGACATTGTCTAACTTGTGATACAGGAACAGTGGAAAATACTTCTCTTCATTATTGTTTTACTTGAAGTATCAAGGATCAGTTCTACCTTGTTAAGTTACATGGCAAATCAGTGACTATCAATGTTGATACAAAAACCCTTCTAAAATGTGGTACTTGTTATTCGTGCATATGTTAGTAATTAATGATGAATTTGGGTGGAAAAATGTTGCCTCTCACTTTAACTCATACAAATGTAAAATTCAAAATATTTGTCATCAGGAAAATGTTTATATAATTATACATGAAATTATTAAATAATAGTGACTAATATTTCACTATACGAATAAACCAAAGTATATCATTTCATTCTACTTAAAATGAACTTTCAACTTTTTTCGGTGTATATCTGATTATTAGTAATACTTGCAAAGGAAAAGTATTTTACACATTGTTTCATAAAAATATGTTCTTTTGATTTATTTATATATGCATATGTGAATGCATTCATATTTTGAATGTACAAACATATGTATGTTAGTAACTTTAGAAAGTTTTAGTATTTATATGCAACACATGTCCACATAGGCATATATAATTGTTGGGTTGCAATGCATTTGTATGTTCAGTTGTACAGAGTAATGCCTAATTAATTTTATGAGGTTTTATCAATTTATACATTCAACAGTTGTAGTTTAGCAATCCCACATGAATGTTCATTTTTATCAGATGTTAAGGTTTTGGTCCATTGAATTAGTAGGAATGTTTTTCTGCATTTTCTTAATTACTAATAAAATGAAGTATACTCGCCCTATGCCTGACAGCCATGCTTTTTTTTTTGGAGTGGGGGGTACAAGGAATCAAATTCAGGAGCTCACACTTGCCACACAGGCCTTCATATCTGACAGCCATGTTTATGTTTCATTTCTGTGAAATAACATTTGCATCATTATTCACTTTACATGCTTGTAATTTTTGTAAATTTAGAAATTTTTATATATCCTGGATATAAATAATTTGTGAGTAATTTAATTAGCAGATATTTTAATTAGCACATGAATGATTTTGCTTATAATTTTTCTTCTATTTATTAATAGAAAATCTTAAATTTAAGGTACTTAAATGTATCAATTTTTCTCCACTTTGATTTAGTGTTTAGTAATCTTTTCAATTCTGTTCTATAAACATACTAGCTTAATATTTTCATTTTTTTAACTCTTCAAAGGCCATTGGTGGTTTCTATGTATATTAAAGATTAAAATTATTTAAAATTAATTATAAGTATTTTAATATATTGTTTGAATTTACCTTATCATTCTTTGTATTTTTCTACTTGTTTGGTTTCTCATTTATTGCATTTTTGTTGATTGAATTTTCTTCAATGTTTCTTGTTATTTTCTTAACTAATTTGGGAGTTCTACTATGTTTTTATTATTGTTTGGTTGCCTAACGAATTGGGCACTGACATTTAACTCAAATGTTTAAGCATTTCAGATGTTTTTGTTTATATTTTTCTGAACAATATCGGGCAGTGAATTATTTTGCTAGTCCTTTCCCCTAATAACATACCACAACTTTTTCTTTTTAAAAATAAAATCTAAAACTTTCTACTTTGGTTTCCTCAAACTCAAAGCCTATATACTATTTGTGTTTGTACTTGTTGCTTATGCATATATTTGCATGTTTGTTTTATTTGTCCTTTAATGTATTTACCATTGTTTTATACTTATTTTCTTCTTAGTTTTGAGATTGAATTTATAGAGCTTTAGCTACTGACCAATAAACACAGATGATAAATCCCTTGCTGCTTGTATTTGCATGTGTTTCTTTCATTAATTCTGACAACTCTCTCTCTCTCTCTCTCTCTCTCTCTCTATATATATATATATATATATATATATATATATATATAGTCTTATTTCCAAATATGTAGACAGTGTATTTTAACTCTTATCCAGGGTAGACTTTGATTTAATATTTATTTGACACCTTTTGATTTAGCATATTGTAAAATGGAAATAAACTCAGAATTTTTAAAGAACAACAGGAAAAATTTTAAAGAAATATTTGTTGCATAAAACTCAAAAATACTAAAATTATTTAATATATTGGCTTACACAATGACTTGAAATAAGAGCAAAATGTGCTTTATAATTTTCTGGAGTGATAGCATTCCCTAATGTATAGCCTGAATGTGACTAAAATCTAATAAAACTGTAAGTGACCAAGTCCTTGTGTAAAACCTTGAAGGTCATGTATTTGGGCTGAGAGAATACATTGTATTGTTTTTTTGGAGACAGCTTAACTTTACTTTGATTTCAAGAAATTCTGGACAAAACTACTAAAAACAGTTTTAAAATGTTTTTCAAAATCTCCAATTGTGCTCCATCTTAATATTGCTTCATTAGTTAGTTAAGATGAGACATTCAACATTATTTGAACTCAAACAGCAAGTGGTGACTTTTTAACAGTTTTCCAGATGTATAATGTATCTGGGAGGTAATATGAGTGAGATAATACGGGAAAATTTTAAGAAATCTCTAGATATTTAGGAGAAAAGAAAAGCAAATATTTTGGACCTAGGAATTCTCTGGGGTAATATACAATTTGGTATCCAACAATTATATATATATATATATATATATATATATATATATATATATATATACATAGCTATAAATCGTAGCATTTTAGCAAGTGTTAAAGACCTGCGTTTATAAAGTAAATGAAAAATTATCGCTATATTTTATGGCCTATCACAAGGGAGTACATTTCATCATTAAACAAGTTTCAAGTACTATTTTTTCTGATTAGATTGCTATTCTGTATTAGTGAATACAGTACTGTATTACTGTCATAAATAGTATAGATTTCCTTAAGAGAAAGGCTATTGATATTACAGCTAAAAGATTGAATTTTTTAAAATGCCATTCACATGCAGTCCAAAGAAATAGAGTTGAAAGCTAAATGTTTCTCATGGATATAAGAAACATTCTCTTAATTTCCTGCCCACTAAAGTGTTGCCTTCCCATGTCATTTTAATATGCAGTTAAGCAGGGGATGGAAATGTTATGATTTATCATGACAGGGTAAAATAAAGCAATAAGAGCAATCTAATTTAAGCACGCATCACTGAGTGTGCCTTTTCATTCCCACTTGATGACTATCCAGAATCATCCAACAAAAACTGAAAGGTGAGATGCATTAAAAGTTGACGCCTGGTTTTAGAGCACACTAAAAGCCTGTTGTAGTGGGCCTCTGCAGGCTTCTCCTAAATCACTGACTCCTGGCTGAGACTGGCAAAGGCTTATCATGATTTTTTTTTAAACATCTACGCTCTTTCAACCTTTTAAGAGACACGATTCTCCTATTAGGCAACTTTGATTTGAAATTTATCACTAGCACTTAGTGGATGAGGGTTCTTGAATCATTTCTTCATAAACCATGTCTCTATTTCTTCTGCAAAATGGATAAACATAATTATGTCAAGCTAGAAGAGTTTGATGAGCTAATAGATGTAAAACCCTTGATCAGTGCCTAGTAGCTATTATTATTAGTATTGGTTTTAATAATGAGATCATATTAACTATGAATTTTAAAAATGTTTATATAAAAGATTAAGAAAACCTAACAGTGTATTCTCAAGGAGTAATAATATGAAAATATGTAATTTATCTCCAAGGATTCCATTAGCTACATTTAAAGAGTAAATATTGAAATTTGAAGTTTCTCCTTGTTTGTGATTCTGACGGCCCCACATGCTCAATCTGTGTAGGTCAATCTTATTTTGATTGGCTGCATGAGCTGATTTATTTCCATTCTAATTGTTTTTCTCTACTCTCTTTTGTCTAATAGATTTCTTTTCTCTATTTTCCTGCCATCATAATTTCTAATACCAACAATCTTCAATAGAACATTAGCACAAAAGAGATAGAGAGAGACAGAGAAACAGAGATGGAGGTAGACACAGAGAGACAGAAATCTCTCTAATAATTTATCCTAGCTCAACACACTTAAACTTCATAGGTATTTTTAAAATCATAGCATATTTCTTCCCATTACAAGAGATTGCTCTGTGCACACAAAAGCGAACAGTGAAGCACACTTTTTAATATACAACTAACTGTGCTGTTCTTGTTCTTAATGAGACCCTAGGGCATAATTCTGGATTTTTATATTATAAAATATGATACATTGTTGTTGTTGAAGCCCATACCATCAGTGTTGCAGTGTGAATAGAAAAACAGGTCATATAAAATTAATGACAATTGACATGATGCTTTTCCTTAGTGAGAGATATTGGCCAAAGAAGTTCATAGAAATCCACTTATTAAAATAGTTCTATGAATGATAGTATTAAGTATACTCTACACAAATAGCATGAGAGGTTAAGAAAACTATTCAAACACCCATAGACAGAGGGTTATCAGCTTGAGTTTTGGGTTTATAATAACAAATTCTTGTTCTTTTTATATTTATAATATTTCTTTTAAATATCATCAATTGATATTGAATAGAAAATCCTACAAATTTATGTATGTAATGCTTAACTTACATTTTCTTCTGTGTGTGTGTGATATGTGTATGAGTGTCTGTGTGTGTGTATGTGCATGTGTGCATGCATGTCTATTACAGGGTATTGAGCCCATGGTTTGCAACTCTCTTTTAAGACAGCATCTTCAGAAGTTGCTAAATTGCCCAAGCAGATCTCAGACTTACAGTCTTCAGCCTTAGCCTTTCAGAGTGCTGAGATTACAACAGTGCACCATCACATATGGCTGTTTATATATTTTACTTATTTTTGGAGTGCTCGAGATAAATCCCAGCAGCTAACATTTTAAGTTTTATATCTTATGAAAATATGTTGTTCTATTAAACATTTTGTTTTGATTATACCCAAATGCATACAACAAACTTTGCTGAAACAAATTCCCTTAAAATTACAGGTCTTATTTATTTATTTATTTATTTATTTATTTTTTGCAAATTGATGATATAGTTTATTTTTGTTTTCCTAATACAGGACCATAAATGCACTAAAAATTCTGGATTCACTAAAATTATTATCAATCCTTCAATCTCTTGCTGTTTAAACTTTGTTAATACAGTTAGATTTCAAAACAAAATTTGTAAAGTACCCAAATTTTTGCAAAAGAAGATGAAAATGCAAGCTAAATAAAATCATTTCTAATTGTGGCACATAGAGTAACACTCATCACGCTTTCTAAAATGAGCAACAAATAGGGCTCAAAGTATGGTTCCTAGGTACAAAGTTTGCCTACTATTTTTAAGGTCCATAATTTTAATATTAACACCATAAAAATAATAAAAACTCAAATAAAAGTAACTCTATATACTGTTCACTATTATATATTAAGCAGCATATCAAAATCTAAAACAGATAGAAATATGCTGCATTATTTAAAAGATGCATTTTACTGTTGCATTTATACATTAATATTAAAATTGCTTCTACATGGTTGTTGTTATGGACTAAAAATTGGTGGTCAATTTAACACCACCTGATTTAAATAAGCATGGCACTGAGCATAGATGTTCCACCTGAGGAAAGTTGCCAGCATAAATGAGACTTGGTGAAGAAGAGTGCGGCACTGTTGATTTCTCTAATTGTTGCTGTTTGAGCTGTTGGTTCTCCTGGAGGAGTTCATCATGACTAGTTTCCCTTGTGTGAGTTCAACCATTGTCATTGGAGGAGCTTAGGACCTTGCTGGTGAGAGTGGCTTTGGTTCACCTTGGGGGCGCTCTCTTCCTTACATTGAGCATCTCCTTTTGGCTATGGGCAGGAAGATGTGTGCTATTTAATCTCCAACAAAAACTTGTCATGGTGGGGACTTTGGAGGGCATGGTGGACAGATAGCAGCAGCTATGGAGGCTCTCTGAAAGATCCATTTTAGAATTCAGAAATGGTACGGAGTAAGGAATCATAAGCAAGAGGGGATATGAATCATAAGCACCAGGAGATATCCTGGTGCTATAACAGGAACAGAAAAGCCTCAGTGTGGAAGCTGGAGCCCATGCCATTGGAAGCCGCGATTTGGATTTCCCGCCGCCACCGCTGTGTCTACATCAGCTTGGTAGGGAGAGAGACACACGAAAGCTCTGAGAACGGGAATTGGTGAATGGAGTTGAAAGCAGGACTGACAGGGAGCTGTGCATTGACCTGTGGTGAGTGAGAGAAACTGGGACTCTTCCATGGTCTAGGAGACTCCAACAGAGGACATTCTGGGACCAGGCAGCTTGCGTGAACAGGGTGCTGCAGTGACTTCAGTCACGTACCCCCCTCTCAAGTGGGATTGGTGAGCAGTGCCTAGCCTGTGTGACACTGCTGGCTGAGACCCAGTAGGCTAACACAACCCAGGTCTGAGCGACTGAAGGTAGATTGACCTGGAGGGGTGGGCCCCACATAGGCTGCCTGGTCTGCAACTTCCTGGTGCACTGCGGTGGGCGGGAACACCTAGCCAGTGCAATTCAATCATACTGTGACCAACAGGGAAGGGAGCTGGGCCTCCTATATATACTTGCATATATAAGGAACAAAGAATATGGAAAGAGGCAGCAGCAAGAAAGAGTCCTCGGCCCCCAGTCCTGAGAGGATGCAATAGCAGACACGGCATCAATAGATATAAAGCACTATCTCCAGAGTCTTATAGACAAGTTCAGGAATGAAGTTATTAATGACCTGAAGCTAGATATAAGCAGAATAATTAGAGAAATGCTAAGCACCACCCAAGAAAAAACAGACGGTGGAATGGAAGAACAGAAAAAGAGGGGGGAATTGTTGTTATGGTTTGATAAGTAGTGGTCAACTTAATGCCAGCTGGATTACATCAGCATGCATTGAGAGAAGATGCTCCACCTGAGAAGGGTTGCCAGGATTAATAGGTGGAGAAGAAGAGAGATGTGGAGAAGGATTGAGGCATTATGGAGGCATTGTTAGTTCTCCTACAAGTTGCTGTCTGAGCTGTTGGTTCTCCTGGAGAAGCTTTGGTCTTCACATCGAGCATTGCTTCCTGGCTCCGGAGAGGAAGACATGTGCTGCCTGGTCTCCAGGGTGAATTCGTCACACTGCTTCCTGGCAGGTACTCGACTGTGCTTGTTGCCGGAGGAGCTCGGGGCCTCTGTGTCGCTGAGGACAGCTGTGGTTCCTTTCAGGACAGCCTCGCTCCTTGTTGTGAGTGTGACTTCTCAGCTCCAGTGTAGAACCCTCATCCCACTAGCACAGCTCCTTCATCCTGCTGGCATAGACTTTCTGGCTTCCACCGCTGACCCTTGGGTCTTCCCGGCACGAATCCGTAAAAGAGACTGGCATGAGTCCTTCTTGTGGGCTCTGGACTTCCAGTTGGACTCGTGGAGGTGTTGTTCTGAGCTCTGGGTTTTTATCTGGACTCATGTGAGATATTGCCATGGGGTTTAGGCTCTTGACTTAAATAATATATGTCGTTGGTGTTGTGGATAGATTTCTTGCATTCTCCTGTGTTAACTTTCAGTGACCATTATAAAAATATTATAAACTCCATGTCCTGATCTGAATTGTTCTCGTGTACAACCCCTGAATACAACAATTGTTTAATGGGGAAAATAGAGAAAGCATAGAATATATGAAGCAGGTTCAAAGAGATTACTAGGAAACTAAAAAGTCTATCAAAAACTGGCATGACAGCTTGAAAGAAATTAAGGACAGATTATCTGAACTGGAGGGCAGATTTGTAATATGGGAGCATGAAATGAAAACCTTCTTAAAAAAACAAAAACAGAGCAACACCCAGGCATATAATAATTAAAATTCCAGAAATCCAATACAAGAACAGAGTATTAAAAGCCGTCAGAGATAAGAAACAGATCACTTACAAGGGAACACCCATCAGAATTAGAGCAGACTTCTCGGCACAAACCATCAAATCATGAAGAGCATGGGAGCAAATAATTCAAGCTTTGAAAGATAATAATCTCCATCCAAGATTGATATATCCTGCACAACTATCCCTGGAAATTGATGGAAAAACAAGGTGCTTCCAGGATAAATAGGAACTAGAGGAATATGCAACCCCCAATTCAACCCTACAGAGAATACTGCAGGATATTCTAAAAAAGAAAAATATGAAGAATCCAGAAATAGTGGCAGAGAGGCCACAATAAATGGAGCAGAAAACAAAATGAAGAAGACAAACTGACATGTAATGACAGAAAAAAAAAAAAGCTCAACAGAAGTGAGGCAGAGAAGATTGGATGATAGGAACAGCTATTTTGGAGAAAGTGACATCTTAATAGGTAATGCTGATTTAGTATCATCTTGTTTTGAAGTCTCATCAAGCTTTTGTTCTTCTGTCTCCATTGGTCTAAACAGATTGTATCTTATTGGATTTTATTATATATAATAGTATAAGCAAAACCTTTTCTAGACAAGGAGATTATACAGAAACCATTGTTCATTTTCTGTTGGTTGATTCTAAATAACCTGTAATACTGTAATTCTCTTAAGTGGTTTTACATTGTTTTGATATATTTGATGCTACAGTATACGACGTTATACTCAAAGATTTGAAGGAAAGAGACAATATGGTAACTAATTTTATGTCGGGATTATCTTGTGGTGAAACACTATTTTGCTTAAATGGTTATGTTTTGATCTGCACTGTTTTGCTGTTATGCCCTCTTTTATCTGAATCTCCATTTTATTTTTTTTAATTTTTTAATTGTTATCCTTTTAATTAAGGGAAAATAAATAAAAAAAATAGCAGGATATATTAAAGTAACCCACTTTGACTTTCCATTATCTTGATTTAAAGCCCTGTATTGCTCTCACCATCTTGTTTTGACTGATGTTCCTCTATTCTGTTTTGCTTGATAGTACCAGGTTTTAAAGTTTAGGCAACAGCTGTGAAGATAGTGGGATTCAATATGACACCCATTCTGGTTGACTATTATCTACTTTTGAAGACCTACAAAGTCTCCAATGTTTTGGATTTGTTGGTTTTGTTCTTTACTGTTTTTTTCAATTTTATTATAACTGATGATACAGGCAATTCTATAGAGATAGCGGGAGGCATTATGGTAACCATTGTGGATCATCTTGTATTATGCTTTTACATTGTCTATTATGTCCACCCTTTTGATTTGACTGACTCTGTTCTGTTATGACACATTTGGTTCCACTCTATTCCAAAAAAGTAATAAGAACTGTGGGAGCAACAAAACCCAAAATGTGTAATTGTCATTGTACCAAAGAGAGGAAAAGAAAGTGCTCTAAGTGATATAACTGCATGTATATTTAAGTGTATAAGATAGATAATGATATTACTGAGTTTTGTTGGATCATTGAAAAGAACTGTTTGCAGTCTCACTGTTGGAATGTCCACTTTATAAGCTTTAATTTTGTAACTTGAACAATTATTTCTAAGATGACAATATGTAATCCATTATTTATTGATTTCCTACTGTTTATTTTTTTCTGTAAATTTGCATAACTTGTACCCTTTCTCTGCTTTTTTTTTCCCTCCTTGAATAAAATTAAAAAAAAAAAAAAAAAAAAAAAAAAAAAAACTTGTCATGGTGGCTTTCTGGCATGTACTTGACTGTTCTTACCGATGGAGGGTAGTGCGTTTCAGGGCAGTGCTGGTTCTCATTTTGAAAATGCTTTCTCAACTCCAGTGTAGAACCTCCGCTACCATCACAGCTTCTTCACCCCACTGGCATAGACTTTTTAACTTCCACCACTGACTTTTGGGCCTTTCCAGTGCAGATCCATAAAATAGACTGACATGAGTCCTCCTTGGGGGCTCTAGACCTCCAAGTGGACTCTGGAAGGTATTTTCTAGGTTTTTATCTGACTCATGCAGGATATTTGCTGTGGGATTCGGGGCCTTGGCTGAATATTCTGAGTCTCTAGTGTTGTGGACAGATTTCCTTCATTTCCTGAGTTTAACTCTGGATGATCATCATAAAATAATATTATAAATTCTGTGTCCTGATTCTAGTTGTTCCCCTCACAACCCCTGCCTATAACAGTTGTGTATATGGAAACCATACTTGTCATTTCTTGGCATGGAACTTCTTACAGGAGAGGATATTCTTACATGTTTCCTAACATCTGATTGATTAACCAGTGAATCAGTAACTCTTCAGATTGTGTGAAAGTAATATAGTTTGCTTTACTTTTCTTCTGTTTATTATTTATTTACACTTTTTATTGTTGATGAACCTCATACAAATACATTTTATAGAGAAATAAAGATAAAAGTTGATTGTGATGGAAGACTTCTGCACATTGACTTTCCAAATGACAGATCCAGTCAAAATGCTAATGCTCCATAGTTCAGGTATTAAACTGAATCCCCACAGCTCTTTATCAGCATTCCATGTTGGAGGGTAGCATACAGGAAATGCACCTTCTAATAGTAACAACAACAACAAAAAGAACATAGATGAAAAGAAAAACACTTCTTTATGGGAAGAAATGTCCTCAGCTGTAGGCCTTGATCCTTACAACACTCTTAAAAGTAATCCAAAAATATGTATTTCAAGATAATGTCACTCTGTAAGAAAATACAGATGGTAAAGATGATTTACTCTACAATAATTTTAAAAGTCACTCATTAAAATAAAAAGTCATATATGATGAAATATGTTGTCCATTTGTAAATTTTTTTTAGTGTTTTATATTTTTTCACTCTCTTCACTAGATTTACTGTTCTTCCTGTTATTAAAAAAAATCAAGGTCAAATATTCTGCCACTGCCTCCAGTGAGTACTTTTTTTCTAAATTCAACAGAGGCAGATTTATTAGTGTGCATATGAATTCTTTAAAATGTTTGAAAAATATTTTAATATTCATTGGCATATGATTATTTAATTTGATACATTTTTTGCTAGTGTTGACAATTCAGTAATTAAATATTTGTGGAGTGAGTGGAAGTAAATTGTGCCCTTTGTGGTGGGTGAAAAAGATATTGGAATTAGATTCTGGAACTAATTACATTATTTAAATAAAACTCTGAGCATAAAAGCACAGAAAATTCCTACAAAATAAAAGATTAATTACTGAGCTCACAGTCACACCACTAGAGAAGGCCAAAGCTGTTCCCTCCTGCAGTAGTACATTTTCCAAGCCTGTTTTACTTACCGTTATGATGTTACACATTCAGATACGTTAGTGATGATTAAATGGATTAGTACATATTAAATTTGTTTTATTATAGCTGCATTAAATAGAACACTTTGCAGGATTGTATGAGGTGTTTAAGGAATAAAACAAAAAGATTGGCCTGATCAGGGAAGAGGAGATAGTGAAGAGGATATTGAAGACAGTAAGTTAAATTTATGATGAAAATACTGCTGGGAATACAATGAAGACTCTTCAATGCTAAGCATGAGAGCTTTTATTTTGCTTTATAGGCAACATGGAGAAACATTTAACATTTCTTGTAGGGATGCCATATGAGTTCTGTACTTTAGAATGTAACAGAAACTATACATGATGTGTAATTAGAATAGACAAAGAAGGTGGCAGGAGAATCCATGAATTTGACACTTCTGTACTTATGGCAAAAGGTATTTATATGGATTACCAGCAATACAAAATTAAAAGTAAGATATAAATAAGCACATACACACATTAAAACTATAACAAATCAAGAATATAGACATGTTTCAAAATTATTGAAGGTTCTTTTGTTCCAAATTCCTGTAGAATATCAACTTTCAGATAATTCTCACTAAATATTTATATTTTTGAATATATTTCATAGTTTCTATTTTACAATTCAAATAGAAGAGTAATAAAAAATTAAAGCAATAGGCTTTAAGAACACAGCAAATAATAAACTCATTAAGGCTCAGATGTAGACTTTTATCTCCAAATTTTGAAATGCTACCACTCCAAAACTTTTGTGACACAGTATGGGGTAAATAAATGTGAAGTAGGCAAGGAATTTTAAACTCATGGAACAGAGTGGGTTGTGACAATTCTGACAGATGTGGCCAAAGGAAGAGCATATTTTCATGAGAAAATGATGAATCTTGCTCTGAGTTTTAAGTATGGAGATTACAATAATAAAATATGCCATTGCTTATACAATATAATTATAGCTTCTTTTAGATACACTATGCAATATGGTACCATTAATACCTATCATTGTAATTTTAAATTTAAAGCTTTGAAGACAGTTCGCATATCATGTGCAAGAAGCACTTTGACAAACAGAAAAGTGTAATGTGGTTCAACATGATTCTTTAATAAAAGTGTCTTTGACCTTGCTGAAGACATTTTACTTTCAAGAAATGTAAAAGCAGTCTTTTAATTGATTTCTCCAAATCATATGTGAGAATATATATCTAAATTCCACCAGTTTTTATCAGAATAAAGGACTGTTGCAGAGGTGGAAAGTTCTGGTCATCTTCAATAAACAAAGTGATAAAGAAAACAACAACACAAAGCACATAAATTTAAATGTACTTTTCCTGTTGTGGAGGGAACTTTGAGTCGCTAGAATCATTGGGGCTCTGTTTTCTTTCTTTGTGTTACATGTAGTATTCCTTCAATTTTGTATTCTTGCCAAGTCAATCCAGAACAAAATGTAGTATTAGCATAATTTTTTTCTCCCAAATATCAATTTTTATTCTTAATACCTAATTCAATGAAAGGAAAAGAGCTACAAAAGCCAGAAGCACCAGATTTCCTGATGGTGTGTACAAAATATTAACAAAATATGTTGGATTCTTTCAGGGTCTCACAGACTTTTGTTGAGAAGAGTGGATGGTCATGAATGACTTACTGAGAATTTAACAGTAATCTCCAGGGGTGATCTTGCCAAACATGATCATACGTACCATGTATGGCAAGTGTCATGAGGAATTGTTCATACATCTAAAGAGCTATGGTGGAAATTAAGTCAGTTATAGAATCCTGGGTAATATAGTAAAGAATTTAAAAAAATCAAAATTTGGAGCTCCCCTTCTCAACCAGTGAAAGTCTATGGTAGGCTGCCACCAACCAGCTTGCCCTCAGCTATAATGTCTTGGCCAGGTGCCAGCTACATGCTGTGTGGACCAAACTTTGAGGTCCTTTCCCATTCTCACCATTTCTTCCTTCTTTGGTATTATGCCATGTATGTCCTTTAATCCTATAACTTCAAAGTTTACATCTGGCATAGTATGTACACACAGCCTCACACATTCATTCGCAGTTTTATTAACCACTCCTCACCAAATCTGGAACTAGCCACGTGTCAATTACTGACAGAATGAAGAAACGAAAAATTGATCAAAACTCAGAGGGAGAAGCTTTTTCTTGAATTTTTTTTTTTAAACAAAAGACCTATATAATATACCACACTAGCCTTTTTAGGAAGACGATTTCTTTGTTTTATTTTTAATATCATTTTAATATGATATGGAAAGCAAAATAATCATAAACTTTTCTTTGGAAGGGTGCAATCATCCTGTCAAATTTTATAACGAATGCACTAAAATTTTTATACTTATTATGGACTTTCTGCTTATTATTTGTTTTAATTACTCATATCTTGCCTCTTACACAAGTTTGAAATGGCTTGTGAAAGTACTCTAATAAAACATTTAAATGCTATTTGCATTGAAAAACAAGGAAAGTAAATGTAGTTGGCTGCAAGATGAAAATATTATAATTATTAGAAATGTAAGCATAAAAAGAAATAATGGAAACAATTTAGATTTTTCAATTTAAAAAACCATATTTTTAGTTTGCCACTACATATATATATATATATATATATATATATATATATATTACTATTAGTATGTAATCTGTAATAACTAGTATTCATGAATTAAGAGGAAGTTAATTTTCTTTCCAAAATTTTCTCTTGTGATGAATGCAGATGCTGTAGGAGTATTATATTATTTTTACAATTTCTAAAAAAGAATACAGTTACGATCATTCTAATTTCTAATAATACAACACTTACTATGAAATTAACAGGTTAGACTATAAACATATCACCAGTTAAACCACAATATTTTTGACACTTTGGAAAGTTAGACTTTTTTTTTTCAGTTTTTGTTTTTATTAGTACATGTTTTCAACACATAATGATTGCATTCTTCATGGGGATTTGGAGCATGTACATGCTACATTCAATTTTATTAGTATGTTTTGACAGTTGAATGTTCATTTCCAGCAATTTAAAAATTGCAAAGTATGTTAATGAGAATTAGAAGGAAACCAACCCATAGCAGATGTGCCCAAGATTTTTTTCCTCCTACTTAGAACATAACCAACATATGGAACAGCGTATCAGGCACAATTGCTGAGGCAAAACACAAGGATCATTCAAGAAACAATTAGGTTCTATTGCAAAGAAATGGAGTATTTAAAAAGGATGAGTCCTGATGGGCCTATAGTCCTGATGAGCAAATAGCTCTCTCTAAACTCTTTATGATACTATCTTCATTTGAATGTAAATATACCCCAATGTTCTCATATCAAGATGGGGGAGTGCTGTGGAGATTTTCTTCCTCTGCAGCAGAGGGGAGTATGTTAATAATATTTCATGTTTATGCTGTGAAGTGCCCACATGTGGTAACTTGTTTCATTCCATTTGATACTGACAAAGAGAAGATTTTTCTGAACTTATGTTCTTTACACTTTTGCATGATGTTTAATAGAGAAGAGCAGAAGTTTTTAAGTTTAAAATTAATTATCAACATATTTCCAAACACAAACTCTGTAATGTATTAAGAAATAAATTAGACAAAAAATTTTAGTGAGTAAATAAAAGTCACGTGTTTATAGGGTAGATTACAATGTAAGTTCATGTATGAAAGTCCAAAAGAACAGAACTTTGTGACTCAATGTCATTTTTATACTAGACTGTTCTTTATGTTCACATATTTATTAGTGTATATTGGTACACAGATTAATGATTTTCAGCTTTGCAGCTTTATACACGCATGTAATCTTTGTCACCAAACTCTGGTGTAAGATAACTGGACATCTCTTCAAAAAGGTTCATTTTGTATTCTTTTATTTTTCACATTTGAAAAAATTCCCTATTATAATGTGATAAGCAATTTTCTTTTCTTTTTAAATGCAGCTATAGGAACACATGTTTACTACTATCCTAACGTAAAGAAGTTATTTGTTTTATCTTTTATGTCTCTCTAGGATACACATACTTGGTTGTGCAGTGAATATTATAAAGCTGAATATCATTCTATTTTCCAAAAAATAAAAATTAATGTGTGTTGGCTTAGATATGCTGGTAATATTCCAAGACATACTATCCTCTCCAGTGACTATTAATTGTTCTTTTTCTTTTCCCCTTAAAAATTATCTCTTCATAATTTTAAGATCAATATGCATCACTGACATAATGTTTAAACAGTATAAATATCTGGAAAATACTGTTTGCGGATAAATGATATTTAATGTTTATTAAATATATGAATTTAAATATAATTTTAATGAGTGTTGTTTCCATATGAATCACAAATTATGGCATTAATGTGAAAATATTATTATTTTACACATTCTGCAGTCTACTTTTGTTTCCTACTAAGTAAAATTGAACCAGACTAAAATAGAGACAATAGAAAAAGATGAATAATATTCTCTAAGTTATTTTAAATGGATCTACTAGGTGTACTCATGTCCACTATTTAGAAATAAAGAGAAGAAAATTTGGCTTGGAATATTCTGTTAAAACTATATGTAGATATTGTATCTCCAAATTAAAATTAATCTCTTAAAGAAAGGTACTTTAACATTTAAAAACTGTCTAAAACCCTATGTCTCAGGCAGGTAGCTGCTTATCATGAAATGTATGTAGACTATAAATTAATTGTTAATGCAAATTTGTATAGCATACTGATGTACCCTGCACACGCCTTTATTTTATTAAGCTTCTACAAATTAAATGCCGACTCTAGAGTGACAAACTTTATGACAGTCCTTGAACATTTGCTTCTAACAATTTAAACCTAGTTTGGGTTTATGAAATGTAATCCTTTAGGGCCTCCTTTTTCCCACCTACAAAGACTCAGCAACTTGATGCCCTTTAACAATTAATTGCAATGCATTTACATATTCTTCTGTGTGAACACTTTGGCTTAGGATAAACAATCAAAACATACATACAGGCAGGCAATATCAAATGTGGTGTAAATGTTGTTTCCAATTGGTCTTCATACCCTTAACAATATTGAGGTAGCATAATGCAAACTATTTTATCTTACTCAAATATTTTTTAGCTCATACACATCAGACAAAGGAAAGCTGGTCCGTTTAGCTCCAGCATGACTGAAGTGATGCAGCCAAGATGACCTCACCAGGACTAATCAGAAGCCAGGATTATACCCTGGAATCTCTAGGACTCGTTAATCAGATCATGATAAACTCAGGTTTCCTTGGAGAGGACAAGGAGATGGGATGCATCATTTGAGTTCTGTGGCCCTGAAGTAATGAGTGTGTGTCCCTGGAAGAGACGCTGTCTATACCAACCGCAAGACTCAAAGCTATTGAAAGTAGAGTGTGTTCCTGTCTCGGTAGAGACACAGAAAAGCTTGTGTGGGCCAGCATAGGTGGAAGCAGTTAAACTTATTCCTAGCTCTTCAGAAACTAACAGAGATCCAAACTTATGGCCTAAAGATTCTTCCATAAAGTAGACTTTGATGAGATTTGTTAGTATCTATCAGAATTTTAAAAAAATATTCAGTGGGCATTTTTTTTTTCTAGATTGATCTAGTGTTTCTTTTGAAACATCTTTAAATATCTGTACCTTTGAAAAAAAGGAAGACAATGAATATAAACATTTTTTCTTCTCTAAATTAGAGGTTGGCATAAATCTAGGCACTAATAATCCTTCAGTTGCCTTTGGAGCATTCAGTTAGGATTAAAATCACTAAATAATGGAGTTTTCTCATAGGATTCCAGCTTTTTCAATACATATCATCAGATGATAGTAAGTTTCCTATGAGAAACATCAGTTATCGAGGCTCAGGTAGCAAAACCCCTCAACCCCAAGTCTTAAAGGCTTTGGAGCCTTTTGATTTGAGTTGAGTAGAATTCACATAAAACTTACTAACATCTCTTCATTATCAAGATAGATTTGAATATAGTCTTCTGTGTCTGTTTACATTTGTTGTTTTTTTGACATTAAACATGAAAAGCAAACATATGATTCAGCAAACAAATTTTTACTCTAGTATTTTTAATTTCAGTAAAATAAATTACTGTGAAATGGTACAAAGATAATTTTATTTTTATTAAAGCAGACCAGATTAAACTCTAACTTAATATAAATACAAACAAAATGGGAGTTTTGTAGTGCACATTCAGCATTAAAATCAAGTCAATATGAATATTAGGTGTATAAAAATAAAATATAAATTCAAACAAAGTTTATAATGTTAATGCAATGTGGCAATTTTATCAATAAAACTCCATTACCAATTACAGTTTGAGTCCATCAGTAGTAATAAAGAAAAGGAAAGGATTTTTTTGAATCTGGCAGAGTATACCACCTATATATGCCACGTTTAGCACAACCTTTTTCTGTTGGTGACTTTATGTCAGAAACTGAGATCACTGGCCCTTTGCTTGATTCAATAACATGAATTTATTAAATTTTCTCCTATTCTTTCTTGTAACTATAAGAGAATATGTGTGTTAGGAAGCATAGTTTTAATGATATCATATTAAACCTAGTTGAAAATTCCACCACTAAAATATTTGTGGTTCTTTGAAGTAGTTCAGCCAATCTGACAGAATATTATTGATTTTCTCTTTTGTGTGTTTGAGGTAGCAGGAAGCGCACTGCTTGCATGATAGCTTCATTCCTGATCCTGTTAAAGAACAGCCACATCACTCCTACCCATCCTGGAAAAACATTTGATGATTTATTGGTTACCTATTTTCCCAAGTTATCTATATTACTCACGGAAATAAATCATCTCTCTGTAAATTGCTATTGCAATGGCAATTACGCAATTATGGTCAGAGACCCTGTGACATGGAGAGCCACGGTATCCCCACCCTACCCTCTCCCATCTTCCTCACACACTGATTCTGAGTCATTCCAGAACCTTAAAATGGAAAAGAGAAGCAATGTTCAGAATGTTTATTCTGAGAACAATTGGCTAATCTCTAAAATACAATATAAATCTTAGCAATAAGAATCTTTGTATACATTCATCAAAGACAAAAAGTCAGCACTATATTCGAGAACTGTGAAGTTCCTTGCACTGATGTTTCTTAGGTGTGTAACATTTACAAACAGGATATGTATTGTTTCAAGTCTTTCTATGATTATGCAAATATTTACTTACAAGTAAATATGTGTGCAGAGAAATACACAAATCATAAGTGTGCATATCAAACAGCTTTTACACGCTGAGCATATGCATATAATCTGCACTCAGATTAAATCTCAATACTTAGTAAACCCCCAAGAACACCATCCCTCTCTTCAAAGTTATTTCCTATTAACCAATTTAAGAAAGTAGCAGTCTGTCTCCTTCTAATAGCATGAACTGATTTTGCCTGAATTTATACCTAATGAACCATATAATGTGGTTTTTATCATCTGTTTATTCCACTCTGTGTTATATGGAATGTATTTAATTTCTTGGTCTAGCTTGAATTGTTTACTCATATGACTGCCTGGTACCTGCTGATTTATTTTTGTTTCTTTGTTTATTGTGCTATAACACTAGGACAGCTACTACAGGAATCCACTTATCTCTGTTATTTTTACTTATGAGTTCTTTCTTCTTCTAGTGATTAGTCTTGCTAGGGACTAGTGATATTGATATCACTTTTTGACTGGCCAACTGTTTGTTCTACTGATGTTCTCAGAATGATTGTTTTCTATTTCATGGAAATTTGCTCTTATTTTCATTTATTTATTTTTTTCAGTTTCTATGAATTTGACACACTCTAAATATTAGCTTTATGTGAAACTCTAGATCATGCATCATGACGAAAGCCTCAAAAATGTACATGCATTTTGTCTTTCATATATACATAGGTATTTCAATATGTATAATATATAATATATAATATAAAACTTTTCTTAATATCAATTTGAAATTTAATTTCTTTCTTTCTTTCATGATTTAGAATTTCATAATCTTCTCTGTCTCCCTCTCTTCTTTTCTCTCCCTCTCTCTCCCTGCCTCTAGTATTCTTGTGCTATGGATGGAACCCCAGATCTTACATATGCTAGACAGGCACTCTTTCCAAACTGCTAGGCCATCTAGTACTAGAATTTACCAATTTCTGTTACTGCTATTTATAATTTCTTTATTTAAATGACTTGACTTACTAGAGGATTATTAGTTTCATTTGTTGATATCTTCTATGTGCTATTCACATCATCATTCTAGTTTCTATAAGTTCTTGTTTTCTGAATGACTTTTTCAACAGTACATGACCCTCGTTCTGAAAAGCTTAGGATTGTCCAGTTGTATTTCTATCTCTACAGGAAAGATATCTTTATTTAAGTTGAGACTTGCACCATGGGTTAGGAAGAAGTCTAGCTTCTAAATGTTACAAGTGCAATACTTCACACATCCTAATTAATTCATATGTGTTAATTGCACTGTTTTCACCTTCTCTGTCATTGCATGTGTATATATATATATATATATATATATATATATATATATGCACTACTACTCTCGAATAGGTTTAAACAAAACAGTAACACACCACTATTCTTGTAGATTTTCTTTCATTTTTCATTATCAAATTTCACTTAAAATACCGTAAAGTGACAGGGAAATAGTAATCAGTCTTTCCTTGCTGTCTGTATGGTTAATGATATTGCATCCAGAACACATTATTTGGAATTGTTACTGGTAGAATTTTCATGACATTTATTTTGACTTTTCTTTGTTTTTTTGTATGAGTTTGTTTTTGCTATTGTTTAATTTCTGGAGATTCTTAATATTATAATTAGTATTTTCAGCTTATTTAATACAATTTGTAATATACTCAGGTCTATATTATTATTCATCATTTTCTTTTTCACTATCTCTTTCATGTTATTTACTTCTTATGTGTTAGATATTTGATATTCCATATTTCACTTGTATAATTGGCTATACATTATTCACTGATTTCTAGTTTCTGACATTAGACTGAACAATAAGTTATTTATGTACTGTTGATTTATTATTCTTCGAAAATTATTATTTTTATTATATACTCAATAATAAAGAAAAAAGACATGAAGGTTCGAAGACTGTTTCCTTAGTTTATTTTGAAAGTCTTGGATACTTTCAATTTACATGCACTTTAGTTCCCACAGGATATTATAATTTGATACATCGATTTTAATTTCTTAATTATGTAGTTGAGCAGTTGTTCTAGGAGCAAATTCTCTTTAAATTTGAACTTGCATGCATCCTGGACTTTTTGTTATGATTGTTAATTGTATAATTTTACACTGGGGATATTTTCATAATCTCTTTAAGAATTCTATTTTATCATTTTTGACCGCAGTGTTTTTTTTTTTTTTTTTTTTTTTTTTTTTTTTTTTAATTGTTGTTACAAATGCTACTCTTCTTTTGAACAAAATTACAACCCTCCACATGCAGGACATTTGTATCTCTTTGTAATGATTTTTATTTTTTACTAAGATACTCTTAGAAATGGATTTCTTTTGCTGATAGCATCTTGGATTCAATGAACTTGTTGCTCTGTGTTTTGATATTTGTTCAACCTATTGTCACATCACAAAACAGTTCTAAAATGTATTGCTTAAAAAAACAATACTTTTATAAAATTATATTTTTGCGGTTGACTAAGTATAGCTGAAAATTTCTTTAGCCAGCCTTACTCAGGGCTCTTGATGTCATTATATTCCTTTAGTGATTGTGTACAAAACTCTTTATGCGCTAGAATCCTCAGAACCATTTGCTACATCCAAACTTCAACATACATATTTGTTTCATGTTTGTGAAGTCATGTTTTCTACACTGTCTTAGTTTCTGGGTTTCTATTCAGTAAAGCAGTTTAAAGTTTTCTGCTATGTCCCTTTGTATCACAAAGCAATGATTATGGCTCATAATCACTAAAGCATAGTAACACATGGTAATTTTCTGACTGTCAAATTTGAGGCCAAGTTACCATAAAACCTTTTTTTGGCATTATTTTTGCCTCTGGCATCATCTCCTTAAATATGATATCTCATCACCTCTCTTATTTGTTTCTAAACCAGCACTTTTTTTTTCTTTATTGACTTTATCTCATTTTCGGTTTTATACATTATTTTTCAAACTTTTCTACAGTTTAGGGAAAAATAAAAACATTGCACTGACATAAATTCTAGGCCATTAATCCTGTGTTCTGTTTGATTAACCAGCCATGACGGTCAGCTTTCACATCCTTACTTTGTAAAGATTGTGAGTTTCAGTTCGAAGTGTTATCATTTTCCTTTTAAGGGTTTTAATTTCCATGTATTGCCACCGTGCTGTACTTGTATCGCTATTTTCCTTTAGCACGTTGAACACGTTATTTGAATGCCCTGCTGTGCTCCCTTTCTATCTGACCAACCTGAGGGCTCACGGTCTTCTCGCTGACCTGCTCCTTGCATGCTGAAAAGATGTTCGTCCTTGTCTTCTCAGCAAGGCTGCTCTTGCCCTGTTTCACTTTGCAGACATTTTCTGCTCAGCCTTTTGATTCTTTGCATCCTCCACGCAGGCAGAGAGAGAACGCAAGAATATATTTAGCAGCCATCACATCCCCATTTTCTCTTTTCAGTCCCATGAGACCACAAAAGCTCTGCTAATTTTTTCTCTTCCAAGCAGCAGGCCTCTTCTGGGGCATAGCCTACATTCTGAGCCTCCTCCATGAAGGCAGAGTCAGCAGCAAACCCCCTTGGGATAAAGATTCTAAAAATGTCAGCTCGATTTTCTGAGGGTCTTCTTTCTCCAGAATCAAACTGTCTCTAATTATTCTGGTTTCACTATTCTCTGATGTCTTTGGCATAATTTTTACATTTTACCCAAATTTCAGGTTGTCTTTGAAAGAGCTATTAGTCTCTCCTTACTTAATTCTTCTTTATCTCAAGAATTTGGTGTCATGTATTCTCAGTTGACTTTCTCATTGTGCCTGTAATTGCCTCTGCTCTTTGACATGCCGGTTACATGGAATAAGAATGAATATCCCATTGAACTATATGCTTTTGAGGTAGAAAATTCCTGTATTTTCCATCTTTGTGCTTAGCATAACTAGGTCTTTGCATGTAAAACTACATGAGGTTTTTTTAATAAATATATAGCTATGTCAACGCATATTGTTGTCAGTATCATTGTAAGCATAAATTACTGTATTTAAATTTAAAAAAGTTAATTATTGCACGTTAATTATCCTCAAAATATTTCCCATGAATTGCGACAATTTGTCAATTTGTCCTTTCTGAAGCAGCTCTGGAAGTCCTCTTTAATGAGTCTCTTTAGTTATACTGTCATAGCTCTGTACTCAAAGGTTTATATCTCCTGGTCATGTTGACAATGGGGAAGAACCAGATATAATAAAGTTTCATATCACACTCAATAAAGTGGATAAAGATACAGAATAATGCTTTTATTTTGTAAAAAAATATTGTAAAATGTTGAATGAATTCAGGACTTCCATGTAGTCAGGATTATACAGTCTTAAAGGACTTTCAGAAAGTGTCAGGTTCAATGGGACAAGAGTATTTAAAAATGAAGTGAGATTCTTTCTTTCAAGAAAGGGATGAATAGCAATGTGCCTTTTAATATAACAAAGTTTTTAAACTTTTATTTTAATATTCTCTGTGGTTTTAATTCACATCTTATATTTGAGGTTATGACCTGCATCCCTCAGGAGGACAATATATATATATATATATATATATATATATATATATATATATATATATTGCTTTGTTTTGTGTCTAGATGTTCCCATAAAGTCTCATATTATAATAGGGCTTTTTCAGAGGTGGGCAAAGTTAGAGTGTGTAATGCTGGAATTAAAGGTATGTGATCAGCTCATTGAGTGTCATTGTCTAATGCCAGCAACCTAGATAGAGTATAAAAGGGACAGAAAAACACTGTTAAAGTTGGTTGTTGATTTTGCTGCCTTCTGCTTTCTTTTTACTATTCTCCTCTGCAAAACCACCCTGCCTTGTGTCCAGCCAATTATAGGCTGAAACCTCTACAAACTGTGAGCTAAATAAATATTTCATCCTTTACCTTTGAGCTTTGAGTATTTTGGCGCAGCAAGAAAGGAAAAGTAAGACAAATATGTATGACATTGCCATGTTGATCATCTTAGAATGTTTATTCAGGTTAATCAAGAAACATCAACACATCTGCTTTATAGTTACTATCAGTAGATTTAACTATAATGTCCTTTGCAAAAGGAAACAAAAGTTTTTCTCTGTATTTCACAATAACTCAAACATTATCATTTGGTACTTGTTTACTGACAACTATTATCAGAAATTCTATTTCACACAGGTAAGACCCACACACAGGTAAAATTGATTTTATTTTTTGCTCCAGTTTACATATATGATTTAGTGATTCACCAGGTAAATAAAAGGTGTCATATTTTTCATATTTTAATATATTTTTCATCCATTTTTCCTGTTTCTTGACATAGAATATTCACAAATAAAAATTAGCATAAAATACTGGTGGAAATATAAGTGGAAATACAATACCAAAATTATCATAGCAAAGTTTAAAATACTACTCAGGCACCCCTCCATTCAATCCCAGAAGGCAACCTGGTGGGAAGACAGTGAGTCTGTACTCTGTGGCCCTCCATGCCATCCTGGAGGATGTACCTGCTTGAAGTCAGTGAACTTGTGATCTGATCCTCACCCATTGCATCCCAGAGAGTGGGGTGCCTATAAGAATGTAAGACTGAAGGGAATCTCAAGACCCTGGACAGCAGCATGGGGCACAGACACACGCAGAAGCCAAGATTAGATCCATACCAAACACATCTGTGAGATACAGCACAGACATCAGCTCAGAAGTGTGAACACCAGAAGAAGAAATTGAACCTAGACACTGCTATGAGCACAGCAGTAGCCACTGAGCACCAGTATAGAGTTCCAGTGGGCAGAACCAGCCAGCCAAGCAACTGTGAGCCTGCCACCATTAGGGTAGCCTTGGAGAAGCTGCCCTTGTCTGGAGAAGCCATCCCTGCACCCCAATGCTGGCCTGGGAGCCTACCATATGAGAAACTCAGGTGCCGGACTCCCGCCTCTACATGTGGGCAGAGAGCCAACGTGGGAGTGCCTGGGACACCACAAATGTCTGGAAAATGTCAAGACAAAGAAGCAGAAGACAGTCTCTGGCCTCCAACTCATCAAAGCAAGTCCAGCAGATGCAAATATGGAAGAGATTGGAAGTTGCACACCTGAAGTTTCTGAAGTGATGCAACTGAAGTAAATAAATGACTTCATGAAACTATAAACAATTGGGTCAGAAATGCTGTGTCAGGTAAAAGAACAAATGAAAAACGTAAAAGAATTGCTGAGCATTACAAAGGAAGACAACAATAAAAAACAGAACAACAAGAAAATTAAGGAAACCTAGAATGAACAATATAACAGAGATTTTAGAATCCTTGAAAAAATTCAGAGAGATATATAAGAAATTAAAAACTCCATCAAAAGCTAGCAAAATCAATTGAAAGAAACTAAAGATAAACCTTCAGACCTTAAAGACAGGTTTGCAGCTAGCGACCAAGAAAGGAAAGAGTTCTTAAAAACAAGAAACAAGGAATCAGCAATTAAAAGCTGCAAGATGACCCACACACAAAAATTAAGAGTGATAGGTGTTAGAGAAAAAGCAGGGGTCAACACAAATGAAGTATTAATATGATTAACAGAAGTAAAAGCAGAAAACTTCCCAAGCATGGGGAAGAGACCTGACATACAGATAAATGAGACATTTAGAACTCCAGCTAGCCATAACCAAAATAAATCTAAATCCAAACATATAACAACCAATATCCCAGAAATTCACACAAAATATTAAAGGCTTTTAAAGAAAAGTAACACCATCTATAAAGGAAAACCCATCAGAATCACAATTGATTTGTGACTGTCAGCACAACCATCAAGTCAATATGTTTGGAGGGAAGTGTTTAAAATCCCGAAAGAATATTCCACCCCAGATTTATGTACCCTGCAAAACTAGCTTTCAGAATTAATGGAGAAACAAGATACTTCCATGACAAAGAGTAACTGAAGGAATTCATGACCACCAAACCAACTCTATAAAGAATCCTAAGCGACGTTCCAGAGAGAGATAAATATGACCACAGTTCCAAGAACAATGCAAGAGAGGGATTGCTAAGCAGTGCAAAATTTGAATGGAGGGGAAATTAGGGAGCCAACAGCAGGAAAATAGCAGGGCAGAAATGAGCCAGTACATGTTTGCCACAGCTATTAATATAGATCGTTTCAATTCACCAAAAAAAAAAAAAAAAAAAAAAAAAAAAAAAATACCCAAAAAGCAGAAAACAGAGGCATGGTGGACTAGGAGACAGTATCCATCGATGTGGTTTATACATATTTAACTTGAAAGGAAATTTGTAGACTGAAAGTCAAAGGAGAGAAAATAATGCACCATGTGACAGGGAATAAGGAAAAGACAGACAGGTATCTTGCCCATCAACCATAGAATGGATAAGAAAGCTGTGACATTTTTATACAGTGAAAAGCTACTTACTACAGATATCCTTGAGGCTCTTGTAGGTAAACAGATGCAACCTGAGATCATGCTTATGGGTAAAATGATTCACAGTCAGATGGGGAAACACTGTTGTCTCCTTAGCAAAAGAGACTGAGGGAGAAGGTGGTAGCCATTGTTAATTTTCTATTATCTTATTTTGAAGCCATGTATTGTTTTCACTGTTCTGCCTTGTTTTGTTTTGTTGTTTTGTTTTGTTTGATTTCATTATATCAAATGGATGGGCAACTATTTCAAAGATAACAAAATACATAATGGTAGGCGTTGTTGATTTCCTATTATCTAGTTATGAACCCTATAGTGCTTTCATTGTTTTTTTATTGTTTTGTTTTGACAATAAAACAAGATGTTTTATGTTCACTGCTTTGTTTTGATTAGCCCTATTTTGTTTGGTTTGGTTTCGTCTCATTCTCTTCAAAATAATTTTTAAAAATTGTTCATTTTTAATCCTAAATCACATAAAAATATATAATGTTTCAAAATCAATTAGACTGTGGCTATTAATCAACTGGCCACACAAAAATATAATAAAAATTAAGTAAAATTTTAAAAATAGATTTTTGTATGTCTCCTTTAGACAGAAACAAGGAAAAAAAAAGCAAAAAGTGATAAAAAAGGAAAAGAGAGAGATTGAAAACAGAAAGAGGGAGGAAAAAGAGCGTACATATACTTTCAATGTTTACAAACACTGGATGTGTTTAAATAAACACATAAAAATACGTATCTATGTTTGAGAACAACAACATGGACAAACTTAGATGAGTTTCAAATTTTCCATTCTTTGGACCATGATAAATTTTGTCATCGGATTTTGCAAAGCACTGATTAATTTTATTGCCTATAAAACAAAAACTCATGATATTTTTGAGGTCTAACTATACGTTATTTATGAATATACTATTTCATTCATCATAATGTATATTATATTGTTGAAAATTTTGCCTTAATTTTTTAAAAATATTAGTTCAATATTTTACTATGGTAAGCTGTTATCCAGTCTTTTTTGGAGTATATTTTGCACAGTAGTATTAAAGTAATGAATACATATTTCATATTTTACTATTATAAAGCCCTAAAAATAAAATCTCATGAATTTTCATGTTTATTTATTTTTTAATTGATTACCAGGTAAACATGAAAGAAAGTACTTTGCTTTGCTTGGTCTATTTATAAATTCTGCAACATAGTAGTCAAAGAAAACAATGTAACAGATAATATTCTTTAATGAAAGTAACACAAGGATGGAAAACAAAAGTTGTTCCTGATAAATGTGACAGCTGTAACTTCCAAAAGAAAATTAAAGTGGAGAATTTGTCCTTGAAAACTTACATTGCAATCTTTTATTTTACAACTATTTAGATCATGTTTAATAAGAGCACAGCATATTTTCTTCAGACTAGGGAAAAATGGTACCTTCAGACATTATCTTTGACCCTCCAGCTATAAAGTCGTCTTGAATCATGATGAGTCAAGGGGCGGAGAGTGTTTGAAAATTGCCCACCATATTTCAACTATTAGGGCTAAGAATAATCACTTCCAACTTTAAAAATCGAACACATATCGTATTTTAAAATGAACTATTTTATATTCTCAGAGAAGTTTCTATCTTAGTGTAAAATCTGAGAGCTCTAAGGCACATTGCAGAATATAAATCCAACTATAGAGTTTTTCAGAAAACGAAATAGAGGCCTGGAAATGTGATTTTTACCAGATCATGAATACAGAGCATAACCTCACATCCTTGAAACCTCACATTACAATCTTTTATTTTACAACTGTTTAGTCCATGTTTAATGAGAATATGGCATATTTTCTCTCAGTGAGCTCCTTGTCTCTCTGTGTAACCCACATTTCTACTTTACCAAGTTTCCGGAACATCTCTTTCCCAAAGAAGTTGACTGGATAGGCTATTCACCTGTCTACATAACGGTTTATTTACCACTTTACAGAGCATTTCAAGGTGAAAAGTAATTACAGTATGTTATAGACTTTTTCATAACAGCTCCAAATAGGTGAGGCAACATGTCATTCTCTCAAAAATTCTGTATGACTCAGTAAAAATCAAAAACCTTTTTATGGATATATACTCTTGAGTAGAATGAATACCTTAAGTAGGTAAGCAGTTAAACTGAAGAGAATCCGCAACAGTAAAATAAAGCCATGGCAGGAGTTAAATCAATTCTTCATGGCAATGCTCTCCATTTAAGTAATCTCAACTTCAGTCAAAAGACACAGAGTAGTAAAATGGATCACAAAACAAATCCAATGATTTTCTACACGTAAAAAATACATTTAACCCTAAAAAGAAACTCACAGACTAACCACCATGGTAGAAAATAATATTTTCTGCAATGGGAACTTGTAAAAAGGAGAATTTGATTTTCCTATATGAAGACAAAGTAGACTTCAAGCCAAAAATGATTAAAATAAATACTGAAAGTCAATATATGTGCTTAAAGGAAAAAATAAAAGATAACAATTTTTATCATATATGCACAGAACAAAAATGCACCCATCTTCCTAACAAATACTACTACCACATAAACATAAAAACAATTATAGTGAATATCAATATCTCTATACCACAGATAGATCAACTAGACAAAACATCAATAAACATCAGTTAAACAAAACCTTCAAAGAAAGGACTTAATAGGTATCTATAGAGTTCCACTCAACAACAGAATATACATTCTTTTCAGCAACATAAGGAAGTCTCCAAAACAGACCACAATACTACTCAATTAAGCAAACTTAAATAAAAGGAGAATTTAAATTACACTATGCGTATTATCAGACCATAGTGCAGTGACAGTAGAAATCAACAATGAAAGAAAATACAGAAACTGTGCAAGTTTATGGAAATGAAACAATACACTCCTAAATAAACACTGAGTTAACAGTGGAAATCAAATAAGGAATAAGGCAGTTTCTAGAACTGATAGTGGGTGTAAAATTTACCAGAACTTTTAGGATATAGTGAAAGCAGATCTAATAGGGAAATCTATAGCTGTAAATGTTTACATCGATGAAAGTACAGTGAGCCCAAATAAATGGCCTAACAATGTACCTCAAGGTCCTACAAGGTTCTAAAAGTACCAAATAAAAATACAGGAATAAATGTTTAACACCACTAATCAGTCAAAATGCAAACAGGAACAACACTGAGATTTCATTTCACTACAAAAAGAATGGCTTTCAACAAGAAATCAACCAATAACAAATTGGGGCTGTGGGGAGAAAGGAGTACTTTTCCACTCTTAGTGGAAGTGTGGACTTGTACAGCACTGTGGAAATCAATACAAGTACTCTTCACAAAACTAGAATTAGAGGTCCTATTTGATCCAGCTATTCCCCTTCTGGATATTTTCCTAGAAGAACTGAAAACATGACACAGGGATACATGTGCACTCACGTTTATAGAAGCATATTAACAATAGCTAAATCTTGGAAACAACATAAATGTCTATCAATCATGAAATAGACAAAAAATGATGTGATTCATTCGATGGAGCATTACTCACACATAAATAAGGAAAAACTTGAGGCATGTGTATACAAATGGATATAACTTTATACTGCATTCACGAGTAAATTAATCAGACTCACGTGTGTAAATATTATATTGTATCTTTAGCATAAAAATTGAAAGAGTAAATAGATCCAAAATGCACAACAAACATTGTGCAAGTGAAAGGGGAAGAAACTGTTCAAAAGGAAAGAACAACTGGGATGAGTGAAATGGAAAAAAAAAGAGAAAATATTATATATATATATATATATATATATATATATATATATATGTATCTCCATATATTTGATAAAATATATCACTAATCTCTGTTACTTTATCAAATAGTTTGTGCTTTAATTATTTGATTGATCATTTTTATGCCTATGTTTTGTAATCTGAACAATTACTTTGAAGATAACAATATGCAATATATGAACCAGTGTTCCTCTTATTGTGTTTTGAAATTCTGCATTATCATTTTTATAATTTTTGTCTTTAAAGCAAAAAAGTAAAAAAAAAAATACCAAAATTTTAAATGCACAGAAATGTATAAAATGAAAGCAGAAATCAGTGAAATTGAGAGCAAATAAAGTACTCAAAGAATCAATGAACCAAAGAGTAAATGAACCATAGAGTTATAACGTAATAAGAATTAGCAAAACCAACAAACCTTTAGACAATCTAACCAAAAAAATGAAAATGTCAAAATGAATGTAATTGAAAATGAAAAAAAGGTGAAATCACAATGAACACTGTCAAAATAAAAAAAAATATGCACAAGTACTTTGCAAACCTCTAAATTAGAGATTTCAGATTTTAAAACATAACTAAGAAAAGTTAAATCACTGAGTAATCTCAAAACATACAATAAACTTAAGAAAGGCCCAGGTCTATATGTATCTACTTGTAAATTCTGCAAGTACTTCACAGAAGATCTAACACCAATCCTGCTTAAACTCTTTCATGAAAGTAAAATGGAGTGATCACTCCCAAAGTAATTCCTGGAAGCTAGTATTAAAACCACAGTAGAATCTAACAAAAAAAAAAAAAGAATTATAAACTGATCTTAATGACTATCCACGAAAAATTCGTCAAAAAGACACTGTCAAATATCATCAAAAAGATCATACATTATGACTAAGCCAGTTTTATTCCATGTTACAAGGATGACTCAACAGATATAAATTAGTCATATTAATTAATTAAATTTACTAATAAATAAAAGCAGTGACAAAAAACACATGATCAGCTCAATATACACAGACAAAGCCTTTAACAAAATCCAACAATCTTCTATGATAAGAACACTGCACAAAATAGGTGTAGAAGGATTTTACCTCAACTTGATAAAAAGTCTCTTATGTAAAATTTTCTACTGACATATTAAATGAGGAAAAAAATTGAAAGGTTTTATTCTAAACTCAGAAATAAGACAATGATGTCTATTATCACCCCTCCTATTCAGTATAGGACTTGAACCCTTATCAAGATTGATTTGACAAGAAAAGGAAATAGAGAACTATATAGAATATGAGGTTAAATTAATACCATATTTCAGATAACATGATCATTACATCAAAGATCCCAAAAATCTACAGACTTAAAATTAATAGCCAAGTCAGTAATGTAGTGAGATATAAATTCCTTTTTTTTGCATAAGGAGTTCCAATATATTCAAGATGTCGATGCCTATAAAACTGATAGGCAGATTTAACGCAATCTCAATCATAATACCAACTCCATTGCTCACAGAACTAAAAAAAACAAAAACAAAAACAAAACAAAACAAAAAAAAAAAACATAATGTTTTAATTCATGTGGAACAAGAAGGGAGCCAAAATAACAAACACTATCCTGTATAACAAGAACAAAGAGAAAAGTACCACAATTCAAGACTTGAAGTTATGTTACCAAGCTACAGTCAGTGACGAAAAATAACATGATACTAGCATATAAACAGACATGTGGACCAATGGAACAGAACAGAGGGTGCAGAAACTGCTCTCAGTACATTGGCACAACAATTGAAGACCTAAGAATAGGCAAAAGCTTTTGAACAGCACCCTAGTTGCACAGTTCAGGAATAGTACCAATAATCGATAGGTAAGATCCTATCAAATTAAAAAGATACTGCACAACAGGGTGGGAAAAATATTTCTTTAGACAGAAAGCTATTATCTATATAAATACATCAAGTATACACTCCCAAAAAGAGAAGACCCCATCAAAAATGGGCAAGTGAAATGAACAGACACTCCACTGAAGAAGAAGCACAAATGGTAGATAAGTGCTCCACAGTACTGGCCATTGGAGAAATGTAAATAAAAGCAACATTGACGTTCCACCTCAGCTCTAAAGGAATGAGAAGGAAAAGGGATGAATGAAGGAACTGAAATATGCTATGCATGCATAGTAGCTCCACACAAGGAATGGAAACTTATGTACTGCAAACACTCACTAGTAAAACATGTTTTTTAAAAATGTTAATAGACACACTGATAAGAGAAAAAACATAGTCATTTTTTTCTTTGCCACACTGTATGTTTAATATTTAATGCTCTGCTTTATTTATCTTTTAAATGTTTTCTCCATTTACTGACTAAGCAAAGTTAAATATAAATACAGTGAGAAAATAAAGGATTCATTTAAGTAATACACCATATAATAAAAAATTTAAAGCACTGTGACAGAAAATATTTCTCACAAAAATTCTACAGGCAACTAATAATATTTTTTTTCATTTTAACTTGTTATTAATATTAACATTTTCAAACTTATTTAAGATTGTTGCACTATTTTTCATCCTATATCCACAAACTAAGGTACTTATAATTCAAAGAAAATCTATCTGCTTTTTAAGTCAATCTTCTTTTTGACCATAGAATAAGTGTTATATATAGCTTTCTTAGTATTTAACATCCAGCTCAATGAAACTAAAAATATTGATAATAAGTACACATTATGTAAAGTAAAACACAGGTTCAGGGAATTAAACAGTCCTACAGCTTGTGAGTACGCAGCCCCAGACCATCCCCACACTGCCAGGGGCTGGAGCACAAAGCAACCCCACAGCACCCCTGTCTCACCTGAGGAAGTTACAGGCTATAGCACAGGAACAAGATGGTAGCAGCTAAACTTGTAAAGCAACCAGTGAGAAGTTAGAATCTCACCTTGAGAGAAAACTAGGATTAGGGACTGAGCAGCTTTGGACTGAAACAGCAGGAACAGAGGACCAGAGCTTGTCACAACACCCCGCCCCACCTTGCAGGAAATGACCTGAGAGGACAGAGACTTGCCAGTGGAAGAGGAACTCAGAAGCCTGAGCAAGGACCACAAGGAGCCAGAGGTGCGCCAGACTGGGAACAGCCTCCTCTCTGTCTGAAAACAGCATAGCACCTGGGAGAGAGACACAGGCAAGAGAAAGAGTAGGGATGGGAGGCTGCTAAGGGACTTACAGAAAGTACTGGCTGAAGACTCAGCTCACAGGGCGCCACATCTGGAGGCCAAGATCAGCCTCAAACCCTGCACAGACTCTACTGCAGGCCCGACAGTGTTATCCACTAGTCCTAGACTCTTGGTGGACGTGAGAAAAATATCGGTTTATTTCATTTTATTTGTTTTCTTCTTCATTTGCTGCTTATGGTTTGTTTCCATTCCTTTTCTTTTTCTTCTTTTTTTTTTCTTTCTTATATTTTGGCTCTATTTGTCTTCTTTCCTCCTTTCTTCAGTTTACCTCTCCAACCGTAATCTGTTTTCATATGTGTGAATAATCTTTCTATTTTTTCTTGTCAACTTTAATAATCCCATGTTTACTCCTTTATTAATTCTCTTCTCTGCTCTTCTCTAGTTTCCCAAAGTTTGTGTGATTATTCTTCATCTTCCCGCCTGACTTTTACTTTATTTCTTTTCAGTTATCTCTGTCCTCTCCACTATTCCTTAAATTCATCACCACAGTGTAAAAGCATTCTACCAAGGAGCAGCACTCTGCATACTGACTCCTAACTTATGATCAGTTTGCTATGTAACTATGGATTTTGCTTTTTTGGTTAAAAGAATAGCTACCACAGTTTGTCAACTTCTAAATTGTGCTTGATGCTATTTTCAGTGTTAATTATAATACTTCAGCTAAAATACCATATCTATTTCAGTTAACTGTTTCCAGTTCTGTAACAATACTGGGATGTTCTGGGGTAATAACTACCACATCCCAGCAACAAAGGGCTGGGAACTGAGCCAAACAAATACCAACATCTCATTCTTAATCAGTTGGAAAGATAGAAGCTTGGAGCAAACCGTAACCAAGAACCTCCTAAGGCAAAAGACATCCTGAAGAACAAACCTTGCGTAAAGAGGCCTTGATACTAGTGATAAAGTTGCCTGCTACAAAACCTTAAAAGGATCAACACAGAAAACAAAATAAAACTTTTGAAATACAAAATGAAGACACAGAATTCAAATGTAACCTCAGACCTCTAGCTCATACAAAGCAAGTCCAGAAGACAATGAGATAAGGAAAATGAAAGACAGATACCTGGTATTTCGGAAATGATAGATACTAAAGAAACAAATGCATGAAGCTATAGATGATATCAGATCAGAAATAATCCCTCAGGTAAAAAAAATAAATAAATATCAACACTTACAAAGTAATTGCTCAGTAAATTTAGAAACAGAATGTACAAATGGACTCAAACAGATATCCAGGAAATTAAAATTCTATCAAAAACTGGCAAACAATTTGAAAAAAAGCAGGAAGAGACTTTCAGACCTTGAAGACAGGAACTTGGCAGGTGCATATGCAAGGACAGATTTCTTGAAAATAAGGAAAAATCAGAAAATAACAAATTTACAGCTTCAAGATGATACAAAGAAAAATAAAGTGTTTATTTTGGCTCAATGTAAAAGCAGTAATCAACACTATTGACGTAAAAAATCATGCAGTAATAATAGTAGATAATTTCCCAAGTATGGAAAAAGAATCTGACATTAGGATAAGTGAAACATACCAAACTCCAATTAGTCATAGCCTAAATGAATTTACACACAGACAGATAATATTCAAGATCCCAGCAAAAGAATCAAATATTAAAAGCTGTTAAAACAATGCAAAAGATCAACTTTAAAGGAAAACTCATCAGAATAATTGCAAACTTCTCAGCACAAACCCAGAAGTTAAGAAGCACTTGGAGTGGAGTGTTTCAAATTATGAAAGAAAACACCTTCCAACCCACATTTATGAACCCAAAATAAATTGAGAAATAAGATACTTCTATGATAAAGAACAAAAGAAGAAATTCATGCCTACTAAACCAACACTAAAAAAGTTGGTGGAATGTATTCTAGACAGAGATAAAAAAAAAAAAGATCACAATTCCAATAGCAACAAAAAGAGCATTAAGAAACCAATTAAACAGAGGGAGAAAGCAGGGAGCCAATAGCAGGAAAAGAACATAACAAAGATAAATCAAAATATCATTTATAACAATCATGTAAATGGCTTCAATTCACCAGTCAAAGAAACAGACCTACAGAATGGATCAAGAAACAAGATCCAACAATATACTGTACACAAGAAACACAAGTGACTGAAAAAGAAATTCACAGAGTAAAAATCAAAAGATGGAAAACAATACTCCATGCAACCCGAACCCAGAAAAAAAAAAAAAAAGCAGAGGTAACTATTCTATTTGAAGACAATGTGAACTTTAAACCAAGAATCATCAAAAGAGAATGATCAAGAGTTGGAGAAAATAATTATAAATTTGTATGCACCAAATATGGAAACTCCCAACTATATAAGATAGATATTAGTAGACATGAAAAATCAAATGAGCAACATCACAGTTGTAATGGGGATCTAAGTATACCACTGTCACAACTAGATAAATTAACCAGACCAAAAATCAGCAAAGAAATATCAGAACTGAACCAAATCTGTGAACAAATGGATTTAGTGAATGTTTACAGTGTTCCACCCAATAACATAAAAATACACATTTTTTCTGCTGCATATGAGAAGTTCTCTAAAATAGACCACATACTAGCCTATAGCATGTGCTTAAGTAAATTCAAAAGAATCAAAATTAACCTATGTATAGTATCTGACTATAGTCCAGTGAAATTGGAAGTTAATAACAAAAGACACCACAAAAACTCCATAAACACAAGAAAATTAAATAGCATGTTCCTGTACAACCAATGGTTAACAGGAATTAAAATCTAAAATTAAAAGGAAATGTGAACACAACATACCAGAAAAATGGAAGCAGTCCTACAAATTAAAATTGTAGTGATGAATTCTCACATCACAAAGACATAATGAGCACAAATACGTAGCCTAATGTTGCACCTAAAGCTTCTAGATAAAGAGCAAGTCAAGCTTGAAGCCCATAGAACAGAGAAAAATACAAAGATCAGAGGAAAAATTAATGCAATTGAGACTAAGAAAATGATGCAAAGAATTCATGATTTGAAGTGGTGGTTCTTTGAAAGAATAAGTGAAATTGATAAATCCTTAACCAATCTTATAAAAAAAGGGACTGAAAACCAAATTTATGCAATGAGAAGTGAAAAGTATGAAATCACTAAGATCCTATGAAGATTATTAATAACTATCTGAAAACTTTACTCTTATAAGATGGAAAGCACAGAAGAAATAAATGAATTCCTAATAATGTATGAATTACCAAATCTGAATCACAAAGATATAACGATTCTGAAAATCCCAATATCTGTATCTGATATCAAAAATCTAGTAAAACCTACCATAAAGCAAAATACTAGGTCCTGATGAATTCACTGGTAAATTCTACAAGAAAGTTAGAGAAGATTTAATACCAATACGCCTCAAAATGTTTAATAAAGTTGAAAGTGAAGCAATTTTCCCTAACTCATTCCTGGAGGCAAGTATTGCCCTGCTACCAAAACCAAAGACAGACTATCCAAAAAATAAAACTATAGATCACTCTCTCTAATGAGATAACAGAAACACTAAAAAAAAAAAAATTACCTTTGCTGATCAGTGTGTGATATAAAGCAACCACACAGCAAATCTAAAAGGATTTCTTACAGAAGAAGCAACAAAGAGATGTACTATTTGAATGCTTCATACTTCAGGGACCATTGTCTTTGTAACAACAGACATTCTACAATTAGTGATTTTGATATAGTCTAAGTCAATTCAAATTAGCAACAACCTTTGATAGCACACAGTTAACTGAAATATAAAACACCTCAATACTCTATGGATTAGGAGACAAATACCTTCTGATCTGGTCATTAATGCAGAAAAAAATGGCCACAACACCATAAACCATTCTAATACTGCAACATTGACAAAGGATCTATATGTCTGTGAAAGCATTTAGTGTAAGCAGGGAAGGAAATTGTGAAAATATACACAATTAGAATTGTGAAGATGGCAGAGAAAATGCTATGCCAGTGTGGATTACAGCCCTGTGCGCTGATCTCCTGTCTCTAGTAGCATCGCTGAAGTCTTATGAAAGCACACCCAGTATTTCAAACATGCCTTTGGCTGGCTTGGAGTTTATCCAGGTATTTTGTCAGATATGGGTCTCCATCAAAACTTGATTTGCCTTCAGTATTCTGTGTGTCTGCATAGAAAATACTGGGTTTATATGATTATTGCTTAGTTTAGATGTTTTTATTTTAATATATCACTTCGAAAGTTAAAAAATCTGAATGTGATTTTTTCTTTCTTTCTTTCTTTCTTTCTTTCTTTCTTTCTTTCTTTCTTTCTTTCTTTCTTTCTTTCTTTCTTTCCTTCTTTTTCCTTTAGTTTTGCTTTGGTTCTTAATCCTTATGAGGATTTGAGGGTTTTTTTTTTATTATTTATTTGTATTGTTTTGGATTGGTTTGAGTTTTTCTTTAGAATGTGCAGAATTCCACCTAATTATAGGCAAGGACGGAGTTCTATGAAGATGAAGAAAATGATTAGCTAGAATAAAATTAGAAATTCCTTCGAAGTATTGAGGACATTAACTTCACTTTCAAAAGCAGGTAAACTCCAAAATGCCCTGCCTTACCAGTGCCTACATTTTTTATTAACAACCTGAGCACTAAAGAAGAAGTATATGGCTTCAAAGACAGCATAGCTTTGCTCCGTTCTTCAAAGGAGTCACACAGTGCTCAGGGGGGCACGTGCTTTTTCTTCCCACTCCACATCTTCATTGGCAACCACAAGGCCACACACTTTTTTGCTGCCTGAAGGACAGCAAAGCTAACTACTCTCTCCAAAACTCAGGCTCTGGCTTTAGGCTACAGCTTAGAAATGAGGTGAGCTTTGCTGAACAAAAAGAACTTTAAACAGATGCAATCCTCAGCGACAAGTGAGAGAGACAGCACTAATGCAAAGGAAATAAAATAAGCTAAGGGCAAGCTGACATTCAAGCAATGTCACAGACTTTGAACTCATAAACTAAGTGAAGCATTAACAGATTACACAATTTCAATTTGAGTTTGAATCTGAGGAAATTTTTCGTACTTCCTAAAGACTCAAGAAAATATGCAAATCATACTGAAAATAGAAATCAAGCCTTTACAAATTATGATGCTCATTCTTGTCAGAAATGATTAAGAACTTTAACCTCTATGATAAATAATTGTATGTATCACAAAAAAGAAAAATGCTAGGCATAAATGCTTTACATGTTATAAAAATGAATTCTTGTCTTTCAGTTAAAGAAACTTTGTAGACATAAACTCACATTCTTCAGGCCTCACAGGCTACTGCTTGAAAAACAGATCAGCAATAATTTGCTAGATAATTTAATAATTCACACAAACATTTATGTAGTTTCTAATATGTGTTAGAAACTGATCTAATTACTTGATACCCAAATGTGGTAAACATTATCTGATGTAAAAAAACATGGTGATAGAGAAATATTCAAAACATGTTCATATTAGCAAGCAATAGTTGAGAAAATGAGAAAAAATTATAACTTACTTATCTATCAGCTTTCAGTAATTGCTAGATGCATCAGGCCATGAGTAAATTAAATAAAATTAAAACTAAAGAAATCACATATTTTAACACACTGCATCAATAGAATGAATAGAAACAGCTGAACATTCTTATGGTTCTAAAAGTCTTCCTCCAGTAGCAGAAATTAATTTAATGCACATGGCACAATATTTTCTTTTGTTTGTAAAAAGTGCACTTGCTTTTAGGAAAGTTCTCCTAGAGATACCTATTTTGACTACTGATGGCCTATATGGAGTCAGGAAAGAGAATGTATTATTCTTCTCAGGCACAAAGCAATGAATAAAAATTATTCTCTTCCTCTAAATAAGTTTAGAAAACGAAAACCTTGTTTAGAAGAAACCAGACCAAGAGTTGACATTGCTTCCTTTCTCTTGAATAGAAGAAAGGTGGGCTTTGAGCAAATTCCTATAGAAATGAGTAGGAAGGTTTTATTTACAAAAATTTTTGTTAATATTCACCTAATATAAATTTGTAAGTAAATGTCACTTGTATAAATTGGGAAACACAAAGTTATCCAAAATTCTATATCAAATAAAATATATCAAAATATAAAAATGTTACTATTTCTGCTATTAAAAGCAAAGCTGCAAAATAAACTTCATTAGAATTAATTTTAAAAGAGTCTGGAAATTCTAACTGTGTAGGTTTTCTTTTGAACTTTGTTACTCTTTCTTATGCTGCATTTGGCCCCATAAAGGGTCTTTAGTAAACGTCTAAATCCAAAGACTAGGATAGTGCAGGCCAATGTTCTCACTTAATTAATGTAATGCTATTCATTTTATAAGCTTCGATACTGAAAGCTATAAATATTTTAGCACATCTTGTAAAGGAAGAGATTCTGGATTACACTGGAACGTTTATTCTCACACACGTAGTACTACTCATTTAAGATTCATAACATCAATCCCCAAAAAGCTTACTCCGACTTGACTATATAGCAATTAACTATTAAAATATCTCTTATTAGGTCACTAATGCATTCAGTTTCATCACTGAGTATTTTTCATTTAGTTTTATTTGAACTCTTGGGATCAACTGAGTCTGCTAATCACTTCTCCTTTTGGAAATTGATTCTTTCTTTCTTTTTTTTTTTTTTTTTTTTGTTTGTTTGTTTGTTTGTACCCGTAAACTCAAGATCTCACACTTGCCACTGTGCCACTGAGCTGTATGCCTGGCCCCACCTTTGGAAAATTTGACTTGGCTTGAATAAAGTCATAACACTTTGATTTATTTTTTTTTAATTTTTTCAGCAGAATTTTATTCATGTTTAAATGTTGATGTCCCCACTTGGTCTCTCTCCTGTTTGTTATTTGAACTACTATTTTTATTTTTATAGCCTGACGAACTTATCTTTCATTAAAAACTAGTCTTCTTGGAAGCATTCTCTGTTTCCATGCTCCAGTTGGAAGCTGAGTTTCTTTCACTCTATTTCTATCTAAAATCCCATATCACCATGTCCAAATCTCTTGTAACATCAAAGTGAATTATAATTATGCAGTTTTTCCTTATAATTTTCTTGTTTTAGCCACCAGATGCCAAGAATCTTAAATTAAAAGTCTCTGTTCACATTACTTCTTATTGTATTACAAAGTTTGTCGCAGATATTGAATAAGCTAGATCAAGTTCATTAAATCAAAGCTTTAATTTAAAAAGAAGTATTTTAACAAAATGTACAGCCTTCTTTTTGCATTATGGAAATTTGAAAACAAGAAAAAGATTTCCATGATATTTTGACTACAAAGCATGTGAAAATGTTTTATTAAAATATATTCTGCTCTGAAGTACAAAATTAAACACATGTATATCCAATGAGCTACTATATAAGAAAGAAAGAAATAGTTTAGGTTACATTGCTGATTGATTTTAGTGTACATGTTTTGTGATCACAAAGAATAACTGAGGTGCAAATACTTTATTTTACACCTAATAATACTGATAAAGAACTGAAAAGGTCACAATAGATCTCAATTGTGTGTAGTATTTTGAAGCAAAAATCTAAATTTTAAATCATTTGAAGGGAAAATACTAAAAACACACCAGCTAAAATATAGGAACCTATTTGTCAAAATAAAATCAGGGAGTGCTACACACAATTGATAAGCTTAGTTGGAAATGTGTTTCATTTAACTAGCAAATATTTCCTATTACGAAATCACATTGAAAAGGCAACTTGTTGATGTTTGTGCAAATAATAAAGAGTACTGAAAGTCACAGGAAATAAAAAATCATAGTCATTGCAGCCATGTTTGTGAGGCAGGGTATTAATGTCCTGAGCAAACAGAGTGGTCACTATTAGTCACTGTTAGTCCACAGGAATACAATAATAACCTTTTGTCTTATATCAAAATAAAAGTCTAAAATAAAATATAAAAACAGCAAACAATCCACATAATTGAGATATATGGAAGAGGATATTATTGCTAGATGAAAATCACAAATATTCATATGGTGGTCAGTTTATGAGAATCATTTGATAACAATTTTGAATTGTATGCAGCTAAAAGTGCCTTAGTGCAAAAAGTCAAAATTATGACCAGTCACAAATCCTTCAGTGTTATTTGTTTTAGAGAAATGACACAAATTGATTTCTGTGTTTTAAGTTTCTTTTTAATATATTTAGAACTCAGAACAAATCTCACAAGCGTTTCAAAAGAAAAATTACCTGTGTCAAAGGTTACATTCAAATTTAGTAAATCAGTCCAAAATGGTCCTTGGTTGTTGACAGTTACTTAGAAAAAGAAAGGGGGACGGGATCCAAAAAGTATAACAGACACTGTAAAAGTGAAAGGGAAAGAAAGTGCTTTAAAGGATATAATGGTATGTACAGTGTGTAAGGTAGATGAGCATTTTATCACATTTCTGTTAGATCACTGAACAAAAGGGTTACACTGTCAATGTGTCTAGTGAACATTTTGTGCTTTGATTTTGTAACTTTAACAACTATTGTTAAGATGATAGGTAATGTATCAATTAGTAATTATGTGATGTTAATTTTTTGAATTCTGTATTATTTTACAGAGTGTCTAGTGAACTTTTTGTGCTTTGATTTTGTAACTTTAACAACTATTATTAAGATGATAGGTAATGTATCAATTAGTAATTATATGATGTTAATTTTTTGAATTCTGTATTACTCTACCTTTTTTCTCTTTTTTCCTATTTTGAATTTTTAATTGTCTTTTCTTTCTTTAAATAAAATTAAAAAACAGGAAAAAAGTAGAAAGGGGTCCATAAATAAAAGGTGGGCACAGGAGGAAGCAAGAAAGCTCAAAGCTATTGTCCGGTTTATTTCAGTGTGGAACAAGAGCAGTTGTGGAGGGCGACCACATGTGTGTCTGAAGGAGCATTTCAGTATGAAGAAGTCAACATTTAAGATGTCCTGTGTGAGTGCAGAAACAAAAGCAGACCCTTAAGAAGTATTTTTAGGAAAGCATACTGACATATGAGGATCTTTGACCCCTACTCATTAGCATATGGATACATAAAAGCATATAGGAACTTGATTCTCCATTATCTATTATATACACAAAAGAAAATCTAAATAATGTTTTGTGGGGTAAATAAGTGTATTAGTCAATGATCAAAAAAGATAGAAATCAAAAATTTCAATTTAGAATTCAATTTCAGGAAATAATAGCAATATCAAAACTTTAAGGATGTTCTTAAGACTTTAAAGGACCTAAAGAGTAAAGAATTTTAAACAATAAGTGATGAAAACATCAATATACTGTAATTCACATTTTTATCTTTGAATTGAAATGAATATTATAAACTATGTTTCACAAAAATCAATTGTTAAAGGATTAGGGTGAAGGAAAATAATACAAAAAAACTACCATATTCTCACATTTATAATTTTGCAGCCTAAGTTTGATACAGACACAAATGTGAAAACAATCTATAAAAACTGTCCAGGGATCATGCTAGGCTAATTTTACAAATGCAGCCATATTTTCTTTACAACACACTGAATGTTGAGTGTTTCCCTCACTTCTTCACAAAAGTTTAATGCTCCTTACGTGGCATCTAAGATATTTCTGTTATACCTATAGTGTCATTTACTCATCCTATTTCACTCTTTTCTCCCCATTCCAACTCAGAACACCCCACCTCTGATGTGTGTGGTGTCTACACAATGTTAATCCACATCACAATTTACCGCCATTGAAAACTCCTGCATTAACAACACATTGACTGATCTATTTTTGCAATCGTATACAAAATTTTGAGAAGTTCTTTAATAAATTCTACATAGTCAAAAAATTACAACAATATTATGCAAGTATCCAGAATCAAAAAAGAAAAGAGAGTACAATAAAATTACAACTGATAGTAGGTATACATGATTTCATAGCTCAGGGATTCTGTCATATGAAAACTCATAAACTGACTCACATTTTATTCTTAGGTAGAAAAATATATGAAAAATATGACAATTTCTGACATTTACTTCATTGTGGAGATTTTCTTAGGAATACAAGAGAAATTAATAAAAGTAAGATACTGTTAGATACTAACAGCTAACATGTGCTTTTAAAACTTCATGTAATGCAAGTACATACAAAAAATATATACTCAAGTAACATTACTCATAATGATTAAACATTATGAGAAACGCAAATATTCTTGTATTGGTGAATGGGTGAAAGAATATATGGTTTATACGTCCAGTAAAATAGTGTTAAAACATGAAAACTACAAAATTTTTGGCTTATGTAAAATATGAGTGATTTATTACCAAAAGTACATATTGCATGATTATGGCAAATATATAAATCAGAATATAGATTAGTAAACCCAAAGTCTGAGAAAAAAGGATAAGTGAGAATGTACAGAAGTCTGTCCTGGAATAATGCAAATATTGTGAAGTTAGCGGTGATTGTTCAACTATGCAATTACCTAATATGATTATATATATATATATATATATATATATAGTGAATTTTTGTATTTTTAAGCATAATCTAAAAATAATGGAACTGTATGAGTTAAAATTTTGCACTGTATGAGTTTTGAACAGTATGAACTAAAATTAATGAAAATTTTGAATGGTAAGTATTTTCAGGTGAGTATTTTAAAGCTAGAAATTCTAATACACAAATTAGTCTGTTTTCACTTTTCTAAGAAATAAAAGACCTATTTTAGGAACACTACTATAAAATTATATGCCCAGCTAAATGCTCTATGAAATCACTCTTAAAGAAGTTTGTTACTGAATTAGGCCAGTCAATATAACAAAAGTAACTCAAAATATAAATTTTCTAAATTTTTCTGTAACTATATTCACAATGCAAATTTACTTGATTCAGGGTTCTATGCTGGCTTACATTACATTTTGTATTACTATACTTCAAATTTGTCAGAGTGTATATCTGAATTCCACTGCACAGTTTTGCATGAAATAATATCATTTTATTATATGTATCATTTTATTTTAATGACTAGTCCTCAAGCCATTTGCTCATAAAGGTTTTATATAACTGATATGCATTTTAAAGGTGTTTTACTTATAGAAACCAAATGTAGTAATAGTTTCAGAATTAGCATCTCAATTTTTAGAATATTTTATAAATGAAATTAACTTGTGTTATCAAAATGGGGTGTGTTTTCTGTTTTCCACTGTAGTATGCACGGTTTTACTCAAATGCTTTTATGTTCTTTGCTTAGTGTCTCTCATGTCCATGTTTGGGACATTCATTTGACCTTGGCAATGTGTTCTTTCTCTTGTTTAGCTCTTTGTAGAATACGATAACATTGAGTTCCCAGGAAGAAATGGTAATGTCAAAAATTACAGCCTCATAAAAGCTTTAATTCTCACCATAAAAAAATAATATATAAAGTGGGGAACTATGAGGATGCTTCACATCCTGCAATGTCAGCTTTAGGAGCCCTACTATAAAATTTATAATACCTATCTATTAGACAGTGGGTAAGAGTGCAAGAGAGTGTTTCTTAAGTAAAGCTAGGTTATAAACAAGTGAGTGCTTTGGAAGAAGAATTTCAGGGCATATTTTGTGGAAATGAATGTTAAAGGTGTGATGTTTAAAAACTGTTTCCTTTAGATATATTTCTAAAAATTACATTTCATTATGAAAACATAACGAGCTGAAATTAGGAACTCTGTGTTGTTGCATGGATGTGTGGGACTGAAAGCAGTGATTAAATAAGGATGTACAAACAATTTAGGCTACAGTAGAGCTGCTTAGTGGATACTGTGTGTCAAATCCCAGGGCATTTTTTTAACTGTACCGTGATCTAGGTCCCTTTCCCTGGATCAGAATCTCTCTGATTGGAATACGAGATGGGTTTGAGAGCAGGAGGCTAAATTAGGCAGCTAAGATTGTCCTTAATGAATCAACGTGGTCTCACCACCTCCCAATGCCTGGGGTTCACTCCTGCTTCATAAATTATGCAATAAACTGCTTTTTAAATGTTTTCCATGGTTTTAGACTTAGGCAAATGTTTTTATTTATTGGCAAACATTTTTGTCATTCATATAAAATCTATTTTGACCAAAATAATTATAAAATTTACAAGTTTTGCTTTGGCCTGGTCACCTAGCACTTGTGAGCATTTTCCAGGGTCCACAATGATTTTCTGTTTTTATACTTAAATATACAATCAGAGATTTTTTCTCTGTATCTCCTTTATTTTATGTATTATTTGACCAGCATATTCCCCAAATCCTGCTATACTCTCATACTCATTTAACCATTCTACCTCTCAATCTTTGCACCTGATCATGTGTTTCAGGGAAATGAACACAACCTTCACGTCAATGAGGAAAAACCCAAAATCCACAGTAACACACGGCAAAATTCCCACTTTTCTTATTAAGGTTTAATTGGGAGAAGTCGTGTGGCCCGTTCTGCTTATCTGGAATGTTCCTGGATGTTTTGGGAAAATATGTCTCTGTTCTTGTGAGCGGGGCTGATCCTTACCTCTCTGTGTCCACTCACAGGAGAGCATACATTCCCACACCTTCTGTTTGCCGTACAGCAGCAATAGTACTAGATGCATATGAAACAGAAAAGGCGAGGCACAGCAAAGTCACATGAAGAACTGGGTTCTGGATGGTTTCATTTCAATGAAGCAAAATCCCCTCAAGGGCTCGGTGCTATACTACATGAGCTAATTTTCTCAGGTTACAATTCGATTAAATCTAATTCTCCATATTTTTTCTCAAGTATGTTATGTGATACATACACATTCATATTTATGTCACATTTATTCAAAGTGTTTTACTCAGGCCAGCTGACACGGTAGCATGCTCTTGTCATCTCAGTGGTCTGGGACACTTAGGCAGGAAGACTGTCAGACCAAGGCCAGACGGGGCAATGTAATACAATCCTGTCTCAAAAAAAGAAAAAAAAAAATCCCCTTGGATTTTTTAAGTCAATCTGAAGTTCTGAGTTCAGTTCTCAATATGAAAATGAATAGAGACTGTAGCATCTTTATATACTTATTATTTCAATGATAAGACATTTTCATTTTAAAGAGTTTCATTAATATGTTCTGCCCATGACCAGTTTCACAGATTTCCTGAGTTTTATTTTGCTTTTATAACTCATACTAGAAGCTATCATGTGAGGTTAGAGGCAAGCTTCCCAGTGTTCATCTCTAAGTTTTCATGTCCTTGTTGATGGAATATTTGTTGTCAATAGTTTTCCATTGCTTTTGTTTCTAGATTTAGTTTAAGAAACTATATGTATAGATAAGCTCAATGAATTCTTCTCCTCACCTTCTGGAGCTTACAGTTTAGAAAAAGATATTGCTCAAACCTCTCATGTCTTCATTGCTGGGTAGCACATCACTTAATATTTTCCAGGATACATAAATGCAGACATCTATTTGACAAAATGATGCCACAAAATAAAGGCAATGTATTTGCTGTACATTTCATATTCTACAAAGACAATCTCTGGCTTTTCTAGTCTATCAAAGTCACAAAGTGTTAGAGTTCCTACTGACAAGGGTAAAGATTTACAGGATATTTGTATAAGCCCTTTCCCCATTCACCTGGTGTAGGTTTAATATGCTACCGAGTTCCTGTTTTTCGTAAGAAGGCATCCATGAAGCACATGCCATAGCAAACACCTGCTCTCCAGCCATGTGAGTATTTTTGAACACTGTAAAAATAGGCAAAGAGTAGGTGCAGATACAATTATTGCTTCAGATTTGTAATTTTCCAAAGAAAACTGCAGCTTTCACTACTGCTATCTAAATTTAGATAAATGAAAGCAGAATCAGCAAAGTTTTATGTTACATATGTATAAATTAAGAGTTTGCATCAGAATCTGTATTTGTCACTTTTCTGCCTTTTTCTGGTTTTAAATGAATGTTCGAGTAAATAAAGATTAAAGAGTAAATTCTAAAAACGCATCTATTATATTTTGTCCTCCTGACATTGCTTAGACATTTCACATCTGAGAAGAAAATATTGAGAAATGCAAATAATGCTATAAGGTTCTTTCTTTAAATTGGACTTCTACCTGACTCCTGAAGCTAATAACCATTATAGAAGCTTGTTCAAAAAAAAAAAAAATTAAAAAGATGTACACAAATTTCACATAATGTTAAATCAATATGGATTTCCTAGAAATATCTAATGTTAGTTATAAATTAAATACATTTTTCTCTCTAAAATCATAAAATATTTACTTGAAGAAATATCTAAAGGTAAATATTACTGAATAATGTTTTGTTTAGCCAATATCAAATAAAACATTCATAAAGAAAACATTTTTGTGCCTAAGCATTCTACTTACAATGTATCAAAGATTTTATTTTCTTAACTACAAATACATACATTTAAGTAAACCAACAATTTTCTAAGCTTTAAAATATGTCAGATATTACATGGGTATATATTTGGTTATGTATGTTCAATAATATATCTGTAAATTTGAGTTTTAATATAAAGTAGCATAAATATTTGAAATATACATTTGAGAGTCTGTTAATTAACTATATATTTCTGGCTTGTATTTATTTACATGTAAGAGACTCCCAGGTATACTGCTTTAATGAAAATATTTTATCCTATTCACCCTCTAGAAAGCCCATATATTGTTATTCCAGGATTGGCCAAGAGTCTCTTTATTATTATCAGAATTTTACGGTCCTTTACATGCTCAATTCTTTGACATAAGATTAAGATTTTCACAGTTCTCTAATGATAGGCCAATAGAAGAAGCCTTTGGTCTGCACAATAGGCAGAAAGAAGCATATGTGATTAAGGTGTTCTACTTCGATGGAAACAAACACATTGGTACAAAATAAATCACTAGCTTTAGGCTGAATATCAGGAAATATTTTCTTGTAAGGTACCACATTGTTTCTCAAGAAGGCTGTGATTATGCCAAAGATGCTGTTTTTTCACAAGGCAACTTGCAATTTCTTTACTATTAATATTCTAACTTTGCTTTCATTTAATTAGAATTTAGTTTGAAATAGGCTTTACAGCACCTAGAAGAATTACCTGCTTTACCTGTACTTTAATATCTTAATGAATGAATTAGTTTGATATATTGACAAGAGAATCATTTAGTATGAAAGTTACAAGAGAATGTGAAGCAAACATATTTAGTTGGAAGTAGAAGAAAAGTAATTAGAAGATATTTCAACTGGTAGAATTTGACTACAAAGAATGAAGTGATGACTGTTACTGAAGGTCATTATAATGTTGCCTATATTCATGTATGTTTGTTGTTTGCCAGATATTGTGGCTGACCTCTTTATGCTTATTTATGCTACCTTATTTAGCACTCATAAAAGTTTATAGTAAGATCTACAAGTTTCTTTAAGATGAAGAAATAGCAATTCAGAAAAATCTACTGATATTCACAAGAACTTTTAGTTATTAATGTTAGCTGAGATTTTTAACTCAGTTCCCTTTAATGTTAACATCTACAAATGTGAGGTCATGAGTTCAATCCCCAGTGCCAAAAAACAAGGACAAAACAAAAAAGAAAGATGCCTTGAGAGGAAACATGAGCTACCTCAGTTTAACTCAGGAAAATTCATTGTCAGGATTATTCAAGAGGGTGTTAGACACCACTGCTTCTTAAACTTTAAATTACTCATCATTGAAGAAGCTTATTATAATTCAGACTGTTCCAGGAGTTATGTAATGAGGCTCAACACTTTGCATTTCTAAACACTCCCACCTCAGTATCCAGAGGCCAGAATGGTGACATTGTACGAAGGAGGAAAGTCATTGATCTCCAGTAAGTAAGAAGTAGGAAAGTCAAAGATCTCTATGGAAGTTTTGGACAGTGACTTTGAGGAAAATATTGGAAATTCAAAAAATCTGTTGAAAAGAAGACAACTGTTGAGTTAGTAAAATACGTTAATGAAGAAATGTTTTAAGTGAATGATTCTCTGTTAGTGAAAAGGTGCAGATCAATTATAGAATCTGTTATGAGCATAAATATAAATCGGGGAATACAGTGATGAAAGAGATTTTATGGAGGAAATGGAGGGTCACAAAGAATATATGAGTTGCACTTCTTTCCTTGTAGTAATATAAAATGTATTTGTCCTTGTCAAAACTTTGAAGAAATGAATGAGGAAGCCTCAATTCCACATTATCCTATGTAGTCATTTGCTGCTCTGGAAGAGGATAGGTTGTTTGTGCCCGCTCAAACCTAATTACTTTTTATGTATACGCAGCACATTTTTCATATCAGCTATAAAATACCATATTTTTGCTATGACTCTTTAAAGTAGACCACTGTAACAGTTCTAAGAAAAATATACACAAAAAATGATAACTAAAAATAAATACCATAGCTAATGCACATGGACTAAACAAATTTCTTGTAGGACAAAAGTCAAAATATTAGTTGGGGACTAATTTATTAAAGTATATTTTTGGATAATAGCAAAATAAATGAGAAAGTATGATGTAAATCTAGTAATATAATGATTTTATTAGATGGAATGTGATGCAGGTAACCAAAGGAAGGATAACTGAAACAAAAGCTATTTCCTGGCCAATGAGAGCTATACTGCTCTTTTTGCTTGTGCAAAATTTTAGGGTATAAATGAAGATAAAAAGCATACAAATTTATCAAGTAGTATAATTGGGATTCAGTATTATTGTAACTAAATTTAATCAAAATATAATCATGCTAAAAGCAGAGTTTGGCATTTTTTTCATTATTCATCCATTCATTCTTTCAGAATATATTTATTGAATGCCCTCTTTTATCAAATACTGTTACACAAACTGTAACATATGTTAAGACTGAACACAGTCCTTGCATTTATTATGTTCATGATATAGTATGAGGATATAGTATGTTTTTAAAAAGTAAATATTAAATATAAGTATAATAGTCTATTAGATGTAGAAGGTACAGTAACAGCTTGGACATCGTGTTTCATGAAATGATACTGAATTATCTGAGAAACAGTTGTTAAAGAGTATTTTAAAATAGTAGGACCTAGGGCTGGGGGTTTGGCTCAGCTGCATAACTGCCTGCCTTGCAAGTGCATGGTCATGAGTTCAATCCCAGGACCAATAAAAAAAAAAAATGGTAGGACCTGAATATGGTAATGCATGAATGCATGTGTGTATAATCTTAGATACCCAATAGTTTAGGGCAGGAAGATACTGAGGTTAAGGCCGTTCTGGACAGTTTAACAATAGTATGTCAAAATAAAATAAAATAAAACCATTGGAGTCAAATAAGAAATCATCAAATATAAAGGTATTGGTAAGGATCAAAACAACTTTATTAAGATATGGCACATCAGCAAGTCTGTTGTTTCAAAAATACAGAGAGATGTAAATACACATTTTGCTGCCAAGAGTTGAACCAAAATCAAGATAGCAGAATAGTAAATAGTCACTGAGTTTCCCCAAATGAATCAACTGGGAACCCACATTGGGTCATTCCAACAGAACCATTCTGATGGAGATCCACGGGAGTGAGTTTTGGGAGAATGTGGGTTGAAAAAATAAAGTCAAAGTGCCTTCAGGCTAGATATAAATGTGTTGATTTCTTAAGAAGCACAATTTCAAAACAATTTTTCCAAAAATATCTTTTTGTTAAAGGAGTTAAGAATTGCCTCTTTGGAAGGAATTTAATACAAAATTATAGATAAAAATATAATTAAAACTTTGTATAAAAATCAACCTTTATTTTTTAAAAAAATGCCTTTCCCAGGCAATCCTAAACTTACAAAAATCTGAGCACAAATCAGACAGAGAGAGAGAGAGAGAGAGAGAGAGAGAGAGAGAGAGAGATTTTGATTATTATTTTTGTGACTCATTTCCCTATGTTGATACATGTGGGTCTCAAACTTGTGATTCTTGTGCTGGGATAATAGGCAGGTGCCATAACACACAGCTAAAACTTTCCTTTACTATCATGGAACACTTCTAGGGTCTTTTCCTTCTATGCCAAGCATTCTCTACTGAATAGGCATATTCTCCCAGCACCCTTGACATGTAAACACACCGTTAGTCATAATGGGTTAATAGAGAACTTTAATTTATTATCCAGCAATCAAAGGAGTTATTTAGAAAGCAACTTAGAGCTATCTCTAATTGGAAAATGCAGTTATTTGTCTATATTTGGAAATGGAATGCTGTAATTCCTCCCTTAATGGGATAGCACAAATGATAAACTTGAAGAGCATCACTTGTTTCGATTATGTACAAAAACCATGACTATACTCTTCTACTATTACGTATGGGAAGTTCTGATGACACCTGATGCCTCTGTATATTTTTTTTTCAAAACTTCCCAAAACAATGAAAACTACATGTGAAACTCTTTTGTTAAATTTTGTGGGTTTTTTCAAATATTGATAGATTGTTGATAATCGATCATTTCTGCAAGTTTGGAGATATAGATTAGATTGGTTTCCACACTTCTATCATCCAAAGGGTCAGTTAAAAATGTAATAGAGCACCCAGACGACTCATGTTTTGCCAGCAGCATACTTGTTACTACACCCATATTTGAGATGTTTCGCTAGGATCCAATTATCCAATTTCAGGGAACTGCATTCTGCTTTCAATTTTTAATGCGTGACTCCTGTGGATTTCAGTAAGAGATCTGTAGGTAGCAAAGTATCAGAATATACTGACTTAAGAGAGCACTTACAGGTTTATAAGGCAGTAAATGACATAACATTTGGGAATGTGGATATTTCACTACATGTTACATTATTAAAGGTATACCCGCTTGATGCTCCATCTCCCCGCTCTGTGGCAATAAAAGAATATTTGCTTTTCTTTGTTTTTATTTATTCATCCTCAGAAACAATTTAAACAGTTAACCACTGAAAATGAAATTTTAATGTTTCATTTTTCCATTGAAAACTGAAATTCTGAATTAGATGTTAGAATAGCAGAGAAGTTAAATGCCCACTTACAGAATAGTTTGTAATCTCAGCTTGCATTTTGTAAACCTGCTTGACTTGCAATATCCTTGAGTAAATAGGAAAAGAGTCATTTTATTGTATTAACAAGTTTGTTCCAGTGAAAATAGAAGAAATAACTGTGAACATCCGACTATGATTGAACTCTGACCCTTCCTTTAACATTGTTTAATATTTATAAGCTCTGTGAATATATATGAATAAAAGTACAAAATAAATACAATGTAATATTTAGTTATATTTATATATTCTGAATAAAATACCATTTAATAATATGTTTGTTTCTGTCTTATTATTAGAAATTCATCAAATTAATTGATATATCATTATTTAAATCAATAGGTGTCCAGGGGTTACCATATGGCAGACACTGTACTTGGAATTATGGGTGATGTGAAACTACGTGAACATCATTTCTTCTCAAGAAATGAAAGAAAGGAGATAAAATGAAAGTCAAGAAGTGTTGTTTAAGAGTATTACAGGTACCAAATTTCAGAGAACAAAGAAATGTCCCATCTAGCTAAGGATATCTGAGGATAATGTTACCAGTGCAGTGCATGGAAATGTAGAGAATGTGATACTCTTGCCGAAGAAAAGAAATCCAATATGCAACATAATACTTTCTGTGAAGGAGAAAGAAGCAGCAGGAGATAAATCTAAAAAGGTAGGATAAAAAAGGGATTAAGAAAGACTTTATTAAGAAACTAACAATAATCTGTAGACAATAAGAACCTATTAACTGGTTGTGGGAGATATAACTTTTACAGGTTTTCAGTTATTAATCTCCAACATTCATTTAAATTTATTTGAAGAGAGAGAAAATAGAGACCAAGTAAGAAGACCCAGCATGCATAATCTATATGACTTGAGGTAGAACGTCCAAAACAGTGTTAGGTGTGACCCACAAAGTAACCGAATAATGAAGAAGACAGTCTCAAGACAGACCACAACAGAAGCATTTGCAGAATTTAAAATCTAAATGGCAGTATACAGTCAGGAGGAAGAAACAATTATTCTGGATCATTAAAGATGATGACAGAATCAATAGAGTGAGAAATTCAAGAGAAGCTCAAGAACATACAGAATCAAAACTAAAAATTTGACACATTGGAAGTGAGGTCCTGGTAGGCCATTCACATGGCAAAGGATAGCAAGCAATGAGGAAAGCTCACCTGAATTTTGGGAGATATTTTGAGTTGGATTATGTTGGCTAATATGAAGAAGACGACGATGGAATTTGAAATTCACCACACGTGTATGAACATAACAGAAGTACCCTTATAGAAATATGAAAGCAAGCGAATTAATTGAGAGGTGCCTCATTATTGCCCTGGTGGCCCATCCCTCACATAGATCTTAACTGTGGCAGACACTGCGGAGGCAGCACAGGGAATAATAACTGCAGGCTTTGCCACCGTGTCTGACTTCTTCCTGTACCCCAGAGAATGCAACTTGTTATTTGCTCATATACTAAAGAAAAGAGCAATAGAGAAAGTATTTACATGAGGACCTGTGTGTGATTATCCCAAGACAACTGTGCCTGATTTACTAGAATCTCTGAGTCCTTTACTGGCCCTGTACGGCCGGTAAGTGGCAAGGAAGTACCTGGGGACGGCTTCTAGCTGACAATCATGAGAGAATGAAGCAGACTAGGAGTGTAAATCATGTCTGTAATTTCAGTATTCTAGGAGACTGAAGCAGGACAACCTCATATTAGAGTCTAACCTGGCCAAACTGAAGACTCAGCAGGCCCATCTCAAAATACAAAATTAAAAGATAAATTCATAAAAAGGACTTGGGGTTGTAACTTAGTAAGCACCCCTTGTTTCAATCTCCAGTAAATCTTCCAAAGCATGCAAGACAGAAAGGCAATGAAGCCTTCAGTACTACAACTGTATCAGACTGAATTCTTCAAGGATTGAAAGGTGAATCTTTAATCTGCAACATTTTAATGATCACCTTGTGTTTCTTCAAAAGGTTAATTGCATACACAGAAAGAAGGGTAAAGAAAATAATGATAAATACATTTTATCTAGGTTAATAAAACTATAATTCAAAGAGATATTACTAAATATGAAAGTTAGATCATGTTTGAAACTCACAATCATAAAGAATTGTAGAGACATTTCAGCATATTTGTTTATGAGACAGATTGATACCTAAGCCTTAGTGTTAAGATGACTATGTTATGATGAGGATTAAAGGAAAGATATTTGTGGGCAATGCCAATAAATCTAAAAAGGTTTCATCCACCTCCCTTTGTTAAACAGTTTCACCCTAGACACACCTTGAGACATGTAGAGCGGTCATAGGATACCAATAGGCCCTCTCAAGTCAGTGAATCTGTAAAACTGTAACTGTCGCAAAATTAAGACAGTGATAACTATGGATCCCATGGGTTTAACAAAATTCCCATTTGCAAAACAAGTTAAGTGTTGGATCAGGAATACAAATCTAACTTAACTCAGTACTCCTTTATTTACTCAGTGAATAGTTATTATTTTTTCTCTTTTTGTCAAACAATATAACATGCATTGCAGATAAATGTATTAGTATCAAATAGAGAAAGAAAACCTCTCGTTATATGTCAAGAGATTCTGTACCTGTGGTCATACAGTTCCATGCATTTCTTAGATAAAAAAGTAAACATAATGCAGATAATATGTCCAGATCCAGATTTAGTTTAGGGACATTTCCTTCCTTCTCAGCCTCAAATCCTATCACAAATCTAGTACATTTTAGCTTCACACCATTATATTTTCACTCCTACTTAAATGCTTACATTCAAGCACATATTTATTATTTGAAAAGTTTCAATTACTTTCAACTAGCGTTCACTTCTTTAGTCTTGTCCTTCATATTATGTTCCAAAACTATTTCTAAAATGCGACCCCAAACTATCTTTTTGAGGTGCTGATTATAAATAAGATTGTTGAGTTCAGTGTGTTAGCTGATTTTTTATCTTCACTGATTTGCTAGAAAGTGGCATAAAACATGTGCTTAATAAATTGGGCTTTAAAAATAAGGAAAAATGAGAGGTAATGAATTATTTTGTTGTGCTTAAATTTTTCAAATGTTCTTAATTTGGAGCGCTCCTAATCTTGCCTCTTACAGAGATGAACCTTTATGACCTACCTCTACTTTTCAGCCTACTGTCTGAGTTTAATATTGATCACTATCTTCTCTACTTAAATTCAAATGAAAAAATGCATAAAACTATTTGTAATTTCATTTTTATTGTTTTACAATTCCTTTGTTTTGTGTGGAAGTTTGCTTCTAAAGTGACTGTTCTAGGAGGATAATTTTAAGATCTCCCGCAAAAGCAGAAATTGAATGTTTCACTAAAGCCTGTCTTTTTTATAGGAGTAAAAGTGATTACCACATTCTATAAGCACATAAGCTTCATCTCCCCAAAATTTTCATTCTCTTTTATGGTTCCTGTAGAATTTTATTTCATTTCTCTTTATACACACCTCTTTACTTTTAATGCTGCATCATCTTGATCACACAAAATACATTGTGCTTATTTTTATGCCTATGAGGTCTAACATAAGACGATGTAGACAAAGTTGAGAATTTTTGAGACAATTAAGAAAATTCTACAACTCTGTTTAGATGGCTATGCCTGCTGAGTACTAATTCTATGACATGGGGGAATATTGTGACTTATATCTAGATGTGTCTTCCAAGTCTTACATTTTTATAGGTGGATCTTTTTGAAAGTGGCTGGATCTGGGATGTGTGATTTAAGGGAATGTGATAACTAAATTAGTCCACTGATTGGGTTATCACCCTCTGGACTTAGTAATGGGACGACTGACTAGGGTGTGAATGGTACTGTTCAGTAAGCTTGTAGTCTGTATGGAGTAAAGGGAAAAGGGAGATTCAGTGTTTGCTGTTTCTTGCCTGAAACACATGGACTGGTTCTTGGCCGTCTGGGCCCTCGGCCACGCACCCTGGATGCAGTGGGCTGAGAATGGCCTGAAGCTTCTATGCACTATGAGTGCTTTAACTTGTGAACTTCAGGTATTTTGTTCCAGAAACAAAGAAATAAAACAAGAAATATTCTATCAATTCTGTTATTTATTCTTTTAAGAATATCATGAGCATATTAATAATAAAGATCCATAGAAATACCATGTACTTGACATGTAGTAATACCTCAAGTAATGCTACTTACTGTTACTTGTAAAAAATCACAATTGGGCTTAGCATTTGCAAAAATAATTATTTCTACATCTATAATTTTTCTAGTAATGCAAGAATAATAATTTTGACTCAAACACACTTTATGAGACTCAAACTAGAAAATTATTTTAAAAGTGTTTAAATAAATGTGATTTGTAAATGGAAACATATTTGTAGTATACAAACTATCTCTCCCCCAAATAATGAAAGTACAAGGGATGTTGAATTTAATTTATGACTAATTATTTGAAACTTTTAGATTGCAGAGTTTTAATTGTAGTGAAATCTATTTGAACTAAGTATAAGGAGATTTTTTTCTAAAAATCAGACTCATAGAAAAAAAGTATATCATGTGAAAATGAGAACATAAACCATGGGCTGAATTTCCAACTCTTTGGAATGATATATTAATAGTTTGAAATTAATCTTTTTTGGCAATATGATCTCTGTAACTCTTTACAAATTTTATATTGTGTTATATACCTTGTTATTATTTGAGGTTTTCTTTGCAATATTTCTAAATAAGGCAGTGTTTTATTTTGTTATAAATGTATTGAAAACAGAAACGATATTTTTCCTTTACCTAACATTCTACAGGTATTTGATAAGCAGAATGTCTATTTTTTTTGGTAAGAAATTGAGGGCATACTGATTTTAGAATATCTAGTTTTGAGGGTTCTTTAAGTAGTTTTTAAAAATTTCTTTCAGAAGCAATGCCCACAAGAAGATGCCTCAGTTTTTCCAAGCTTTTAAATGAAATTTGTAATTATTATTTTCATGAATGATTAACCTCTAGCATAAGAAAATTAAGAGGATTCAAATAAGCCTGTGGAATTAAATACAACAAGATGTTGCTTGGTGAAGCAGCAGATGTTGAATATTACACATTATCTTTGCTTCTAGTTGTAGGGCTGGGTCAGGTCTGTGATGATAAGTGAAGCATATTTTTTCAGGTCCCAGTGAGTCATTTGATCAATGTTTAACTGGCAGACGGGCTTCATTAGTACAGTGTCCAGCAGGTGTAGGTATTCAGGAGGGGCCTGTCATTAAAGCGTTTTGTGTGTACCTGCTAATTATATTTCTCATTTTGAAGCCGCAGCATATTCATTGCTGTAGCATCTGTCATCCTTCCAGCAAGTAGCGTGGGTATAATGAAAGATAAAATACTGTGTTTGTGATCACACGGGGTTATGTTGGGATTCTGGAAAGGTATGATAAGGGAATACATCCTTTTCTTCCAAAATGTCACAAGGAAACAGCAAGTAGAGTCAGATGGAATATGCTCAAAAAGGAAGTAATCTCTATATGTGTGTATTCTGTGTTTCACAGCATTCCTTGATATATATATATATATATATATATATATATATATATATATATATCCCCCCGGAACACACACACACACACACACACACACACACACTTTTATTTCATGCTGAAATTCTATAAATTTAATTGAAAAATGAAACTCAGAAGTTTGAAAGGTGTCCACAAGCAGACCCAGAATTTCACTTGAAATTTCATGTTTTCAAGCTGAAGAAACTACATCAACTCACATTGCAATTTGGGCTTGTTATCCAAACTTTAAATAGAAATAAATAAATAGAAAGCACTAAAGAAGAAATAGAGCGATATAAACCTTTGTAAGATGTAATTGGATTTGCACTGTGCACATCATCAGTAGTCAATTTGTTTTATTAGTTCTGAAATGTGTTCTGCAATCATTTTTATGAACCACTCTATTGGCTTTTAGCTACAACAACAAAGCCAAATGTCCAAATGGCTATCAGCAACATAGCTACAAATTTCAGATTATTTCCTCTTAAACATTTTCTTACCCTCTGCTTGATTAGTCTGAAGCCAAAATGAAATGCAACTTTGAATTTCTCTTCAATTGTGAAGCAATAAAACATCTTAATTCTTTAAATTTTTCACTTCCAAAAAATCAATTTCCAAAATGAGGTTTTATCATATTTCAGAATTTAATGTCTAAAAATTAATCCAGTTTTAAAACTTCAACATTTCTTTTAAGAATAACTGACAAAAAACTTAAAATAGAATGGCTTTGAAAGTTTACATTTTTAAATTCTGTATATATTTATTAAAATTTATGGACAAATTCTAGGCAAGCTATAACGAATTATAGAAAACATTCTATAGCCCTAGGCAACCCAACTTATATACAAGTTTTGGTTAAGATTATTTAGGTTACTAAAACAACTTTTAAAATTTAATTAAGAAAAAGCTAAACATACTGGAATTATTGTTCCTATATTTTTATTACTTGATCTTTTTGTTGATACTGTTAAAAGGCAATGAACGTAAGAAATAATTCCATTATTCCACCAGGATGAGACTTTGTATTTGGATTTCGAAGAGTCCAATGTCATCAGGAATTTGTAGCACAAAGCTTAGAGCACTTACTTCCAGATCAATTATAATTAACAGAAAATGCCCTCCTGTTTTGCTTGAGGCTTTGGAATACTCAAGTCACTAACTGTAACCTACTCATTTGTCAATATGAAATTCAATCTCAGGACTATGAGAACTAATAATAGATTTAAGCCACAATTGCATACTCTATTCCTCTAAAGAAAACAAGTATCTAGATTTCAATGAGGCTCAATTTGATACTGTTAATTACATTATTATTTCCTGTATCGTATAAAATCACACAGCACTCGGTAGTACTCTCCTTACAGCTCTGTTGATTCAGCAAATTATATTATATGTGATATAAGAACTATCTCTTTTCATTAATATCTTTGAAACAAATGTGAGAACTTTAAGAGAAATCATAAGACTTATAAATCTACATATTTTCTTGTTCATACTAGGTATTTATAATTTTTCATGAAAAAAATGAATTCAAAATATTATTGTTTGTTATACTTATATCATTTATTTTATTAGCCTGAGGGTGATTTATATATATTTGCACAACTTATTAATATCCAAAAATGACACCAAAGGTTATTTAATTACTTTTTAATGGCTATAAAATGGAAAAATGATGAATGAGTATCTGTTTTCTTATTTTACTAAAAGATAATGATATACTAATCACAGGTGTGTGAACTCACTCTTTCTTAAATGGTGACTTCACACTTTATTTCTCAAATGTTTTAAGATTTTGGCAAATAAACTTATTTTTCAATATCGTTTGCTTTAAAATGGGTTCTAATATTGCCATATGAGACATTAATTCAAAACTCATAATATATTTTATTCGGGAATTTGAATCTTAATACTTTCTTTTCCTATCTTTGAGAAAGTGTGCTTTTAAATTGTTGAGTATAATTTAAATTAGTAAGTATTTTTTTAAAAAAAAATTTCTATTTTAGTAAATTTAAATATAATTTAATATAATTTAAACTATTTCAATACTGATAAAGCTTTAATTTTCTGTAAATTATGTTCTTTTTCTGTTTGAAAATTATAAGCCAAATTCCAGGCTTTAACTATGCCAAACCAAAAGAAATGAACCCTCAAATAAGTAACTATAGTATTACACATGTTTAAAACTTTACCAACTTTAGCCTACTGAAAGGTATATCAAAATAGACATGAGATCAGTGATAAACACAAGGCCATTTTATGATGTCAGTTGTATAATTTGAAGTGAAGCTGCAAATGGTGTTCTGCCTTTTCAGAGCATGGTATGTTAAATTAGCAAGACAAATGTGAGAATTTTCTGCTGAGGTTTTCCACTATACATTAATAACTTCCTTAGTTTATATAAAATAGATATGCATATTGATTTGGAAAATGTGTAGAAAGTTTTCTGATCTGTTGCTTTAGCAATCGTTTTCTCCATCTGTCTAACACTTTTGCTCTTTCTATTGATAGACAACATGTGAGAATAATGCAGTGTGTCACCACAACCTTACTTGATAAAAGGATCTTCTACTGACCCAAAAATAAAACTTAATTCCCAGGGAGAAAAATATATTTTTCTAAAGTTAATTGGCATTGATATTTTAAAAGTTTCTTAAATAATTATCATTTTTAACCTCTCTGGAAATTTCAAGAACCGATTTTTTTAAAAAATTCTCTTTCTAATCTGTTTGATGAAGCATAAAGACAGTTTAGGGTTTTTTTGTTTTTTGTTTTTTGTTTTTGTTGTTGTTGTTTGTTTGTTTTTTAACTTTGCAAAAGTTCTGCATATTTCCAGTCCCTAAAATAAGTCAGACATGTAGGTCTAAATAATGATTTTTGCTTTACCGTCTTCTCTGTTTTCATGCTTCTGGGACACAATATCCAATATCAGAAGTAGGAAAGTTATATTTTAATTTACAATATGTAGAAGTTTCAGAGGCTGGCTCCAAGGCAGGTGGCATGACTTATGCATATGGCAGAGGAAAAAGAGTCCGTGACAGATAAGGCAGGAGACACTCAGTCTTCCCGATTCTTTCCCTGTTTATTGCATCCAGGCTACGAGTCTATTGGTTGGTGACACCTATACCCATGGTCGGCCTTTTGTCTTCAATAAACCCATTATCTACACCCAGAACAAAGCTAAACTAATCAGTGGGCAATCAGATATTACATAACCCTGATCCGTCTACTCCCACAAGGCCTCCCCATCTATGCATGAGGCTTTGGCAGGGGAACATCTAGATATAACCATAAAATGACTGTGTCACATCTTGTTTATTTGGTTCAACATGAACTAATTTGTTTAGGTGTGAATTCATTACTCTACTTTTTTCTTCTCCTTTTTACTCTCTCCTCTTTTCTTTTTCTTTCTTTTTCTTTTCTGTTCTTTTCAAACTGCTTATCTGATGAATTTGGTGCAGGAAATGTAAAGAGATAATTTTACTAGGATTCTGTATACTTAAATTTTATGAGAAATGACAAGCAAGAATAAAACACTCTCTAAAATAAAAAAAAAATCATAGTCCAGAAATCATAGTGACTTACTAACTTAATTCATAAATAAGTTTGTGCTACTCTAGTGTTTGAAATCAATTTTAATGTAAGTAATCTAGGTAGACTTTGTAAAATACTGCAGTCTCTATCACACACTTTTATCTTTATTTTTGACTGTGAACTATTGATCTGTTCACACACTATGTGTCTTTCATAAACACTTTGTGTAGAGTATGATAGCAACTGAAACAAGAACTCATGATATTTTAGTCAAAAATGCAGTAGTGGACCAATTTCAAAAAAAGCAAGATCTAAGAAAGAGCTGGGCCTCTCTTCCAAGCTCTCATTTTTTGTTGTTGTTGTTGGTTTTTTTTGTTTGTTTTTTTTGAAAACCTGCTAGTGGGGAAATAATGAGGAAAAAAAGGCTGAACTATGATTTCTGTGCCAGTGAAGAGTAGCTATCCTGGTAACATATCTGAATTTTTAAAAAAAATGTTTCCTAGGATTTTCAAATCAGCTTCCTCCTCCTGGATCTACAGTTTGATTTCAGTTGTTCTGGATATGCCATAAATTTTCAATCTCTTTTTTCCTTCATTTTTTTTTTTTTTCTTAAACATGTCAAAAGCTCCTTGAGGTATTTTTTCCTCTAGTACCAGGGATCAATCTCAGGACCTCGCGCTTATGATTCAAGTGACTGAGCTTGCTACAGATGAATCAAATCAGTAAAGCCTGCCACTCATTTGTTCTTCAGATTCTCTCCCTCGCACCACCTGTTAAAGAAGCACCCTATTGGAATGATATCATTGGGTGCTTTAAATGAAAAAAGCCAGAACCTCCTCCAAATTATCAGTTTCTTACAGTCTGAACAGCCAGTACAATAAACTGTCATCCTCTACGCAAAAATTTTGCATCCACTAAATCTAAATGACTTATTTTCAGTGTCTAAAATTTTGGCCAATTCTTCTTGTGTTTCTGCAGTCAGTAGAGTCCATGAAGGGTCACGATATTTTCCCTGTTCACATTTTGGTTCCTGGATTTTAAAGCCTACAGGATATTGATATGGAAATAGAGTTTTTGGTTCTAGTACAGTTTCTATAATAAAACTTACCCATTTTCTTTTTTTCCTGTCTTTGCATCACTATCAAATGTATACTAGTGCCCTTTAAGAACATATTGAAGAATTCATCTTCCCTCCATTACCCAGAATTTAGTTTGATTAGCCCTGGATCTTTCTCATAAGGTACCTACTGTAGATTTACTGTTTTCTTCCTGAGAGCTGTGCTTCTCAGTAAAGTGTCTGATGGTCCTTACCAGTGCCTGTGTTGGAGACCACTCTGAAGTGGCTCTGGGCAGGATTTAAAGTTAACTAATTGGCTTTCTGTGTTTATCTGTGAGTCTGTCTTAGCTGTAGGCTTTTTGCCTGGTGACAGGAGCTGATTCATAGTAAGTGACCTCTATGAATCTCTGGTGCTGGCTGAGGCCTGTAGTGGCCTGTGAGACCAGAGATACCTCAAAGGGCAAGATAACGCCCCAGCTGAGAACACCTGGCTCCAACCCCAATTAAGTAGATGGAGACTGCAGCTGCAGGAAGCTCACTCCTGCAGTCGCACTCCTACCATAAATGCCATGCCATCCTGGAGATAAGATGGTTCTCCTACATTGGCATAATTTACTACTTGGAGAAGTCTTTGAAGTGACTCTAAATGTCCTGCTCATTTCCCACACTTTCCTCAGTTTCCTTGCCCATTGTTTTGAAATCAATAAACATGGGCAGTCCAGAAAAGTCTGTGTGTTCGCCTTCAAAGCCTGGGACTTGGCTTAAAGGTTTTGAGCCTCCTGGAGCCCTAAAACAATACCACTTATCTCTTTCTATTTAAGTCTTCACCATGCACTAGTTTGGGCGATTGGGGATCTAGGTCAGGACTCGATATGCCTGGACATTATACGCCTGGACATTTTCACTTATTTATTTATTTATTTTTTCTGTTTACCATTATTTTTATTAGGAGAACTTCTGAGCACTTTCTGATATTTCTTCCTTCATAGACTCTTTGGCAATGGTAACGATGGAACACCATATGTCATTTCTTTATGTTGAGTTTCCTGTTGAAACTCTTTGGAAAAATTATCTTTTGATTCCTGACTACAGTTATCACGGTCACTATACACATTACAGTGTTTACTTCGTGATTTGCTATGTAAAAAACTCCTTGGTGATGCATAGTTTCCAAAGTGCACAAATTTTATGTGAATTTGCTCATATCCAATTTTACTCCTCATTTTATTTTCTTATGTTTCTTCAACTTCTGTATTTATTTTGCCAATGATACATTTTCAGTATATCTCCTATTTTTGCCAACGACTGTGTTAGACATTTTAGTGAGAGGATTTTCAAAATCTTTAAATTTTATGTTGGTCTCCCACTCACAAACTGAGAAGTGCTTGAAAAGTCTTTGAATTGCAAGATAGTTAAAAGTCATTTATACAGATCTCTGAGGCTTACATCACATTGAGTCTTAAATTCTGATCACCATTTCTTCTGCCCAAAAAGCTTGTCAACCGTATGAACACACAAATGCATGCATACAGAGTTTATGGAAATATATACACACATGCATATTCATGATATATGCATTTAATAAAATGTCAGTGAAAAATGTTAAGTCTTATTAATTAAAATATTAAGGAAAAATCAAATTATCTAGCTATAATTTCTTATGATGAAAAATACAAGAATACAAGATACATACCTGAAGCTAGTGATCAAAACATTTCTTAAAAAAGAAATGGCATAGTCGGCAAACAGATATAAAAGAAAAGGCCAAATTTAAGCCAAAAGAATGTTAATAAAGAGCAAAGAAATAAGGGTGCAATTCCCAACAAAGACATGTTATACACATTTTTTCACACCCAGAGTATAATAACAAATTTTATAAAGCAAAAATATGATGGAAAGGAGAAATAAATAAGAAATCAAAACTTGAACATTTCATTTCTCGCTTCTCCTTCAAAACAGTCACAATTGGCATAAAAGGTAAGTTCATAATTTTCATGTCTTTTTGAAGTGCGTTCGTAATCAGTAAAGGAACACAAGCAGCCAAATTGACAAATTTTGGAATTTTATTCCTTGAGCTCAGCGACCACTTGCAAAACTCCTGTTTCAGAGTCAGATCGTGTGGACCCTAATTGGAGAGTAGCAAAGCTTTTAAAGCAGAACACCATAAAACAAGACATCTTCTTAAATTAATTTTGGTTGACACCTGTATCATGCTTCTTTGTTGAGCAGGTTACTTTTTCTCTTGTGCGTGCAGCTCATTCTGCTTTTTTCATAGGTCTTATACCCTGAGTAATTTTCCGCTCTTCTGGATCAAATACGGGGGGGGGGTACTAGTTAAATGCAGGGCACAAGATTGTGTCAGTTATGCCAAACTACAGCATTTTAGGTTTATATCAATTTTTAGACATGTTTATAATTATTAATGAAACACATAAAATTTCCTGTAAATTAGATCACAAAGAAACAGACATTTTTCAATACAATACCTTCCAAATAAAGTTAAAAAAAATTACAAGTCGATAAAACCAATCCCAAAAGGTACTTTTTCTAGATACACTTCACTCTCTAGAAATTAAAATTAGGATGCTAAAACATTGCTGAGACTAAGAAATTTTTAAAAATCAAAGTTTTTAAAAGAAGCATTATTAAAGGTTTAATACAGAAAATTCATTAGATAAATCCAAATGTATCACAGGAAAATGAGCAGCATTGGTCAAGTAACTATCTGTCTACCTAACGGCCTGTTTGACAGCTTTTCATTACTGTGAAAAAATACCTGAGATAGACTATCTCAATAGTAAAAGATTTATATTGACTCATTCTTTTAGAAGTTTCAGTCCTTGGTGATCTGATTCCATCGTCTGTGCATCTGTCATGAGGCAGATCATGGCAGAAAGGCATAGTAGATGTAAACTTTTCACCTCATGGCAGACAGGAGAGAGTAAAAATAAGGGGCAAGGACATAAAATATCCTACCAGGATGTACCCTGCTTGCCTGCTTCCAGCTTGTCCCCAACTATTTACAGTTTCCACAACTCCCAAGAGTTCATTCAGTCTTGACCCCATCAATGGGGCAATCAGTGATGAAATTAGATCCCTCTTGGTCTTGTTATATCAAAACACTGCTACCTTGCGGACCTAGCCTTCATTCAGCAAATGGGCCTTTGTAGGATATTTTAGATCCAAATCATTGCAGTGTTAAAATAAGTGAGTTGAACATCATCCAGCTACTTACTAGGAGCTAGAGCCTGCACTGATGAGCCTCCCAGTCTTACAAAGCAGGGAAGACTCGAATTAAGGAATGAATCTGAAGACAACAAGTTCTAGAAACTTACGAAGAGCCTCAACACTATTGTATGTTCATTCCAAAGTGTATGAGGAACATGAATATCTTTAGAAACACATAAGCAAGCCAGTAACTTTCATACTTATGACTTCAAAATTTGATGTGGTTTAAATTTTACAAATAAAAATATATTCAAAATCAAAAGGTTTAAATATCTGGCATAAGTTGGTGTAGTTATTTAGTAACAACATCTTAAATAAAGATTGGAATTTTTAATATAATTATATTTGCTACTTGTTCCCCCCAAGTTACGCCATCTGTAGTCCAGTATCTAGAAGACAGACATCTAACAATATTGATATGAAACTAAATTCCGGATGAGCAGAAAGACAAGTAGTATTTGAGATTTCAGAAATATATTACTAGAAGTCTCGCATGCACTGTTCACAGCTTCATTCTTGGGATATTCTCTGGGGTGATTATGAGACCCCCAAAGGAAAATCATATTTTGTGTACAGGTATTTACATCGTCAAATGCCTTTAATAATGGTTATATGTGCAGATGCCTATGAGAAGAGAGCACCGGTTCCTCCTAGTAATTGGGATCCCCCAGGGATTTAATTAGAGCAGCATTCAATTTCATCTGTCTGCCACATTCCCCAGAGACTAGTATCTATGTTGAATTCAGAGTGAATCTGGCAGATATTTCCCAGGAAACTCTTGGATACATAGTTGAGTTCAGTTCCCCAGAGTTGCATAATGAGGACACAGAGAATATGAAACTCTGTGTCAATTTGTATAATGGTTTTCTTTCTCCGGTAAGAGAGCTAGATTGGTAGCTGCACCCTTATTCCCAGATACTACTTTATTCTTGACTTCAGACCTGATTCTGAATGCAGAATCACACAGAATATGATTTGTGTGTTGATTAAAATATTCAATTAAATTTCAGATGTAAACTTATTTGTAAGCTGTAAGATTAGATCATCCTAAGTATTCTCTCCAGGCATGACACCTGTAGACTAGACTGAAATACACCTTACATCATATTCCAATGTATAAAAAACAGTGTACAAATAGTATTAGTATTCTACAACTGCTTCTATTCATCTTGAAACAAGGGTTTGCAACATGCACATCATATTATGGGTATCATCTCATTCTTCAAGTTTTGCATCTTAGCTAAAGTAATAAATTGAATGGAAAGAATGTACTGAAGAAATGTTACTAAACTTTTCTTGCATAAAACAATGACTATCACTAATGTATCAATACAAGAAAAAATATTTATCAATTAAATGAATCCATGAACATTTAGTCTAATATTGAAAACAGTTTAAAATAAATATATTGTTACTGGATGTCCCACAAAAATTCTTTGGGAATTTCCATGCCACTGGGCCTTCATCTAAGCTCAATATGGAATGCTTTGTTCTATATCTTCTTTGTATGACTACTAATGCATATCTCAGATTTACTTTACTGCCTTTATGACATCTTTTGGCATTTATAATTCCCTAACAGCTCCCTGTCTATGTGAATGTAAAGCTCATGGGATCAAAAGTTCATTTACATTTATTATTTTAAAGACAAACACTTCTGTCGATCCAGAGTCAAACCATTCTAAATAGTTAAAACCAATGACAATTGGTTTTCCTACATTATTAAATTAGTAAATATTAAAATCGCACACAAAATCAGAAGAGCATGATACCATTTATATGAGATAGGTAAAGTAACTAAACTAAACTCATAGTAACAGAAAGTAGAAAGATAGTTGTCATAGACTGTAGGAAAAATGAAAGTTTGTTTTTTTTTTGGGGGGGGGGCATAGAATTTCAGTTTTGCAAGATGAACTTTGGGAGGTCTGTTCTATAAATATGTTAATATACTTACCAGTAATTAACCAGACCCTTCCCACAGAGATCTGCAGAATAGTTTTATTTGCCTTATTTGGAATACTACCATTATTTAAATCATCTATCATCCTGGCACATATTAAAATACAAATGCATTTAAATTATTAGGAAACATTATTCATCAGATTAGAAATGCACTTTCTTGACCCAAGAGAAGTCCCAAATGGATTTGAACACTGCCATATTTCACATCAAAGATCATAATTCACTACTGATACTTTACTGTGATTTTCCTTTCCACCAATCAAGTGGCAAAATCAAAGAGCACTTTAAAATATCTTTCAGTCCTTCATTGTCTTCAGCATAAAGTGGAATATTCTGGATTTGCCTATAAACCTAAGCCTTCTATGATCTACTTCAGAACTTTTATCCTCATCTCCTACCATTAGCATACATATTCCTCTCAAATATGATCAGTATTCCAACACTCGTCCACGGCAAAATTTCACATTTCATAACATTCTTACTGTGCTCCCTTCGCTGTACTGCGGAGTCTGTCCTTCAATTCGCTCTCTCACCTCGTTCAGTGATACAACATTTACCTTGCCCAATCATGTTCTTGTGACAACCCCCATGATATGCACTATAGTAGTGTTAGTTTCTCCCTCAGGCTTTCAGAGACTTAGTGTGCTACATCTGGAAATAAATGAAAAACAATTGCCTGGTCAGGGACTCAGAACCCAAAACACTAAAGGTTTTTCCCATTCATTAGTCCTTTTCCAAGAGTTTATCCACATAGTTTGCTTCAACAGCAGCCCCCAAATTTGTCTGTTGAATAAGTTAACTTCAAATGTATGTATATCAGTGTTAATTAATGAGCAGTTGAGTTTATGGAGGTCACAACAAAGATACGAAATACACTTATAAAATCAATTCTGTTGATAAATTATATTCATCTGTTTCATTTGTACATTGCTTTTAGTCTACTCTGGAGACTAAAAGGGCTTTATGTGGGCCTGACTTGGACTTTTGACTTTTTTTTTATTTCTTTATTTCCCACTTTGGTCCAATTATGTGTTAATTTATTTGATTATAAAGTGACATGTAACCTTTTTCTTTGTCCAAGTTTTCTCATTTATTTTACTCTAAGAACACTGATCATTTACACTGAGGTTAATTATATTAACAGATTCTTAAATATTGTATACATTATAGTCTTGTTGAAGGTAGGAGCAATGTGATATAATACATGTCTAGAATTTTTCATAGATAGTTAAAATTTTATGTCTGGTAATGACATTCCTCCTTTAACTTCTTTCTAGCCCTTGCCAACCATCGTTATAGTTTTTTTTCATTTATGAGCCTAATTTCTTCAGAAAAAAAAAATCTATTCAAGACTTTATTTAATGTTAAATGTGTTAAATTTGCTTTTTCTATTAAATTATAGGCATATCCCATATTTTTATGATTAATCCTTATCAGCTACATTATTTGCAAATATTTTCTCCCTTTACACACTTTCTGATTACTTCCTTTGCTGTGAAGAGTGTCCTGGTTTAATATAGCTGCACTTATCACATTTTGCTTTTTCAGCTGTACCTTAGAAATCATTCCATGACATTATTGCAGATACCAGTGTAATAGATCCTATGTTTTTCTAGGAATTTCATAATTATGATTGTTTAATTTAAGCCTTTAATCCTTTTTTGTGTGTAAATCAAATCCAACTTTCTTTTTATCTTTTCTTTTTTTCCAGTCTCTCTTTATCCATCCATCCGTCCTTCCATCCACCTCTGCCTCCTTTCTTTTTTTTTCCTTTTTCTGCCTCCATCTTTTTTCTTTCTCCCTTGCTTCCCTCCTTTTTCCTTCTTCTTTTTTGAGTCCTTAGCAATTTCTGTATAAAGATCAGATCTGTATAAAGATTCTGTATAAAGATCAGATCATCTACAAACGGGGATTTCTGTTTGGAATGTACTGTGTTTTGTTTGTTTGCTTGTTTTTGTTTTTTTCTTTGTCCAGTATCTCTGACTAGAACTTCAGTGCTGGGCCGTGTGAAGGGGTATATTTGCCTAGCTCATGATTGCAGTGAAAAAGCTTGTGGTTGTTCAGCATGTCATCAATATCCTTTATCAAGTTGAAGTAGTTTCTTATACTCAGTTCCTGAGAATTCTTATCCTGAAAGTGTGTGAATGCTTTTTTTTACGTATTGAAAAGGTAATAGAATTGTTCTTTTCCAGTAAGCAGTAAATTACACTGCTTAATTTTCACATAGAAAACAATCTTCACATATATTTAATAAACTCCATTCTTATTATCTTATACATACACACACATGCCCATTCATGCACACATGTGTATGCATGCACACACAGGATTAACTTTTTAAGGATATGGCATCTAATTTCATGCAGAAATTAGATGTTTTTATTTGTGATTTTTGTCATAATTAGAGAACAATAAAAATCTGTAAAGCTTCATAAGTGTTTTGTTCAGAGTTTTGAAAGATTTTTGTGTAAATTTCATCATTTTTTCCTCTGAATATGTGATTCACTTCACTTTTATATTATTTTGGTCTAGATTTCTTTGTGAAAGAAAATAAATCATTCAATGTTTATGTTGGATACAAAACAACTCACTGTACTTCTTTCTGATTAAAATTTGATACAAGGTAATTCATCAATTTGACTTTCTTTGAGCTTTCAAATTTTTTAGCAGAAAATATCAATATAAATTTATTTTCTTTATTGGAAACTGTATGCTAATATTGTCATTTAATGTGTGATTTTAATTTGTAATCATTTTATTATTAATTATTATGTTTTATCAAAGGTATTGATATTTTCAATCCAACTTTTGGTTTTATTTATTTACTTTATAGTTCTCATGCTTGTGAATTAATTTGGAAACTTAAAAGGGTATTATTACGCTTCTGTTTCTGAATTTCAAGACTATGTATAAAGCTCAGTTAAATATTGTGTTCAAAATATGTCAACACTGGAGACTAGAATTCTACTTTAGTGTATATTCTCCAAGTTGTTCGACATCAGTTTCCAAAGTTATCCTGTTTATTGTAAGGTCTGTTTCTGTGACTGTGGAACTGATGTGCTCAACAGTTAGAAGCCATTATTTTCTTTACTCAGGTCACAGAATAACTGCTTACTTTGTTAAGGTATAAATGACAGATTGCCTGGCACTCTATACCTGCCTTAAATAATTTAACTGTTTTAGTCAGATCCTACAGGACACTCTGTCCTTTGAGTAAACTAAGAGTAGTTAATGAGAAGTCTTAATCACAGCTGATATTTTTTTTTTATTTTTGACAAATGGGATAAAATAATCATATGGTTACTATAATCACTATCTTCACTCTGTTCTACCAATTAAAAAGCACATTAAATATGCAGCTCCAACTCAAGAGGGGTGCTTAATGGTGGCATATGTCACTGGATATTCTAACCACCGTACCTTCCCTTTGATATCTAGATTGCTTTTTATCACTGATTTCTTGAACTTTCAATCTTTACCGAAGATATAGGAAATTATGTTCTTTTCATTTTTATTCAAAAGAAGCACTTTCAATCAGATAATATATATATATATATATATATATATATATATATATATATCTGTGTCTATAAATGTTTATATCTTTGTATCTATATATCTATATATGTGCCTCTACCTCTACCTCTACCTATATCCGGTACTTGAGGCATACTTTATATACTTTGTTATGCAATGTTTTCCTTTCCTTTCAGTTTTTAATGTTTAATTTTCCTCATAGCTTTCTTTAAGGCATAGATTCAGTAATATCCGTAGTTTTTCAATAATTGGGAAATACAAGTATTGTTCTGTCACTAGTTTATATGCTTATGCTATTCCTGCCCAACACCATCTTCTTCCATTTATTAAGACTTGTCTGCACCCATATGCCATGAGTCATGGAAAACTCTTCATGCAGACTAAAATAAATATATCTTGATTTAGAGATTTAATACCAATATTCCTCAAACTCTTTAATGAAACTGAAAGGGAAGAAATTCTCTCTAACACATTTCTGGAAGCAAGTATTACCCTAACACCAAAACCAGAGAAAGACACAACCAAAAAAGGTAACAACAGGCTAATCTCTTTCGTGAAATAATATACAAAAATTCTCCCTAAAATCCCCTCTAAACAGAATGCAGCAAATAATCAAGTACATTATACACTTTGACCAAGTAATGTAGAGCTGGTTCAACATGCACAAACCAGCAAACGTAATACATCATATCAAGAAAGCCAAGGACAAAATCACATGTTAAAACTCAATAAATGCAGAAAAATCTTTTAATGAAGTCCAACACTCATTCATGATTTAAAAAACCCTTATGAAAATCAAAATAGATGCCATTTACTTCAATAGGATATAAGCAACCTGTGACAAACCAACAGCCATAGCATACTAAAAGGGCAAAAACTGAAAGCTTTCAATCTAAAATCAGGAAGAAGACAAGGATGTCCACTGTCACCACTCCTATTCAATATAGTTCTGCAAACATTAACCAGAGCAATTAGAAAAGATAAAGAAATAAAAGGAATAAGGATTTGAAAGGAAGAAATTAAATAATCATTATTATCAGATGACATGGTACTCTACATAGAAGAACTCAAAAATTCCACCAAAAGTTTTTTTTGTTTGATACACAAATTCAGTAATGTAGCTGGACATAAAAATCAGCACTTGAAAGTCAATAGCATTTCTGCACACAAACAACAAATTCACCGAGAAGGAAATAATACAAATAACACCTTTCACAATACGTGAAATGCATAGAAATCATTCTAACAAGGAAAATAATGAACTATACATTGAAAATTGTAGCACTCTGAAAACAGAGGATGAAGAGGATATCAGAAAATGCAAAGACCTGACCATGTAGCATACATCTGTAATCCCAGAACTCCAGAGGCTAAGGCAGGAGGATCGATGCAAGGTTGAGACAAATTGAACTACACAATGCCCTCAAGCCTGTCCTAAATGGTATGGCATGATCCTGTCTTGATATTTTTTAAAGAAAAGATGTTCCTTGTTCATAGACAGGAAGGACCAGCATTGTGAAAATGGCCATACTCCCAAAACTGAAGAGGTTTAATGAAATATTGATCAAAATACTGTTAGCATACTCCAAAAATCTAGAGAAAACATTCATAAAATTCATTTGGAATCAGAAGTGACCTAGGATTGCAAAGGCAATCCTGGGCAACAAAGAAAAGGCAGGGGTCCCTACAATCCTTGAATTGGAATTATACTATAAAGTTATTGCAATAAAATCAACATAGTACTGGAAAAAGAAAAATAAAACAGACTTGAGGATCAGTGGGACAGATTAGAAAATGTAGAAACAACTATAAACATAGTCACCTTATCTTGGACCAATGGGGAAATCATGTTCACTAAAAGAAAGAAGCCTCTTTAAAAAGTGTTGCTGGAAAAACTGGCTTTCCACATGCCAAAGAATAAAAATAGAACCATGCTTATGACCATGCACTAAAACAAAGCCAAGATGGATCAAAGATCTATATATTAAAACAAAAACACTAACTCTACTAGAAGAGAAAGTAGATAGAAATCTTGAAGATATAGGAGTAGGCAGAGAGTTGGTAAAGAAAAATCAGACTGCATAGGAAGTACTTCACATAATCAACAACTAGGATCTCATCTTATTAAAAAGTTTTTTTTTACATCAAAAGAAATTGCCAACAGAATGAGTATAAAACCCACAGAGTGGGAAAATCTTTTAGCCAACTTTCCCTCAGATGAAGGACTTCTATCTAAAACACATAAAGAATTGAAAAACATGAGACTCATTTGAGATGAGCATGCACTTCTCAGACAAAGAAATGTAAATGGCAAACAAATATTTGAAAAAATGTTCAACATTACTGGTCATTCAACAGATGAAAATTAAAACACTGAGTTTCCATCTCACCCTGGGAATAATGACTATCATTATGAATTCAACCAATTAAAAATGCTGATGCGTTGCCAGGGTGCCATGGTGGCACATACCTATAATTCCAGTCCTTGGGAAGCTGAGGCAGGAGGATTGTTGCAAAGTTCAATATCAGCCTGGACTACAAAGTGAGCTCAAGTTCAGCCTGAACTACATAGTGTGACATTGTCTCAAAAAAAAAAAAAAAAAAAAAAAAAAAAAAAAAAAAAAAAAAAAGCCACTCGGGCTTTGGGGAAAAGGAGCCCTTCTCCATGTTGGTAGGAGTGTAAAACAATATAACCATTGTGGAAATCAGTGTGCAATTCCTAAAAAAAAAAAAAAAAACTAGCATTAGAGATTCCATTTGACTCAGAGGACTTAAAAACAACACACTACAAAGATATACGTGAACCCATGTTTATAGCTGCATAATTTATAATAGTTAAACCTTGGAAACAACTCAAACACCCATACCCTAAGGAATGAATAAAAAAGATGTAATATTTTTATATAATAGAGTACTACACAGCTATAAAGAAAGAAAAATGCAAGGCTTTTATAGATACAAGGCTTTAATAGATACAACTAGAAACCATAAAAATGCAAGGCTTTAATAGATACAACTAGAAACCATACTCATAAGTGAAATAAATCAGTCTAGTATGTATAAACATTGTATTATATTTCTAGTATAAGACACTGGAATAATCAATAAGATCCAAAATCTACAATAGACACTGTGAAAGAGAAAGAAACTGCTCAAAAGGAAATGATAACTGGGTTAGGTAAAAGCACAAAAGAAAGAAGGGAAAGTATATATATTTGTCCAAAGACAGCTAACACAGTTATACTACTGTTTACTTTTAGTTCAATAAAAAAAAAGAAGTTTGTACTTATACTGTTTAATGAATTTAGCTGTGTATATCTTACAATTTGAGGACCTACTTTGAAGGTAACAATAGTCAATATATTAACCATTGTTAATCTCCTACTATCTGGTTTTCAATTCTGTATCATAGTTGTTATTGTTTTTCTCCTTAAAATGAAAACAATTAAAAGCCCTACATATTCTGCTGTGGCTGTGATTTAAAATTCTCTGTCAGATCCAATTGTTCAAGAATTATATTTCATATTATTATTGGATTTTTGCCTCCTGATAGCTTACCTTACCCATACATTTGACAATAACTAGAAAGAAGACAAAATAAAAGCTGCTCAGAGTGTGCAGGGCAGGCAATTTCCCTGTTTGAGGCTCCAAGTATCATGGCATTTTATCGTTATCTACATTTAAGAACTTGTTAAAACTCCACTTAATTCTTCATAACTTAGTTTTATGTTTGTGAACTCTCTCACCAGTGCTCCACCAAGATGAGACAAATTTTGTGACCTGTCTCTCTGGAGTGACTTATTCCCTTTACAATTCAGTTCATTATGTGAACTTATCTCTCTGATGGACCTGAAGAGCAGTTTTTCCCCATTTTGAGGTTGTAATTTTCTACATTCTAAGTGTGAGCAGAACTAAAATACATAGGTGTTTTATAACTGCCAAGGAAAGCTCTAGGTCCACAGCCACATCCCATAGGCAAGACAAGTCTTCTCCAGCATTGGAACTGTGGCAGGACCCTTCATGACCTGAACCAGCAGAAACTTTTTACAATGTAGGGACGTCAGCCTCTGTGTATGCATGTGCAGTTCTCCTGCAACTCTATAATGTAAATCACACCCAACCAGACTGTCAAATGTTAGTGTATGCCCACAGAAGGTGGACAAAAACACAAAAACTGTTAAAAAAAAAAAAAAGTGTGTGACTATGCCATGTTCAACACTCAGCCTTTGGAGAGGAATCCAACGAATCAGTTCCTGGGTGAATACTGCTGCTTCCTTTGAAAAAAATTCTCAGTGACTCCTCTCTGAATAAAATCTCACATACATGTGAGCTGTTGGTTAGGATTCTGAGACAATGTATTTACAAAGCTTTTGTCACTGTAATCTGAACCTCAGCTCACCAAGAGACACAGTTTCACTTAACATTATCTAATCCATAGGGCAGTTTGGCCCATTCCTACATGGTGGGACAAGGGCTCTGAACACAAAACAGAACCAGTTCTGTGAGCAACATCTGCCAGATTTGGTAAGGAAAGAAGGAAAGGGGCCATAAAGGTGAACAAAGTTTTGGAGGTGCTTCAGGATCCAGAAGGAAATCCAACGCAACTATTTGAAAGATTTGACCCAGGAGTAACTGAAAATCAACAAATGGTGAATGTGGCATTTGCCAGCCAGGCTCAAGTAGTTCTCATTTATAAGTTACAGAAATCAATTATTAGAAGTCCCAATCAGAGTGTCTGTTACCTGAGACAGAGTTTATCAAGAGGAGAGTGACAAGATGAAAAAGAAGGTAGACTTACTGCTTCCTTCGTAAAATGATTGATACAGCCCTGTAAGGCTACACCTAGTGCCAGAGGATAAAGCCTATGGTAACAAAGCTACCCTGGAACCAATGTTCCTACTGTCTCAGCTATGGACTATACAAAGATGAATGACCCTACTGAGTAGAACGTCTTCCTCTCCCCTCCAACAAGGCAGTGGAGGACACAGTACAGAACCAATTCCAGCCATTTCAGAAGCTACAAAAGATCCCAAAAGATGATGACATAAGACTCGTTGGCATAGTAAGATATGAGGTGGGCCAACACAGACTGGGTACCATTTTGTTAGCTCCACCTCACCAAGAGACTGTGGTCTTAATATATGTGGGGAACTGACCTGAAGAGTTTGCAATAGACACAACACTTGGGCCTATTCCTGTGGACATAGTTGCCATAGTGGGGGCCACAGCTAACAGAATGTGCATCCCATTCTTGTTTCCCCAAACATGCAATTCAGGCTTCCATGAGGTCATCCATGAATTCTTATATATCCCTACTGTCCTATGGCTTTAATAGGTTGAAAGTACTGGGAAAGTTTCAGGCCCAGATAACTTTCAACTCTCATTGGCAGGCTCCTTTAGCTTCACAAAGACCAGAAATAAAATTCAAGACTTATGCTTTCCCAAGAAGCAGAATGACACCTCTACAGTCTTCCAGAGAGGTCACAACAGGGAGTACTGCTTCTTTACAAGAGTACTCAAGGTATGGACTGAAGAGAATCCATCTGAATTGGCTTGAACACCTTCAGTAATTGTACAGCTAATGTCAGGGGCAGGACTGATTTGCCAAAGCAGCAATTCATTTCTCATAAGGCACAGACTGAGCTCCAAATTCCCTTGGAAAGACTTCTAGATTATAAGATTCTCTGACTTTGCCAGTCACCTTGTTACAAACCTCTTTTGCCTGTCCAAAAATGAGCACAGATGACTACGGAGTGGTTCAAGATCTGGGCACAGTAAACCATGCCACTGTTACCCTACACTAAATTGTCCTAAACATTTACACTCTTCTGGGGCTTATCCCTGCCTAAACAATTTCTTACATGTTCAGACCTCAAACATGCCTTATGCTGCATCTACCTGACTTCATAGAGCCAACCAGTATTTGCCTTCCAGTGGGGGGAAAAAAACCCATAAAATGGTAACAAAGACAGGTGACTTGGACAAGTCTACCCCAAGGATTCAAAAACTCGCTGCGCATTCTCTGCATGGCATTTGCCACAGACCGAAAGGCCTTATCTACAGATCAACATGGTTGTGTATTACTCCATTATGTAAATGATCTGCCAAACATGAAATGGCTGAATGATAGGGACACAATTGCTCCTTACTCTCCTGTAAGAGGCTGGATATACATATTGAAGTCGTGGATGAGGTTTTCTCCAGCCAACCAGACCCAGGGTACTAGTGTTTCAAGTATTCCATTGCTGAGTATTTCACAGATAATATCAGGGGAAGAATGGGGAAGAATGACTATCAAGGTATTCCATCACTGAGATAAAATTTCTGCTAAAAGGGACCTAAGTATTTACAACATAATATTGCTTGATTTAAGTCAGGGCAGAAGTTACCTCCCAAATGGGAAATCTGAAGACAACCAGATATCCTAACAGCATGTTAGGGTGAGGACTGATGATACAGACAGACTGCACCCCTCTTGGCATGCACTTGAATGGATTTGGGACACTAGACCTTCTTTTTGTCATAGGACATGCTGACAAAAGCCCTGGATTTTGTCAGAAAGTTTCAAGATACCCATCTTGAGAAAGCTGTGAGTCAACATTTGTATATCCTCCACCTCTCCATCATAGCCCCAGTGTAAATGATGTGAATGTGTGAATGATGGGAAATATGTTCCTGCAATAACCCGTGTCAAAGGCACAGAGTCTCTCCTGGGGTACAAAGAGTCTGGGAAGCTCCATTTGAAAGTTTTATGGATTCTAGTAAGCTTTCTGAGACCATAGCTAAAAGCATTTTCCAGCTTTTGTCTCAAGCTGAGTAGAGGTCTTCCCCATTCACATGGAAAATGCACGTGAGGTGGTCTGGGCACTTCTGAGAGGAATCATGTCTCATTTTGAAACTCCTGGATCAGAGAGTGGACTGGAAGTAATTGTAAAAGTGGTGCTGCGGGTGGCCAAAGGGGCTAAATAGTACTTTGAAACTGCATACCGCATAGGTCCCTAGAGTTCAGGGAAAGTGGAGTAAATTGTGAGCAAGTTGTGCCAGAAAACTCACCTTCATTGGGCCCTCCCCCTGCCAATACTCCTGCTGGAAGTTAGATCTAGTTCCACTAAAGAGACAGAACTTTCCCATTTTGAAATTATCTGTGGGTGGACCCTTATTCTTATTAAGATGTTAAAGAGGATTTGAAGGAGATTGGGACTCCCATTCTGAGACAACAGATTCAGGCATTATGTTCAGTCTTAGCTACACTGCACCAGTGGGTTAAGGAACCATTGCCTATGGTTTGATCACAGATACTCCCTCTTTTAAGCCAGAAGATGCTGTGTCAGTAAAAGAATGAGATGTCAAACCCGTGAAATCTCTCTGCAAGGGCTCATATCCACCCCACTGCAGTAAGGAGGGTGGGATAGTTCACTGGAGTTACTAAAGCAGAGTGAACCAACATCTTGCAATGAGACCAGGAATGCACCCCTGATTCACTGTTACCATGTGAGCTGAAGAGCCTGATGAAGCACATCCTAACCTCAGGAGCATCATGGATAGATGACACCCCAGAGGTGCTCATTCTGAAGATAAGTAGTCAAAATATGTCAGCAGCCTGAGGATGAGGACTGATGACAGAGACAGACTGCGCCCCTCTTGGCATGCACTTCAATGGATTTGGGACATTAGACCTTCTCTTTGTCATAGGACATGCTGAGATCACACCCAGCAGATTAGAAATGTGCTTAGAGGAGCATGTTGTCACTCATCTTCCTCTGTTGGGTGGGATATTATGTTGATATTGATGCTTTTACCAGAGGCCCTATCAGGTGACCCTTGTAATAACCCAACCAGGTCAGGGCGGGGAGTTACTTGGACTTTACCACATCTAACTCTCATTCTTTGGGAGGACCAAAGGACTAAACACATATTCTGTCTCCCAAAATGAAAATCAGTACATCTGTTTCTACCTGAAATAATTCCTGATTGAGGAATGGTGCAGATTCTGGCACACCAAAATTGAAGGAATATTTAAAAAAAAAAAAAAAAAAAAAAAAAAAAAAAAAAACAGAGGTTCACAATTGGACTATTGGTATTTTTTGATGAGTATGCTACCATTGGTAAAAATTCCTGGGAATGTAGGATTATAGTGGGAATGAGGATGCATGCTCAATGATAAGTGTATGTGTGAACAAGCTTTGCCCTAATCTGTCTTTTTTGTTGACCACTGGACTTATTGCCCTATTGGAGATGTGTCTTGTGGGCCATTTGAAAGGGTAAAGATGAAGCATCACCTCTCCAAAAAGGGGTTGACAATCTTAGCTGTGAATTTGGAAAAACAAATTTTTATTTAAAGAGGAAAAAAAACCCTGTAAAATGGTATAAGTAATACAGAATTTAAAAAAAAAAATAAACAGTAAGAAATCAATAGTTAACAGATTACATATTGTCATCTTAGAAATAGTTGCTCAAGTTACAAAATTAAATCTTTACCCTAATTCTCTAATGAGTAATGATGATGAAATTTTTTTCAAGTATTTATTTGCCATTTGTATTTCTTCATCTGAGAATTGTGTATTTATCTCAGATGCCCATTTCTGGATTGGATCTTTGAATTTTACGGGTCTGATTTTTTTTTTAAAATTCTTTATATGTTTTAGACAGACATCCTTTGTCTGGGGGACAGTTCACTAAATTTGTTCCCAGTTTGTGGGTTTTCTTTTCACTATGCTGGAGGTTTCTTTTGATGTGCAGAAACTTTTTAATAAGAGAGGATCCTAGTTATTGATTCTGGGAAGTATTTCCTGTGCGGTTTGTTTTCTGTCCAGCAATTCTCTACCTACTCTTTGTCTTCAAGGTTTTTACCTAATTTGTCTTCAAATAAATTTAGTGTTTCTGTTTTAATAATCAGATCTTTGATCCATTCACTTTTTATTTTAGAACATGGTGATAGGCATGGGTCTAGTTTTAATTTTCGGCAGATGGAGAGACAGTTTTTCAACACCACATTTTAAAGAGACTGTCATTCTTCAATTGAACGTGTTTGGCCCCTTTATCAAAGATAAAGTGATTGAGTGTGTTTGTAGTTGTGTTTGTATCTTCTAATCTATTTCACTGAACTTTGGCTCTGTTTTGGTTCCAGTACCATGTTGATTTTACTACAGTTTCTTGTAGTATAACTTCAAGTCATGGATTGTGATGCCTCCTGCCTTGCCTTTGGTGCTTAGAACTGTCTTTGCTATTCTGGGTCTCTTCTCACTCCAGATGAATTTTAGGAGTGATTTCGCTAGATCTTTGAGGTATGCTGATGGTATTTTTATGGGATTGCATTGAATCTGTATAGCAGTTTTGGGAGAATGGTCATTTTCACAATATTTATTCTTCCTATGCATGAGCAAGAGATGTCTTTCCATTTTTTGAGATCATCTTTAATTTCTTTTTTCAGTGTATTATAATTTTCCCTGTATGGGTCTTTCACTTCTTTCATGAGAGTAATTCCTAAATATTTCATTTTTTGATTGCTAGTGTGAAGGTGTGGCTTCTCTTATTTCCGTCTCTGTGATTTTGTTTTTAGTGTATAAGAATGCTATTGATTTTTGAGTATTGATTTTGCATCCAGATACATTACTGAATCTATTTATTATATCTAAAAGTCTTTCAATGGAGTTTTGGGGGTACTCTATGTAGAGTATCATGTCATCTGCAAACAATGATAGTTTCAGTTCTTCTTTTCCTAACTGTCCCCCTTTTATTTCTCTCTCTTGTCTAATTGCTCTGGCTAGCACTTCCAGTACTATATTAAATAAGAGTGGTGATAAGGTACATCTTTGTCTTGTGCTTGATTTTAAAGTAAAGGTCTTCAATGTTTGGCCATTTGGTATGATACTGTGAATCCGTCTCTGTCTGGGCTCTTCTTTGTAGGTAAGGACTTAATTATGTTTTCAATTTCATTAATAGAAATTGTGTTATTCAGCAGTTTTACATCTTCTTGACCGAACTTTTGTACTTCATATGCTGCTAGGAATCTATCTATTTCTTCTGTGTTATCAAACCTTTGAGAGTAGAGGTTTTTGAAATAGGTGTTGATGTTCTTCTGTATTTCTATAGGGTCCTTAGTGATTTTGCCTTTTTCATTCCTTATTGCATGAATTTGAGCTTTGTCTTCCCTTTTTTAAATAAGGTTAGCTAGGGGCTTATCAATTTTATTTATTCTTTCAAAGAACCAACTCTTTGATTCATTGATTTTTTTCTTAGTATCTATTGCATTGATTTCTGCTCTGAATTTTATAATTTCCTCTCTTCTTTTGACTTTGGGATAGACTTCTTTTTCAAGATGTTTGAGGTGTAACATCAGGTTACTGATTTGCATTCATTCTGTTTTCCTGATGTGGGAACTCAGTGCAATAAATTTTTCTCTGAGAACGGCTTTCCTTGCATCCCATAGACTGTAGTTAAATTATATTTGTATTTTCATTTACTTGTAGGTATTCTTTTATTTCTTATTTAATTTCCCCTGTGACCCACTGATTACTCAAGAGTGTGTTATTCAGTTTCCATGTATATGTGGGATTTTTGCAGTATTTTTTCTCATTAATTTCTAATTTCATAGCACTATGATCTGATAATGTGCAAGGGATAATTTCAACTCTTTTGTACTTATTTAAATATGTTCTGTGAGTTAATATATGGTCTATTTTTGAGAATGACCCATGTACTGCTGAGAAAAATGTGTATTCTGTTCTTCTTGGATGGAACACTCTGTATATGTCTATCAAGTTCATTTGTTCACAGGTGTGATTCAGTTCTGTTATTTCATTGCTTATTTTCTGTCTGGTTGATCTGTCCCTTGGTGTCAATGGTGTGTTAAGATCTTCTGTTAGAATTGTGTCACTGCTAATTTGGTTATTCATTTCTGTTAATACTTGTTTTATTTAACTGGGTGTTCTGGAATTTGGTGCATATATAATTAAGATAGTTATTTCTTCCTCTTGATATTTTCCCCTTACCATTATGTAGTGACCTTCTTTATCTCTTCTGATCATTATTGGTTTGAGGTTCACAGTGTCTACAAACAGAATAGTTACCCCACTTTTTTGGGGTTCCTGTTGCATAATATATTGTTTTCCTTCATTTGACTTTCAGTCTGTGAGTATCCTTTTGGGTTAGATGAGTTTCTTGTAGATAGCATATGGTTGGATTTTGTTTCTTGATCCATTCTGCCAGTTTGTTTCTTTTAATTGGTGCATTGAGTCCATTTACATTATTGGTTATAACTGTTATATGTTGGCTTATTGTTGACATGTTATCGTTCTGCTGTTGCACCTTATATTTCTGTTCTGTTTAATTGTCTGCTTTGCTTAGTGGTTTTTTCCTAGGTGCATCTAAACTGTCTTTCAGTATTCTTTGCAGGGTTGGCTTGGTGATCACGAAGTTCTTCAGCTGTTCTTTGTCATGGAATTATCTTATTCTTCCATTGATTTTGAGGGACAGTTTTACAGGGTACATCAGTCTAAGCTGGAAATCGTTTTCCTATAAGATCTGGAATACTTCACTCCCTGCTCTTTTTGGGTTTATTGTTTGTGCTGAGAAGTCTGCTGTGATTCTGATAGATTTTCCTTTTTAGGTGGTCTGTCTTTTCTCTCTGACAGCTTTTAATATTCTATTCTTTTGTTGGATTTCTGGGATGGTGATTATTATGTCTGGGTGTAGTTTTATTTTGGTTATGGCTATTTGGATTTCTATATGCTTCACTGATCATATCAGTTTCCAATCTCATATTTGAGAAATTTTCAGCTATTACTTCTCTAATTATACTCTTGAGCTCCTTTATGCTGTCTACTTCTTTTTCATTTATCCCTATCAATCTTACGTTGTTTTACTTTGGGTCATCTGGTAGTTGTTGAATAGTTTATTTCCTGTTTTCTTGTTATTTTTAAAAGATCTTTCCTTTCCCTTGCACTGGCTCTAAGCTTATCTTCGAGGTCTGAAATTCTACCTTCACTTTCATTGAGGCAGTTTTTACAACTTTCAATGGAATTCTTGATTTCCTGCATATCTGTTTGCATCTGCTTTATTTACTGTTTGTTTCTTATATAGTTCATCCAGGGATTCTATCTTTTTGTTTAGTTCCTCCAATTATTTAACTGTGTCTTCTTTAGATATGTTCCTGATCTCCTTCATTTCTTTTATCATTTCTACTTTTACTCGGGAGATTCTTTCTAGTTTGACTCCCTTTAAAGCTTGCCAGAGTTGCTTCTTTATTACAGTTACTATTATTTCAGATATGTTGGACATATGGCATGTATTTTCTTCTATGTACATTGCTCCTAAGGTTTCTTGAGCTGGGTTGGATATTTGAGATTGCATTTTGGTCTTTTTTTTTCATTTTCCTATATTTCCATGTTTCAAGTGTTATTCCAAAGCTTCAGCTTGGGCCTGTTGGAAATTGTCTCCTATGTCCTGGGCTCCTGGGACTCCTCTGGTAGCATAGCTCCCTCCATGGGAAGCGAGGCTCCTGGTTTAAAAGAAGGTTGTGAGACTCTTCTCAGGTAGGTCTAAAGCCTTCCTCAAGCTGCACAGCTTCCCCCTCTGGCAGCAAAGCTTCCCAAGGTGGTCCAGGGAGGCCCAAATCCCACTAAGCCCAATCTAGTGTGGCTGCAATCCTAGTGGGCCCCCAAGCCCCTACAGCAAGGATCTCATATTCTCCCAGGGATTGGATGTTGTGTTTCCATCCACCTGCTTTATGGCAAAGCTCCCCAGGCTGGTAAAAGGTCACCCCTATGGCCTAGGTAAGCCTCAAACCTGCTCAGCAGGGCTTCTCCTTCCTCCAGGTGGTGGCACTAGTGCTGATGCTCTCCATGCCAAAAGAAGGTCACAGACAAGGTCAGAGCAAGTTCCCGTGCCTCAGCCCATCTACCTCCGCCAGTAGAGGCAGCTGTGGTGTGCTCTCCAGGTAAAAGAAGGCGGTCAGCTAAATTTGGAATTTTAATCCTGTTAATTTTACTTTCTTTAATCTAGGAAACTCAAGATAGGAAATTGGCTTCCATGTAAATATATATACACTTGACTCAGGAACATTTTAGAAGGGTCTTTACCATCCAAATGGCCACATCTTATCAGGTTTTACATTCATTATATGAGGAAAAAGAAAGTAACTCTCCTCCCTCCCTGACCACAAACAGAAACTTGATTTTAGCCCTAGCAGAGCTGTAGCCCAGACTCTGAAGATCTCCTCTTACACTGCATGTGGAAGAACCAGCATGGGTGATCAATGACCATGGGAAACCAGAGAATTAGATCTCTCTGAACCTTATTCTATAACAAGTATCCCAGCTCTACCTCAGATTTGGTTTCTCAAGACCTCAATAATTGGAAAAAAAAATCTTCCCCCTTAAGAGAATGGTTCACCTATCTGTGTCTCTGTAGGAAGTCTAATATGTGTGAATAATAGGACCCACACCCCAACTTGAAAGACCAGTGATGTGGGCTGCCTGGGTACATGAACCAGTCCCTTACCCCTTGTCAAATTCTTTTGAACTACATGGGGCCTGGAATGCAGGCCTCAAAGCAAATATTAACAGGCAGGTAACAGACAGCACACATTCAATATGTAGAAGAAATACATATGATGTGCTTCTCCCAAACTGGTCAGGGTCTTGTGCATTAAGGACAATCCATCTGTTTCTCATTCTATGGCACTTGCCAAGGCAGAACATCTGGAGGTTCAAGTGTATGGGAACAGGGGAACCATAGAAAATGATACCTCTGCAAATTGGCAATTAGAAAGATGACTAATGGCTGCCTGAATGCATAATTCCATATTATGGTCCCGCCACCTGGGCAGAGGATGGGTCCTGGAGCAACTGCACCCCTATTTACATGCTAAAGTGGGTAATTAGACTGCAAGCAGTTGGGGAAATTATAACTAATTAAAGTGCCAAAGCTCTTAACTTGTTAGCCAAACAAGAGAACAAGATGAGTACTATTTGTTCCAAATCCCTTGGCCTTGGATATCTGCTTGCTTGAGGGAGAGTGTCATGAGAAATTTAACATAAACAACTGCCTACAAATAGTTGATGAGGGAGTGATCATAGAGGAGATGATAAAACAAATGAGGAAAGCTGCTCATGCTCCAACCAAGACATGGAAAGGCTGTCATCACAGAGAACTGTTTGGGTATGGTTTTTAAGCATTGAGGCATTCAAAAGCCCCATAGGTATTACTCGTCTGATTATGGGAACACATTTAATCCTACCATCCCAGGCTCCCTTGGATATACATTCTGTTGTCAGTCTCATTGAGATGATGTTCGAAAGAAAAATGATGAATTTATGGGAATATACTCCTCTGCACCCGGGTGTTATGCTCTTTGACCCAAAATAGAATGAGATCTAAGCACAAAAGGAGGAAGTATGACAGGGCTGCTCCTGATGTGTCACAGTACTTTTATCAGTCCAGGATGATCAGCCTCTGTATAAACTTATGCATTTCTAATGTAACACCGTAACATAAATCATACTCAACCATACTGTAGAATGTTAATGTATGCTGAAGCAGACTATAAAATGTTAGTGTATATCCATATGATGGAGACCAGACACAAAAGTTGTGTAAAAGGCTGCAACTATGCCATGCTGTACACTCTGCCTTTGGGTAAGAATCCACTGAGTCAGTGCTGCAATGAATAAAGCTACTTTCCTGGGAAAAAAGGTCTTATTGTCCCATCTCTGCAGGAAAAACACACAGCAGAACCGCTCCCAAGGTGGATGGTAGATTTTGAATTCTCAAAATTATGAAGGGAGAGGAGTGAATAACAAATCAATAACAGTGGGAAAAGATATGTGATGAAATGTTGGATAGAGAACATATTGAGATTTAACAACTCATTCTTCATGATTTTTAAATGTGGTGAACAAGGAAATAGTAAGAATAAGAATTATCTCTCATTGGTCCCTGTGTGTCTGGATGCCATCATCGGACTTTTTCCTCTATTGTAAATGTTGATGCTTTTCAATAGAATAAAAGAAAGTGGCACAGAAAAAAGATTTCCTTAAAGAAACCTACTCAGAGCTAAGCCAACAAAAGAGGCAGGGGTATTATCTGCTGATATTTGTGTGTGGATATGTGTACAGATGTGAATGTTTTTGTATAAAAAACAGTATTTCGTACAATGTTCAATACCTCTATACAGAAAAAAAAAAAAAAAAAAAAAAACCAAAACCAAAAACAAACAAACAAACAAAAAAAAAAAAAAAAAAAAAAAAAAAAAAAAAAAAAAAACACCAGGAGGTTTTAAAATGAAATACATTCTAGGTTATATGTTCACCTAAAATGCATTATATTTACTGTAGCTTTTTATTTAAGTGATGCGTTTTATCAGCCATACGTTTTAACTGGAAACTAAAACATTATGAAATCATGTGATCATGTTAGGAAATAAAAAAGAATATGTTGGTCTAGGAGAATGAAAAGATCTATACAGAGTAAAATTCTGTGTCTTCATATTTTAGGGATGAAATCTACCAGAAAAAACTCCGTGTTCTGTGAGCCAAATCCATTCCTAATTGCACTTTCTATGTGCAATTTGCTTTAAAAATCTAATCATCCTTTCCCGATCCAGATATAACCTCTCCACCCCATGTGGTTCATGTTATGTAAATGGGGTCAGAAATGTAATAGCTCAATTCTGATTATATAGCAGCTTGTTGCCTGTGGCATCATTAAAAGTGCAAGTTGACAGACGGGTTTCTAGTTTACGGTACTGTATGTCATAAGCACATTAGTTAAGACAGTAACAGCCCTTGTTTGCTTTCACCCTGTAACTTGCAAAAAACATATTAGTCCTATAAGGCCAGCATTATAAAGCTACCTTTTACGTCTCAGTGGCTTACACACAAGTTCCTTACGTGCATGCTGGTAAGGCTTCTCCTCCCCTGAGGCTGTGCTTCTCCATGGGGCTTCTCAGTTCTTCTCTGGATCCCTTTGCCACTTGTGACAAATGAACTGACCAAGACCACATGGAAGCCTTAAGTACAAGAGGCACTGGTTCCTTTAGAGCTTTTCATTTTACAGATTTTTCATGTAAAATTGTTAAAGAAATCGTAAAATAAAGATAGCAGTGGGCCATTCAGAGCAAAAACACAAGCTTTTTTTTAAAAGATTAGTTTGCATTACAGTAAACAAGAAAAAAACTAATGTACATAATTTGGCAAAAAGGTATGCATTGAATGAAGGAAAATATATTTCTGTAGCCTAATAAAGTACAGACTTATCTGAGAAATACTAAAAATAATGTTTCCAATTTTCAAAAATTTTTTGAATAAATTCCCCCCCCCAAAAAAAAAAAAAAAAAGAATCACTCAGAAAGTAACAATTTAAAATTAGCGGTGGGAAAAGAAGATTTAAGAAATTCTAAATAAAAATAATTTTAGTCAGTTCATAATCTATCATCTACAAAAAGCACTACAGAGGGACTAAGGTGACAAGGAAATGTAAGTCAAGCAAACACTCCCTGCTTTCCCACTATCTTTGGCCCCAGGGGTAGACTGTCTAGTAATTCTTAAGTATGTCCAGGAACCACAAAGCCGCTGCAGGGATGTGAGCTGTTTACACCACCCTAGCTACAGGAACTAACAGCAACTCCTGAAGCTATTACTGTCCAACAGTAAAGCACATACTATCAGTAAATAGGATCTGGAGTTTTGTTTTTGCTTTTTTTTTTTTTTTTTTTTTTCCCAAGTATTTACTATGTGTAACTGATTTTGGAACTTAATATATTAGTTTAACTTCTTGTACCCTATTAAATGATAATAAAAACCTTTTTTTTCTTGTCATTTTAATATCTCATGAAAGGGTTTGCGGGCACAATTAATTTTGATTAGGCAAAAAAAAAAAAAAAAGGAAAGAAAGAAACTAACTCTGGCTTATGAAGGTTTCCAAATAAAATCATATAATTTTGAGAAGATACATAATCTTCCAAATAAGATGATATAATCTTGAGAAGATACATTTTGTAACTCATACAGGATATTTGTAAGACTTAAGGTATAGAAATTGATGCTTTTGTAGCACTGAGCTGCAAGTTTTAAAACGCTGGAAAATCATTCACAAAAAATAATACTCGCTTCATATAAGATAGAAAGAACTTATTTGTACCCAATGTTGGATTATAATAGTTTTCCATATGCATTCCGTGTATGATTATCAAAGTTCTTAAAAGTACCATTTTCATGAAATCGTATACTTCAAGAGTTAATTGATTTTAGAGAAGCATAAATCTACATGTTTCCTGGCAACCTGAAAATAAGAAATTATGATCAAAATAAGGAGAAGAATACAGTATCACTAATAATTCCATTTCATGGATAAATTTCTATGTAGTAATCAATACTTTGAAATTTTTTACTATGTTTTAATTTTATCTCACCAAATGTTATTGAAAATGATCTGTTGAGAAGCAGCAAAAATTGTGTTAAGTATCTCTTATTTAAGTGTTTTAAAAAGCTTTATTTTAAATATTCACTCTGTGATTATCAGAATTATTTTCTCTTATTTTCATGGAACAGAATTCATAGGAACTTAGATTGCTGTTTAAATCTCACCGTTTTACAGGTCTAAAACATTGCCAAACCTTGACTGCCAACTCCTTCTCACTCCAAAGTAGTTTCTACCCTTATCCTCATGGGCTATAAAAATATTCTAAAACATAAATTTCTTGTTGCACTCCAAACACAACGTTAATTTGGTCTTTTCTTGAATCCCATAGTTGGCTATTATCCGAAATGCACTGTAAGTGTCAATTGCCAATGGAGTCTCAAATGTTATGGTTTGCATGATTTTGTGTACAAAGCAATAATTTTATTCTCATTAAGGAAAATTTTATAGTTTTAGTTCTTTCAGTTTCCAATATGATTGTATTAGATATTGTAGCTAAAATGTTTTTAGAGTACTCATCACTTGTTGACTTAAAAAAAAGTTGAGGTTCATCCATGTTATAGCATATACCAGTAATTCATTCCATTTTATTGTTTGTTTTTATGTATTACCTTAGATATGCCATATTTTTGCTATCCATACGTAAGTTGACAGACATGTATATCATTATAATTTGGAAATATATAGTACTATGCATGATGGTCCTATGAATATGCATACGTAGAACTCTGTGTGATATACTATGTTTTCACTTTGTGTAGATACTTAAGATTGGAATTTGTGAGTTGCTCAATCTTTAAAGAAAATTCAAAGCGGTTTCTAAACTAGGAAACCATTTTCCATTCTATCAACAATATATAAACGTTATAGTTCATCTTAATCCTTACCAAACATTTTGTTTTATTTTCAATTTTTCTACAGCACTTGAAGTAGGTATGGAATAGTATCTCATTGTGGTTTAGTTGTAATTGGTAATGCTTGACTAGGAAGTGAATCATAAGTGGAATTTTTAAAGGATATGAGAATGTTCACTGTTCTGAATTGTAGACTTTGTAGTGTACAATAGTATATGCCTGTGAAGTTGTAGCTCACAGTTTTCAGTCTCAATCATTTGTAGTTTTTACTTAGAATCTGATATTTGGGCTCAGAAGCCCCCACAATTTTAGGGAAACTACAAACATCTTCTTCAATTGGTAGGAGGTTTGCAAGTGGCCAGTCAGAGACTGTTATTCAGTTCTTCTTGCTGCTAATTAACTATTGCCCTGCAGCCAACCTCGGGCAGATGTATCAGAATTCTTGAATAATAACCCACTTTCCTACCACTTTTTTGTTCTTTGTAAAGCCCCAAAATTTCTTAAGATTCTGCCAAAATGCCCGATACCACCTAAGAATTCATTAATATTTTATTAAATTAAATTACATAGCTATGGGAGACATAGCATATTTAAGGTTTAAATAATAAAAGTAGGTGTTTTGAGTCTTTTTAAAATATTACATGAAATTTTTGAGCTTTCACATTTTGCAGTTGCTCTAGAAATGTGACTCTTAAAAATTTGAGAGTCACATTTGTATTACAGTAAACAATTTGCATAAAATTATCACATAGCAGCACAAAAATTTACACAATTAAAATGTTTAAAAAATTAAAAGTCAATTAATTTGCATGTGTTTTATTAAGCAGAAAGAGTTCCTTATTTTAAATAAATCTCTTAGTTAGATGCATCATTTGAAATGATTTTAACCTAGTTTGTGGACTGTGTTTTTCTATCATATAAATAAATTGAATAGACCATTGTATTATGCTGCTTCATTCAACTTTTGGAAAATTTTTACCAAAATTCATGTTAAAAACTGATTTGCAGGTTTAGTTTCTTGTAATGTTGTCGGACTTGATCTACACTACTTTACATGTCACTAAGTGCTGTCCACTTAAAACCTGCAGCCTTAATAAATCCATGTCCTTTCGGTTCAAAATATTTTCTAATTTCCTCTTTTATCTATATCTATATCTTATTTATAAGTGTGTTAACTGATTTGGAAATATTTGGGGATATCATATAGTTATTTTTGTTTACACTGTAATGAAAAACATACTTTTACTTCCAAATTGATTGAAGCTTGTTTCTGGCCCTGAATATTTGTAATTTTGTATAAGGCATGTATACACTTCTAAAAATGTGTACTCTGCTATTATTGAGTAGAATTTAAATAAATATAACTTTTATCAACTTACTGCTTAAGTTATTCAAATTATAATTTTACTTATCATCTAATTGTATGTCAGGTACTTAGAAAGGATACTGAAAATATTCAACTACAGACTTAAATTTGCACATTTATCCATGTACTCATGTCTGTTTTTGCTTTACTTTTACGTTTAGAGTATTCAAAATAAGCAGATTCTTTTAATTAATTGACACTTTTAGCATTGTAAAATGTTTTAATTTAAACCTTAACACTATTCTTTATTCTGAAATTTCTAATTGATATTATTATTGTTCTTTCAGACTTTTTGATTAGGATAAACATCATGAACTTTGATATCATTTTTCTTTTATCTTATATGCTTCTTAATTTTTAATGTATTTCTTATGAAATATGTAGTTTAGTCTGACTTTTTTATCCATTGTAATAATGGTTGTTTTTAAATACATTCAGAACATTTATATTTAGTGTTCCTGCATTTTTATGATTTTAATCATTTTTGAATTTTTAAAACTTTTTTTACACTTCTTATTGTTGTTGTACAGTTCTGAATATAGGTTTTATTTATTTTCTTTTACTGAGAGTTTGAAAATATGTGTACTTTTTATAATCTACAATTTAAGGGCAAAACACCACTTTGGACTGAAAGGGATGTGGCAGCCAAAGTTTTGGAACTTTTTGAAACCTATGAAATGATTAGTTTTAAATAGGGATCTCAGTTCTTAACTCTTATATTTCTATTCAGTGTAAAGATAAGCAAACATTTCTTATAATTACATGGTGAATTTAAAAATCAATAGAACAGTTTTCACATTTAAAATAAATTGTCATAAAAGGTAGTTAACACTATAGTCGCTACTTTCCAACAAATTGTTTTCAATAATCTCTTTTGTCTCCCCCAAAATAACAATTTTCATTAATATACAAGAAATATTTTTTAAAGTGTACCATGCTTTTAAATACCCCTATGTTTCTCTGTCTTATTCTTATTGACTCTACTTACATTGGATTAGAGGAACTTTTGATGACCTCATTTTAATTTAATTACATTTTGGAAGACTCTATCATCAAATGAAGACACATATGGACATACTTGGATTAATACTGCATTTCAACAGAATCTTCGAGAACCCAATGCACTCCAAAACTGACTGTTTTACATTATGTTGTTACCTTTCATTCCCTATATATCTGTTAACAGTACCTAGGTGTGTGAATGTAGTGTGTGTGAATAAAAAGACTCTTGAAGGATGTATACTTCTCCATAATGATATATATATATATATATATATATATATATATATATATATATATTAAGAAGTGTCTCACTATGTGGTTTAGCCTGGTCTTGAACTTGTATATCCAGCCTCTGGAGTGCTGGTTTACAGCGTGTGCAGTCATGCTGAGTTTAGGTGTTTCCCTTGTGACAGAGAGATTGTACCTAAATTATTCTTTTGATGGATTAATGAGTCAGATGAACATTTTTGCATTACCTGTGTGTAAAATAACTTTATTGAAATACAACTGAAGTATCATGCTGTTTGTCTATTTAATGTGGAAGATTAAATACACACTTCTTTTTTAATTTCTTTCACTTGTTTACTGCATTTGGCTTAATCAGATTTTAACTTTTATTTCCAAAATGGTTATAACATTTACTGTAGTTAAAATATTTTAGGGATATTTAACATTTGTCTTCAGAATGATTAATCTTTTATTCCACAAATTTTAGCTATCATGTATCTTATCTCTTGTATTTTCCATTTTACTCAACATAGTTTTCACTTCTAAAATCAATTAGGCTTGTATAAATGTATTTTAGCAAATTTTGATTGATTGCTTTAATTATTCATTTTGGACTTTTTCTACACTTTTTGCGCCTATTATTATTAATTACTATTGTTAAAAAGTCTGAATTATATTTTATTAGATTTATTTTCACATTCATAAAAACTATTTAGTTTAGTGTCATAAAAAATGCTTGGGATGGTTTCAAGTTACTTGGGAAAACTTCACCCTTTCAGCTATTGCTTTTCAATAGATGGTGGAAGTGGTACAATATTCATTTTAGATTTAATCATTTCTCACTGTCATGCCAGAGTATTTGATATCAGTCACACACTTTACCAAGTGACCAGTAGTGGAAATTCTACTGCCATATGTTCTTTCCTTAAATTGCTACATTTCTAGTAATATTAATTTAAGTATATTAGAGATAAGAAAAGCATATACTTAACCCATGGTGTTTACTCATACATACCCTATGCTTATTTAAGGCCCATCTATGGATATATTATTATTATTACCAGTCCTTCCATGGTCATTTATTTATGGCGATCCCTTGGTATACAGTTTTCCATCCTGACATTTAAATTCAGAGTTTTACATTTTCTACATAGCAACAAAATATCCAATACCTGTCTTTTGACTATTTTCTGAATTGATTCGTGATTCTATATTTCATAGAAACCCAAAATATATAAATAGATATTCTATGAATATTTATTTATTGAAAGAAAATTCTAACCTTTCATATTGTTTTATTTCTAGAATTTTCCAAGAGCAAGTGAGGGATGTAGCTTAAATATTCACTTGTCCATCTTTATTCACGTCCAAATACCCTTGTTCATCTTCCACAATCCAAATTTAGATAAGAATATTACTGAATAAGAAAGGCATAGATGTTTTTCTTCATTGTATGGAATTAATTTGTACATGGCAAATGCCTATCAAAGTATCTCTATTATGTTTGTTCCATGTCTTACAGGGTTGCTGTTGTTGAAGACCCTAATATGTACATTTTCATTGCAATAATAATAACATCCTCTCATAGGCCAGACAATATTAATTTCATATTCAACAAAAATCTTAGAAAGAATCTAACTAATAAAAATATAATTGTATAGATTTTCATTTTATTTTTATTCCTAGTTGTTTGGAAAAGTAAACTTATTTTTTCAGGTAGTAATTTGTCACTTTTAATCAACCTCCATAAGGTTAGTTTTATGTGAATTTCAAGGGCTTTATAACCATGTTTATCCTTAATGCATAGAATTATCTTTAAATTAGTTACTGATTACATAATTAGAATAACAATTAAATAATACTTTAAATTAGTGGTGAAAAACATTGCTTTTCTAAGTGGAATTTAATACTATATTTCTAAGGCAATAAAGAAACCTTGACATCTTTGTAAATTATAATGATTTAATAACTCTCTGTGGTCCCTAGTGAAAAATGAAAATAAAAATGAAAGAAAATGACCAATTTTTGTAAACCACCAATTTATTTAAGTTTAGTAATTGCAAATTATTATTATGTTTTCTGTTTTGCAGACGATCTTAACTGATTAACTAAAACTGTGTTAAATATCATGTCCAACCTTGATAGAATGCAGCCCAAGTTGCATATTTGAAACAAATAGACACAGTAGAATGTTGACCTGTTACAAATGGGCCACCTTTATAATATACTGTGCTTAAGAAATATTTTTTGAATTGATAAGTCCTATTTACTCATAATTTCTGTTGGATATATTTCAATTTGTATCATTGATAAGAATGAAAATTTCATAAATAGACTTAAACCAATTACTTTCAAAAGCAGTAACATATTGGGATTCCTGTGCCTCACCATCTGTGTGCAGAGGAAGGGCTGGGTGGATCTAGGGTGCCTGCATCTGCCTCCCCATGTGTCTGGAGGACTGTGAATATCTCAGCAAGCAGGGGAGCATCACAGGTTCCAGAGGCCCCACTGCCTGTGTTAAGTGTTCAGTGCACTCTGCCCAAAGCCCAGACTGTTTGGAACCCTCCAGGCTTACGGGTGCAGTGAAGTGGATAAGTGTGTTTGAGGCATCTACATCTGCCTCCCCATTCTGGCTGTGTTTGGAGAACTATGGAGCTTCCAACAAGCAAGTGGGTTCACAGTGTCCCTGAAGTCCAGCTTATCTGGAACTATGGACATCTAAACAGGCAGTAGAGGGCAATTGGTTCTACAGGCCCAGTAGAGCTTGGGGTAACTGGGTGCCAGAGTCTCAGGAGCTGTGAACATGGAAAGGCATTTCCAACAAAGCCTGAGGAAGCTTTCAAATAACACTGAAACAAAGAAATACAGGAAAACAACAAAACATAAGACCAAATTACAACCTCAAACCTCTAGCCCATCTCAAGAAACCCTAGAAGCAATGTATATAGAAGAAAATATATGCCATTCACCTCAAATATCAGACATAATAGCTACTGAAATTAACAAGCAACTCCAGAAAGCTTTAAAGGAATTCAAAGTCAAAATAATCTCCCAGGTAAAAGAAGAAATGATAAAAGAAATGAAAGAGATTCTGAACATATCTAAAGCAAACACAATTTAAAAATTGGAGGAATTAAACAAAAAGATGGAATCCCTAGATGAGTAATATAAGAAACAAACAGAATCCATAATGCAGATGCACAGAGATATACAGGAACTAAAAAACTCCACTGAAAGTTGTAAAAACTGCCTCAATGAAAGTGAAGATAGAATTTCAGACCTTGAAGACAGGATTGCAGCTATTGAACAAGAAAGGAAAGATCTTTTAAAAGTAACAAGGAATCAGGATACAACAATTCAACAACTGCTAGAAGATGCAAAGAAAAATAACATAAGAATGATAGAAATTAATGAAAAAGAAGGAGACAACATAAAGGATGTCAAGAGACTATTTAGAGAAGGAATAGCTGAAAATTTCCCAAGCATGAGATCAGAAACCGACATCAGGATCAGTGAAGCATATAGAACTCCAAATAGTCATAACCAAAATAAAACTACACCCAGACATATAATAATCATGATCCCAAAAATCCAACACAAGAATAGATTATTAAAAACTGTCAGAGAGAAAAGACAGATCACTCATAAAGGAAAACCTATCAGAATCACAGCAGACCTCTCAGCACAAAAAATAAAGTCAAGAAAGCATTGAGTGAAGCACTCCAGATCCTAAAGAAAAATGATTTCCAACCAAGACTGATGTATCCTGCAAAACTACCATTCAAAATTGCTGGTGAAATACAATACTTCCATGACAAAGAACAGCTGAAGAACTTCAAGAACACCAAACCAACACTGCAAAAAATATTGAGAGACAGTTTAGATACACAAAGGAAAAAAACACTAAGCAAAGCAGATAATTAAACAGAACAGAAAGATAAAGATGCAATAGCAGAGAGATAACATGTCAACTATAAACTAGCATTTAACAGTAATAACCATTAATATAAATGGTCTCAGTGCACCAATCAAAAGAAACAGATTAGCAGAATGGATCAAGAAACAAAATTCAACCATATGCTATTTACAGGAAATCCATCTAATCCAGAAGGATACTCACAGATTGAAAATCAAAGGATGGAAAACAATACTTCATGCAGCCGGAAGCAAAAAAAAAAAAAAAAAAAAAAAAAAAAAAAAAAAAAAAAAACAGGAGTAGCCATTCTGTTTGCAGACAACATGAACTTTAAACCAACAATGACCATAAAGGACAAAGAAGGTCACTACATACTCGTTAGGGGAAAACTCCAAGAGCAACAGATAACTATCTTAAATATATATGTACCAAACTCCAGAGCACCCAGTTATATAAAACAACTATTAACAGAAATGAAAAGTCAAATTATCAGTAACACAATTGTAACAGGACACCTTAATACGCCATTGACACCAAGAGGCAGATCAACCAAAAAAAAAAAAAAAATGGGCAAAGAAATTACAGAACTGAATCACACCTGCAAAAAAATGGATTTGATAGACAAATACAAAACGTTCCTCCCAACAACATCAGAATGCACATTCTTCTCAGCAGTACATGGATCATTCTCTAAAATAGACCATATATTAGCTCACAGAACATATTTAAACAAATGCAAAAGAGTTGAAATCATCCCTTGCAAGTTATCGGATCATAGCGCTCTGAAATTAGAATTTAATGGTGAAAGATACTGGAAAAATCCCGCAAACACTTGGAAACTGAATAGCGCACTCTTGAGTAATCAGTGGGTCAGAAGAAATTAAAGAAGAAATTAAACAATACCTAAAAGAAAACGAAAAAGCAGATATAATTTACTGGAATTTGTGTGATGCAATGAAAGCCGTCCTCAGAGGAAATTTTATTGCAGTGAGTTCCCACATCAAGAAATCAGAACAAATACAAATAAATAACTTGATGCTGCAACTCAAACAATTAGAAAAAGAAGAGCAAGTCAAGCCCAAAGCCAAAACAAGAGAGGAAATTATGAAAATCAGAGTAGAAATCAAAGCAACAGAGACTAAGAAAACAATCCAAAGAATCAACAAATCAAAGAGTTGGTTCTTTGAAAGAATAAATAAAATAGATGAGCCCCTAGCCAGCCTTATTTAAAAAAGGGAAGAAAAAGCTCAAATCCCTGCAATAAGAAATGAAAAAGGTGAAATCACTACAGATTAAATAGAAATACAGAAGATCATCAACACCTATTTCAAAAAAATTCTACTCTCAAAGGTTTGATAACACAGAGGAAATAGACAGATTCTTAGAAACATATGAAGTACCAAAGCTAGATCAAGAGGATGTAAAACTGTTGAATAACCCAATCTCTGAAAATGAAATTCAAAATGTAATTAAGTCCTTACCTACAAAGAAGAGCCCATTCCCAGATGGATTCACTGCAAAATTCTACAAGAAATACAAAGAAGACCTAATGCTGACACTCTTCAAATTATTCAATGAATTTGAAAGGGAAGCAATCCTTCCTATGTCATTCCTGGAAGCATATATTACTCTAGTACCATAACCTGAGAAAGATCCAACTAAAAAAAGAGAACTATAGACCGATCTCCCTAATGAACACAGATGCAAAAATTCTCAATAAAATATTGGCAAATAGGAGGCAGCAAATCATCAAGAAGATTATACATCATGACCAAGTGGAATTCATCCCAGGCATGCAAGGATGGTTCAACATATGTAAATCAATAAATGTAATCCACCATATCAATAGAATCAAAAGTAAGAATCACATGATCATTTCTTTAGATGCAGAAAAAGCCTTTGATAAGGTCCAACATTCATTCATGATAAAAAATTACAGAAAATTGGAATAGATGGTCTTTACCTCAATATAATAAAGGCCATTTATGACAAACCAACAGCCAGCCTCATACTAAATGGCCAAAAATTAAAAGCCTTCACTTTAAAATCAGGCACAAGACAAGGATGTCCTTTATCACCACTCCTATTTAATATAGTACTGAAAGTACTAGCCAGAGCAATTAGCCAAGAGAGAGAAATAAATGGGGTAAAGATAGGAAAAGAAGAAGTTAAACTATCATTGTTTGCAGATGACATGATACTCTACATAGAAGACCCCCTAAACTCCATTGAAAGACTCTTAGATATAATAAATAAATTCAGTAATGTATCTCGATACAAAATCAATAGCATTCCTATACACTAACAACAAAATCACAGAGAGGGAAATAAGAGAAAGCACACTCTTCACATTAGCAAGCAAAAAAATGAAATGTTTAGGAATTACTCTTACGAAAGAAGTGAAAGACTTATACAGGGAAAATTATAATACACTTAAAAAAGAAATTGAAGATGATCTCAGAAAATGTTAAGATATCCCTTGCTCATGGATAGGAAGAACAAACTTGTGAAAATGGTCATTCTCCCAAAATGTTATACAGATTCAATGCAATCCCAATAAAAATACCATCAACATACCTTATAGATATAGAGAAATCACTCCTTAAATTCATCTGGAACCAGAAGAGACCTAGCATAGCAAAGGCAATTCTAAGCAGCAAAGGCAAGGCAGGAGGCATCACAATCCCTGACTTGAAGTTATATTACAAAGCAACAGTAGTAAAATCAATATGGTATTGGAATCAAAACAGAGCCGAAGATCAATGGCGTAGATTAGAAGATACACCAAAACTACAAACACACTCAACCACCTTATCTTTGATAAATTAGCCAAGCAGGTTCACTGGAAGAACAAGTCTCTTTAATAAATGGTGCTGGAAAAACTGGCTCTCCATTTGCCGAAAACTAAAGCTAGAACCATGTCTATCCCCATGTACAAAATTAAAATCTAAATGGGTCAAAGATCTGAATATTAAAACAGAAACACTAAATCTATTGGAAGACAATTTGGGTAGAAACCTTGAAGACATAGGAGTATGTAGAGAATTCATGAACAGGACTCAAACCACATGGGAAATACTTTTCAGAATCAAAAACTGGGACCACTTCTTAATAAAAAGTTTCTTCATGTCAAAAGAAATCTCTAGCATAGAGAAAATAAAGCCCACAAACTGGGAAAAGATTTTAGTGAACTCTCTCTCAGACAAGGGACTCTTATATAAAACATATAAAGAATTAAAAAAAAAAAAACCTCAGACCCCCAAAATTCAAAGATCCAATCCAATATATTGCATATATATTGGGCATTTGAGATGAATATGCACTTCTCAGACAAAGAAATACAAATGGCAAATAAATACATGAAAAAATGTTCATCATCATTGGTCATTAGAGAAATGCAAATTAAAACCACACTGAGATACCATCTCACTCCTGAAAGAATGGCCAGGATCAAGAGAACCAACAACAACAAATGCTGGAGAGGCTGTGGGGAAAAGGAACTCTCCTACACTGTTGGTGGGAGTGTAGACTGGTACAACCTTTGTGGAGGTCAGTCTGGAGATTTCTCAAAAATCTGGGATTGGAAGTCCCATTTATTCCAGCTATTCCACTTCTAGGCATATTCCCAGAAGAACTGAAAGCATTATACTACAGTGATATATGTGCACCTGTGTTCATAGCAGCACAATTTGTAATTGCCAAATCTTGGAAACAATCCAAGTGTCCATCAACTGAGGAATGGATAGAAAAGTTGTGGTATTTCTATACAATGGAGTATTACTCACCTATAAAGAAGGATCACATTGAGATATTTATTAATAAATGGGCATAGCTTGACACCATACTCATCACTGAAATAAATCAATCTCACATGTGTGAATACTGAATATTTTCCCTAATGTAAGTAATGATTCAAATATATAAAAGTATGTGGTAATCATGATTCCCAATTACGTGGCCTTGAAGCCCTATAAAGTTTTCATTTATTCATTGGAAAGGCTTTATTCTGGGCTTCTTGATATGGAAATATTTGAAGCTATAGTGTATGAAGTTATATTCAAATATTTCAAGGAAAAACACAGTCACTATGGTAACTACTATTAAATCGGGTTATTTGGTGGTGAAGCACAAGGTTGCTGAAACAGTCATGCTTTTACCTGTATTATTATGTTGTTATGTCCTCTTTTATCTCAATCTCTCCCTTATTCATTAAAAATTATTGTTAATTTTTTATTTTTTTAATTAAGGGGGAAAATTTTAAAAATTAGCAGGATATATTATAGTAACTGAAGTCCTGTAATACTCCCACTATCTTGGTTTGACTGATTAGACTCTGTTCCATTCTGCATGATAGCATCAAGTTTGAGGGTATAGGCAACTACTTTGAAGGCAATAAGATTCACTAAGATGCCCATTCTGGTTTGACTATTGTCTCCTTTGGAAGTCCTGTAATGTTTACAATGTTAAGTTTTATTGGTCTTGTTCTCTACTGTTTTGTTCAACTTTATGTACCTAATGAGATAGACAATTCTTTTTAAGGAAACAAGAGACATTATGGTAACCACTGTTCATAACCTTGTACTCTGTTTTTACATCATGTACTGTGTCTATCCTTAGTTTTGACTGACAGCTTTGTTTTGCCATATTTGACTTTATTCTCTTCCAAAAAAAGTAATAAGAACTAATGAGTAATAAAACCCAAAATGTGTAAATTTTGTTTTAAAAAAAATGAGAGAAAAAAAGTACTCTAAAGAATACAACTGCAAATGTGTTTAAGGGTGTTAAATAGCTGACCATATTAATGTTTTTGGTTGGTTCATTGAACACAACTGTTTGCAGTCTCTCTGTTTGAATATTCACTTATTCACTTTGTATGCTTTGATTGAGCAACTATCTCTAAGACGATAATGTGTAATCTATTAACTGGTGATTTCTTACTGTGTTTTTTTTTTTTTGTTTGTTTGTTTGTTTTTTTGTTTTTTTTTTTAGTTCTGTATTACTTGTACCGTTACACTGCTTTGTTTTGTTTTGCTCTTTTTCCTTTTAAATGAATTTTTTTTAAAAAAGCAGTAACATATAAGACTTAAACATATTGACCATCAGAAGACTTATTTCTTACAGGCAAGTTAATACAGCAAGATCCTCACCTAAGTGCCTTCCAGGACTGTTGGAAGGCTTGCTTGCTCTGAGAATCCATTGTGGTCAGTGAGACACAGCCAGATATACCCATGCACCTGAAGGCCACTAGTGGAGACCCTTGCTTCATTCTGGCAATCAGCACCTACCTGGAATCCGACAAACATGTTCCTATGCGCCTGTTTTCATCCGAAGACTCCCAGTGTAGCTATGCACACTAAAAGAAGATGCATACAACCTACCATGCAACCCAGCTATGGGGGAATCCCCATTGTAGCTGTACTTGTCTAGAGAAGCCCACCCCATTCCCTGATACCTCCTTAGGAACCTGGATTCAGAGAAACTCAGGTGTCTGACTCATTCCTCTACATCACAGAGAGGCAGCCAATTTGAGAAGTGCCTAGGACCCCAAAAGTAGCTGAATCAAAAGAACCCAGGAAAATGTCATGATGAAGGAGCAAAAGAATCTCAAATCACCAGCCCACACAGAACAAAAGCCTGAAAGATACAGTCATGGGAGAAAATGAAGTCACACTCCTGAAATCTCCAAGCAGTTAGCGAGTGAAATAAGAAACAACTCCACAAGACTGTAAAAGTAATCAGATCAAAAATAGTTTCTCAAGTAAAAGAAGAAATTTCAAACATAGTGAAAGAGTTGTTCAAGATATCTAAAGAAAGCATAGATGAAAAAGAAGAGAATAGGAAAATGATGGAAACCTTGAATGAACAATATAGAAAGGAACTACAATACATGTAACAGATTCAAAGAGATATCCAATACATTTTTAAAAAGCTGACAAAATCACTTGAAAGAGATTGAAGATACTTTCAAACCTTGAAGACAGGATTGTAGCTAGCAATCATTAATGGAAATATCTCTTAAAATAATCGAGAATCAGGAAATAACAAGTCCAGGGCTTCAAATCTATGCAAAGAAAAATAATTTAAGAGTGATAGGTATTAGCAAACAAACGGGGTCAACACAAATGAACTAAAAATGCTATTTACACTAATAATAGAGGAAAACTCCCCAAACATGGGAAAAGGATCTGTTGTACACATAAGCGAGGCATATAGAACTCCAGCCAGCCATAACAAAATAAATCTACAACCAGACATATAATAATCAAGATCCTAGAAATTCCACACAAGAACAGACAGAATATTAAAATCTGTTAGAGGAAAGTAACAAAATCACCTACAAAGGAAAGCCCACCAGAATAATGGCAGACTTCTCAACACAAACCCTCAAGTCAAAAAGAGTTTCGAGTGAAGTGCTTCAAATCCTGAAAGAAAACAATTTCCAACCCAGATTGATGAACCTTTCAAAACTATCTTTCAAAATTAATGGAAAAATAAGATATTCCCCTGATAAAGAACATCTGAAGTAGTTCATGACCAGTATATCAACCCTATAGAGAGTGCTAAAGGACATTCCTAATAGAGATAAAGATGACATTGGTTCCAGGATCCGCAATAGAGGAGAATCATTAAACTGGACAGACAATTGAATGAAGTGGAAAAATGGAGGATCAACATCAGAAAATAGCATGGCAGAGATGAACCCATGCATGCCAGTTGTAACTATTAATGTAGATGGCCTCAAACACCAATAAAAAGAAACATAGGGAAAGTGGATCAAGAAACAAGAGCCATCTATATACTATAAGCAAGAAACACATTTAACTAAGAAGTAAATTTATAGACTTAAAATCAAAGAAAACAATTATTCCATGTGATAGAGGGCCAGAGAAAAGCAATGATAACTTGATCATCGACCACAGACGGATAAGAAAAATATGGTATTCTCATAGAAAGGAAAGCTACCCAGATATAAAGTAGAATGGATTTATACAGAATTATTTCCCTAGCATAAAAACTGAAGAAATTATTGGGATTTAAAAAACACAATAGACATTATGAAAGTGATAGAGGAGGAAATTCCTAAAAGAGGAAAGTGCTAACCATTGTTAATTTCCTATAATCTTGTTTTGAATTCTTGTATTACGTTTGTTTTGATTCTGTCTTGTTTTGTTAGATTTTATTGTGTGTGATAGTGTGGGCAGTGATTTTGAGGATTATGGGATATACTATGACAACCATTGTTGATTTTCTATTATCTTTTAAGTGATACAATCCTTTAATTCTTGTACTTTGGTTTTATTCTGTTTTGTTTGATTTTATTATGTGTGAAGGTATGGACAACTATTTTGAAGAGCATAAGAGATCTTATGGTAGCCATTGTTGATTTCCTGTTATATATTTTGAACTCCTGTAATGCTTTCATTTGTTTGTTTTGATTAGCTTTGTTCCATTTTGTTTTGTTTGACTTTATTATGTGTGATGATATGGACAGCTATTTTGAATAAAACAAGAGACATTATGAAAGCCGTTGTTGATTTTCTCTTGTCTTGTTTTGAAGTCCTGTATCACTTGAATTGTTCTGTTATTATTTGATTTATTTTGTTTTATTCTTTTTAAAATAAAGATGAATAAATTTAAAAAGACAAATACACATAGTCTTAATAAAATGCATTGATGTTTGTTTCTAAAATGCTTCTAGTTTTTGAAATATGTAAAGTTTGAATACCACTCCAATCTTGTTGCCTTAATATAGAAGTATATTCTAATTTGTGATCTTAAAAATTTTGTTGGTTTGTCCAGTGATTGTTTTTGTTTTTCTTTTGTGGACGGGTTTTGCTTTATAATGTAGGCTTATATCAGATTCACTAAGTGGCCCAGGGCATCCTGCAATTTTTGGTGATCTTCCTGCCTTAGCCTCTCAAGTGCTGAGATTACAGACATGCTCCACTACACCTCATTTGAGAGGTTCTTTTAAAATATTTCTACATGAAACAAAATGATCTTTGATTTGTATTTATTTTCTTTGAAAACATATGATAATAGTTGTTCTATGTTGTCAATGTCAAACAATTTTGACCACTATTATATATATATATATATATATATTTGTATGTGTGTTCTCATAAAATTCTATTTCAGTGAATTTAAGTATGAATATAAAAACACATAGAAAGTGTTTACTTCAAAATCTAATCAGTTAATTGCTAATCATTCTGTTTTTCCAAAATTATTCTATATTTTCCAAAATTCTAATCATTTGAATCATAAATGGGTTATGAAAAATTTTTCACTATAATCTCATATTTTTCATTAGTACTCAATTTATAACCTCAAATTATTAAATCCTCATATTAGATGTAAGTGTAAACTAAGTTGATATAGGAATAAAGTTGTGATTAGATTTTTATTTTTAATATATATTCAGAAAAAAAATCTAGTTTTAGAAAAGATACAAATTGGAAAGTTTTTATTGTTATAATAAAATAAACTAATATTAACTTATTAAATTCATGCCATTGAAATTAAATTTCAGCAAAACTTCATTCATTGTAAAATAAACTTGAACATAAAAACTGAGTAATTCCATAAAACTCCAATGCTAATCTCTTTTTTTGCTGAATTTCTTAGCGGTAAACTATATTTGCTTACGATTTCAAATTTATGACAACTTTGAATATTTGATAAACATTTTCAGATGTTGATTCATCAAAATTAAAAATAAAAATAGGTTTAGAAAAATTTCTCTTTCACTTTTATTAGACTAGATAGCTTCCTTGATTTTTCTGACAGACTTTTATTTAAAAAAAATTGGTAACCTTCAGCAGACATCCAGCAGAAGTTGACAAAGATTTGATTGAAGAAAGATTGATTGTCTAAAGTTTGAGTGGTCAGACAAATTCAGCACTGAATTTGCTGTGGTTCATTGCTGTATCCCAGGAAGGATTTTCAACCATTCACTCCTAATGAGCTTATTATAAAAGGCTGAAAGGATCACAGATTGTCTATCAGGAAAGATTGTCAGTCACAAGGTGTTAGCAACTCTGCTGTGATTTATACACCATGAGTAAAGAACAGAATGGTGCTAAAGTGCTGCTTATTATGTCTCACAGCTTGTGCAATAACACAAATAAAATATGTGGAGCAAAGGTTTAAAGGAAAAAATAAATTCTGAAGAAGAAAATTAGACATCATAATGCTTCACCACCTCCCATTTTCTTTAATGGCAATTATAAAGGGGAGGAATCAAGGGACTTGCCACCATAATAACCAAGGTCAAAATGATGCTATTAAGGTGCAGTTGGAAAAATAAATATAATATTAAAAAAATAATAGAAACAACGTCCATCAATGGCTCTTAGCAATAAGTAGACTGAGTTCTCTCGCTGGATATAGAGGATTTTCTGTTTGTTTGGTTTTTGGTTTATTTCTTTCTTTCTTTTTTCCAAAGCTAACAGACACTTAATTTTCTTTACTTAAATTACATTGATATCTTGGTTTAGCTTTCAAATCAATAATTGGGTAAGTAGATTAAAGTACATCTTATTTAAAGTCAGATAAGGATCACTTAGCCAAATAAGTTTGCTCAGAAAATTTACACATATTTGAAAAATAGACACTGCCCGTTGTTATGTATTAGATAATTCTTTTTTTATTCTTTTAATTAATATTGCTATACGTATAGTATAAATTTATTTACACATGTGTTAGTGTATATTTGTTTAGGGTGAAAAAAAGAAAGTATAAGGTTGGGGTAATTTCCTTTGCACCATGACAAATAGATCTCTTCGGAAATAGGCTAATGATATTTGGTAGAGTCATTGTCTATAGAATGTTCTTAATATTGTGTCTCTAGTCAATGTCTTAGCAAGAATTTAGTTCTTAATAGATGTTCCTAGTGAAAGATTGCATTTTGTAAATAAAATCAGGGTCTGTGAACTTATGAAACAGTAGTCTGTAAAATGTCGCATATGCTAATATATATGAAAAGATTTTATTGTATAAATGTTATCACATGTATGGCAACAGCCTATACATGATCTAGAAATTACATCTAATATAGATCTGGGAACACATTTCATGCTAGAAAAAAAGGGCCTAGGAAATTTTCAGTGTCTTGCACTTCAACATCTTGGCATTTTCCAGTGTTGACGACTTACAAACTTGAAATGATGGGTAAAATCTGATCTTATTTGTATGTCTCAGCTTAAGTCTGATTTATTTCAGTTTGAGTTGAGAAGCAAGCTTTTTAAGGCAAATCAAACCTAAAATACATGTTTTATTGAATGGCGTCTTCATAAAATCAATCAATACAATTCCACACTTTCATAACCTAATGTGATGATTCACAGGGTCGGACATCAACCTTCTAAGCTGATGAAATTCATTTACCAAGATTATCATATTGTTGCACTTGCCTTTTTTATTGGTATTGCCCCATCAAGCTTTAAAGTAAAGCTACAATCTCTTTCTGGACAAGTATAGTATAGAAATACTTCCTGTATTCAACTAGATTCCCTTAATCACTAAGCCTCATTTAAAAACTCTCACATATCTGACAAATCCATTAATCTTTGCATTGAAAACGTTAGAGAAGAAAAACAAGAAAATGCAACAAAAGCCGTTATAAAATTAAGCTAGAAAAGTTTCATAAATGGAAAATTAAATTAGCTCAGTTAGTTGTGAATTTAAATAAAATAATAAAAGAATAAGTTATGTGGTTCAGTGGCACAGTGCTTGCCTGACAAGTATGATTTCCTGAGTTTGAGACGTAGTTTAACAAAAAACCAAAAAGTGTAAGCCACCCCCCCAAATTAGGAATAGTGTTTGTGAAATAATAAAACACATATAGAAACAATACAACAATAGTACAATGGAGTATTGACATTCTGTAGAAACTTCTTCTAAGTCATTAAAGAAAATATGAAAGCCATGTGAAAATTAAAGCATGGAGAAAAACTATCTAAATTATAGTAAATATAAAAAAATATTTTAATCTTGTTCAGATGTTAACACTGTACCACATACTATAGTTTTTCCTAAGGAATTTGTAAACCAAATCAAGTTCAAATACACAAATTTAAAAGAAGTGTTAGGAAACAAAACATTTTCAGAAAATTCTTGGATGCATTATAGAATTTTTTGACATTTAACTTAAATCTTAACTATGCATTCTTTTTATACATTAATCTTGAAAATTTTACTCCTAGGATACATAGAATAATTTTTCAAATATAGGATATATTCACTGAAATACCATTAAAATAAAACAAAATTAGAAATATGTTAAATATATATTAAATGGGTGCAATTAAATTTATTAGGGTATGTGTAAATCAGCTTTTTATTCTGGGACAAACTACTTGACAAGTACGTCTTAAAGGAGATACAGAAATTTTACTTTCATTTCTGAACTTTCAATCTACGGTCAGCAAGGCAGAAACCACATGGCAGAGAACAGCTGCTCATCTCGTGGTACCTGGGAGGCAGAATGATTCATTCTCCAGGTTAGTGCATTGTGGTTCAATTATCTATTAAGGTGAGTATCTCCTCTACGAATATTGTGCTGAGGATCAAGCTTTCAGTACATGAATCTGTAGGGAATGCTCCATACTGAAATAATTACATGGCACAAAAAATGGGTTTTGACCAGCTCTTAAAATACAGATGCCCTGTAAGCATTCAGGTTGTATTATTGCTTGTTTAAAAATATTATGAGTATGTGTACAATGATGATATATGTAATATATATATATATATATATATATATATATATGAATGCATATGTACATACTTTTTGATATTATAAAGAAAAACTAATAAAATGACTATGGAAATCATATGGAGAGTCCTCAAAATTAAATATGGAAATTCCATTTGATCCAGGAATCCCCTTCTAGGCAACTGCCCAAAAAAACTAAATACATCAAACCACTATGATGTATGCAACATACTCATTTTTCTAGCTGCATAATTCATAATTATTAAATGTTAGAAACAACCTGTATGTTCATAAAAAGATGAATGGATAAATAAAATGTTATATTTATACACAATAGAGTAATACTTCATCATATAGAAGGATAAACTTGAATCATTTGTAGTAGTAAAATAGTTGTACCTTAAAGTAATAATATTAATTGAAGCAAATCAGACACACAAGCTTAAATACTTAGTTTGTCTCATATTGAAAAATACATATAGTACAAAATCAAATATAAGTAATAGAAAATAAAGAGAAAGAATTTGCTACATTGAATGTAATTGTTGTGTATCAAAATATGTACTAATAAAAAGAGCAAATACACATGGACAACAATACAATACATTGTTAATATATGCAAAATTGATAATTATATATATATATATATATATATATACAAAATTAATAATTATTTGGGGCTATGCATATTTGAGGGATTTTCACTTTCTATGTGCTTTAGTATCTAATATTTTATTATTTTTGTGCTAAAAGTAAATTTCATTGCTTAGTGCTGTCCTTATTAGTTTAGAAAGACTCCTTCATTTTTTACATAACATAATGTACATAACACCTATAGAAAAATGATAATAAAACGGTTAATGATACCTGTTCTTACTCAGCTCTTCCACTACTATTAAAAATGCAGACTTTAGTAAAGTTTAATCTTGTGACACTTAAAACTATGTCTACTGTAGGTCTTGAGTTTCTTGATAAAGAAGAAATTGAAAAAAAAAAAAAACTTGCCTATTTTGCAAGAACGTATAAAAAAGAACAGTCCCTAAAGCCCAAGAAAGATATTGGACATAGCTAATGACAATTTCAATTAGAGATTTCATGGAATCATTGACTATTTTCAAGCATTTGATGTGAATCTATTAAGAAAAATTACTGACTAGGAAGCCTTTATCTAAAGATAGTCAAAATACTGTAGTACTGTAATGTAATTAATGTAATGACTTTGACATCACAGAACTCTCTAAAAATGAACTTGATCTAAAGTAAATGAATCAATAAATGAATATATGACAAAACAATAAATTAATAGCAGAAAATCTTGGAAAAGAACATTACTTGAAAATTAACTTACTGATTCACTGCTATTGGGAATTGAACCTGGGCCTTCACCCTGAACCTCATCCCCAGCCCTTTTATTTTCACTTTTTTAAAAAAATTGAGACAGTTTCACAAAGTTATTACATTTATCAGGTTGAGCTTTCACTTCCAGTCAGCCTATGTCAGCCTTCCAGAGCTCTGGAGTAACTGGTATATGCCCTGTTGTCTGTCTGTGACAGCTTTATTATGGGTCAAAGTGTAATGGCTGGATACATCAAGATAACTGAAAGAAGAGAAAAAATACAAATAATCAAAGAAGAAAGAAAATAAGAAAAAAGTTATTAATGAAAAAAAAATTCACTTTATATTGAAGGCACTTTAAATAAGTCTATTACTTTCACTGGTCTAAGCACAGAACTGGTATTAGACAGACTGGTATTAGAACTTCCATAAGACATCATGACTAAATCTGTTTTATAACAATGTCCTCAAACCATTCTTGTTTAAAAACCTGTACTGCAAAATATTTTTGCAGAATTCTGTAACAAATTATAGCCCAGGTAATCCATATGATAGAGATCTTAAGCAAATAATGCTTGAAACATTCATTATGATGGTGATGATGCTCATTAGAGGAAGGTACAATTATAATCACAATCCTATACCCCAAGGTAAATTCCATAAGCTTCAGGAATGAGCCCTGTTACTTAATCATCTAGTGTAGTATTTTCATTATGATATATAATAAAATAGTAAGAAACAAATAATTTCCATTCCCAACATAGAAGAGACTCAATATATTTACATGCATTCTTATTTTAGAAGTATTTTATAGTCTTTTTGAGATAGAATTTTGTTTGAATTTTTCAGTAAAATACTTGCAACTGTGTTTCTTCTGTTTTACTACACTAAATAGATTTATGTACCATAAAATAAAAAATAGCTATTGTTGAAAAGGTCAAACATGTATATTTTTGATATCTCCAAATTTCTAAACAACATTTCAAGACTGTAAACTTCATTGATTTCTGTTTTTGTCTAGTATATATAATAATCATAACTTTGTTTTGTGCACATTGAGAACTTACAAGTTCTTGATGTAAGTTGCATTCAGAAGACTTCAAAGTATAATGTATCATTATATATACTGACGCTTTAGATGAAAAATGATAACTGAATACATAATAAAATTATTCAAGATAAGGATTCTCTTAATGAGAATTAGATGTGTAATTAACTTTGTAAAAATAAAATTACCTAAAACTTCAAAGTCTTTGTAAATGGTTTTATGTCATGTAAATGAAGACAAATATTTTATACTTCCTTATAATTTAGCCATTAAAGTAAAACTGATTATATATATATACATATATATATATATATATGTACATATATATATATATATATATATATATATATATACATACACATATTTGGTTTAAATCTGTTCTTTATTATATTCTTGGCCTCCACACAGAATAAAATGTGCTAGAAAAAGAGACCTAGCTTTTGCTAATGGACTTCATTTCTAATATTTCAGACTGACAATGAGCAGAGTATTTTCAGAAACACTGTTTTGAAGCTTCTAAAATAAAGAGAGCAGCTTGTACCATCTTTCATCTTCCAAAACTCTGGCAGCTAAACTTGTTCAAGGATTTCCTGCTGGCTTCCAAAGAGACACTACTCTACTTCTCCAAGTTGCCACATTAGAATAGCGCCCCTGGAATTTTTTTTTCTTTTCTTTTCTTTTCTTTTCTTTTCTTTTCTTTTCTTTTCTTTTCTTTTCTTTTCTTTTCTTTTCTTTTCTTTTCTTTTCTTTCTTTCTTTCTTTCTTTCTTTCTTTCTTTCTTTCTCTCTCTTTTTTTTAACAAGAACTAAGTCAAGTTAGATAAGCAAAAATAAGTGCTTGATGATAAAAATACAAGGTTTCTTCTCAATTTTTAGAATCATCTGAAAATTACTCTAGCTGGAAGTGGTGGCATATATCTGTAATGCCAGCATTAAGGAAGCTGAGGCAGTTAATTGCCACTTTTTGAAGCCAACCCAGACTACATAGCAAGACCCTGTCTCAAAAACAATACAAGACAAGACAACACAAAGCAACGCTGACTCCATTTTTAGACTCTATATAGAAAACTCTAATGTGAGGTAAAAAAACAGAAATTATGAAGCATGAGTAGATGGTTGAGAAGGATTACTATAAGAGTAACACTTGGTGTCATTTAAAAAAAGATTGCAGTGCCAACCAGGTTGCTGGGTGGTGAGACCTGACCTTGGGGTTGCAGGTGGCTCACACTATGTTCCCAAAGGGCCCTTCTTCAGCACTCTCTGCGACAGATCTCTGTAGCTACTTTCTCTTCTTCTCTAAAGCAATGTAAGATTTTTGCTTTGTTTTTTATGTTTATTTTTTGCTACACGGAGAAAGACAAACTTTTCATGATCTCACTCATATACTGAAGACTTTTATCAATTGAATTAATTTTTAATTTTAACAGCCTATGTATATTAATATAAACTAAAAACTTTTTTAGAAATATTACTTTTTCCATTTATGTTTCATGAAAATATGTCATCATTTTTGTAACTGTGTTTTCTTCAAAGCTAAATAAATTCTTTGAGTCATTGTACTAAACTTTTCATTTAAGGTTAATTTCAAGTACAGAATTTGAAAAACATGTATCTTTCCGTTCCTGAAAATGTTTCCCCAAAATGCAAGTGTCCAATTACACAAACTCAGGATGAACCAGTGCTTTGCTCTTAAACATCTTGCAGGTGTATATATATGGTAACAATAATAAGACTTCTTAGAATATTGCATTTTAAATGACCATTGAAAGGGTTATTCACAGTGAAATGCAGCAGTTTATGTGAATTCAGATTCAAGAGAAACTACTCGTGCCACAAAACTTATTTCTTTGTTTTTAAATACATTTTACAGTTGGCTCTAGACATACCAAAAAGTCTTATTTTTTAAATAGTTCTTTAGATATAATAGTATACACTTTATGGGAAACAGAACAGTAATTTGGTTTGTTTCTATGATAAGTAATAACCAAATCAGAATAATAAGCACATTTCACTTCTTCACACAATAGTAATTGTGGTTCTCCTCCAGCCAATTTGAATCGTATCTCATGTTTTAGTAGACAGTAGTTTCTCTGCCATCCTGTAGAAACCACAACTTCTTACCATCTGCTTTTGTGGCTCTTGTCTAGCCTCACCCTGTTCCTCTTCTCCTAATCCTTCTTGTTGTACTGATTATAATTCCCATCCATTCTAGGTAAATGACTTTTAAAATTCTACAAATTAAACATGCATTTACATGTATTATTTGTCTGTCTTTGTCTCTTGTTTTTACTTAATGTAATGATCTCCAGCTCCATCCATTGTGTATCAAACATCGATTAAGATTCCACCAGACCATTGCAAAATTTTAAAAATACCCTTTGTCTTTCAAAGCAAAGGTGTGAGAGAAGCCTATGACCCCTCAATGTGAATATAACTTTTTACTGTGTGCTAATCTGAGGTAGAATTCTACAAGTATTAGTGCCATAGGTGAGCATCTATTATCTCAAATGCTTGAGATGCAAAGTATTCTCTCTGTTTCTCTCTCTCTCTCTGTTTCTCTCTCTCTCTCTCTTTATTTCTCTCTGTTTCTCTCTCTCTGTCTCTCTCTCTCTGTCTCTCTGTCTCTCTCTCTCTCTATTTCTCTCTGTTTCTCTCTCTCTGTCTGTCTCTCTCTCTCTGTCTCTCTCTCTGTCTCTCTCTCTGTCTGTCTCTCTCTCTGTCTCTCTCTGTCTCTCTCTCTGTCTCTCTCTCTGTCTCTCTCTCTCTGTCTCTCTCTCTGTCTCTCTCTCTCTCTCTCTCTCTCTCTCTCTCTCTCTCTCTCTCCCTCCCTCCCTCTCTCTCTCTCTCTCTTTTTGCATAAGGGAAGCATTTAAAGCACATCCCACTCTCTTATTGACTCCATTTACTGCCCTCACAACTGCACGTATGAGATACAAATATCTCTTGGGTTGCTAAACCTTTTAATGATTAATAACTAAATATTTAATAACAAAAGAATTTAGAAACACATATGTTATATGAATTCCTTACAAAATTGACCACTGTTTTGTTTTATCATTTTTTTTTTGTCTTTTTCCTTTTTATCGGTACCAGGGATCAAATTCACGACTGCCTGCTTACAAGGCAGGCGCTTATGCCCGCTGAGCTAAATCCCCAGCCCTGACCGCTCTTTTTTAAATACCTTCTTTCCATAGCATGTATGAGAGTCACTATTCTGACTGAATCCTATCCTGCATCAGGAGAGCATTCACCTGGGCTTTCTCTCTTACAAAATCCAGATTTTCCGCTTCTGTTCTGTATTAAAGTTTTTCTTCTTTCAACTCTACCTAGAGACATAAAGTGCATCTATACGTCCACTACTCCAAATCCTTCACTTATTTCAAAGGAAAGTATTGCTTCTAAACATAAGATGTGGTAAATTATTATCTAGTTCACATCATTTCTTTGGATACTAACTATCTGCTAAATTCATTACTTTTAAATCATAATTGTCTCATTACAAACGTATGCTAGCCTTTTTACCTCTGTTATAGGCATAAGATTAGTTACTAAGATGTGTAAACTGTTTAATACTATGTATTTAGTAGTTCAGTTGAATGAATTTATAAATGTATCTGAAGTTATTTATTTCATGTTATTTCTGTTTTGTCTGGTTTATATAGTATTAGATTTACAGACAAAATTTTGGAGTTTGCTTATTACTCTTTTACACATTTTCCATTTACCTGCTATTTGTTTCTGAATTTTTAGTCTGAGCTTTGGTTTCCACATACATAAAAGATGTTCATTAAGAGCAGGTCTCTAATTTTTCTGCTTGGAAATAATAACAAAAATTTCCTTAGTCACTGCTTGGCATGCAAGACTCAGTGCTCGGTGAAAATAAGAAAATGTGATTATGTTAAGTTACTTAAACCACGTAGAGACCACTGTCATCTGTCTCACCTCCTTTCTTTAAATGAAAATATCATCTTTCTATATACAGTTTTCAATTATTTCAATAGTGTGCAGTCTTTCTTAGTCTAGCAACCGAGTCAAGAATGTGATCTTGAGCTGGGGATACAGTTCTGTGGTACAACACATGCCTGGCAAATGTAACATCCGCCCTAAGCTTGGCTCCAGGTAACAAAACGAAACAAAACAAAACAAAACAAAACAACAGAATGTACTCTGGACAATGGGCTTCTGCAATCACTCAGTCACTCCCGTTCCCAGTTCTTCCTCTCCTCAAGCCACACAGGTTTTCTGGAGCCTCATCAATGAACTATGTGGTTTCCCAATTTGGGACTCACTGCACATGTGTCCTGTTTGAAACAACTTTTCATTTATTCTCTACTTTTAATCTAACTCATTAAATTATTAGTTCTCTATCCTCAAGAACAATTTGTATTATGTGTACTGCTTGTTGGCAAACCCCTTGTACTTTACACTGCTCTTCAAGAGGGCTCATTTGCCTAATAATTAATTGAACAGGATTGTTTTTAAACACATCTTCCTCATCTATATCCAGTCTCCATGGTATGTTATAAAGCCTCCTAGTGATTACACAATGCTGAATAAAGGAGGGTAGTAATGAATACTGATATTATTAGTGTAATCTTCAAAAATGTCAAGTAGTTACGTGTTATTTAAATCACAATTAAGAAGTAAATATTTCACTTGTTTTGCAAAAACAGAAGAAAAGAGTATTTTCTCTCAGACGTTTTATTTGACACATGGATTATAAATACTATAAGCCAGGCTCTAACTACCTAAGCATTTTAAACTGAGTTCTTTTGTATATAACTGCTTAGTACACACCTGCCTCTAACTAAAAGTGTGAAATTTTATGATTTAATATGTTTATTTCAAATATATTTTATGTGAAAGTAGTTACCGGCTATTTAAGTCAGGTGCACCTTGCAGTTTTATGTCTCCTATTACACGTATCATATTCTAATAATTCTGAAAGAACCATTTGAATTAGTGCTTTAGTTAGCAGGACAATGGGATGAAAAGAAAGACCAGCATAATAGAGGTGAAGGTTACAGCATTCGTCATTTATATGGCACATATTTTATTTCCTAAGGCAATGTTAGCACTTTACTTATGCTGCTTTGTTCACAGTGAACAAAAAGTCCTTACTTTGAATATGACTTTTAGTCTGAAAGTATTAAAAAGAAAAATAATGAAAGATTAAAATGAAGGCAGAAATTTTCATAGTTGCACTGTGTAGAATCGCTCATTTTTAAATACTGAATTATTATAAAGTACATTTAAAACAATTAAGGTAAAAGAACATTCCTTTTGGGTAGTGAACAAAGAATTAAAACATATTAAATAAATATTGATAACTTGTTAATTGGATACTTCAATAAAGTTTCAATTATTAAATCATAGAAATTATCTAAATTTTACTTTACGAAAATGTTATGTAAATATAAAAGGAAACAATGACTTTTATTTATTAATTTTAATAAAAAGTTAATACCCTAAAATAAACCATCTTTATCCTATTGAATTCATAGATTCTATGAATTTGACTGTTTAGTTATATATGTGAAATTAAGTAGTATTTGCCTTTTTTATGATTAGATTACTTCATTTTACAATAGGGTCATTAAGTTTCATCTAAATTAATGTGTATTGCAGAATTTCCTACTATTTTGAGGCAGACTACACTCAACTGTGTAGAATGTAATAGCATAGTAATATTACATTTTAACCCATTTATAGTAATATTACACCTCAATAACATAATATGATGTTTTCTTCTTTCATTTTTCTATAAATAATAACACTATTCTATGTTTTGGCTTTAATAAATACTGCTGCAATGAATATCAGAATGCTAATCCGTTTTTGAGATCCTGCTATCAATGTTCTGACTAAATATCCAGAAGAGAGATTTTGAAGTCATTTACTAAAATTCAGTTTTTAAGTTCTGAGATAGTTCCATAGTACATTCCATACAAGATATATCATATCAAGGTTTTACCTACCATGAGAAATAGTTCCAGCTTCTCCATATCACTGACAAGTTGTGTTGTTTTGGTTTGTTTTTTGGTGTTCCTGGAAATTGAGTCGAATGCTTTTATACTGAGTTGTATTCCTAGATCTTTTCAGTTTTAATTTTTTTTTTCAAATATTGAGCTATGTTACCAAGAGGTCACTAAGTTGGCTCAGACTGGGCTTGAACATGAGAGTCTCCTTCCTCAACCACTCCAAGTACTGAGATTACAGTGACAGCAAACATTAAATTTTTTTCTTGAAATAGTAACCATTTTGACAATTGCAAGATTATATCTCCTTTTGGATTTTATTTGTATTTCTTTGAATACTAGCATAAATTTTATTTAAATATACATGTTACCTACTGGCATGTTTTCTTTAGAAATGTCTTCTAAGGTTCTTAATTCATTATTTAACTTGAGTCATTACTATCTTGCAATTGCTTTATAGACATTTTTAGTGTATGGTACAAATCATCCTTTATAAATTATATGGTTTGGAAGTGTTCCATCCAACTCTACTGGTTATGTTTTCACTGTGATGTTTCTTTAGACATCAGATCCTTTTGATTAGATCTCTTCACATATGCCTTTATTTTGCCTCCCGGGTTTTTCATTTCATAGCTATGATAGTTAAGACTAAGATCCTGAATATTTTATTCTTTATTTTCTTTTAAATCTCAACATTTCAGGTCTTATTTCTAATGGTTAATATTTTAATCATTTTGAATTTTTTCCATGTGTTTTACTGTAAGGGCTCAATTTAACTCTGTTTCATGTAGCTGTCCTGTTTCCCAGTATTCCCTGAAAACACAGTCCTTTTCTGGTTGTATATTCTTGTCACATGTGTTAAAGATATGATGAACACAAGTAGAATATGACAATAATTATAGTTTATGCATCAAAAACATCACAAAAAGTATACTTTAGTAAAAAAAAATCTCTGTTTTAAAAGTAAAAAGATTTTAAATAAATAGAAAAGACAAAGTTTGCAGAAGGAAGAAAATATTGAAGATCATGGTAAAGGTAAAATAGAATAAGAAACACAGTAGCATAAATAAAATTAATTTTTTCTTTGAAAAGAAAGAAAATTGACCAACTCTTAACTAGACTATGATAAAGAGATGAAAGATTGATTAATACAAATTCAGAAGTGAAAAACAATATTATAAATCAAATTATAGAAATAAAAAGGATTGAAGAGCTAATACTCTAATACTATCATAAAGAAAAGTTAAAAGGACTTTGTTATGTTAAATAAAACGAAAAATTAAGATGAGTTTCATTAGAAGTGGTATAATTTATAAACCTCAAAATACACAATTCATGAAGAAGATTTAAATAAATAAGACTATGTGACTATACAAAGAATATATAAATATATAATATATAATTATTATAACATACTTATATGTTATAATAATTATATATTATATAGATGAATAATATATATTATATATAAAATATATAAAGTGAAAAACAACTGGGATATTCAAAGATAGAAATACACATACCTGGTCAAGTTTGAAAATTTGAAAACTCTTTGAATAATAAATGACAAAATATAATAATTTAATAATGAATTACAAAAATACATGTTTAGAAAACAGTAAGTATAGATTAACAATCTTTATTCATCCAGTTAAAACAATACCTGTATGAACAATATATTATGGAGTATATTTCTGACCAAAATAGAATTAAAAATCATTAATGACATCTTGAAAATTATAATATATTTGGAATTACACAAGACATGTCAAAATTTTTTATGTGTAAGAGAAAAGAATCACAACAATCCTTTAGCACAAAAATGAAGTCCATAGTTAAAACAGAAGCAGAAATTAATGAAAAGGACACAAACAATTAGAAATTTATTCTAATTCATATTAGTAAAGAAATCACAAATCATCTTTATCAAGAATAAAATTGGAATTCTATGAACAATACATTGTTAAGAAACTAAACATTTTTAAAAGTAATGGCTAGGGTTTAGACCTACAATATCCCCCATATCACATGGTATTTGAACATGTTGTTAGGAGATGGAGCCTGGTTGGAGGTTGGTTATTCAAAGCATGATCTAGCAGGGTAAGTTCTACTATTTGTCACTATTCTCTGTTTCTTGCTGCCAGGAAAAGGTTTCTTCTGCCAAGCTCTTTCACTATGGAGAAAGTCAACCATTAGTTAAATTCTTTGAAATCATATGGATATTAAAATGTCACTAGATATGTATGGTGGGATGACTAAAGTCTGGGAATAATTGCAGTCAAAGAGGATGAAGCCGCTTAGATAAAGACACCCAAAAATGTTAGACAGAAGAAATGAATACTAGAGGTATAATACAATGGGGTGGGTATTCTTCAATAATTGATTCTATAATTCATAAATAACTAAAAAAAAAAAAGAAAGAAAGTCTTGGAAGTCTCCAAATACAAAGTAATAGTAAATAAGTGGAAAAATAAATTACCCTAATTGATGTATACACATGTATTGAAACAGCACATTTATCTCATAAAATATATAGTCATGACAAGTAAACCTATACATTAAATAAATATTTAAGGAAAATAGTTAATTACTCAGATTGCATTACTGCGTATTGCATAAATATTAAACTATAAAACATAGCACATAAATTTATTACATATAATCTTAAATTCAACATATTAACAAAACAAGAAAAATAGGCAAGTTTAACAGCATATATACAAACAGAAAGATTTAAAATTTACTTGTGAAAAAAACTAACATACCATGAGAGTATTTATTTGCTAAAATAATGATGGGCAAAAATATCCATCAATTAATGATAAAGTATTAAATAATTTCCCTTTATGTTTCCTTAACAATTAGAATGTAAAATATTGAGCTTCATTTAAAATATAGTAAAGCAATAGCATCTACTCTGATAATTTCCATGTAGAATCTAACTGAATATTCTTTCTAAGCAAAATAGGACATACAATCAAAAAAATTTAAGTAGAAAGTCAAACATTCATCTGCTATTTACACAGAAATTCTTTCAGAACTGAAAATTACTATATGACGTAATCTTGGAAAGCCTCAGGAAATAAGATTAGTCATAAACTACTTTGTATTTTTATATACTAAAAAGATTAAGATTAAAACCGAATTGTTATTACTTTTTCAAAGAATTGTTTGAGTCAACTCTGAATATAATATATAGATAAAATGGAACACCCATTTTAAACATTCAATGGGATTTAATTACAGTAAATTTTAACTAGCATTTATATTGATGTCAAAAGTACAGTACGCTTAAAAGTAACTTTTACACCAAGAAATCCAATATCTGTGTACAAAGTAAAACAAAATAAAGAAAGTAAAGTATGTCATACAAAGTTGAATCACATATGAATAAATAAAATGATGTACCATGGTGTATGAATGCAGTTATTTGTTCTCTGAAGTTGTTCTCAAAATTTAACACAATCTTAAAGAAAATCCCAAATGATTTATTTTTACTACTATACAAATTAATTCTAAAGTGTACTTAAAAACAATGAATCTATAATATATTAAGTAGTCTTGCAAAATCAGAAGAAATTATATGATCCTACTATCTGATTTTTAGGCCTATGATAAAATTACAAATAAATAGCAGTGTGGCAGATAAAGTGCTAATGTCTGAACAGCAGGATGAAGTATTATCAGAATTTTAAATATTAAATCCAATAAGAAATCATCACAAGCCCTAAGGATTGAACTTTTCAGACTGATAGTGGCAAATATTGGAGAGGATATATATCAAATAAATGTTAATTCCTTGCTGGTAAAATATAAAATAGCCCCACTATGTTGCAAATTTTTATAGCTTTTGTGAAAGCAAATATACATATCTGCTGGTTTCCATTCCAGATGTCTATTCAAATGAAATGAAAACAAAACCTACAAAAAAGATTTGTTAAATCATGTTAACAGCTTTTGTTTATAACTTGGGGAAACAGGACACAATTCAAATTGTCCATTATAAGCATACAAAATAAACATTATTTTACATTTATGAAGCCAATACAGTGCAGAAGGAAGAACAAGAGGAGATAAACCAAGAGAAAAGAAAAGCAATGGAAGAGGTGAAAGAGAATGGTTAATGTAACCACATGGATGACTATCCAAAGCATAATTATGAGCATGAAAACTAAACAAAGAGTATATACTGCATTATTTCATTCATTTACAGTTTAAGAAGAGACATTTCATGGTGGTAGAAACCAAGTGAGTGATTGCTCATGAGGTATAAATCATCTAGCAGAGGTTAAAAGTTAGTTTTAGAGTAAACAGCAATGCTGAATCATAACTGGGGATTTATTTCATTATTTTATATGCTCACTAAAACCAATCTGAATGTATGTTTATGGTGTTCAAATTTCATTGTATCAAAAATTTATGTCTAACAAAAATAATTTTCTAAAAATTTTTAAAAGGGAATCATAAAAAGAAGCTGTAAATTGAAGGTGATTCGGATAAAACAAATACAAACAGACAAGGAAATGACATTACTCACCATCTCTTTAATAGTATTCCTTCACTACTGAATACAGTGAAAGTGATATGCTTATCGAATTTGAATATAAGTTCATAGAAAAATCAATGAGATGGTTATGTATCTTTCTATTTACTTCCATTGTTATTCATTATAAACCTCATCATGAATGCCTGGCGATTTTATCCTATGATAGTATCAAATCGTAACACTGAGAGAAAGTCAAAGTTTTCAGTAATATTTAGCTCTGCTATAGTGAAAAAAGGACTTTAAAATCTCACCTGTGTAATTGTAAGTATTAGAAAAACTTTTTCAGTGTCTTACTAAATATGTGTTTTGTTTCAAAAAAATCATAACTTTAGAATGAATTGATCTTCCTGGCATGATATAAATTCAAAACTAATATTCTGAGACAATATGATGGAAAATTAAAACATATTTTCAGCATAAATAATATTTAAATATAAACAATAATCACATATAAATCACAATGTTGTAAGTTTTAAAAGTATTGCAGAATATTCTGGGACACAGCAATTAGAATACAAATGTAAAATTTTTCTAAAGTGTTCTTCATGAACTTTGTTAGGCTTTTTCATTTCTACAAAATATAATAAGGTTAACTTTTTATGTACCCCTGAGAGAAATGTATAACAGAAAGACCTACTAACACAAAATAATATCTCACTGAAATATAGGATGTCTATGATTATGTTACACTTAATGGAAAAGTTGCTATGGACAATATGAACATTGAGTCAGTGACAGTCCCACTCCAGAAACATATTTAAAGAATTATTCATTAGGTATTAAAGCAAATAAGTTGAAGCTGAACCCATTTGTGACAAAGTCTATGACGTATAATAAAATTATTATATTATAAAAATAAATGTTTAAAATAGAGTATCACAATATTTAATACATTAAGAAGGGAGTGACTAATAATATTTTAGTACACACTGATGATCTATTATAAAGTCTCTACTTATGTAAGCATAATGAAACTATGAAGACACATCTATAATATTTTAAATATCTAGTAAACACATAATATCAATGGAATTGATATACTTTGGATTAAATTCTCTCTCTCTTTCTCTCTCTCTCTCTCTCTCTCTCTCTCTCTCTATATATATATATATATATATATATATATATATATATGTTTCTAACTACCTATGTAATATATCTATTCTAATTTATAAGAACTATAAAAACAATTAAATTAGCATCAGGAAAATATGAACAAGTCAATCATTTAAATAATAAAATTTAGCAATGTAGATATTGAAACCAAGTGTCAGGAACAATTCAAACTTAGATCACAAATTTAGATCCTGGCTGTTATATATCAAATTATCATTTCTTTCAATTTCAAATGATGAATCACTGTTCATTACAGACAATATTCTTAAAAATTTAACCTTTAAGGTATGATATAATAATTTCAATTTTATAAAAATTTAAATTACTTATCATATCTTATGAACTTCTTTAAAATGTCAAATTTTAGAAATGGGTTTATGGATCAATATGTATAATATATTAATATCATATTAGATATAGAAAGAAATTTTTTAACTATTGAATACTAAAAAACAAGTGTCATGGTTTATGTCTGTGGCCCCCAGGCCTCATGAGTTTGCATTGTGCATTTGTGATGGTTCATTGTCTAGTGCTTGGATTGATGGTGTCAGTGCTCCACCCACATAGGGGTGGAGCCAGGATGTGATGTAATTAAAGGAGGAAGTTGTGCCTTACTCTTTGCTGGTTCCTGCTCACTGTTTGCAGCAACCATGAACTGTGGCCAAGCCATGCCAGCCTGCCTTGGAGCCAAGTGAGTAGGGACTAAAACCTCCAAAAACTGTAAGAAATAAACCTTTCCTTTCCCAACTTTAGGCTTCAGCTATTTTATCTCAGTGATGAGCATAAAGTAACTAAGACAACAAGCAATTCATTATCATGATATTTTGTTAATATTGATCAGTTGGAAAGTCTCATCTTGTTTAATAACTTGATGGATTTAACCACTATCAAATCCAGGTAAAATATTATCAGAAGTAAATGACATAATGTTTTTTAAAAAAGACTTATGAAAGCCTACAATATCATCATTGAATGGAATACGTAAATTTTTTTTTGATTTGCTTCTGACACATTCCCTCCAGTTAAAAGGAATATAACTAATTTCTAATTTTATCAATAATCATAATAAAATATATACTTCCTTCTTTCCAAATAGTAGAAATAAATTAAAACTATAAAATTTTCTTGTACATATTGTGCATTTAAAACTTATTAATTGCCTTAAAATGTATTAAGGATTCCTAGCATGTTGTAACTTGAATATCATTAAGATATTTCAAACTATTGCATTGTGCGTACTTAAACTTCAGAAGTATATTATCAATAAAAAAATTCTGTACATTGAAAATTACATTACTCTGAGAAAAGAAATCAAAAAGGATTTTAGAAAATGGAAAGGCATTCCTTGTTTATGAATAGGAAGAACAAACATTGTAAAAAGAACTACTCTCCTAAAATTGTTATACAGATTTAAAGCAATTCTAATCAAAATAGCATTAGCATACCTCACAGATCCAGATATATCGTTCCTAAAATTCACTTGGAACTAAAAATGATTTAGAATAATAAAGACAATTCTGGACAACAAAAGCAAGGCAAGAGCCATCATAATTTGTTACTTTAAATTATATTATAAAGCTAATGTAATATAATCAGCAAGGTACTGACAAAAAAAAAAACAGATTCACAGATCAATGGAATAGTTTAGAAGATAAAGCTACAATTATAAGCACACTCAGATGCCTTATCTTTGACCAAGGGGCCAAACAAGTTTACTGGAAGAAAGACAGCTTCTTCAGCAAGTGGTTCTGGAAAAACTGGCTTTCTCTATGTCAAAAACTGAAACTAGATCTATGTCTATCACCATATGCTAAACTAAAGCCAAATGGATCAAAGATCTAAATATTAAAACAGAAACACTAAATCTACCAGAAGACAAAGTAGTTACAAAATTTGATGACATAGGAGTAGATACACAATTCACGAACAAAAATCAAACTTGCTTGGGAAATACTTCCCAGAATCAATAACTGGGATCTCCTCTTATTTAATAGTTTTTGCATATCAAAAGAAATCTCAAACAGAATGAAAAGAAAACTACTGTATTGGGAAAAATCTCTTTGCTAAATCTCCTTTAGACATAGGACTTCTATCTGGAATGTATAAAGAATTAAAAAAGATCACATCGCAAAATTCTAAATGAGCAATCCAAAAAATGGGCATCTGAGATTAATACACACTTCTCAGATGAAGAAATACAAATGGCAAATAAATATATGAAAAACACGTTAAGAATCATGGATCATAAAGGGAAATGCAAATTAAAATAATGGTGATATTACATCTTACTCCAGAAAGAATAGCCAAGATCAAGAAATCAACCAATAAGAAGTGCTGGAGGGGCAGTTGAGAAACAGGTGCTGTTCTCCACTGTTGGTGGGAGTGTAGGCTGGTGCGACCACTGTGGAAATCAGTATGGAGATTCCTAAGAAAGCTAGAGGTCACATTTGATCCAACTATTTAGCTTCTGGGCATTTTTCCAGAAGAACTGAAAATATACCAAAGTTGTATATATGCACCCATATTTATAGCAGCACAATTTGTAATAGCTAAATCATGGAAGCACATGAATTCCTATCAATCAAGAAATGAATAAAAAAAGATATATTTTTATAAAATGGAGTATTACTCAGCTATAATGAAGGATCATATTACTGATTTTTTTTTTTTTTTTTTTTTTTTTTTTTTTTTTGTACTGACGATCGAACTCACAACCTTGTGCTTGCCAGACAGGCAGTTAGGCCACTGAGCTAGATCCCCAGGACCCATACTGAGGCTTTTATCGACAAACTGATGAGACGCTTAAGTGAAATAAAAAGTAACATATTATCTGCCTAGTGTAAGAAACTGAAAGAATAAATAAGATCCAAAATCTACAAAAAATATTGTGAAAGGGCAAGAAGCTGCTCCAAAGTGAAAATAACTGGGATAAGCGAAAGGAGAAAAAAAGAAAGGGAAAAGGAAAAAGAAACAAATTTGTTTTGTATGTATGTAAATAATAGCTATGATGATTATACTACTAATTTCATTAGTTCTTGGAAAAGAACAGTTGTTATGCCTGCAATTAGATCAATTTTGCATGTATATCTTGTAATATAAGCAACTCTCTTGAAGATAACAATATGCAATATTACAACCATTGTTAAATTTCTATCATCTTGTTTTGAAACCTTATATTGTTATTGTTTTGGGTTCTTTGATGGTCTTGCAGTCATTGTTTGTATGTCTCTTGTTTTTTGTTTTTCTATTCTGTTTTTTTTTCTCTTTAAAATAAAATTTTAAAAAGACATCTCTAAAAAACAATTGTGTTTTGATAAATCTCACAAGACAGAGTAAGTTTAATTGCTCCTTTGTTGTGTTAAAAATCTCTGATTTATAAAAACAAGCCTTAGACTATCTGGGCAGTAAAACGTGTGTTTAAAAGCCCTGGTGTGACAGCTAATACTACTGTCAAAAGCTGGACCATATTCTGACAAGACAGGAAGATAAAAATGTTTAAAACCTAAATCATAAAGCAGTGGTTATTTATTATTTTATATTATATTTTATTTTATATATGTTCAAGGTTATTTCAGGATTTGTCTAAAAATTTCCTTTCTGTAAGATGATGGAGGGCTGCTTGTTTCCTAGATATGTAGTTAGCTCAGACAGTCACCTGCTTCCTTTCACTAAACCATATGTCTGCTTTTGTCCAGATGTTTTTCCTTCTGAGGGAAATGAAATTAACTAGGGCCACACTTTTCCTTGCCCTGCTGACAGTAAGAATTAAACTACCTTTCACCAGAGAGCACTGATTCTATGGGAAAGCTTTCTCACACTGTCAATCTGTACTGCCATCTAATTCAATTATATCTTCAGCTCTTCACCTTTTAACTTTAGTGGAGTGTTACCCTCACATCTCTCCATTCTGAAACAGTACAAGCTCTGATAATTCAAGACCTCTTCAGAGCCTTTCCTAACTCCAAGCACTCCTTAATTCAGACAGAGGCCTTCTGTCCTTGGGGTATTCCCTCTTTTGTATCCCAGTGGGCACCAGTCTTATCCTCAGATTATAGGGGAAATTAAAAAGGACTAATAGAAAGAGTATGTTGCAAAAGAACTAAAATTAAAATATTGATTGCATTGTAACTTACAGGTAAGCACAGACCTATAATACTGCTTTCATTACCAGCCCAAAAGATTCATACTGAATCTATTTTTCATATTCTTTTTATGCTGTTATTTCTAATGTGAGAATTAAATACTCCTTACTTCCCAAAATAATCCTTGGAGGGCACTCTTGAGAATAAACATACTGTTGCTTTAGTTTGTTTATTAATTATCTTCTTCTGAAGGGGGCTGAGCCACATGCTATCCATATCCCAAAAGTGGTATTTTATTTGCAAACCTTTATTAGATTTTCACTTAATAAACCTTGACATTTATTTTATAGTCTGTAGTATTAATAGCCACGAGGGAGCTACTTCTGTGGGCCATGTTTGATGCAACAGTGGCTCCCACTCCAAATTTGGTGACACCCCTGGGTGTCTCTAATTATCACACAGGCTCTTATGAAATTCCAAAAATGACTCTCAGAAGAAAATTAATTTTAATTAGACTTAATTTTGAAAAATACATCCCATACAACATTTTTCATGGCCGAAATGCCACATAATCAAACACAAAATGCTGCAAGTCTGAAAATATATCCTTGGGAAGCAGTTTCATTTTGCTGCTGTGGTTACAGCACCTATTTTAGGAAAGGGTTTGAACCGGGACAAATGAGTGCTCAAATATGCATTAGAAATAGTCACTGCTAGTGACAACTTAAGCTCTTATGGAGACATAAGCATACCAACAACTAGGTAAACCATGATAAAAATAATTCGCCAAATACAAGTTTTGCCAAGGGAGTGCTGAGGAAGCAACAATTAATTTTGTTGGAGCATATCAAATAAGATCTTGAGGAGAAAGTGAAAGAGCATCAGGGCTCTGCAAAATGAACAGGATGGAAGTAAGCCGATAATGGATGTGGACAGGGAGGAAGAGCATCATCATTACAAGCATCAGTTCACCGTCACTCTGTAGTGTGATTTGCATGACATAAGGAGGCAAAAATTACTTTAATATATCCTTCAGTAAAAAATGATACATTCATAGAATTTGTTTAATTGTATAACACAATAAAACCATCAAAATATGTTTTCATAAGTGTTTGATGTGGAATCAACAAACAAAAAATATGTGCGTCAGTGTCCTTTCCTAAGAAATTTATCTCATAGGGTCACTGAGTTATCTGAAAGTTGGGGTTAGCCTGAGCTGGTCTTGCTTGCATTGTCATGGTCTGCGCTGTTTTATCCTTTTATCATTCCTGAGAAGATTATGCCCTCAGAATTAGGAAGTAAAGGTTTTCAGCAGGCATGTTTGCTGTCAGACACGTACTTTAAACAAGGCTGATTTTTATTCATAAAGATAGTACACTTCAAAGAGTGTGAATAGAACAGAGTCTAGTTGTGGGGTGTGGGTTGGTTTCCTTTTTGTTTTCCTTGATTTGAGAAATGATTTTGGGTATTAAATAACTGGGCTTCTTGCCAATAAACTGTGATTCTCTACCCTCACAATGTAGTTGGAACAAGTAAGGTCTGTTCCTTGAGGGGAGCCTGCAATAAAATGGTTACCAGGTTCTGAGGTGAGCACACTTTCTAGAGTGACATAAATTCCCACAATTCTTTATCGAATGCTGAGGGTATGGTCATGTCAGTACAAAATGGCTGTTTCCTGTTGAACACAACAGTAGCTCCTACCTTCTGGGGAGTCTGTGGTTGCCCACTACCTAGGCTGTTAGTGGTTCAACTGGTGGTTTGAAAAACAGTAAAGAAGTTAGACAAATGAGTCTGATTTATTTCACTATGAGTATGTGGTACTATGTAGTCCAGACCAGGCTTGAATTCAATTTGTAGCTCAGGACTTGAACTCAGTGATCCTCCTGCCTTTGCCTCTTGACTGCTGGACGTACAACCATGTGCTCTATGACAAGTTCCTTCTCTTTTCAACAGGTCCAGTTCTCTACTTCTGACCGGAGACTCTCTAATAGGGTGTGATGACTTTGATCAAGATAAGATCAAGAAATGCTTACTTAAAATCAGTCTGCTCTTTCTCTCTTTGCCCAATGTAAACTTATTTGATTCTTCAGGGTCTTTCTGGAGTTTTACACAGACCTTGAATAACTCTGTGCAATTAAAACAGTGTATTAAATAGCTATCTGCCTTTGGGAATTAAAAAAAAAAAGGACAGCACTCTGCCACTGGTGCTTCTATTTTTTTATTACAGAAGATAATGATAGCAAAGTATTTGATATTTTTCCAATGAAGCCCACCCATCTTCTATCTATACTTGTAGCTCTACAAAAGCAGAGGCTTCTTAGTCAAGTTTGAAGTTTAGAGAGGAGACACTCCCAGACCATGCAGCCTGCATGGATTCAAAGGATGAATCTTTAAGTGGCTCCATTTTTCGGTGCATTGAGTTCTCGTGTCTATATATGACAGGGCATAATAATATGATGTGTGATGAAAAATTATAGTGAATATTTATAACAAATATAAGACTGCTGAATAATTTAGGTAAGGATTCACCATAAAGTTTTTATGAGACTGTCTTTGTATTAGATGGCACTTGTTAGCAGTGTTCACCTATTTTAAATGATGCTGCTTAATACATGAAAGAAAATTTCCAAAACTGCTTTGGAAGATATAACCACAACAGAATAATGTCACTTAAACTCTGTGTGTATGTGTGTGTGTGTGTGTGTGTGTGTGTGTGTGTGTGTGTGTGCATGTGTGTGTGTGCGTGTGCATGTATGTGTGTGTGTGTGTGTGTGTGTGTGTGTGTCTGTGTCTGTGTCTATGTGTGTGTTAAGGGGGAGAAGAATAATATATACACACAGTCACTGTGTATTGTAATCACCTCTTTTATGGTTGCTAAAAGGATGAAGTGAGCCAGCCTGCTTACATTTTGCTGTCCACGCAAATTATGATTCTTTTTGCTACTATTGTGGTTCTCTGTTCTGACACTTAAGATTTATGCAACCTTGTGTCTTCTAAGCTTTGATTATTCTATTTTTACAAAGGAAATAATAAAACTACATTTTGAAAATTACATTTAACATTAAAATCTATATTGAATATGAATTTATTCTAGTTAGACTATATAGAATAAATAATCATATGTGAAGGAACACCACCAAACAGCTTTATTATAAAATATGGTGAGATTGGATATTTTCACATGAAGAAAATAAATGTTATTATGTTTATTCTGTCATTAAAAAGAATAAATTATCTTCTCTTTGAATAAGCATTTGTGTAGTTTTAATTTAAGACAAAGTCAACAAACTCAAGATTAAGTGTTATGGTTTGTATCTAGATGTACCTCCCAAGCCTCATGCACTTGTAGGAGAAGTCTTTCATAGCTGATTGGATCTAGAGTATGTAATACTGGGATTAAGAGTACCTGCTACTACATTACTTCACTTATTTGTTTAGCATATTTCTGAATGTGGATGATGGGAAGCCCCACCTGCATGTGGGAGACACCAATCTATAGGTTTATAGCCTGGATGCATATAAAGGGCAAAGGGACATCTCTACAGACTGTGAGATGAAATAGACTTTTCCTTCTTTAACTTATGGGTATTGGGTATTTTGTATATGTGACAAGAAAATAATCAAGACATTGAGGAGGTTTCTTTTCACACATTCTGTGTACCTAAGCTAGGAGACAGCACTGTGTCTAAAACACCTGCCATTTTAAAATCTAGCAGTGGTAATTCGAAGTGAAATGATTTTTAATTTGAAACCTGAAACTGATTGCAAATTATTTCAAAGATTTCCATAAAAATATCCAATTATTTTTTCCAAGTAATATTGCTTATAAACAATAAAATACATAAATTCTTAAAATTAGTGGGAGACAATTATAGAATTCTCTGTGAATCATTGCTTTTGTGTTTCTTTGTCATGAAAAAAATTTTTAATTAATGAGTTTTGTAAAAGTATCTTTAATGTAATTAAATGTATAATGTAATTAAATACATATATTTGTTTATGTAAACATATGAATTTGAATTTTTCCCCAGATCTTCTTCCTTTATTCTGGTACTTTGGAAAAGGAATTATAACAAAGTAACCAAGTAATTTTTTGCTAATGCATTGATTTTGTCTCTTTATTCTTATTTCTCATCAGATTCCTTTAAAACTCAGAAGGTTGTGTGTGTATATGTGTGTAACAAAATTTGTTTGTTGTATCCCAAGATCCATTTATACTTTTTGCTGAAAAAGAATTTTCTTCATCACTCATTAGATAAAATCATATGTCTCCCTTTTGTAAGGTGGCACTGTGGTCTAAGATCCAGGATATGAATAGTTTAATGCAGTAAATACATTGAGCTAACTACCTATTTGATTTGTGAAGTAAATGGTACTTGATTGACACCAATGCTTACATGCCATAAGCACTAACTTTTTATATGATGCTTCCATATGCAAGGGAATTAGACTGGGAGGCGCAGTTTTTGTTTGGACATACAGATCCCACTCACTGCTTCCTGTGGACATGGCCATGCTTTACTGAAAGACAGGAACATGTTACAAATAAAAAAGTTTAGTACACCCCATGAGAAATCAATCACATTCACTACAGTCACTTCTGATCAATAATATCAATACATTAGTAACAACTAATATTTAGTCTTAATTTTTGATTAGATTTTTTTGTTTTCTTTTTCAAACAGTCTTTGATTTTTGGCTTCTTTAAATTGAGGGGAGAAAATTTCTAAAAAAAAAAAATAGCAACCAAATGAGTATTATGCACTCAGATATATGAGTTTTAAGATTTTAGATTCAATTTCCATTAGTTGACTTTTTTTTTTCCTAAAGTGATCACACCATGCTTCTATAACTTGGACATTACAAGGCAAATGTTCTCTTCAACAGAATGAACAATTCAGTGGGATGATGTGCCACAACCTACTACTCCCCTGTGGCAAGCTGTAAGAAAATAAGTCTTCCCTACAAACATCAAAGCAAATAAATGCAGGCAATGTATATTTAAAAATAAATTAGGACTAGTCACATTTATGCACTGAGAAACTAAAGATCACTAAATTCAAGAATTTAGCTCAAGATTATATGGTTTTTAATCAAATAAGTTGGAATTCCAATCCAGCATTTTTAAATTATGAATTCAACAAAGGTCTCATTATTTAAAAAGAAGGACATTTATTTCCTTTGGATATGTAAGAGAAATCTTCATGAAAAATAATACTTTTTTATTTTTCATTTGACCAAGCAATTTGAACACGGGGAATCCCTAGCTACATGCTCAGCTTAGACTAAAATGTGGAAAACAAAAGCAGGCAGATTCAGCAGAAACTGATATCAAACTCACATCTCTGTCCTCGATGAACATTTACAAAATGAATTTTTGTACTTTTAAACATCTTTGAGGAATAAAACATGGGGTTTCTCATTTTCTATGAAGGATTGCAATGACTAGCTATTCTTATCCAGGAAGCAGTATGCACAACTCAATTGGTATTATAAAATTAATTCATCTACACTAAATGAAAATCTTCAGAATAATGAACAATAATGTACCCTAAAATCACAGGAGTAGTATTAGTTGCTTTTAAAAGAGCTATCAGTAAAGATAAATCATGTAGGCATTGGAGTTGTAGGTTCCCTAAATAGGATAATCTGAAAAAGTTTCTAAAGTTAATTTGTGCTAACTACTTAATTAGAACCTCTAGGCTCGCTTTTGAGAGACAGTGACATTTCTCTTAAGTGTTTTTGCAAGCCTTCAGTGATTACACAGAGACATACTTTGAGACATTCACATCTGGCACATACTTACCAAAGGTTAGATCCACATTAAACTTCCTCTCCTATCAGAGAAAGGGACTGCATCAGTATGAATTTAGAATGTCAGAGATGTAGATGGGCCAAACAATTCCTAAAGTCAAAGGAACTCAAGAAACAAATAGACTTTTTCAAATATTTTTAGTGGATTAAGTTTCATTTTAAATCATGTCAATATTTGTATAGGCATCAAAGGAGAGGCTTACAATTTAGTCCTCAATCTTCATCCAGAATAAAATCACTAAGTGTGTTATTTGAATAATTGGAAATTGTTAAACATGGAAGACACAACTCCCAACCAAATAGACAATCTGAGACAGAGCTACATTATTCCCTGAAGCATAATATGAAAATTGGCAGTAAATTTATCTTTCACATTCTAAAATGCAATCATCTTTTTTCCCTACTCACTTATTTCAACAATTTATGATAATTACATTATAGGAATTGAGTTAGGCATGTTCTATAGCTCCTTAGTTTGTGTGTTTTAAATGACCAAGGTTAAATTTCAAAGTATTCACTTCATACGACAAATGCACTATACTTTTATGATCCCTCTGCTACCACTAGAAAATGAGAGGAAATTATATAGGATAAATGTTGAAGCTATTTCAATATTGAATGTAGTATTTCAGAGATTCAAATGAAATCTATGACCTATGTTATCGATTAAAGTTTCCAAGTTGTAAATGACTCAGTTTCAAGTATTTTCACCTCTTGTTTATGCAAATCACATCTAAGAATAATATTGTATGTCAGCTACATTCACCAATACACTGTGATTTGTACTGCAGTGTAACAAATATAAACCAACACTGGAATCAGCATCTATTTATTTTCTCTTAAGGCTTGAATTTCAGACATCTGGGCATACTCTATAGGGTTTTCTTCTGATACTCTCAAAAGCCAGTATTATTTGGACACTTTTCTCTCAAGTTAACATTTTTAGATTCAATTTAATTTTTGGACCTTTTCAAGTCTTTTTAAAGACTGTAACAAAATCTTTTTGGCTTCTCTAGTTTTCTCTGATCTTTTTATCTTCTAAGCAAAGGCAATACACAGAGCTCGTATCATACAAAATTGGGTTCCAGTAATATTCATTTCATGCTATGAAATCTTAGAAAACCTTTTCAAAACTAAGTTCCAAGCTATTACAGTGTCTATTTTATATTTATTTTGTATCACTAAAGCTTCAACTAAAGTTTTAAATACAAAACATAGTGATCTTATTGTTATATGTGTAGACATTTTGAAATAAAATGCAAGAATAGAATAAAAATTACCTTGATACTGAATACTTCCTATTAAATATGTAATATTATTCCTTTTTATAGTCTAGCACTTATTCAATTTTGTCCATTTTGTCGTTAAAAATAAGATAAACCACTTATTCTTTCAATCCTCTTTTTGTCCACAGTTGATCTTTGTCTATACAAGTATTTCTAATTTCTAAGATAAAGATTTGAAATGGGAAGAAAAAGAATTTTAGGCATATGAAACATGCTTGACTGTCAAAAGCAAAACAATGCTAAAGAACTTCATCGTCATACAAAAATGCCATCCAGATTGCTCACAAACAGTTTTCTGTGCTCTGGGTAGATATGTTTTGGAACCAGGTGGCTGGCTTCATAAGAACACTGGCATTAAGCAAAAGGTTGGATCATTTGAATATACTGTTCAGGTGTCAGACTGGGCTGCCCTGGAGTTGATGGGGATTTGATGAACCTGCATATATATGCAGCATAGAAGGACAGAGGGGCAATTCTAGGAAGTAGACAAAGACAAAGAGAGAGTGATTGGATGGAAAATAACATTGGAATGAGCAGCGCTATGACAAAATTAGTCAAACCAATGCTGATCCATTAAAGGAGCAAGGATTATGCTGTCAAAGATGAGACACCTGGCCCTTTTATCTTGGTCCATGATGGTGAAATAAAACTGACCTTAGTGGCTTCAGCAAAGATTAGGATGGTTTTGCAGTGTTTTCTATCACAGCCATTTGAAGACTATATTAGAAGGTTGATATGTTTCATTCTACTTTAGAACTATTTTTCATTACAATGTATTTTAAAGTGAGTTTATACATTTTAACAAATTTCTTTCCGTATTTTCAGGTCATCTATACAGAGAAAATAACATTAACTTTCCTTCACATGCAGTTTGAAATTGTGACTTAGATGGTCCAATCAAAATTTTTTTCCAGTAAAGCAATTTAAATATGTTCTGCTGGAGAATTGTGTAATGGATAAACCGTAAGAGAACCTCATCACTACACTTGCTGTGAAGATTTCAGGTCTACTTATTTGGGACAATTTACACCTGATACAACTTGTAATGTAAAACTCACAACTGTACAAGTTACATCCCACTTGAGCACCTGACCTTGGGTAGTGGCGAAAACAGCTCATATTTAAAGATTTCACATAAATATGGATTTGATTTTCTCACTTTAGAAGGGAAAGGAATAAGTGACATTGCATGTGTGAATTTATCACACTTTATTTGTATTGTAGGAATTAGAAACTGTCTTGGAAATGACATCCTTGAGGGAAGCAATGACACTTGTTTCATTCGTAATTTACATTAAATTTTGGTTTTTCAGAAATATAACCACACCAAAATAAGAGGATAAAACACACCATTAATTTCAGCAGACCTCAAAACAAAACCACCTTGCAATATATAATCTTTAGCTTCTGCCAGCTTTGGAGGTTGATAAGCTACTGTGAATGAAGCCTCATTTTGATAAAAAGAACTGGGAAGGAGACCTACTAAATGATCTGAGTAAAAGTAAGAGTCCAAAAGTTCTTGATCAGTTTTAACCTTTCTGGAAGCCACGGTGAGGCCTAACTTCAGTTTCTCTTTTGGTTTCCAGGAATAGGGACCAGTGTTCAGACAGATACTAACACTGGACTGTCCTGAAACACATCACTTCTGAGAGACAAATGGGGAGGCAGAAGCGCATGAGAAACCGTAACTGTTGGTCTTGCTTTCATAGGATACATTTTTTTTTTTTTTATTTAAGAGGAAAAAGAGAAAAACACAAAACAAACCAAAGCGGCGTAAGGGTACACGCAATACAGAACTACAAAACAAAACAAAACAAAACAAAACAAAACAAAAAACCATAACAGTAAGAAATTACCTGCTAGTAGATTACACACTATTTTCTTGAAAATAGTTCCTGAAATCACAGTATCAAAGAACACAAGGTGGACATTCAAACAGGGAGACTGCAAACAGCTGTGTTCAATGTTCCAAAAACATTGATAAAGTCAGCTATTTAACACCCCCAAACACACTTGCTGTTATATCCGTTAGAGCTCCTTTTCTTTTTTTTTTTTTCCCTCTCTTTTTTACAACAAAATTTACACATCTTGAATTTTATTACTCCTTAGTGCTTATTACTTTCTTTGGGGGGGGGAGAGAATACAGTCAAATATGGCAAAACAAAGCTGTCAGTCAATACCAAGGATAGACGTAGCACATGGTGTAGAACAGAGTACAAGTTTATCAACAATGGTTATCAACGTTGTCCCTTGTTTCCTTAAAAAGAATTGTCTATCTTATTAGATATTATAAAGTTGGACAAAACAGTAGAGAACAAGACCAATAAAACTTAGGCATTGTAAACATTACAGGACTTCCAAAGAAGACAATAGTCAAACCAGAATGGGTATCTTAGTGAATCTTATTGTCTTCAAAGTAGTTGCCTATGTCTTCAAACTTGATACTATCATATAGAATGGAACAGAGTCTAATCAGTCAAAACAACATCATGGGAGTACTACAGGACTTCAAAACAAGTTAATAGGAAATCGAAAAGAGTTACTATTTATATATCCTAATTTTTTTGAATTTTTTCTTTAATTAAGACAAACATAAGAAATGACTAAATAATTTTTTTTTGAAACAATAAGGGGGAGATTGAGATAAAACAGGACATAACAATATAACAATAGAGGTCACAGCATGACTGTTTCAATAACCTAGTACTTCACCACCTTATAACCTGACTTAATAGTAGTTACCATAGTGTCTTTTTCCTTGAAATATTTGGGTAAAACTTCATATACTCTAGCTTCAAATATTTTCATATCAAGAAGCCCAGAATAAAGCCTTTCTAATTAATGAGTGAAAACTTTATAAGGCTTCAAGGCCACCTAATGGGGAATCATGATTACCACATATTTTTATATATTTGAATCATTACTTACATTAGGGAAACTATTCGGTATTCACACATGCGAGATTGATTTATTTCACTTATGAGTATGGTCATAGGATACATTATGTCACTTACGCTGTGTTCTTTAGTAAAGTACTGGCTCTCTGTACTGGTTGGAGTGAGAGTGAGTTACAGCACGCTTTCAATATTTCATGATGCTAATCCATATACCTAAACACACCAGTCTACAGCTGAGTCCCTAATTCCTCTAGTCCAACAGATTGTCTACTGTTCCTTAGTTTAGCATACTACCAGAAAATATCAATAAGCTCATGTTTACCATGATGAAAAGTCAGAATTCACCTATTGACCTTGGGTTTCTACCCACTTGTCCATGAAGGGTTCTGGTTGGGGGCCAGATAGCCTTCTCAGTACCAGAGTGCAGAGTCAGCACTTACAATGCTCCTTCCTTCTGTATTGAGAACTGTAAGCTAAACTTTGTATTTTCTACCTCCTCTGACTAAATCATTTACTACACAAGAATAAAAATGATAGTTGTTTCTCTCTTAAAAACGCTTATAGAAGTAGTGCCAAGATATTTTTTGTACTATCTCATCAACTCCCCAAAACTATGGTAAGGTGATAATATTATCGGTATTATCTTATAGACTAATATCTAGAGACTTGGAATATTTAGTAATTTGCTAAAGAAATTTAGCTCAAGAAGATAGCCTGGTAATCTTTTAAATTCCAAAAATGTTTGCACCATCTTGAATTTTAGATCATAACTGGTCCTACAACTGGTTAGGGAAGTCCTTAAAATAATCAGATTTGATTGCCAAAAGATTTTTAAAATTTGGCTTTATTCTATATATAAAACATTATTTTTCTGTATTTCAACAACTAAAAAACAAATCAAGCCTTTTTAGTTCTTTTACAAATGGCTCCAATTTTGAAAAAGGTCTCCAACTCATACAAAACAACCCAGAAAATTTTAAATTCTTTCCCTCCTCATGATTGGAAGAATGGGATTTGTCACACATTTGAACTTATATGCTGCATTTCTAACCATAGAGTGAGTCTAGACCTGACTGGCTATAAACAATTCAGTGTTCATGTGCCCCCTCTTGATGTTCATTGTGTGATTTAATTTTTCTTAATTCTTTCAAAACAACATTAGTTTCCAATTTAACTTGAAGAAACTTCATTTTAAATCTTACTGCTTATCTACAGTGCATTCTGTGCAGGGTTGGTTTAGCAAGTCAAGCCGTAATTCTTTGAAGTTCATCTTACCACTTAATTAGCTGTGCTCCTCTGACTCTGGATGATATTCCTATAAAGTTTTATTTTTTTCTGCAAGGCTATATATTATTTTAAAAATTAATACTCTTTAAATATTATTCAAATACATATATATATATATATATATATATATATATTATAGCAGATATTAAATAAAATGCTATAATAAAGGAAAACAGCAGATGAGGCCCAAGACATAAAGGGTCAGAGAACTGTCCCTTTAATTAGATAAACTCAAACTTTTACTCATTATAAAAAAGAACTATTTGTCAAGTTTTACACTTATCATTACAGACGTGATATTTCTAAACCCTCACATTGTGCTCATGTGTTAAATAGCTAGGAACACTGTCCTTAAGTGACGATGAAATATATATGACACAAAAAAAAACATAACATTTTATTCCATACTACAAATACAGTTTTTCTAGATATTGTTGAATATGTCTAAAGTGCAGTGCCCTTTATTATTTCCTGTATATTCATTTTTGCCATTAAGAATTCAATAAATTGGCAAAATAAAATTTGAAAAGGATTTACAGGTCATATAAGCTGGTAAAATAGAGGCCATTTTCAGTTAGAACTCTACATAAACAGCTAAGAGATGAACAAAGGTATACTCAGTTTCAGAAGAGGGATAGCGATAGAGTCACTTGCAGAATTCCATAGGATCCCTCTTTTCCTTTTTCATTCTCTGTTTTTCCTGCCTAAAGAGAAAGCAATAGATCTTCCCTCTTCCACCTAAAGCACCGATAGCATAGTATTACCATTTGGTCCATATTTAAACTTCGTTTTCTATGTAGAGCTCTGTCAGCTCCAGGATCTCCATCCTACTTTGTAAAAGAGTTTAGCTTATATATGGATTCTGTATGTTTCAGAGTTTATGTAATTAAAGATTTTAGCACCAAATCATTAAGTTTACTAAAAAATGTTTCTTTTGCTTGTCTTATTGTTTTGGTCCCCTAACAGATTCTCCAGAGAAGAGGTCAGGAAAAGTGTTAGCACTAATGATTTAATCAATCCCTGTTAAAACAGATGTGATTTCAAGAATTGGAAATAGAAGCATTTGAGTGATTCAATGATCAAAGTATATCTGGGTTTATTTACTCACTTATAAATGACAGCTTAAAGTCAGTGATGTCTGAAGCAAATTATAACTCTAAAACTTTTGTGTCTGCTTTCTTGTCATCCTATTTGAGTTTTCTTGTTTATACTTACGTTCAAATGTATGTATATTAGAATAAAATTTTCCTGTCTTTGTACTGAAATGCAATATATTGAATGAATTAGCTTATAAGCAAAACCACGGTTACCATGACTTTGTGAGCATTGCCTGTAAACATGATGCTATCGATATTTAAATACAGTTTGAGTCCTGTATCATAGAATATGAGAAGTGCAGAGTAAATATACATTGAAGTTGATAAAAAAAAATTGTCTTCCTCTTTCCTTTCTAAAATGTCCTTCTTAAAGAAGACACAAAGCAAAAACAAATACTGAAACTTAATCTTTGGCTCTTATTTCAGTTTTGGATAACGTCATTTCTCAGTGATATCTGAAATCAGATGGACTTTGTCCTGCTTTATCATTAATAATTTCAAAACAGCTTTAGGATAGCAACAGCAAAGTGGAGTTTAAAAGTCATTAAACATGGAGAATCATCCCTTTCGCCGTCTGCTGACAACATGGATCTCTGCAGCCTGGAAGGCTCCTGAGCTAACTGTAGGAGTGTTTCCTGCTGGAAACTAATTTAGTGAGCAGAAAAACAACAATAACACAGCAACGATGAAAAGCCAGGGGGGGTCCTCATAAAAAAGCAAACAAAAGGAAGATCAAGAAGTGCAAACTCTGAGCTTAGATTCTTCTTTATTTGCACACATCTGCTTACTGAACACATAACAATTTAATTATAAAGCCAAATTACCATCCCTTACAGAACTATTGTCATGGTTTTCAGATTCTTCCAAGTGTCGATTTCAGTGTAGCTCCCTGTATATTCCAAAACAATGTTTGGAAAATACCCTCTTTTTGCGATTATGTTACATCTGAGAATATAGGCCCTTTTTTTTCACCCAATCAACTTTTTCATGTTTGCTCCCTAAAAATGCACCTGCTGTTCCATATATCTGCCTGGGTCATTTGGTTGGTTTTACACAGACATGAGAAAAATAAGTACTTGATTTTCATAGAAATATTAGCAAAATAAAATGTGCCTTTACTTTTTAAAAAAACTAATCTGACATTTCTTCTTCCAATAGAAATAAGTGTTTCAAAACAACTAATTCAGTGACTATAGCTGACATCAACCTCTGCTAATGATTGTTTTTTCCAACAGTATTGTTCTTACCAATTTTTTTTTCTTACAGATAAATTTATAGCCATCAGAAGAGAAATTCAGTTAGTCAGGATGTCTTAAACCATGTTGTCATGTTGACATAAATTTGCTTTAATAATTATTGAGGTCTTGCATACATGCCTACTAAGGTTCAAAAAAAAAATCTTTTCTGTGAAAGACAGTTTATATTATTTGATTGACTGATGAAATTTAAGGAAAAGTTTAAAATAGACTACACAATCTATTAGGAAAAATAAGTCCATCAATAAGTCACTCATTTATTTACCAAACATTTATTGTGAACATTATATTAAAGATTGCTTAAGATGAATGATACAATCATTATACTGTGTATACAAAAAACTTAGCAATAATCCTTATTTCACATGTACATAATTCAGTGTTCTACAGTTTGTGTCTTAATTATTATTTACAGTACCTCAAATAAAATATGAAAAATATTTAAATGGCAGAAACAATGAATTATAAGATTTATATGTTCAATTAGGATTATACAAATTTAAATCTTCATTAGCATGAAAGATACAGATAGTGTGTAGCCTGAAGTTTGAATAATTTTGCATGTTTCTAATCTTCACCAGCTTCTGAATAAACCCATCACTGTGCTCTGCTGCTTACCTGGAAACATTTACTAAATATAAAATGTAGAAGTAATAAACACTATCTTTAATGGTAGATTAAATCTTAACTGGTTCATAAGAAAAGTTTTGATTATTACAAAGACTATCTGGTATCATGACGCATTGGGGAAAACAATCAATGATTCCAGGCAGAAATCCATTCATTTGGCAAATAACTAGTTTCTTCAGTGGAGACAGCTGCTGCCCTGCCCTTCTGGCTGAAATACTCTGAAAAAAAATCTCTACAGATGAAGAGGATGAAAATATCGTGGAACAGGGAAAATCTGACCAGTTAAGGCTCTGAAGCCAAGAAAAAAGCATTTTGTAACAACCTGTTTAGTAAATTGGGCCCTGATCTTTTCAGAGAAATTCCAGTTGATCTGTCTTCCTTCTAATACATTTTCTGCTCTTTCCAAGAGAGCTTTAAAAACTATTTAGTAAGAGCTATATTCCAATAATGCAGAATAACAAGACAAGACTATATTGATTCAATCTTGGATAATTGTTCTAACAATAGAAAGTACTTTGGGAAAGTAAAAGCAATCTCATTGATCAGGTTGGCAGTTCCCTTTGTCAGCATTTGCATAATAAACATCATCCGTAAAAATTTTGAGAAGGTTTTATTTTACAGTCAAATTAATAACACAAGGACTGAATGGACTCCTAAATTCTATAACATTCATTTTACAGTGTTGGGTGTGTTACTAGGTGTTTCTAGAAGCAGTAGAAAAATTATTTATCTAGTTTTACCAGAGCAAAGTTTAAGTATCTGCTTATAAATCTAGTTTCAGGTTCTTTGAGAAAGGGGATATTTTAGAAGAGAGTCCAGGGGTGTGTATAAGTGTACTATGTACAGAAAAAGAAAAAAAAAAAGAACAATAAAAACGTAACATACCAAATCTTGTTTCTCAGTAGTGTTGAACCAAAATTTCAGACATATGTGAAATATTTGGATGATCTATGTTGTAAACAAAATACTTACTGGTATGAAATACATAAGAAACTTCTGTGATCAGAATATGTGTTTTATGAAAAGATATGGTAGAGATATATTTATTAGTGATTAAAGATCCTGTCTCATGTTTCTACTTATAGTCATAGGGGTTGATAGCATATATAATAAGACTTAAGTGAGACTGGACTGAAAAAATACCATTTCTGGTGGAACTAAAATGTCATTACTTAACCTGCCACAATGTCACCGCTATCCTGAAACTATATATGGGTAGTAAGGCTTTAAACAGTGCTTTGACTGATCATAGGAGCAGATAACATAAGTGTAATTACAAACACAACATGCATTGAACCAAAACACTTAAAACCTGTCTCACTGCAACCAGCTCAGAAATTGATCCTTAGTAATTCAGTACTTTCAACCTGAAAGTCCCACTTAAAAGTCGCACTCAGTCTTTTAAAACCAGAAATACGGGCATTGCAGGATAAATAAAAAAATAAAATTAAAATATCCTGAATTAATACAAGTTGACAAAGCCTTCCATAATATCTACAAAATTATAATCAAAATATCTACTTCATCCTATAATGCTTATGTAAAATCTGTAATTGAGTACCATGTAATTATATAAATTTATTCAATTTTATTGATACATGAAACAAAATGTCTCTTGAACTAAATGATCCTAATTAGTTGATTCTTCACATTGCTTAACATAATATTTTCTTGTCTTTAATTTTATTCTTATTGGTACTGGAAAGATTTGGATAGCCTTGGTATTAATGTTGATAAAATCTTTATGGAAGAAAATATCTTTGATTCTGGCTAAAATATTGAGTTCTCATTTTTTTTCTGGAAACCATTTTGTATTTGCATTAAATTTAGCAACATCTTAACAGTTTGACTGCCCTGCCATGGAAATGGTGTCTAGTGAAGCTACCTGTAAATTTCTTGACAAGTCTTTTAATTTCTGTTTCTCTGCAAAACCACAGTCACTAATACTACTGATTATTCCCAGGAGACATATGCTGCAAGGGGAATATGTTGAAAAATTATCCTTTGCAGGATAATTACCAATAATGAATTTTATGAAGTTTCTCATGCATTAAAATAATTTAGTTTAATTGTATGATGAATATATCTTACTTTTCACAAAATCTAGGGAATGCAAGGCAAGCCAGTCTGCAGAAATGAGCCTCAGTGAAGCTGGTGGAACACAGCAGAAGACTTGGTGACACTGTGTCTAAGGTCTCACAAGCTTCACAGCATTTCAGTTTCAGTAACAAATAAACGAATCCAACTTGATATAGTTGCCTTGTAAATATCATTGAAATGCAGGAAGCCATGCGTTTAAACCAACTTTTTAATTTTCTTATTCATTTGTAAACCCAATAAACATTCAATAATTGATTGCTTAAATGACACTGCAGCTACATCCCTATAGAGTTTGTATACACTTGCATAGAAAGTTTACCAATCAGAAATTCCATCACATAGCAGAGTAATACCAGTCAGTCACTTTGATTTTTTTTTATCTAAATGAGTTTTTCAATGAATATAATAGATGTAGTGATAAAGTAGAGAAACATAAAATTAAACTCCTATTCATTGCCTTAATATTTGGTATGGATTAAGAACTAGTGGTCAATTTAACACCAGCTGTATTACATCAGCATGGCACTGAGCAAAGATGCTCCACCTGAGGAAAGTTGCCAGCATAAATAGGTGGAGAAGGAGGAAGACGTTAAGGAGTTGAGGCATTAATCTGTTGATACATTATTGCATTGTGTTGAGGCATTGTGAGTTCTACCAGTTGCTGTCTAAGCTGTTGGTTCTCCTGAAGAATCTTTGGTTCTCACATCGAGCATTGCTTCCTGGCTCCGGAGGGGAAGACATGTGCTTCTTGGTCTTCAGGATGAACTCATTGTGCTGGCTTCCTGGCAAGTACCTGACTGTAGTTGGTGTCGGAGGAGCTCAGGGCCTCCGTGTCACTGAGGATGGCTGTGGTGCCTTTCAGGGCAGCCCTGGTCTTTGTAGTCAGTATGAATTCTTGGCTCCAATGCAGAACCCTCATCCCACTGGCATAGCTCCTTCACACCGCTGGCATAGACTTTCTGACTTCCACCTCTGACCTTTGGGCCTTCCTGGCACACATCCATGAAAGAGACTGGCGTGAGTACTTCTTGTGAGCTCTGGACTTCCAGTTGGACTTGTGGGAGGCTTTGTCATTAGCTCTGGGTTTTTATCTGGAGTCATGTAGGACATTGCTGTGGAATTTAGGCTCTTGACTAAATATTCTGTGTGTTGGGTGTTGCAGATAGATTTCCTGCATTTTCTTATGTCAACTCCCAGTGACCATTATAAAAATATTATAAACTCAATGTCCTGATTCTAATTGTTCTCCACACAACCATTGACTCCAACAATATTTGACCAAAAGTCAGCAAAGTGGTAATGATATACTTTAAAATATTATTACTATAGGAATGCTAATAACAATAATTGTTTCAGAAAGCACATTTAATTGCCTAAAATTATGCATATGTGATTATGACATGGGAGCTCAGCTTTATCTTACATAGACAGTTGAGGCACAAACTGGTAATAATTTTCAACAGAATGAAAAGACAGAAGACATCAATAAATATAATATTTCTTTCCATTAATTGATTTTCACACATTTCTGGCAAAAAATGATAAAAACATGAAAAAAACATTAAAATGATTGTGATATTTGTAATAATATGAATTTATATAACCTAAATATCTATCATTATGGTTGAATTTAAATAAGTTCATATCTGACATAAATTTTAGAAAATATTTCATGCACTTAAAGCATAATATCCACTTTGAGAGTATAAAGAAGCTAAGCTGGAAATCTCGGAGTCCCATTGCAGAGTGAGCTTGTGGTAGACTTGAGACAGGAAATGTGGAGCTGTGGGAGGGAGTCAGTGAGAGAACTGCGCAGACCAGCTGCAGACTTCTTTCTACTTACTGTGGCCGCAAACAGGAGAATGAATCAAAGGTAATAGGATTGCCGTTGGGAAAAAGACTCTCAAGAACAATATCATCTAATTAAAAAAAAAATATATTAAAATACACTCAAAGTCAACAATCTTAATTTTTTGAGCTAGACTATCTACCAGACACAGTGAGATACTGAGGCAAAAAATCTGAGGATTTCCTTGCCAAAATTTGTATTTGATTGAAATGCATTTTTTTCAACAGTTTTTTTATAAATTTCAAGGCAAAGAGTGATGAAAGTGTAGCTATTAGAGGAAATCAGCTTTACTTGCTTCAAATGTTCCCCAATTTTTCTAATATGTTTTGATATTGTTATCAAAGCTCTATGTTTTATTATATGTAAACAACAATAAATGGGTTTAGCAACAATAAAATAATTTTGTAACATGTTCAGAAAATTTCAACAAAAATGATTCTGTATGTTTACAGATGTATGAACTTGTTTCATCATGCTTAAAATATTAAAAAATAATTATAAGCATTGTGCATTTACATGTGTTCCAAAATTTGTTTTTACATTACAACAGAAATTAATTATATTGATAGAAAATTTAAAGTTTAAAAAAACATGACAGAAACCTATATTTATCTCCAATATGAAAGCCACAATAGTTGCGTGACTACCAGAATTTCATCAACTGTGATTCTCGTCAGGTATAATCTCACAAGAAGAGTTGGTAATAAAAAAGATTCAAAGGGCATGGAAGCCATGGCTGGCATGACTACCTTTGGTAAATATGATGCTGTTTGTTTTGATTTGGCCTTACCTTTAGAAGTAAACTTTCCAGCTGAATATGTGATGTGTACTTCAAGAATCCAGGCACTTCTGTTCTTACTGATTTGCTTTCAGCATGTATAATAAATTCTGCATGGCTATGCACTCTGTATACATTAGCTGAAATATATATATATATATATATATATATATATATATATATATATTTAACACAGCATTGAAAACAACTTGATTTCTATAGATGCTTATGACTTTCATAATTAACAAACTCTAGCAAGTCACCAGGTTTAGTATTGATCAATCTCTGGAAGGCTAAAGAATCCTAGGATTCATAAATTTGGTAAGTATTGTTCAAAATTGAACCCAGAGCTCTTAAAAATGAATCTCAGCATGTTATCCAGGATTCAAGTCCCAGTCCAGTGTATATAAATGTCATTCAATTTAAACATAAGTCTTCATCATTTAGTGAGTAGAGTTTATACAGACATGAGTATAACACTAATCACTGAAAGGATGGGCACAACATTTTGAATTCCAAATGTGTGTTGTGCAATATTTATTGCAGGAATTTACTTGGAAACTTTAAAGCTGATTATGATAGCTTTAAGACAGTATGGCTTTTACCGATTTAGCAATAAATCATTTGGTATGTAAGATGTGTCCCATGAGTGCAAACTCAGGTTATGAGCATATTGATTTTCCTATGTTTTTATAGATTATAGGGTCAGGAAGTGGCCAGCATGTCTCAGAGCAGAAAGTGTGTGAATGTCTCCCACAATGAATGCTGCACTATAATACTACATTCTGGGAAACTGTGTTATCATGACCATTTCAGAAGGTGAAGTGCTTTAAAACGATAGATGAATGTGAATGCCTAATTTTATCTGGTAGCATTTAAATTAAACACTTCCAAACATAAAACATATTGGATGAAAGTAAGAACTGAAAAGTAAGGTTTCATGTACTTTAAAATCAGATGATTTTTGAGAGGCTTATCATTTAAGAGAAGTAGGCTCAGAAATGAAGTGAGTCATAATTTATGTTAAACTCGGTATTGTTCACACAGACCGTATCTTCACAAATATGTCTTCATCTATAATGTCACCACACAGTAGTCAAGAAGCACATTTCTTCTCTCCTTTCAAGACCTCTTTTCTCCTCTCATGACCTGGTTTTATTCTGATTCAATTTCTCTTCCCAAGCCCCTGTTCTTCTTAGAATATTACATTTATGAATATTTATTCACCATCTCAACACCATTCTAAATGTTAAGAATATAGCTATAAAGAAAAATGCTTTAGGTCTCAGGTATCACTTACACTTGAGAGAGAGACAGGGAAGAAAGACTAGGGAACATATAAATAAAATACAATAGGTTAGTGTTGTCATCTACTAAAATAAAAGAACAATCAGCCAAAATGACTCAAAAAAAAAAAAAAAAACAGAAAAGAAATAGTATGTACCATGATATTATGTTTCTTCTGCTCTTTTTCACTTCATCTTTTGTTTTCACTGGTTTTCTCGTGCTTAGAACAGGCTCATTATATTCATTGCATTCTGGAATTACTGATGGACATATGTAATCAGTGTATTAAATTCAAGATTAGACATTTTTTCCTCTATGTTGTTTCTTACGCGTCTTGCACAGAACTGGGAATAAAAAACAGTAACTTTTCCAGATAATTTATGTTCACTGGTTGAAAGAAAATACTATTAAGTGTTTTGAGGTGTGTTATTTTCCTACATTCGCTAAATGAAGGAGTAAATGATTAAAAAGCAATTTAAAGCAAAAAGAGCTATTATAACCTTACTCTTAGTAAGAAAATGTTTCTTGGACTGGAGATTTAGTTTAGTGATGCAGCACCTGCATGGCAACCATGAGGTCCTGAGTTTGATTCCCAATAACTACTGCTTGCCCAGCAAAAGAGAGAAAATGTTACTTGCAAAATCTAACTCACTCTATGTTATGTTTGTTGTGATAAATGTACAATTCTATATACTTTGGCAATACAGAAGAGCCAGCTATCTATGTGAGGTGCCAGAAAATCTGATACTCTGAAACATCACACCAATTAGCCGGAGCCTCTTTAAGTCACTAGCTGCCCCCTTTTGCACTCACACTACCTATTGGAAACCTTTCTGATCACTGATTGGAGAACTACTACTCTGATGTCAGATAGGTTATTCCAATCATACATTCAATATCATTCTTGTGTAGTTTTAGGTGTAGTACTTAAATGAATATCTAAATAGCTTTCTTTGCCAAGCAACATATAATAACATGGTTTAATATCAGGTTACTATGAGAATTAAATCAGCTAGTGTATATAATAGGCTTGGGACATTGACATAGAAAAATTTTCCATATAAATATATTATCATCATAGGTATTTTCACCATCATTAAGCATTTGGCTTACATAGACCTTCCTCTATTTTATTTAATCACTGGGTCAGAACTAAGGTGCAATTAAAGGTATTATTGTCAAGCAACACAATGGATACAGAATGAACCATAAAAACTGAAAAGTAAGAAAAATTAAGACTCAGAAACAGTGAGAAAACTTTAGTAAGAGCAAGAAACATGCTTTGTGTGGTGAGAGATTTTGCCATTAGCGGCATGGAAAAGTACTATGGCACAGAAGCAACTGGTACCAAGATGTAGAAACTTTCATTTAGACAACATTTTCAGCCAAGATGTTAAATGACAAAGTGGACTTGATGTGTGCAGCACAGTGAATTGTTTCAGAGTCTGTGAGTAAGTGCACAGTCCTCCAGAAGGATCCGGAGGATATCTCAAGCTTTTCAAGTTAAAGCTAGGTAACGCTTGCTTCCTTTCCTGGCAAGAGGTCACTCTGGTTTTAACCAGCTCACTGGATGAAATTGTTGAATTTAAGAGAAGAAATACCAATAAAGCATTGGAGAAGAGTGTCTCTGTCTTCATCTTGATAGCTGCTCTGTGTGAAAGTCCAACCAGCCTCCCACCTGAGCTGAGTCTGGCGTGAGCGGTCTGCCCCGGGAGGACGAGTCTTGGCCTAGGCTGCTTAATTCTTCTGACTCTACCATTTGAATAGTCCAGCCATATAAACTCAGACACAAGTGCATATTGAATTTGAGAAAATATATTAAAACAGACATAATTTTGAAACATAATGTGAAAAAATTCAAGGAAGTTTGTATAATATTTTGGCTAAATAATCATGTGATAATTTCATAATAACCCTACTACATTTTTTGGTATCATCTTAAATTTTCTAATTCTATAATAAAAAGGACTTGATATAATTTTTATAAAGATAATAAAAATAAAGTTATAATAAATATATAGTTATTTTAAAAATTGATTTTTTAGGGATATTAGTATCAAACTATTAAATTTGTCAAATGTTTTATGAAATTTGAAAATCATGTCAGTAGGAGAAAATCTCTGATATATTTCCTTCATGTGCATGTTTGAAGATTTAAAATAACTTTCTTCTGGTTACTTTTATCTCTATGTTTCGAATTTTGTTTCTCCTCAAAATATCTTCCAAGGCATGGAGTTGGATGAAAGGAGATACAATGTGATTTCCATCGTTCCTTTTGTCTGAGAATTGCAGGCAAATCAGCACAGTTATATTCTTCTTCATGAATGCCCAACAGGGCATCTTACCACTGAAACTAAATTCTGGTAAACCCACATAAAACGGATCTGCAACTCAATTTGAAAGTAGCTAAAATCCAAAACAAATTTATAGCTACCGAAAATGCTATCATCATAAAGCTAAGCATGACAAACAGTAGTCAGGAGGAAAATATTATATATTATCTCACAGCAAATAAAATTGTTCTTTCCACAAATTTTACAGACTTACACATCCATTTTTATAAATCCACAAAATTACACAAAATCACACAAAATTTACAAATCCATATTTATAGACTGTAACTTTGCTGGTAAATTTCAGAAAAATAAATAGGATATGTTTTTCTTACTTCAGTCTCACCTTTCAAGCAATGACTCTCATCATGAAGAACTAGAGCTCATCTCATATTTTTAACCTACTAGCAGTGAGCACTTATCTCTGAAGACTTTCTACACACATGCACTCCTAGGTAGGCAGGAGAAACATAAATTCAAATCTACCCTTGGGAACTTAGCAATTTAGTGAGACGCTGCCTCAAAATATGTGGACTGAGGAAGTAGATCAGTGCAAAGGCCATAGATTCAAGTCCTAGAACCAAAAATATATATCGAACAATGTTCTTTAGGAGCAAAATAATGCTATCTACAGAAAAAGCAGAGTTCTTCACTTTGTAAATTTGTCTGGGACTCAGGCACCTCACTAGCACCTAAGTCATGTAAATCTACATTCAAATAAGTAAAAATGAAGTAGATTTCTACTAAAATAATTGTAAACTATTCAGGTCAATATATAGATTAGTTGAGAAATCATTAATGTAAATATTACAGAGAGCTAAGAGACATTTTTCCCCTTTTGGTTAGAATGCAAGGCCTTGAATCCAGGAAATTCCAGAGAAGAGACAATGATGCCCAGTGTTACTGATGGGGGGCCCAGTGGCACATGAATCAGCAGGATGACGGTTGTAGTGGAAGCTTGAGGCTCTGAAACCCAGTTTTCATGGTTTCATTGTTAGAGGTAAAAGACTATAGCATGAAGGAGAGGTAGAATCTATGAACTCACTAATGCTTATTTGTAAAACACACTCTGATTTTTCAGAAACAAAGCTATGTGGAGATTAAAATCAGGAAACATGAAACATTAAATTTATTGTAGAATAGGGAGAAAAGTCTCCAATCATGACAACTGATTCTCCGTATTTTAGAAGAGATCTTTGAAACAGCTTTCCTTCCCAAAGCCAGTTCTCAAATTCTTCTATTTCATTACAGGTTACGTACTGAAGAATATTCCCTCAGTCTGCATACTACATAGCTTTAGTGAGTTTGGGTTTACAACAAATTACCATACACAGAATGACTTCAATGACAAGCATTTTTTTTTTTAAATATCTGTATGCTCTGTAAGCTCAAAATCATGGTGTTAGCTGATCCAGCATCTGCAAGAGTTGTTTTTCTGAATTTTGAAGGCTATTATTCTTGCTGCATACTCACAAAGCAATTAAAAGTGGTGTGTGTGTGTTGGAGGAAACCCTGTCATTTTATAAGGGCACTAATATCATTCACAAAGCTAATTACATCCCATTATGCTTTAGATCTAGAGTGTCCCTGAGGTATCATGTGCTCAGAGGTGGCGCTTTTAGAGTTGTAGGATTATGATCTATTAGATCCAGCAATTAAATAATCTACTGATGAATTCTGTAGCTGAATGTACTGCTACGTGGGTGGGGCCTGCTTCCATGTGAGTGTCTGGGTGTGACCTGGAAAGGTATATGCCCTTCTCTCCCCAGGTATTTATTTATTAGTTCTCTTTCTTTCTTTCTTTTTCTTTTTTTTTAATTCTGTGCATAAGGATTATCTTCATTATGGGGATTTGATACATTTGCATAACATATCTTATTTCTTTTTACTTCCCTTCTCTCCCCTCTACCTGGATCACCTTATGTATTTGTAAAAGATGTTTACCTGTTTTGATTTATATCTAGATGTCCCGCCCCCTCAAAACAAACAAACAAACAAACAAACAAACTCATGTGCTCATATTTAGGGCTTTGAGGTGATAACTGGGGGCACTCGGGCATGAAGCTTATCAGTAGATTAGCCTCTGATGAGTAGATACCTCACTAGATTTCATGAAGTGGGTCGCTAGAGGCAAGGAAATGTCTGGCTCCCTCCTTCCTCCTTTGTTCCCCGTCTCTGCTTCCTGAGTGGGGTAACCCAGGCGAGCCTAGATTGCCTGGCCCGTCTGCCTTGGAGCCAATCAACTATAAACCGAAGTCACTAAATCTGTGAACCAAAATAAATGTTTTTCTCCTTTAAACTCCATTATTGTGCCTCAATACCGAGAAAGTAACTAAGATGTTACTGTTTACTATTATGCATTATTTAGATCTTTAAGTTATTTATAAATTATTTCTACTTTGTGAAGGATATATTCTTATCCCTTGCACCTGCCTTTGCTGTCTGCCTCCTGCCCCTCAAAATGTGAGCAGCTTTGCTCTGAGAGATGACTGGGACCATGCCCTTCCTGCCTCGGAGCCAGCCAGGATAGACTGACACTTTAAAAACCATGAATCAAAGCTCATCTCTTTTCTTTTAGGTCGTGTGTGTCTGATAATTTATTCAACAACAAGAAAGTAACTGAGAGCCTCCTAAGTACCTATGTCTTCATACAATCATTTTGGAATTATAATCTAACTTAATGAATTTTGAAAGTATATAAACATTCTTGTCATACCAAATGTCTATCGATCTTTTAAAAACTGAACAGGAAAAGCACTGGAAAACTGGGTTACTCAAGAGAATCTATGACCCTAACACAGGCAACCCTAAGTCCTGATGTAAACCTTAAGCTCTAAATATCTCTAGGCCTGAATCCTCTCCCAGATTACAATGAGGACTTATGAAATAAATGTTGATTGGGTGAATAAATATAGGTAATAAAATTATTTCTAAATTTGTCTTTAATTTGTTCTTATTCATAACATATACGTAGAATACTTAATTTAAACCACAGATGAATGTTTAAATTGGAATATAATTATGTGTTATTTTAGTTAACTGAAGAAATCCTGTTGCATGACTCACATACTCAAGAATGAGACACTCAAAAATTTGTCTGACTTTGGAAAAGCTGTGAACCACATGTGCATTTACTTTTATACTTCCCCGACAACAGAAAGTGAATGTTAATTTTTTTCTAGGCTCATGAAAATATTTTTCTGTCAATACATCTTGTGTTCACCCTTTCTAAGCTTCCTACAGATTCAGTTAAATTGTTAAAAAAATCTTGCTGAGGTTACAGGCTAATAATGATTTAAGATATTAACTTAGGTACATGAAATATTAATAGCTTACAACTCTAAAGAAAAATTCTTCAGTGACAAAGAATTTATGTCATAAGTATACCATCTCTGCATTAGGTTACATAACCTGATATCTTTTCAAGGGAAATTAAGTCCTTTGATTGACTTTACTACATTCTAGAAGTAACATTTGGATAAGGGACATTTTTTGGGTCTAATAGTGTCCTTCAGTCACTCAGGGTGTTTCCACAAAGATATTTTACAAACGGTGGTCTCTCAATGCTTTTACATTACCAGCTATGACAATCATTTTCTTCCTATTGTGAATTAAATTTGTAAATTTTATGAAATATTCACATAATTTTAACAAATTATCTTAGATGAATAGATGTTTACAGAAAATTTTGAAATTTAGCTTAATGAAAATATTATCTTTTTCAGTTTTTACTTATTTGGGAGTACTTTTATGCTAGACAAACATTTTGGGATTCTAAGATCATAATGTAACTAAACAAACATCAACCTTTGGCTTTGCCATCTATTTCAAGGTTTAGGGAACCATCTGACCACTTTAGAATAATGTCATCAGTTTCACTCATTTTTCCCCTGAGGACACATAAAATGAAATTCTTTAAAGTGAAAAATTTTAGTAATTAAACAATTAACACATATTGCTAATGCTTTACTTTGGAAAGTATCCTGCCATGTATGGAGCACAAATGAAGGACTGGTAAAATTAGAACTCATTTCAGACACATGTGATTAGTTGCACTTTAAGAAAAATATTATATAAGAATACAACATAAAATGCAATAACCTAAAAGTCAACATATATATCTGTGAAAGATCAATAATAATGACAGTGATTTCAAACCAAGGTTTGATAAAATATTGTTCTACTTTCCATCAAAATTCTAAAATACCTTATTGTGCAACATGTTGATAATATAGTTGAGCTACATCCTGAATATACTCTGGCTAGATATTAGAACAGAAATGTTCACACAACAGTAAACACTGAGAAAATAGAACTAACATGCATTATTGGATATATTTGTATATTCACTAATATTTTTGCAGATGTGATGATATCCTGTTTGGTATTTTTCTTCCACAAAATTTATACAATAATTATAATAATGATAAATAATACCTGTCTGAAGGATACCTGTAGCTCACCACACATCAAAAAATGTTATCACTCTTGTTTGTTTTGATGTTATGCTTTTGTTTATAATGTTTGAATTTTAAGCCATAATTATTCTGATTTGGAAAATGTTTTGTTAATATAAGTGTTTTCCAAATCAAGAACATAGAATTACTTGCTAGACCAACAAAATAACATAAACCATATTTTGCATTTGTTAGTTAATGTTTACACTACTTGTATGAAAATTGTCTGTTTGAACACAAATGAAGTTGAAAAGATGAAACACGATTATTTATTGAAAAATATTGTCTTAACTAAGAATCACATAATTAGGACAATGACTGAAAGCATGCAGTATATTTAAAATGAACCTTAACATTTATTTGACCTCTGAAATGAACAAAACATAGAAACCTACAGAACAGTAAAGCTAATTTTTGCAGCTTGATTAGTATTAGAAGAAGAGTAAAGCTGTGTTGATGAATATAAGAATGAATCTTGAATTAAAAAATGACTTATTCACTATTTGATTGTGGTCAGTTCTTGCCATGCCTGTTCATATATTTGAAACATTTTAAAAATGACATTTCATACATATTTTTGTAAAAGTGACTGGAACTAAACGTATTAATTACACTAGCTAGATATTGCTTTGACCATCTGCATTGTATACTGTATGTGTGACTTTTCTCATACCCAGCCTATATTTTCATAATTGGCCCTCTAATTTAAATACCAAATGATCAAATATGAATGCCAGCCTGGCTGCGACAAGAATTATAAGCATATGTACAGTACCTCGGGTTATTATTGTCAAACCATTATAAAATATGTTTGCAACTCTTGTATATAAATACACCCTGGATTCATTATAGTTGGTAATAATGCACACTTTTATTCTAGTCAGGAACACTCTGGACCCAGTGTACATGTTACTCAGCTATATTAAGTCATTCACAATACAGATGACACTGCTGAAGGTTGTCTGGGAACAGTAACTACTGAACTGGCAGATTGAGTAGTGCAGGAGAGCTGAATGTGTGCATAAGGAAAATTCATCTTGTAATTTTGCCAGTGACAAGACTCACCAAAATCTATTCTGTTTCCATCCACTCATGCAAATGCTTCTTTTGCTTCAGATGTTCAATATGTTGGTATTATTCATCTCAATAATGTGATATGGTAATATTTTGGTTTTTAATAATAATCTAAAAAATCAAATAAAATCACACTAGTAATATTTTGACTGAATTTACTTTACAAGGGTTGATCAGGATGGAATAAGTTAGCAAGAAGTAACTTTTCCTATTATCTTAATATGCAATTGCTAACTTCAAATTTATAGGAAATGTTACTGATCACACTGTAGAATGTCCCTTGTTACTCAGCTTATATTTTATTGTGCTTCTGTTTTTGTTTGTTGTTACTTCGATTTACTCAACTATTGTCATGACTGGCCCATCCTACTTTTTATGATATTTCAGGTGATCTCTACTCACAATCCCCTCCTGATGCCCTTTAGAAACTGTTCTTAAAATCACTAACCCCTAACTTCTCTTTACAGACCTCTTTTATTCTCTTTACAACAGACTTGGCTGTTGGTGTGGTCAACTTCATGACCATGAGAACCCTGAGGGATTAGGAAAGCAAGTTTGGAGCATCCCTTGTTCTAATTGTTTTTCATAACTTGAATAAAAGATGGAGGAGGGAATTTTAATGGTTATCAAGTTGCATTATGAATTGCTTAATGATATTTTCTTTCATAGTTAGAATCTACAGGTTCTTGTTAAACTTCTTTGCTGACAATCCACTTTTCAATCCCTTTTTGTTACTATTAGATCTGGTTATTAAAAGACAATTTATTAAAAATGATAGTAATAAATATTATTTAAATATTTTTCTCTCAAATATATGATGTCTTTTTCTATTTTGATACATTACATCTCAAAGTATCACAGAGATTATTTCAAAGATTCCTATAGCTAATGACACGACATCATGAAACTTAAAGTTATAAAGGTTTGAGAGAACTTTACTGCTTTTAAGATGAGGCATGAAGGCTTAGTGACATTTAATAAGTTATACAAAGTCACAGAGATGTCTGGTAGAAATTTCAGGGCTAAAGGTTGTACTTTGCATTAAAATATTACTCTTGTGGTAAATTATTCCTTTCAATAATGCATCGATGGTGAAATATTATTTATTTAAATATGAAAAAACAGTACATGATGGAGACAAAATCTTGTAATATTTCTGCCATGTGCCTAGATCTTTTGTGTTTTATTACTTTGCATGTGACGTTTGTGGTGTCTGCTCTATCCTGTGCATTCAAAGTTTTCTTAGAAATCCTTTAAAACCTTGTTCTATCAAGCCATGTATATAGAAAGCCTTCTTGGATATATGTCTTCTGTGTAATGAGAATTAATGCCATTTAACATCTATTTTTATACTTTTCAAATACTATAACTGCAACTAACAGTTCGTCTCATTTACTGTACACAGTGATGCAAATAGCTATGTTAATACGTCTGCTAGATACTACATAGCAGAAGCAATATCTTGTGCAATAATGCGTCACCTCTCTGTGCCTAGGACAACAGTTACAGAAAACAAAGCATGACTGAAGGGAAAGATTGTGAACAGCTCTATCACTGTTTCCCTCTTAAATTCATATTTCATACTCGTAGTTAATTCTTCACATGCGCACAAGGAAAGCAGGACTGCTACATGGGCCACTGCTCTATATGTTGCAATAAAGCATTTGTCAGCAATTTTATGCAATGTAATACACTCTCAATGCTGTAATTTCAACATCTAATAATAATACTACATTCTTCCAAACCATTGTCAGGTAACTATCTCTCAAACTTTACCTGTAGAAAATCTAGTCTTCAAAACAGGAGGTAGAGTCAGTGTATATCTCCATCTCTTCTAGGTCTCCACTTTTTATCCATATTTGCATTGTCAAAATTTCCAGACATTGTGAGCAAGTTCAAGGAAAAAGCCTGAAAGCTTTTTGCCCTACCATAAATTACTGAACATTATGGCAGTGGTCTAAAGTGGCAGAAGACCAAAGTGACAAGTACTTCCTCTTCCTTCCCCTTCAGCCTTGATTACAACTTCTTCTTTCCTTTCCTGTGCATGTGAAGAGAATTCCAATCAGTTTCTCACACATCGTGAATACCCACCCCAAATGCTGCTTCTGATCAGAGGTCATAAAACGTCCCGCCATATTTGTCTTGGGCAGAGGAGAAATGCCCCATCCCATGACTGGTGTGCTCCTCTCCACCTCTGCAATAAAGCCCTTTTGATTCTCTGTTGAAACAGAAAACCCTAACAAGGAGGAAAGTTTCTTTTTCCTAATACCTAACTTACTGGGAACATAGCAGGTGCTCCACATTGAAGGTTTCTCTTCTGTGCTGGGTTGTGTTTATTCTGTGTTGGGAGTCTCTCTTTAGTCTTTCCATGAGGAAAATCCTCTCTCTTTTGAGTGGCCATTTAATATCTCTCACCCTTAGAGGATGCTTAGTCACCCTCATCCCTGCGTGCAGCAGGTCTGGAGCGTGGAACACATACAAATCAGTTTGTTTTTGCATATGGCTTCTCTGCACCCCAGAAACACTGATGTGTTCTGGGCATCGACAAGTTCTGGAAATAGGATTTCTTCCTGAAAGTCACTTTTCCACTTTTTCAGAGACCACCACTTAAGGCACTCAGTGCACATTAACCAGCAGTGAAATGCATCCAGCTCCAAAGGAGGAACTCAAATGGCCCTGCCCAATGACTTTTCTAAGATTGCGCACCAACATATGGGAGGGTTCAGGTACCCCTAGGATCCCTTGCTCCGACTTCTCCTCAAGGAGATTAAATCAACGTTTAATGCTGCATACACTATCTGTGCTTTTATCATATTAAACTCATCCTCTTGAGGCATTTTTCTCTACACTTGAGTCTGGGAGGGAGCAAAACATCAGTCAACTTTAGGGACAAAAGATCTAAACTAATCTTTCATGAACTTTTCTCAGAATCTCAGCTCCTGATGGTTTTGCATCATCTACATTATAGTGATTATACATAAGTGGACTTAAATTATCACCTGCCAAACAGGTCTGTTACACAGTTTAAAAAAAATTACAGTTAGCATGTTTCATATGTTTTCAATATTTTGGGGCTATATACTATATTTTTTATTCAAAAAACTTCTAAATTAGCATATTCTAAGAAAACATGTGAGATATGATATAAATTTAATCAGTAAATAAATTAATACATGAATAAATACTGAATAGTATGATTGTAAGAAAGAAGATTGTAATATATACTTATTTGGAAGGCAAATAGAAGACTTGGGAGCAATTCTAATTTAGCAATAAATTCTAAGGTATGTGATGTTGTGGATATATGCGTTAAAAAGCAAAATAGTTTGTGAATTATATATTTGCACATAAAATGCAAGGATTATAATTTATTAATAAAGTCAAGCCTAAAGTCTCAAGTGACATTCTCAAATTATTTGCAAAAGCGTATAAAAGTATTCCAAATTCCTTCGTAGAAGGGTTATTAGGGAGTATCAGAGGTTATATTCCAGAGGCAGTTGATATTGATTATAGCAAAAACATGTAATAGAAACATGACAATCGAGTTTCATTTTTGTGCTATGACTGCAATCATGTTGTTTTCATTTATCTGATTAAGTTGTATGGATCCATAACATATCAGAGATCAAGCCATGATATCATTCAGAGGGTCTGGAACATTTTGTAATCCTTTATTATTTAAAAAAGAAAAGAAAGGGAAAGAGAAGAAGGAGGAAGAGGAGGTTATTTTACACTTGTGAAGAATTCAGGTATCCTTCTTTTTGGAGTAACAACCCAGGAAATAAAATATACTGGTTAATAGAAACTTTCAAGTCTAAGTTAAATTATAGTAGATCATAAAAGTGAGTTTGAAGAGGATACAGGTGACTTGGGGAGAAGAATATCCTATTTTACCTTAAAGGAAAAATTCTTCAATATTATATCTTATTTGGATTAGGGTGACAGAAAAACTTGAACAATTCTAGGAAAATCTGTGTGACCCTCATGATCATGAAAGATGAATTCCCTGTTTAAGGGCACAGCAGAGTTAAGGCTTTTATAAAAGGTTGATGGAGAACACTATGAAGCACCTCTGAGCAGGATTTAACTTTTACTAATTGGCTTTCTGTGTTTATCTGTGAGTCTGTCCTAGGCCTAGGCCCCTTGCCTCGTGATGGGAGCTGATTCATACTAAGTACACCTCTATGAATCACTGGTCCTGGCTGAGGCCTTTAGTGGTCTGTGAGGCCAGAGATAACTCAGAGGGCAACATAAGGCCACAGCTGTGGACACTGTGGCTCCAACTCCAATTAACTAGGTAGAGACTGCAACTGCAAAGATTACTCTACAATTTCACTTTTACCATGTCTTCATGATAAGACAGCACTGCTAAATTGACTTGATTCATTACTTGGAGATGTCCTTAAAGTGACTCCCAATGTGCTGCTAATTTCCTGTGCTTTCCTCAGTCTCTCTGCCATTTGTCCTTGGTCCTAATACAAACAGACCGATCCAGAGAAGTTTTTGACTTTACCCTCGAAGTCTTGAGCTTAATTAAAGGTTTTGACCCTCCTGGAGCCCTAAAAATCACATGATTTATCTCTTTTTATTTAACCTACGCTGTACACTTGTTTGGGAGATTAGAGATCTAGGATAAAACCCGGGGTCAAGGTGAAGAGTTAAAGTGAAGACCAATGCAAGGAGGGAATAATTTATAAAGCCATCTGATAACTCGTACTTAGTTGAGTTCCTAGTATATCCTAGTATTATCATCAGAAAGTCATTAAAAAAAAAAAAGCTCTTCACCATTGCAATGTAGCATTTTGCAAACTCTTGGAGTACATAATTTGTATCCTTCAAAAGAATGAACAAATGATGGTAAGTGTTCTATCTTGGTCTAGGCTTCCTGAAGCACTGATGATTCAACTGTGTGTATTTCTTTTAAGCAAGTGTATCCCAGGGCACAAAAGGGAAATGAAAAAAACAACACAGACAAAGCAAGGTGACAGGATTTTGGCCTTAAGGACTAAGAAAGGAGAAAAGAGGCCTTTCTGGCTAGCACCCGAGGGCAGTAGAGAAGCAAGCACCCTCTGGCAAGAAGAGAAGGTACTTTTATCAGGCCTGGCTGGGGGAGTTTGGCAGCTCAATAAAATGCCATACCAACAGCTGATTTGAAGAAGCACCTGGGTACATAGAACAGAGAGATTTATTGGGGATGAGGGTAGACCATTTGGATGGTTGTAGAGTCTTGGGATTGGAAAGAGATCGGCACACTCACAAAAAGGGAGCATGAGGTTTATTTTTGGAACTAGAAAGAGAAGTGAGAAGTTACTCTTGGAGGAATAAGTTGCTCCTCTTTGCCCGGTACCAAGTTGGGTAAATGACATGTTAGAGACACCTAAGCCCAAGGCTGGCAGATGGTATCATAAGGAAACTCATACAACCTGCAGCGTGGAGCAAATTACCCTGGATGACCTAAGACCTCTGCTGCTGGAGGACACAGCGACCGGCATGAACGTGCTTCAGTGTTACCTCCACCAAGGAAGAGGGAGCTCAGGGGATTTTCTTTGTATGACAATATCTCATCTGTTGCTGCTCGAGGCATATTTTGGGGGAGACTCATAGACCAGCATGTCTAGAAATGCAAAGAGCATCTTCCTGTGATCAGAAGAGGGCAATTGTTATGTGCCATAAGTGGATTCACCACCGAGAGGCCATTAGTCAAAGACTTACAGCTTCTGTTTTGCACGTATCCTTTGTCCGACTGGACACACTGTAGAAAGATCCTTTGAGATCTTTTGGTATCAGTCACAAGTATCTAAAATTTAGGGAAAACTAATAGGGATTTTCCAGTTTAGGAACAAGGGACATTCTTTTGTATTTTCTTAAGAAGTTTTCTCAAAATGTCATTTTTATGTTACAAAGACAAATTTAATTTAATGATGTCAAACTAATGTCTATACATTTACATTTAATTGTTTTAAATTCACAAGCTGTCATCTTATTTGTTTATTTGCCAAACATTGACAGCTAAACTGCTGGTTTTCAAATTTTGGTGACACTGGTGATCTGGGAAAATGGTGCCTAAAATGTAATTCATGGATTATCACCGCAAATATAAGCAACGAACTTCTTTTTATTTTTAAAATATTTGTTTACAATCTGTAAACAAAATAGTTGTGCTGAATCTGCAGCTTACACTGATGTAAAAAGCCTATTATAAAAACCAGCTGAGAGAGTCATGCTTCACATTTACTTGTCATGGTTCATTATTTGCACCAATCCTTTGCCTTCTCTGCCCATTTATGGAGTACTTTATATCTTTTTTATTGAAGTGAAGTTCTCTGCAAGTCTCTGAACACTAATGAGTTATGTCTTATCTGACTTCATGTTTACAGCATCTATAGCAGAGGTTGGTACACAGTTTAATGACACGAGGAGGTAACTTAAAGATAACTACACAAAAGTATAGAGGAGAAAATAGACTGCCTGAAGATCAAGGCAAAATAAACAGTATCCCCAGAATTTAAGATAAACAGGAAAGCCAGTTTCCTGTATTATCCAAGGTCCCAGTCCTGTGAGCAGTTTTATAGATGTGGTTGCATAGTTTTAAACAATAATAACTTTAGTCCTTTTGCTTTTAAAAGTCAAATGATAAGCAATGAGTTTGAAAATAGAAATCATCTTGAGAAAAAAAGTTATAAGCTACCGTTTTCCAATAAAGAGCTATTTTGTTCCATAGATTAACATGAAACCAAATATAGGTTTGCACTCTCGTTGTATCTAGTAAATGAAACATTGCATTGGATAAAATGCTTTTGACAGTCAGTGTAATGTTCTGTTTATAAATCAATACTTTTTCCTTAATTTTGTAATTTCCTATTTTATTCTCCACAGGAAAATAAATACTTGACTTTGTAACATCAAATATTTTCCCTTTTGAATATATCTTGCTATCAAAATTCATTAAGTAGTTGACTAGATACATTTTGTCACCTGACCACTCTCCTTAGAATAATTTCAAGTGGGAAGATACTGCATTGATTTCTTCACTTATTCTCCAAAGAAGTTGAAATTTGTAGCATAATACATCTGGCCAGAATGATTCTTTAAGGAAATAAAGAAAAATAATAATTGTTACAAAATAATCCTTAAGGCTTGACCAGATGGCATTTCAAAAACTGAAAAGTTTAATAAATACACTGTTCAACTACTTGCACGTTATCTTTTTCATCTAGTTTACTTAACTGCAGTTAATACTTGTGGGAGTGCGGAAATAGTCTCCTAATTATAAATATTTTGAGAGTTCATGAGTTCATTCAAAAATTGGAGTTACATGTAACTGAGAAATAAAATTGAGATATTCGTAGTGGGATGTTCATACACATTATATTTTACTTTAAAAATCTTCATCTTTATCTAAACATTACACTAACTAGTTTACTTTGAATCTGTCAGTCAGTTAGATAGCCTTCTTGTGATTTTTTTTGTAGCTTTTTGGCTGATATTTTCCATACTTTTAAAATTATTTTTATTATAATTTGCCTATTATTTCATATTTTCATTATTGTATACTGTATATTTTCATTAATATATTTTTGTACCTTGTTCATGTTTTTGACTCAAAGACTTTCATTACTTATTTAATGAATTAATCTATTATCTAGTAGCTTTCTTGATACTAGTTCAATCAATTAGAATTATAGGGAAAGCATACATACTCTCTTTTATCTCACAGCCTTTCCAAATTTTGAATGCTATTGTTTCTCCCCAACACTTTTGTTTCCTAGGAAAACTATTTAATTTTTGAATTTAATTCTTAAGTTCTTAGTACAATTAATCCCTACTGACGCACTCAATAAATGAATTAGGTCTAATACTGCCTTTGTGAGGTAAGAACATATATATGTGCATGTATATATATTGTAATTATAATCTGTAGCATAAAAGTAAGATGATGTCTCTTTACTATTATAGATACTTTACTTGTAATTTCAAATTTAGTTTGTTTAAACACTTTATGGTCATTTCAAAATTTAACTCAAAATAGTTATCTTCACATTTTAGACACCTCTTAAACAAACATGTTCTAACAAATGCTCAACTAAAAATATCTTCAATCATTTCTAACCTAAATATTTATCTGCCCAAAACACATTTATCACTTATTTTGTAGCTATGTTTTAAATCCTATTTTTTAAACTAACATAATCATCAACTAGTTCAAGTAGTGTGTCCTGAGTCAGTGTATATATATGTATGTATAATGAAACTCACATACATATTGACCTTGTCAAACAAAATACTTGCTAGTGGTGTCATATGCTGATAAACAGAAAATTTGTATGCAGATTTTATTTTTTATTTGTGATAACTATAGCACTGAAGAATTAACTAAATACATCAAAGACAGATATTTTCACAGAAACACTCTTTTCTAAAAATGACATGAAAACACATGTCACACATTTCTGAATAAGACAACTAAATTTTTTATAGGTCACTTAAAGTGAATTAGAAACTCTACTCAATGACTAAACTACAAATTCACTTTCATATATTTGTTATATTTTTGGTTTTTCTCTAATATACATTATGAAGAAAGAAACCAATACCTTATAAAGTATGAATGGCTTACTTCATGATAATTTTGTTACTCACCTATAAGACAGCCAGAAACTCTACAGTATTTTGGCCTATAATGCTAATAAGTTTCTTTGTTTTCTAAGTCATTTGGAATATATATATTGTTTTGAAATCATCTGGTTAGTTAATACATATTTTTGGGAAGTTGACTTTCCTCTGTCTCCTTAGAACTTCTCTATTGTCTTTGTGATACTTTCTTCTTTATTTATGAGATGATTATGAAAAACAGATTTGTCAAATTTAAATGTTTATCCCTGCAGATTTCTCAGTGCTAGCAAAGAGTTTTCTTTTTGATATTTTATATATTTACATATTTTATAAGTTATATATTATACAAATTATTATACTACTATATATATAGTTCTCACATTCATATTCAAATATGCCCTAAAATTGTTCTTTTTTAACTCAACTATCTATCATGTATTATTTGTATTTTATTTATAACAGAGAAAAAACACTACCTTCATCTTTTCTTCTTTAATTTTTACTTACTCATTGTTCTAAAATTTAAAAGTACAGAATCCAGATCCTTTCACTCAAGTTAGTCTAACATAATTATCTAGAAAGAGAAACAAAGTAAACCCATTAAATACCTGTATGGTTCTCAGAAAATATGTCATCCATTCATTATTTTCAACTCTGTTCTATACTGCAGTTCAGTTAGAATAAGGTAGGAGAATAGTAATGTTCGGTTTGCCTGTTCATATTTACAATTTTTCGAAGCTTTTTTTTGGTACCCAAGAATCAAACTGTGAATCTAACACTTGCCAGGCAGACATTTATGCTTCTGAGGTCTTTATAATATTTTTGAATACTTATCTCGAATTTTCTTTTCTTGAATACAGAAACTTTAATAGAAGTACAATAGAAATAAAAAAATTAGTAGAAACAATACACTTATTTTATATTGTATCACTGTTAGAAAAGTGTGAATATATTAAATATTATATCTAAAGAAAATGAAAATGTTCACATTATTACATCTTATTTTTAGGAGAAATTGTAGACTGAATGAATTACATTATCTCTACCAAATTCCTAGGAACTAGCAAGTGTCAGTTTACATTGCAATACAAATTAACAACTGCTAGTAGTGAGCAAAAATCATAACCAGTGTAGGTCACTTCCTGGAATGAAAATCAAAGCACTATGTGGTTGATTCTCCTTAATAGCTGGAGTGTTAATTACTTTTCTCTCACTGATGAGTTAAAATACCCAACACTCAAGAATTAAGAAAAAAAGGATTATTTAGCTCACAGTTTGTGGAGGTTTCTGTCCATAATCAGCTGTCTCCAAGGCTGGGTGGCATAGCACCGGGGCTACCGTTCAAAGTAGTAGAAGACAGAAAAAGCAACAGGAGCAAAAAGAACAGAACAAGCCTCTTTTCCTCTCTTACTTTGTAAGCAAGCTAATCCACCCCATCCCATCCTCCATGGATGTAGCATTCATACCATTTCCATGCCCACTTCTTGCACAGGTGAGGATCTTTGCAAAGAAAGGACCCTGGCTCCCTCCTGAGTCCATCAGTTAAACTTCTCAGATTCCACAATATATCAACCATCACAGTTGGTAAATAATAAACAATGGGAATGTAACCAAAGCCTGGCTCAGAGAAACTTTAGTTCAAATCCAAGATCATACTAATGTCTTATTTAAAAACATATTATTTGATTCTTTATTTTATCATATTAATTGTTTTTCCATTTATTTGTGCTAGATCATATTGCATACCGAAGTATTCAATGTATTCCATAGATAATGTTATTTATTGCCTATTTCATAGTTTGATTATAAGTATTAGTGAACAGTGTCTGCAGCATGTTTTCAGTGCCTAGTTTCTTGGAGACTCTAATCATTATATTTAACAATTCTATGACTATTTCCAACTGTATGACCCACAGACAATATAAATTCAGTATTTCCTAAATTGTAGTGTCTGTTTTTCCTGCAAAAACTTTGCTACTTTCCTTTAGTAATATACCATATATTATATCATCACCACTCCTGCCACTGAAGGCCAACATTTTCATCACTGTGACACACTTGATAAAATATCACTTACTGCTGATTTGGCTTTTTGTACTTCTGTGTCTTCTGTAAGCTCTACCACTTTTTATGTTCAGACCCTCAAATGTCTCTGACATATTAGAAACAGCCATAGTGGTGACCTTGCTTATTTCCTGGATTAATCCAATTCCTGCTTCACAATTCAAATATTTTATCTGAAACCCAGGTCAGGTAGTAGTTGTACTACCTGAAATATTTTGTGACATTTTTAAGCCTTCATTTAAAAGACCAGCATCTTTTGTGAGTTGGTGAGTCTCTTATCTATATTCCAGTTTTCATAATTGACTTGCTTTTCTTGTTCCCAGGGCTTAAAAATTTGTGCATTGTTTTTCTATTAGACATAAAAATAGAACAAAACAACAATAAAAAGAAACATGCACAAGCATATACATGACTAAAGACAGGATTATTAATTTACTTATAGATTCAAACCTGGAATCTGTTGCTTTTATTTAATATTAAAAATACTATGGTCCAAAGAAAACATCAGTGTGCATAGTGAAACACTGACAAGTTAGGCCCATCTAGCAAAAATTAGAATTTAATGGAGACAACTTACTTTCAAAAATGAATAGATGTCTATTATATTTACATCTAAATAACACATTATATGTTTTATTCCTTTATTCCTACCAATAACCAAGAATCAGTGATCACTGAAAATACATTAAAGCATATCATGAGTGAATATATATATATATATATATATATATATATATATATATATAAAACAAAGACTAGTGACTTAAAAAGATTAATCTAAAAATATAGACAAGCATAGAGGGTGAAATAGTGATATAAATGCACTATCTCAAATGTATTGAAAATACATTTTGTAAAGGCATTGTAACCTTTTTTTGCTAGAGTTGATTCAATCTTGCAAGCACATTAGCTAATATAAATTGTATGTAAAATTTTACCCTTTTTCTCATTCCATACATTACTAAAGAACATAAAATACCATTTAAAGTTGAACTATTTTCATGACAAAGTATAATTTATCTAGCTGTGACCAAATACTTTTCAGTTTTCAAATCATATCCTCAGATCATTATAACATGAGTACTCATCAGACAATTTCCCTAAAATAGATCTTAGCTATAAGATTTCTCAATTCTTGAAAGTGAAAAAGATAATATCTGTGTGTGTATGTGTGTGTGTGTGTGTGTGTGTGTGTGTGTGTGTGTATGATTTCTCTTAGTTCATTGAAAAGAGTGAGTTGTGCTAATATTGTGTGGACAACTAAATGCAAATATCTTGTACACTAAATAACTAATTTAAAGATAACAATACATAATCTATTATCCACGTTACCCTCTAATTTTCAAGTTTTGAAATTTTACTCTTTTTTTTTTCTCTTTAAACTAAAAAAAAAAAAAATTAACACTGGGAGCTGCCATGTATAAGCTTGAGGGTCTCTACAGTGAACTCTACTTAGCAGTGGAGCTGAGAGACTTTGCACAGAACCTGGTAGTTCCCCACCCAGCATCCCCAAACAGTATGGGATCTTGGGTCATCACTATGGGCCTGATTGGGCCCTATGTAGCCAGGAGTGCTGCATGTTGAGTAGTGAGAGCTGAAGGCTCCACAGAGAAGTCCACCTAGCTATGCAGCCACAATATGTTGTGTGGACCCTAGCAAGGCCTCACCCAGAGATCCCAAGAAGCTGTGGAGCTTTATTGTACCATGTGGCACGAGCTGAAGGGCTGCCCAGTGTACTCCACATACCATTCAGCCTTTGTACACTACTCAGAACCTCATAGGACCTTGTCCAGTGACCTCAGGCAGTCAGATATCTTCAGTGAGCCACATGGGCTGTGCTGAAGTACACCAAGCACATTACCTCCTCTTGGGGAGAATTTGAGTGCAGCTAAGGACCAGGTAAGGACAGCCTAATGGTCCCCACTCAATTAGGGAAACTCCTTGCAGTACAAACAGCCATCCTTAATCCAAGAAACAATTGAGATATTGCATTCAACTGCCACAGAGGAATATAGGAAAATGATGAATTAAAGAGCAAAATAAAATGACACAACTCCACTCATCCCAAACAAGCCTAGTAGACATGGACATAGAAGAAAATGATGAAACTTCTGAAATGATAACACCTGAAGTAAAGAAACAAATCCAAGAAGCAATAAAAGGACTCAGGTCAGAAATAATCTCCCTAATTTCATTAGGTTAAGAAATTATTAACCTAATGAAAGAAGTGCTGAACACATCAAAAGAAGACATAGTTAAATAGAGGAACATGGTAGACAGTTAAAATGTTGAGTGAACACTATGAGAAAGAAATAGAATGCAAGAAACAGATTCAAAGAGATATCCAGGATCAAAAATTACATCAAAAGTTGGCAAACCACGACTATTAATGTGAAGATAGCCTTTCAGACCTCAAAGACAAGATTGTAGCTAGTGAACAGCAAAGGAAAGATCTTTTAAAAATAGCAATGAAATAACAATTCAACAGTTTCAAAATGATACAAAGTAGAACAATGTAATATTGATAGGTATGAACTAAAAAAGGTGGCAACACAAATGATATCAAAAGAGTATTTACAGAAGTAATAACCAAAAGTTTCCTAAACATGGAAAAGAAAACTGATATAAAGATAAGTGAAGTATAAAGAACTTCCATTAGCCATAATAAAATAAATCTATACCCAAACATATAATAAGAAACACCTCATAAATTCAACATAATTACAGAATATTTTAAGCTGTTAGAGAAAAGAAACAAATCACTTACAAAGGAAAGTCCATCAGAATAACAGCAGACTTACTGACACAAACAAAAACAATCAAGGTAAGCATGGAGTGAAGCATTTCAAGTCCTAAAGAAAGTGATTTCCAACCCAGATTGATGTACCCTTTAAAAGTATTCTTCAAAATTAATGGATAAATAAGATACTTCCACAACCAAGAACTGAAGAACTTCTTGAATTTGAAACCAACTCTGCATAGAATCCTGAAAGATAAGCTATATAGACATAAAAATAACTATGACTTCAAGAACACCAACAGAAAGAAACCACTAATAGTGCAAAAAATAAAAGAGAGGGGAAAGGTAAAAAACCAAAAGCAGAAAGAAAGCATGATAGAAATAAGCCAGGGTATATCACTTACAACCATGAATGCAAATGGCTTCAATTAATCAATTAAAGAAACAGACAAGCAGAACAGATCAAAAAATAACATCTAGCCATATACTGTATAAAGAAATCCATCTAACCCAAAAGGAAATTCATAGACTGAAAGTCAAAGGATGGAAAAAAATACTTCATGAAACAAGTACCTCCAGAAAGACTTGAATAGCTATTCCACTTGCAGACAATGGGAAATTCAAATGAAGAATGATCAAAAGAAATAAAGATAGTCATTACACAGCGGTTAGGGGAAAACTTCAAGAGCAAGAGATAACAATCTTAAATATATATGCACCAAATTTGGGAGCACCCAGCTATATAAAACAAACATTAATAGAAATTTAAAACCAAATAAGCAATAACAGAATTATAATGGGACACTGTAACACCCATTGACACAAAGACACAGATCAATGGGCAGAAAGTCAGCAAAGAAATAAAAGAACTGAATCAAATTTGTGAACAAAGGAACTTAATATACATGTACAGAGTGTTCCATACAACAACAGCAGAATATACATTCTTCTGAGCTTCACACGGAACATTCTCTAAAATAGACTATATCCTAGCCCATAGATCATGCTTAAGTAAATGCAAAAGAACTGATATCATTCCATGCATATTATCTGATCATACTGCTATAAAAGTGGAAATTAATGACAAAATAAACTTGAAAACTCTATAAACAAATGGAAATTAAATCAATGGATTACAGAAGAAATTAAAGAGGAAATTAAATAATATACACAAGTAAACAAAAATAAAATGCCAAATTACCAGAAATTACCATTGTGGGTTGCAATGAATGCAGTCCTCAGGAGGGAAATTTCTTGGGGTGAATTGTCACATCAGGAAAATAGAATGAACACAAATAAACAAACTGTTGCCACATCTCAAATGTTTAGTCAAACACTAAGCCAAAAATGAAGAAAATCATAAATATCAGAGTAGAAATCAACACAATAGTAAATAAGAAAACAATACAAAGAATTAACAAATCAAAGAGTTGGTTCTTTGAAAGAATAAATAAAATTAATAAGCCACTAGCCAATCTTGTTTTTTTTAAAAAAGGAAACAGAAAAATCAAATTCATGCAATAAGGAATGAAAAGGGAAAAATCACTATAGAACCTGTGGAAATACATATCATCAATATCTACTTTGAAAACTTCTACTCTCATAGGTTTGATAACATAGAAGAAATGGACAGACTCCTAGAAACATATGTATTACCTGGATCAAGAAAATGTAAAACTACTTAGTGAAATTGAAAATGTAATTAGAATCTTACCAACAAAGAAAAGCCCAGGTCCTGACAGATTCACTACTGAATTCTACCAGAAATTTAGGGAAGAATTAATGCCAACACTCCTCAAATTCTTCAGTGAAATTGAAAGGGAAGCAATATTCCCAAACTTATTCCTGAAGCAAATTTGTCCAATACCAAAGCCAAAGAAAGACTCCACCAAAAAAGAGAACTACCGGCCAATCTCCTTAATAAACATAGATGCAAAAATCCATAATACAATACAGGCAAGTAGAATGCAGCAAATCATCAAGAAGATTATACACCACAGCCAAGTGGAACTCATCCCAGGAATGCAGAGATGCTTCAACATATGCAAGTTAATAAACATAATATAACATATCAACAGAGCCAAAGAAAAGAACCACATGACAACCACAATAGATGTATCAAAAGCTATTGATAAAGTCCGTCATTCATGATAGAAACCCTAGGGATAATTAGATAGTAGATGGTGTCTACCTCAATCTGATAAGAGCCATCTAAGACAAACCAACAGCCTGTATTATATTAAATGGTCAGAAACTGAAAGCTTTCACTCTGAAATCAGGAACAAGACAAGGCTATCAACTATCACCATTTCTATTCAATATGTTGCTATGGTGCTAGATATGTAAGCCAGAGCAATTATACTAGAGAGAGAAGTAAAAGGAATAAGGGAAAAAAAGGAAAATTTATATTATCAGTATTTGCAGATGACATGATACTCTACATAGAAGACCTCCAAAACTCCATTGAAAGATTTCCAGATGTAACAACCAAATTTATTAATGTAAAGTCAACATTCAAAAATCAATCACATTCCTGTACACCAACAACAAACTCACTGAGAGACAAATAAGAGAAACCACACCCTTCATAATAGCATCCAAAAAAGTGAAATACTTAGGAAGAACTATTTAGTAAAAATTACAGTATTTTGAAAAATGAAATCAAAGAAATCTCAGAAAATGGAGAGATTTCTTATTCATGGATAGGAAGAAAAAACATTGTGAAAATGAATATGATCCTGAAGTTGTTATATAGATGTAATGCAATTCCAGTCAAAATACCATTAGAAGACAGTCGCACAGATCCAGAGAAATCATTCCTAAAATTCAGCTGTAGCTAAATGGAAACTAAAATACCAAAGAAAATTCTGGGTAACGAAGGCAAGACAATCCCTGACTTAAAGTTATACTATAAAGCTACAATGACAAAATCAGCATAGTACTGGAATAAAAACAGACTGAATACATGGAATACAATGGAATACATTACAAGATATAATCACAACTACCAACACACTCAGCTACCTTTTCTTTGGCAAAGAAGCCAAACACATTCACTGAAAGAAACTAGTGCTGGAAAACCTGGTTTTCCGTATGCGGAAAACTAAAACTAGACCCATGTGGATCACCATGTACTAAACTAAAGTCAAAGTAGCTCAAAGATCTCAATGCTAAAACAGAAACACTAAACAGAAACTAAAACTGGAAGAGAAAATAGGCAGAAATCTTGAAGACAGAGGGGTCAGAAGAGAATTCATGAGCAAAAATAACAAAAATTAAACAGTACAGGAAATACTTCCCAGAATGAACAACTGAGATCTCATCTTATTAAAAATCATTTACATATCAAAAGAAATCTCCAACAGAGTGAAAGAAATCCCACAAATTGGGAAAAAAAAAAAACTTAGTCAACTGCCCCTCAGACAAAGGATTTCAACTTAGAACATATAAAGAATTTTTTGAAAAAAATAAGACCCCATTATTCAAAGACCCAATCCAAAAATGGACATCCTTGACGAACAAACATTTCTCAGCTGAAGAATTACAAATGACAAATAAATACATGGAAAAAATGTTTATCATTGTTCATTAGAGAAATGCAAATTAAAAGAACACTGAGATTTCATCTCACTCCAGAAAGAATGGCCAGGATCAAGAAAACCACCAATAACAAATGCTGGACAGGCTGTGGGGAAAAGAATCACTTCTGCACTATTTCACAAGTGTTGAAATGGTGGGATCACTGTGAAAATCAGTCTAGAGCTTCCTAAAAAGCAGGAATTGGAGATCCCATTTGATCCAACTATCCCACTTCTGAGCATATTTCTAGAAGAACTGAAAGCATCATGCCACAGTGATATATGTGCACTCAGGTTTATAGCAGCACAATTTGAAATAACCAAGTCTTGGAAACAACCCAAATGTCCATCAACTGAGAATGGATAAAAAAATGGGACGTATTTATACCATGGAATATTACTCAGCTATAAAGAGGCTTTTATAGGTAAATGGATGCTACTTGAGACCATACTCATAAGTGAAATAAATTAAACTCGTATGTGTAAACACTATATTGTCTCCTCAGTGCAAGAGACTGAAAGAGTAAAAAAAGTACAAAATCTTCAAAAAATATTGTGAAAGGATGTGAAAATGTTCAAAAAATGTGAAAGTGCTCAAAGACTAAAAAATAGCTCAGACAGAAAATGATAAAAGGAAGAAAAACAAAATAAGATATACATTTGTATACGTACGCTTAAGATTACTAAGATGATTGTGCTACTAATTCTATTAGTTCTTAGAACAAAACAGTTAATATGCATAGGATTAGATCAATTTTGCATAACTGTATCTGGTAATTCTAGTAAGACTTTTGAAGAAAACTATACTAAACAACGAACTTATGTTCCTACCACCTTGTTTTGAAAGCCTGCATTGTTATTGTTTTGGGTTCTGAATTATAGTTATTTATTTGACTCTTGTTTCTTGTTTTTCTTATTTTTTTTTTACTTCTAATACAGAAAAGGTACATGTACATTTATAGGCTTGTATATGCCTAGAACTTCACCTAAAGAATTTATGATAATTGATTTTAGTATTGTGATGGCATGAACAGTTGCATTGAAGAAAACAAGACATCATGGTAGCCGTTACCTATTTCCTGATATTTTGCTTGGAAATCCAATAATGCTTTAATTCTTGATTTTGATTGATTTAGACTGCTTTCAATTATTTGACTGCAATATCTATGAAGGTATGGACAGCTATTATGAAGAAAACAGCAGACATTATGGTAGACGTTATTGATTTCCTACTGCCTGGTTTTGAAGGCTGTCATTCTTTTGTTCTGATTGCTTTTATACTATTTTGTTTTGTACTAACAAAAGGTGTGTGAAGACACAGACAACTATTTTGAAGAAAACAAGAAACATGGCAACCAGTCTTGATTTTCTGTTGTCTTTCTGAAGTCCTGTGTTATTTTTATTGTTTTGCTCTCGTCTGCTTTGTTCAGTTATATTTTGTTTTGCTTTGTTTTTTAAATTCTCTTTAAAATAAAAAAGAATTAAAATTTTTAAAATTACCAGTAAAAAAAGATTTCTCAGTTTTTAGGATTATTTGGGGATAATGGGAGGTTTTTAAAATTCTAAATATTGTGTCTGTATTATACCTCCTGCCTTCACTTCTACACTGTTACTAGCGTGATACACTCCAGTACTTTGAATCATAGTTTTAGTTTATTTTCCATTTTTCACTATTTAAATGTTGAAAATTAATCTTTTATTATTCATAAAATGAACATTTTGTTTGTTTATAGGGTGGAATATTTTTTTTTTTTTTTGGTCTTTTTCATTTTTATCGGTACCAGGGATCGAACTCACGACTGCCTGCTTGCAAGGCAGGCGCTTATGCCACTGAGCTAAACCCCCAGCCCCTGGGTGGAATATTTCTAAATATTCTGTTAAGCCATTGAATTTCCCCTTCTTTCAAAATATCTTTACATGCATGATTTTCCTTTATATCATCTTTGGTCTTTTCTGAGTTCTAAACTCCAGGTAGGAAAAAATAAACTGAACAGTGAGTGATGTCGTGTACCTGTAGTTTTAGCTCTGTGGATAGTTGGAGAGGGGGAATCACAGGAGTCCAGATGTGAAATAACAATCTATGCAACATAACTACACCATAGCTCAAAACCAAAATATTAATCCGTGATTTACTCCAATCTTAAACGGTTCATTTTCTGTTTAGTATGAAATTTACTCACTTTCATCAGTAGTTTGGACTGAAATGCAATTATTTTCCAGCAACTAACTGCCCTATATATTTTTGAACAATCATGTATTCTTATATAAATAAGATCTATTTCACCTGAGTCTATTCTGGCAGAACTGTTACTTTGCGTTTGTATTACTGTTAATAATATTCTATAAAATTTTCTGGAGTATTCCCATTCTTCACTTTAATATGAAATTTATCAAATCTATAATGTAAATTTTAAGCATTAATATTTTTACAATGGTCAGTACTCTCATTCAAGACATGTTTGTTAGAAAAAAATCTCAAAGTTTACAAATTTGTATATTGTTCTGTGGGGTTTTATATTGTTTCATAACTGTGCTTAATGTATGATTTTTTCTTTGGTATAGGAAATTGAACACATGACCTCATACTTGTGAGGCAGGAGCTGTGCTACTGAGCTATAAACCTGGCCCTATATTAAATTATTTATTAAAAACATATAATGGTTTTTGTTGTTACTACACTGTCCCCATATTTACATTTAAGAGTTTATGTTTTTAGCTTCGTATGCATTTGAAGTACCACTACCATAAAGTAATTGCATTAATTGGAGAGAAGAAGGGCAAGAAAAAAGAAAGAGAAAGATTTTGATTTAAGTGCACTTTCGGTTCCCTGAAGTGGGTGACATGTTCTGGCATGTTGGAAAGTTTGGTGGGACATTAAAAGCAAGAGCATTTAAGAATCAGCTGTGTTAGAGACAAAGTCATAGCATAGAAGCAGTCTGGTAAGAATAAATGACCACTGCAGCTAATCTCTGAATGTGCATGCGTCACCTATGGTTCTACTGGCAGAAGCTTGCCAGGCGGGACATGTTTACTGTGTTCACTTTACCATAGGTGCAAGATGGGCTAGCATATAATAATTTTTATTTAACTTTAATATTGTGAATTTGGCTCTGTTTATCCCAAAGACCCATGCGGTAGGAAATTACACACACTGGAAAGGAGTTTCAGGGTCTGGATGTCAAAATCATTTCAACATGTCATTTTGCAACACTATAAACAGTCATACTTTAAATAAATGATCTCTTATCTAGAAAGGTAGTAAATTCTCTTGAGTTTTATGACTTTATTTTACATTGGAAATGCCATAAATCATTTTTAATTTTCCAAAAGACAAGGAAGCTAGTAGATGGGGGCAGAGAGAGAGAGAGAAAGGGAAAGGGAAGTAAAAAGAGCTGAATATGTACCATCTACCCATGAAGCATGTAATTATTGTGTGCTGTAAATATGTATTAATAAAAGCAAACATTTTAAAAGGCAAATCAGTTTTAAACAAAGGCATCACAATCCCTACTATGAAGTTATATCACAGAGCTACTGTGTTAAAAACAGCACGGTAATGGAAAAATAAAAAATAACAGATGAATAGATTAGATGAGTAAAACAGATTAGAAGATGCAGAAAAAAGTCCAAAAGCATTCAGCCACCTTATTTTTAACAAAGGAGTCAAACATGGTCACTGGAAGAAAGATAGTTTCTTGATAAATGGTGCTGGAAAAATGTCCATATGCTAAATACTAAAACAATCTATACCTATCACCATGACAAAGCTAAAATCAAATCAATTCAAATATATAAATGTTAAATCAAAAACACCAAATCTGCTGAAAGACAAAATAAGGACTCTTGAATACATTGTATTCATCAACAAAATCCAGATTGCATGGGGAATATCATGAAGAATATAGCAACTGAGATCCGATATTATTAAAAAGCATTTCACAGCAAGAGAAATTACCAAGAGTGTGAAGAGAAAATTCAAAAAATGAGAAAAAATTTTAGCCTGTTGTTCCTTAAACGACTAGTATCAAGAGCATATCAAGAACTGAAAAAAAAAAAAAAATAATGAGATCCCCTAAAGTCAAAGACCTTCTCCAAAATTGGGCATCTGTAACAAATACACAATTCTCAGTGAAGAAGTAGAAATGGCAAATAAATATATGAAAAAGTTTCTGCATCAGTGTTCATTAGAGAGAAGCACATGAAAACAACACTGTGATTCTATTTCACTCCAGAAAGAATGTGTATTATCAAAATACACACCAATAACAAATACTAGCAGGGTTATGGAGAGAAGGAACACTTCTCCACTGTTGGGAGTGCAAACTGGTAAAACCACTGTGGAAATCTGTGTGAAGATTCCTCAAAAGATTACAACTGAGGTCCCACCTGAAGCAGCTGTTCCTCTTCTTTGTATCTCCCCAAAAGAATTAAAAGCATCATACCAACCAACATAGGCACACTCATATTTAAGCGGAACAGTTTGTAATAGCTAAATTTTGGAAACAACCCTTCAACCCATAAGAAAGCGTAATTTTTCTTTTTTTTTTTTAATATGAAAGAGTACTACGCTGTCATAAAAAAGGATACATGAGACATTTCTAGGTAAATGGATGCACACTGAGACCACAATATTAATTGAAATAAATCACACACAGCATTGTCTCACTGGTGAAAGAAACTGAAACTGTAAATAGGAATCAGATTTTATAAGGAAGTTGGTGAAACAGAAAGGAAAGGGGAACTAAGGAGGGGGGGGAGAAGGAAGGAGGAGAAAGAACCAATGAGAAAAGAAGGATAAAATGGAAACAAAACTTTATAAATAAGAAAGGAGGAAGGGATTGCGGGAGGAGAGGGAAATAGGAAGAAAAAATTATTAAAAAATTATAAATCAAGGTATATCATGTACAGATGATTTACCTGTACAAATTCCCCTTGATGACTATGATCAATTTATAAACCTAAATTGTACCAATAAATTTAAGTAAATCTAAAAAAAATATACTAGGTAAATTGATCTAAATGTGTTGTGTAGTGACAGAGGATTTGCCTGTCATGCATAAGATCTTGGATTTGTGGCCTAGCACAGTCAACAAATTAATTTATTTTAATTAAATTTGGTAAATTATTTGATATTTAAAATAAAAATATGCATTCACTAAAAAAGACATGTGATGTTACTTATCTGTGGAAGTACTACAAAAACCTGCAAATGTTTGCTATAGAAAATCTAAGTTTGCATATTTCTTTTATGTTCTGTGTTTTTCTGTAGTTATCTGTATTGTACAAGGTAATAGGCATTTATGGAAAGAAATAGGCTGAAAACTGCTGCAAAAGTAGTATCATTCCCACAAAATAACTGACTATACTATTCACCTTGTTTGGGTTCGCAACAGCAGTGGAGACAGAAATTACCCCCAGAGAACATAAGAAGCAACCAAGTTGGATGACCAAAACTTTGTTTCCCTTCTTTTGTTTTCTCAAATAATATGAGCAAGCCAATGAATGAGGCCTAGAGGTTTTAATTTGTTTCTCAAAATTCTAAAATGGGATTTCAAAGAATCTTTGAGGTCATAGTTCCTGTTTTATGATTCCATATTAAACATTCAGGATGGTTAAGTACATCATTCAAATGCAAACTGTGTGATCTGCACCGGAACTGTGAGCAATAATATTCAAACTTTATTGACTTCCTCACTTCTTGTATCATCATCTCTTTTCCTTTATATGAAGAAAGGTTGAAGAGATTTTTTAACAGAGGTAACATTATTTATTTAGACAGTAAGACAGAATTTATAAAACAATTCATGAAAAAGTTGAAATCAGTAGATGATGAATACCTCTAAGTGGTGAAAATATAAATATTCACCATATTTATTTTCATTATGGAAAACAGCTCTTCTAGTGTGCCTTCTTGCAGTGTGAATAAAGAAAATACCCAGCTTTACATTTCCAGGAGCAAATACAGTATGGTTGTGGGTAATCTGTTTGCCACAAAAGTACAGACACACTGCTTTACCTTCTATAGACATATTAGACAATTTCTTCAAGTAAAACTTTTCATGAAATTATTGGAAGGAGGCTCATGTCTCATGAATTTTTTTTAAATTTTTAAAAGTATTACATCCAAGTAACACTACATATATACATATATCTTAGGGATATCACATTGATTAGATTTAGAAATATCTCACCAATTTCTTACCACTGACTAGAAAATGAGGATGAACATTTTGTAACTTCTCGACTTTAGTGAAAAAAAGGGTATTCGCATTGGTTAATACCTGAACTGAATTAAAAAAAAAAAAAAAGAAAAGTAATGGCAATGAATTTCAACCTTACCATCTTCCACAACTTTGAGTACACTTATAACTCATAAATTTATGAACTTTAAATTTTGCATACTGTAAATTCTTTTTGACAATAGAAAAATAGTGAATTATAGTCTTTCTTTGATTGCGTACACATTTCTTAACCATGGAAACCTGATCCAAATGGAATATTCTTTTCATCTATGTATTGATCATTTTGTAATTTATTAAAGTTTCCTTTATTGTTTCCTTAAAAATATTTCAAAAATCTTGTAAAAGATTATCTTTCTGTAGAATCAGCACTAATGCCCACTTAATGTGAAGCCATATAGTGGCAGAGCAGATTCTCATCCAGTGACTTGTAACTTTGTTAATGTCTTTCATGTAAAAGACTGAACAGGATTGCTTGGGGAAGCTGTAAGTTTAATATTAAACAGATCAAATGTGACTCAGGTTTTTTTTTTTATTTCAAAGAGAATAAAACAAAAATAAAACAACAAAACAGAAGAAAATGAGAAATCATGGTGGCCACTGCTAATTTCTTATCATCTTGATTTGAAATCCTATCATGCTTTTATTCTTTTGTTTTGATTGGCTCTATTCTGTTGTGTTTTATTTGATTCTGTTATGTGTGACAGTATGGACAACTTTTTTGAAGAAAATGAGAGACTGTATACATTATTGTTCATATCCTGTTAGCTGGTTTTGAAGTCCTGCAATGCTTTCCTTCTTTTGAATAGCTTTATATTATTTTGCTATGTTTGATAGCATTGTGTGTAAAGGTGTGGTCAACTATTTTGATTCAGATTTTTCTAAGTTGAACATATGTATGATACTCTCACTGCTTACATGGCTATTTTTTAATGAAATCAGTGGAAAAACACTGAGATGACTGAGAAAGAACATGTAGAAAGTGGACTGCCTTTTCTAATACAATGTTAAGGAATTCTTTAATAAATAAAAATATTGTCACATTCTGAGTGTGTCCTAACTAACTTATTTTGCCTGATCATCTCTAGACCTGTGTTTCATGAAGCCCATGAATATGTCATTCTAGCTTCATTTTGTAAATGAATCGGTTAAACCACATCCAGTTTATGATCAGCAGTTCAGGTCACAGTGTAACCAAAGAAGGAATGCCATGCATTTACTCCCTACTCTGTCCCAGGATAAAGGAAAATCCTATTTGCTAAAATGATATTTGTGCTTTGTCTCAAAATTCTAAGGATCATTCATATCTTCCTTCAGGTATTTGCCACTGGCTCTGTGTTTCATCGTTGCTGAAGCTGATGTGATCTACTGACAGTTTGATCTGGATCACAGAGACCCACATCAGGGTTACCTGTGTAAAGTGGCTCACTAATTTGAAATGTCTGCCTGTTATCAGTCAAGGAGGAGGGAAAAGAGAAGAGGGGAAGGAGGAGGAGAAAAAGAAAGAATAAGAGATGGAAAACAAGAAGAAGAAGGAGGAGGGAAATGAGGAAAAGCAGGAAAAAGAACTTACTAAAGTATCTCCACAAACTTTATGGAGAGCTCTGGAGCTGAGACCAGTGTGGATATTGTTCTGAATCAGAACAAAGAAACTGGATTATTCTATCTCTGCATTTCCAGTCTCTGGCTATGAGCTATATTAGTACAAGAACGTGACATGAGTGCTCTTTTCAGAAGACCAAATATCTAAACAGAAACTCAGCTAGAAGCTGTCAGCCATCAACATTCCTAGACAATAGTGAAGTCAGTGTGCCAGTCATGGAATTACAGAGGGTTCTGCTTGGTACTCTATCACTCATCATAGATTAGGCTTCATTCTCTGAGGTAAGACATGGTTTATGCCATGAGGCTGGATACCACTTTTCTAACAAGTCTTTAGCAGGCAAAGTTAATAGGATGCTACATTCTCACCAGCATTTTATTTTCTCTATTTAACTTTTAACATTCCAATACGTGTTAAATTATGTTGCACTATGGATTGACAAATATTTACCATGACTAAAGATGCAAAGCATCTTTTATGCATTATCTCTAACTGTATATGCTGTTTATAAAATGTTTATTCACATTCTGTGTCCATTTTTAAGTTGTCATAGCACAATAGAAATTATTTATAGATATTGATTTTTAGCCCTTTCTTTTTTTTCTTTTTTCTTTTTTTTTTTTTTTTTTTTTTTTTTTTTTTTTTTTGTATTGGTACCAGGGATCCAACTCACAACTGCCTGCTTGCAAGGCATGTGCTTATGCCGCTGAGCTCAATCCCCAGCCCCTGTTAACCCTTTTGATATGATTTGCAGACACTTTCCCCATTCTCTGAATAGTCTTAATATTTTTATTTGTATCTTTTAACTCACAAGAATTTTTCTAATTTGCATTGTTCAATTTATCTATTTTTTGTTGTCTCCTGTGCATTCGGTGTAACAGCCAAGAAGCAATTGCCTAATCTGATATTTATTCTTCTCAGAATTTTATCACGAATTTTTCTGATATTTAAGTTGTAAATCTACTTTAAGTTAACATTTGTATGTGTCGTGTGTTCGGATTTCCACTTTATTCTTTCTTTTGCTGGTGCTATGTGTCAATATTTTTTGAAGGCTACTGCTTCACAGTATAACAATTCTTATTAGTAGCTTCAAAAACTGAGCATCTATCCTATGGTGCCAAAAAGATTCTACTAGCATACAACGATAAATAAGTGTGGAAACAAAATGCTCAAGTTTTAATTTTTTGACGATTTTCTGTAAATCTTTCTAATTAAAATTCTGTATTTTTCAATATTACTTGGTAAGATAATAGAATCACTCCAGGAAGAGTAGGTATTATACGTCCCATTTGATCATTGAATGTCCAGAAGATTCCATAGGCTGAGCCTTCGGAATGATCTTTCTAGATTGCATGCAGAACTATCATGATAAAGCTGTGGCTTATCTTGAATAATATTATTTCTGTTTTACTTTGAATTAAGCAATGATCCCATAATGAGCCTAGTTCCTCATGTAGCTCACTTGTGAATCACTCTCATCATAATTTTTAACATAATACCTACTGGCCTGGCTTATGTAAGCTTTGCATATTTAACTTTGGAAAACTAGTTTTCACATTGTAATGGACTCTCATAAAATATGTGCACACTTGTAGGCAATCTAATTGCCATGCAATTACTTACAACTTGACTCCTTTCATGTGTCCACTCATTTTCTTAGTTTCTTATGTTTTCTCCTCTTCTCTCTGCTTTATTTTCCTAATGACATTATACTTTATATATTTTATATAGTGAAATTTGACTGTTGTTTATGTTATGTATAAGAAATTATTTTCTTACTATTTTTATTATTTTGGCTGTAATATTGGAACTAGAATTTTCTTTTATGTTTACCTAATATAATTGTAACTTTCACTGTTAATTTTCAATGGATTGATTTTTTAAAAGTATCTTATAAATGTGAAGTCACTTATTGTTTATTTGTATTTGAGTTTAAGATTCATTTTAGAGTTATTTTCCTAAATGAAGCTTTCAATTATGTGCTACATCATTAATCTAAAGCCCTTCAAAGTTTGGCATGATAGTTGCTATATCCACCATAGATTTTAATTCTGATATCTTATTTCTGTGCCCATGAAAGCCTTTTCAAAATCATATTATCCTTGTTCCTGACATGTTGCTGCTTTGACTTCACAGGAAAAACAAGAATGTTCTTGCTTTAAAAAAAAAATGTATGATTTTAAACGTTCTCTAAAAGCATCATTATTCAAGTTATGTTTCCCTTCTTGCAGTTACAGAAGGTCGCCATGTCAAAATTTGAAGGAATTTGATACTTACCATTTTTTTTTACAATATAGAAGTCTTTCACATTTCTTCATCACGCCCATTATTTTGTTTTAGTTAAGACAAAGGAATTATAACATGATAAACTGGTAGGGCAAACACAAAAGCTGAGGAAATAGCCTAGCGCCAGGCCACAGGGCCTAAGGAAGAGCAGGAAGAGCTACCATATCAGGGTTCTGAGGGCAGCTGGTTATCCTGGAGCCCAGAAGAAGACAAAGAAAGTAGCTAACCCAAATGAAGTCACCAGTTGCCACCAAAATGGAATAAGGTGAAGTATTATGAGGCTCTGTTTCTGTGCTTCCAATCCTTTTTCAATGCCATTTATTGCATAAAATAGATCACAGTGACATAGCAGTCTGGCTAAGCTGCCTGAAGGTTTCTGTGTTCTAAGAACCTAAGTATATAAAGGCAGAAGTTTATAATGGAGCAAGACATGTGTGAGGACCGAGCACAAATAAGAATACCAAATAGGCCTTTTTTCCCATATTTGGATAGATAGTAACATTCTCATTCCTCTGTATTATAATTTGCTGTGCAAAAGATTATGTTCCTAGCTAACATGGGGCAACTATCTATCTTTAGAAACAAGACACTTTTACTTTCTTTATAGCAAGAAGGGTCTCACTCTGAACAACCAAGATTACAATTGTTGTAAAACATTTTTAAAATTCTGAACATGCTGCCACAATAAATTATGAAAAATAGACAAAGTCTTTAACATTTTGCTTAAAGCCATTAGAGAATTGCTGGACAGTATAAGATCTTGGGTTCTAGATAAAAAATAAGTTTGATAGCCAGGCATGGTAGCCCAAATCTGTAATCCCAGCTCTCAGGTGGCTGAGGCAGGAGGATTGTTGGAAGTTTGAGACCAGCCTGGGCTACAACCTGAACTGCATAGAGAGACCTCGTGTCATAAGACCAAAAATTAAAAAAAAAAAAAAAAAAAAATTGAACTGAAGAGCAGCACAGTGTTTGACAATCCTCAAAAAGCTGAAAATTTGAGTAAACAAGGCAGGCTTACAGCAGTCTTATGAGAAAAACAGGAGCAAAATTGTACAAGGAATCTAAGGCCCTAGCAAATTCTTCAAGTTTTCTACTTGTTGTTCCACAGAATTACGTCCTTCCAAGCACTGCTCTCTTGAGAACCCAAGTTAGCACAGATATTTTTTTTTTTTTGTCTTTTTCATTTTTATCGGTACCAGGGATTGAACTCACGACTGCCTGCTTGAAGGCAGGCGCATATGCCGCTGAGCTAAATCCCCAGCCCCGTTATCACAGATATTGAAGTCCTATCCTGTATCAGTAGATTTTTTTCTTATCACACAATCTGATTTCAGTTTAATTTCCAGAATCACAAATTTAAAAATATGTGCAGAAAAATAATAAAAGCAATATTCATAAAATATCTTTAAATACATCATCTGTATCAAGCATACAATCACAGTCCCCAATGGTCCAGAAGAAAAGATTCAGTGGTAGAGAAAAGTGGGAAGGGAATGGTTGAAGAACCACAAGAAATCCATACATTCATGTTAACAAACTACACTAGTTTAAATTCTACAAGGAAGCACAACCAATAATAGATAGATATGTAGATGCAGATTTAGATGCAGATATAGATAGATAGATACATAGAAAGATATTTACTTTGAAAACATCAGCTTCCTTGATTCCAGAGATGATAAGTTCCAGTATTGCCCATCTGCAAACTGGAGGAGCAGGCAATGAGGTGGTATATATACTTCAGGACACACCCCAAACCTAGACTCCTGGCAGTCAGGGGTGCATATCCTAGTTCTACTTAAAAGCCATAAGAACTAGAAGCACCAACACCTGAGGGTAAGAAATAATGGATTTTTCTGTGTCAAAAATAGACAGCAAATGTTCTGGTTGTTTTTTTTTTTTTTTTTTTTTTTTTGTTGTTGTTGTTCTACTAGAACTTTGTGGATTGTATGATTCTGACCTGCATGGCTGAGGAAAATTTACTTTACTTATTCAAATACTAAGCTCTTTTAGAATAACTTCTACAGTTACGCCTAAAGCCGTGTTTTATCACCCATCAGAGATTTTTTTATCCCAGGCAATTCAAAGCATATAATTAATTATCATACAAATATCACTTTTATTTTAGGTATATAAGTGTACTTGAAAGATTAGATGTGGAAATAGGTGATATTTAATAAAATACAATGCATTGAAAACAATATGCTTCAGTTCAAATTTGGTAATTTGAACAATATTTCTGATCTAAAAAAATTGCAGAACTGAAAAATCAAGAAAAATAGCAAATCTAATGCAGAACTTTAAAAATGATGAATTTGCAGGCAAATGTAGCATAAGCAGCCTGTGAGGTAGCCCGGCTGCCCTTGTATTTGGAGCCCCATCTTGGAACACAGAGACAGAGAAAGAAATGGAAATGAGAAAACAGTGAAACACCTGTCAAAATCTAAAATGCTGTAATTCTTTAAAGTGATTTCTTATAAGGTTTAGAGCATTCATGCAGTATATATATAAGTAAAATATATTGTTCAAAGTATATAGAAAACCGCACCAAATAATTGTTAAATACACATTTTCTTTAAATCCATGTAGAATATGACCAAGTTTAGGAACTATGCTTGTCTGTAACTATATATTAAGAAAACAAAAAGAAGTAATATCATGCATAAAATGTTCTCTGGCACTTGACGCATTAGTCCTAATATTGATATTGCAACTAAACAAATGCACATATATTTTTTTTGGGGGGGGTTTGGTACTGGGAATCGAACTCATCACCTCAAGCTTACCAGCCAAGTGCTCTGCAACTGGTCTAGAAGTATACTTCTAAATAATCTACAAGTGAAGGAAGAAACGAATGTGGAAATCTAAAAGATAGTTGACTGAAAAAAAAAAAAAAAACATAGTGCTAAAGTTGTATCATTGTGCCTTTTCAAAGTTTGATACAGCATACTCATTACCAGATTTTAACTTTAATCTTCACCAAATCTGATGTATCCTAAGACCCAATGTATAGAGTTATATGGCACATAGACTAGGATAGATACAAAACTTTCTTTTTCCTAGATCCCAGTTTTAAAAAAAAAATAGGAACTTTATAGGTTATTTGGTAAGAGAGTCCAAGAGCACACACAAATTGTGTTGTATATCTTGTCTCAAACACCTAAACGGTCTCACAAGTGTTATATATTTGGTCAGCAGTAATGCAAAATGAGACACCTTGTCTCTGTTTAGGATTATATACAGACATGCTTTGCTCCCTAAAACCTTTATTAAAATGATAGCCCCAAATGCTGTTTTATTTTCCCTGTGGCAAATATATGTCTAACCAACACACCTGGGCTGCTCTCTTTGACCTGTTAACTAGGGATAATCAGAATGCTATTTGGTGAAATAAATTCTATTCTTTAGGATGTTAATAACTGCTCTAGAGAATTTTAATATTAAGAGAAGAGTGGACACAGCCCTGAGGCACAATAGTGAAATTATATTAGTGTCTCTGTTAAGTGAAGGCAAATTGTTCTAATCATCCTTGGTGATTGGTACGGAGAAGAATGGCTTTTCGGGTTAACAGGTATAACATCAAAACAAGCCATGTGCTGTTTGCTCTAATAATGCTATCAGATCTCTTAAAGCAGTTGCAGTTAGAGGACTATCTAATTATATTTATCATTGTCCATGTCTATTTTCAAGATTCGATTAATTTTCATGACAACTGAATAAGTGAATGAAGGGTGGATTTAATAAATAATATGTCTTTCAAAATTTTGATGGGATATTTAACTGCTATAATTCTTGCCAGAATGTGAGATTGCTTGGCTTTGTTTTGTTTTTTAAATGACTGAAAATTCATTTTCCATGTATTTTTGTTTGAGTCTTCATACACTTCTGGACTTCATAGCACAGTGAAGGGAGCACTTGTGAGTAGGCATTTGATGACTATGTATCCACAAAGTGATTCCAAAACCTCCGGTGCTTTTGCACAAAGCCCAGAAAAGAATTTCAGTATATTCTCCATCGAGGGACTGACAAATTTTTAAGCAAAAGACTTCAGCATTGGGATGTGATGACCAACGGTCTAATTTGCCATGGAGCAGAGGCTCTCCCAGGATGCAGGATTTTCAATGCCAAATCTGTGACAGGAGAAGGTCAGTCACTTTTTCTGTCAATTAACTTTGGTTTGGAAACTGGGACAGAGATTCTAATTCCTCTTGGGGTGACATAAATTGGGTTTACGCTCAACAAACTTAGATCTTTCCTTATCATACTGCTCTATTAATACATCAGTAGTCTGTACATCTGTTTGATTTTGAGGAGTTCCAGATTCAGTTAACTACCATCACAAAAACTCTATGTATCTAAATGTTCAGATTACTGTGGCCCTACTGCTGCCTATTACAGCAAGTTAACCTGGATTGTCTGCAGCACCTAAAACTCAGCCTCCCACACTCCAGGATAACATTGTCATCATTGAAAACAAGAACTTCTGTTTTATTTCAAAACAATTCCCCTTCATCCCTTCCCAGGAATAAGAGCCACCTTAGAGCATTTCAAAAATAGTGGTGTTCATAAATGGATTTATCGGTTCTTTTGTGAAGGAAAAATCTCTGGACATTCTCAGAATACATTGCTGAGAGACAGTGAGGCAGTTGCACATATCAGGTTCAAAGTAACTTCGCTGTCATCCTAAGACATGCATGTGTGTCTTCCTGTACTTTATGTCAAGAAAGGTCCAACAGGGTTTCCTTATTAATGCAAAATTTGGATCCAGACTGCTATAGCCTAATGTAAAAAATTTGATTTTCTAATGAGCAGTAAAATTCAAAGTAAAGATTTGTTGAAAGAGTGCAGTCTAATTGGCTTCCTTCATAATGAAAATGTGTCCTTTTTTGGCTGATTCAATATTTTTCCCCTTGTATGTGCAGATAGCACTTCACTTACCTTATGCTCCTTTGTATTCTCTACCACTTCTTCTAGGAAGAAAGCTATTGATCAGTTCCCTGGATCATATTGGATAATAACTGTTCTCTGTTAGGAGGCAGCTAGAAGTGGTGAAGTAAACTTCGCAAGGCCAGGAAGGCTCAAATGATTTCAAGTGACCTAAGTAGACGTGGTCTACATGAAAAAAGCCTGCTTTTCTCACAGTGAAGTTGGAATTGATTCAGCGACATGAAGGATGAGTGCAATTTGTTGGCTCAAGGTTCTGTGCTTCGTTCAGGTGCACACAAATGTCTCCATGGCAAAGCTCACAGCGTAATCACTTCACAAAACACAAAACTTCAGTGTCACTGCTTTGATCTTAACGAAAATGCTGGCAATGATCTTCAAACTTTATTTGTTCTCCTAGATTTGTAAATGTTTGTTCTAATCCTTCGCCATGTCTGCCTGAAGCTATAGGTCTAATAAGTTATTTAAAGTTTATAATATGTATAAGTTCTTTTATAAATTAGATCTGCTTTTAAAAGAGGGTTCACACACAAGTATCCCCATTGTTCTTTTTCTTTTTGCTCAGCTCCTCTTTACCTGTAGAAGTCAGCAGTGTGTCCAGCTGTCTTTGTTGTTGTCTTCATGACATAATGCATGAATACAACAGACTCTTGATTTTCAAGTCCTTGACTTAGACCAGCTCTTAATTTCAAACATCCATAGATAATGAAAAGAAAAATTATTCCACTGTTGGTCCCAATTACAAATCTCCTATTTGTTGTCTGCAAAATCATCATGACTCTTTCTGTTCAAACAGGTAAGAATTGCAATCCTGAAATCCCCTGATAGGACATATTTCTCTGCAACCACTGCTGAAATAAAGAACTACAACAGTAAGAGCCAGAGACAAATCACACTTCAGAATGTTTGTGATTCAAATCTTTCAGTGAAAGAAAGTGGCAATAGAGATGATGGATGATTAAAGAATCTGACAAGATATCTAGGGATGAGGGAGGCAGCACATCACTAAGAAACAATGGCTACCATCACTATGCTTAGCTTAAACTCTGTTTTGTTATGTTTAGTCTTACTCTCTTTAAAATAAAAAAAAAAAATAAGTTGCAAGTATTTGTCTATAAAAGTCTAAAGTTATCTTTCTTTATTTTGGAGTAGTACTACTTAGAATAAAAAAGACCACATATTTTTTATTCACATCTTGGTTAATGAGTATTTGGGTGGTTTCCGAGATTTAGCTAATACAAAATGTGCTGCTGTGAACACATTGGTTAATGGTTGATTTCTTGATGAGAGCTATTCTTCATGGAGTGAAATGGAATCTCAGTATTGATTTAAATTGGATCTCTCATATGACAAATGATGTGGAACAATTTTTCAAATATTTATTTGCTGTTTGTATTTCTTCCTCTAACAGGTGCACACCCATCTCAGATGCCAATTTTTGGATTGGGGCTTTAAATTTGGGGGGTTGATTTTTGCATTTCTTTATATATTTTTGATACAAGTCCTTTCCTAATACACAGCTTGCTATAACTTTTTTCCACTGTGTGGGTTGTCTTTTTCATCTATTGGGGATTACTTTTGGTGTGCAGAAGCTTTTTAATAGGACGAGATTCCAGTTGTTGATTCTTTACACTATTTTCTGTGAGATCCGGGTTTTACTTATGAATTCTCAGCCTGTACCTATTTCTTCAAGAGTCCTTCCTTCCTATTTGTTTCTTCCAATTTTGTATACTTTGGTTTTAACAATTAGACCTTGGTTCCCTTTTGGCTTTAGTTTAATGCACGGTGATAGACATGGGTCTAATGAAAAAGCAAGATTTTCCAGCACTGTTTGTCTATCTTTTCTCCAGTTTGGCCAGATAAAGTGACTTAATATATTTGGAGTTATATCTTCATCCTTTAATCTGTTTCACTATTCTCAGGAGTTTATATATGCAAATACCATGCGGATTTTATCATAGTAGCTCTGTAATATAATTTCAAGACAGGAATTGTGATGCCTGTTGACATGCCTTTGTTGCCTAGAATTGCTTTTGCTACTCTAGATTTTTTCAGTTTCCAAATGAATTTTAGGAACATTTTTTTCTAGTTCTGTTAGGCACACTAATGGTATTTTGATTGGAATTACATTAAATTCTATAATTATTATGGAAGTATCTCCATTTTCCCTATGTTGATTTAGCTTATCCATAAACAAGGGCTATCTTTCAATTTCCTCATATCCTTTGTGAACATCTTTTTCAGAGTAGTGTAACTTTCACTCTGTAGATCATTTGCTTCCTTTAATAGAATGCAATTTGAGACAATGCTCACAAGTGAAATAAATTTTACGCATGTGTGTTAAAGTCACATTGTCTCTCTGGTGTGACACACTGAAAGGAATAAGTTGGGTCTAAAATGTACAATAGATACTGTGAAATGGAAACGACCTGTTCAAACTGAAAGGTGAAGCAGGGAGGAGAAAGGGGGAAAGGAAGGAAAGCAGGAGAAAAAAGTACAAGACAGGTCTAGTGATAGATGCTCTCAGTTCACTGAAAACAAAGGTTTATGCTACTATCTTTTGGAGAATATTTTTTGTCCATATCTTGCACTATTGAATATCTCCTGTGAAGATAACAATAGACAATGACTTAAGTATTGTTATTTTTTCTGTTATTTTGTTTTGAAATTTTAAAAAAATTAAAAAGGAAAAGAATGAGCAAACATGCACAATGAAACAAAACAAGCATGTCAGTGACATGACAGCAAAATGGTCTTGTCAATAAACTCCCAAGAAGAAGCTGAAGATTTTCTATAAATGTCCGAACAATAGAATGCAGTCCTTGTTACAAAAAAAGCAAGTCAAATCAGAGGAAAGATAGGCTAGATCCTCCTTCTCATCTGCTGTGCAATTTCCCTACAATATGCCCTGTTATTAGTCAAACTTTGGTCATTCAAAAGGCACAAGGGGAAGGACAATAAATAAATATGAGAACAAACAACTCAGGGATACCTCAGTGAGACAAGTTGTAGGAGACAGAAAGGAGGAAGGGGAGAAGAGCAGGAACAAGGGTGTTGCAGGTGGAATACGTGAGGTTGATAAAAAGATAGAAGTATAGAGCCAGAGTCAAAGTGACACGTGTGACATCTGTGACCTCTCCTCTCAATGAATAGCACATCTGAAATAAGAAAGCACCAGTTTCTCCCTTTAGAATTCTACCTACAAAGGTACACTTCTGAATTACCTTTGGCCACGTTTTTCCTTAATATTTCAGAAAAGACACTCATAAAATAACTTGGAACATTGTGTTGCTTCTGGTGAATCTCTAATATTAAGGCTTCATAAAGAAGGAAGAAAAAGAATGTAAGACCTCTAAATGGCACCCAGGCCATTTCCCATCTCCAAACAAGTCAGAATTTACTAGTATGAGTGTTGAAAAACAAAGTTCCACCTTCAGGCTATTGTGTTCCTCCTGAAGGAAACACACAGGTTTGCTGGGATTCGATACAATAGTTCTCCGTACTGTTCCCTTCCCAAGGAAAGACAGAGAGAGAAAGGAAAGAAATTCATATTCACTCTCCATACTAACAGTAAAGTTTGGGAGAAGAGAGCTTAGGTTGATGCCATTCCTTGCAAGAGTTTAGAGCTTTGTTTTCAGACTAATTTTAGGATCTTATTTTTAATGTGAATAATTCCTTTGTGATGTATCTTAAATTGTTAATATACAGTTTATACCTTCCATTCAAAATGACATATGGGATGTCATTTGTTAGCTCTGTAAAGTTTGACATTAATGAGTGAAAAATACAAAGGCAAAACCACAACTTTTATGATAAAAATTATGAAAAAACATGTAGATTCAAAACCTTTCTAGCTAACTAAAAGTAACTTGAAAGTCATTAGAAACAAAAGATCATTTCTCTTTTGATAGTTCTTTCATTTTATTATTTTTCTTTTATAAGGACAAAATATTATGACATTACATGTAGATTTTATTTTTACTAAAAGTAAATGTGAGAAATAGCAAATTTCAATTTTTACCAATTATTTCGGATAACATGCTGTCACCTTATCATTCCTTAATAATTTGTAAACATTGTGTACTTCAGTACAAATTTTTGTAACACTAATGTTAGCTGAAATAAAACATCAAGATGTGTGATCATAACAGTATAACGTACCTCTGCTGTAGAAAGCTATATTATTTGTGAATGAATTCTAGAGAAATACCACTTGAAAGACAAAAGCAAATGTGAGTGACTTCAAACACAGCTTATGGTTTTAAAGTTGATGGGAACATATTAGCTGAATTTGCCACAGGAAAGTACATTACCATGAAAACAGATTTACAAAATACCTTTTGGCACTTTGGTAATACTCAGTAACTTCCTTTTTTTTCAGTTTTTATGTTAAGAATTCGGTATTTTGGCATTAACATTGGTGAACTTATATCTTCTCCTTTATTTATCACACTAAAATATTGATCCGGCCCTTCTCTGTGCTACTCAGTGGAAAATATCGCTCAAGCAAGTGCTGCAACTCATTTTGTCAAGGTCTCCCCGCAACAGAGCAGCGCATGGAAAGGTAAGACGGGTAAATACTGGGTGTGTTCTGCTGCCCTCCTCTCACGTCCTCCGGGTGACAATCTGGGAGATTGTCACTGTTTCAGAATCACAGGCTAAGTGTATGTCACACTGGGGTGACAGAAGTTCTAATTTCCTAATGGCATTCACTGAGTTTTCTAGAAAGAAGAAATGCTTTAACTGAGTTGGTGAATGCAGAGATGCCTTTTTACCAAAGCTGCAAGCATCAAGGATGAAGTTAAAAGTCTTTGGCAAGAACGGATAGACCTTTACAGCCTGAGGGGATGCCTTTTGGTCATGGTTTATTGCCACTAACAGATCAAACTATGACAGCTTTCACTTCCATGACCTTTGCTTTTACTTTTCAGGGAACCTGAGAAGTTCAAAGTTGTGACAGCTTTTCTAAAAATCAAATGCGCTTAAGTAAAACGCAATTATTTGCTAAACAAGAATGAAAATAGTTTTTTTTGTTTGTTTGTTTGTTTTTGTTTTTTTAACATAGAGATCTCAAGTGTAAATAATAACATATAATTGAATTACTACCTTATACTACCCTTCTGGCCTGACACCAGCAATATGACATCATTTTTTGTCTTCAGTAGGTCAACTGACTGGGTAAAGGATCTAAGATTCAGTTCCCTAAAGTTAAACACTATAGTTAGCTTGAGCTCTTTATGACCCCGAGTAAACCAATTAATATTTCTGCTCTGGTTTTAATTATGTTTATCAGAAGCTGAGCAAAACTCTTGAGCTATTGATAATATCTTGCCCAAAACCTCATATACAACAATATATACACAAGCAAACACACACATTAAAACATTTTGAATAGAACTCATGCTAAAAATAACTGATTTTTCTCCCAAGTAGTTTTAAAGTTGCAAATTAAACCCTCAAGAACAACACATGTTCCCACTCAAGGTGGCTTATGCAGGGAAGAAGAGCCCCTTGCTACACAAAAGACAGTAATTGCTTTTGTCAGTTCCTTCAAATTCATAGAGAATGGCCTTGATAAGGAAATTGTTCAAACGCATTAGAAAGTCCTTTGTTGAAGGGAATCAGTCCTGATTCAGAATCTATAGCTTCCCATTTGAGTTTGACAAAGATTTTTCACTAAGTACCTTAGTGTTCCCCTCAGACTTTATGGAGTCACTGTGTTAAGGTTGGCTGGACTGACTGAGGACGTGGGTCTTGTCCATATTAGTTTCACAGTGTCACCAGGAGCTTGCTGGAGAGCAAGGATGAAAGACAACTCTCTTTTAAGTCGCAACTATTAAGTCTCCTTATATCCATATCCATAATGCATTTGTTTTTCTTTGTCAGTTTCCAGAACATGTCATTATTCCCCTTCTCTGCTTGGAGCCTGCCATGGCTTTTGGAGCGACAGCTCCTGGCAGTTTACATTAGCATCATTAGGAGCCTGACGAGGTGCTTCTCACAGGGGCACTGGCAGGGTATTATTCCATCTGCAATTTCAACTTCTGCGGTTTGTGTACATCTGTCATCAGCAGAGAGGTAGCAGCTTGAGAGACACAAAGAAAGAAAAGCTTTTGCAGTGAAATAAGATAAAATGAAATTGACTCAACTGCATCATTGTCCTTATTCCATAAGGACCTGGTGATTTTTCAATGTAAACTTTTAGAAATAAAGTTAATAATTTACTTATTATTTCTGAGATTTCAATGTAGTTTATTATTTATTTTATGCTATAAAGAATTTATTAAAACCTCATATTTAAACATACTGAAAATTTATGATACCTCTAAACTAAAAGAAAAAGTAAGATTAAGTAAGAAAATATCTAGTTGCTAAAATATATTTTTATTTCAAATAATGTTACTATTTTTAGAGCTCTGAAAAATGATAAAGACAACAATAATTCAAAAGTCTGAGTTTTGTGAGTTTTGATACCTAATAATATTTTATTTGATTTATAAAATCTATATGCCTAGCAATAAATTCATTCTGAGATTATTTGAGTGAGTACATTATGGACCAAACTTACTTTGAATACTTCCTTTAACATAAATGTCTCTTAAACACTGCTAAATTCCATACATTTATGTAAAATATGAGGAAGTAGGTTTGGAAATTTTGTTTCAAAAGATTAGCAAATATATGTTTATCTGGACAAATACTGTGATTTGCTACTTTTCATCTACAGATGAACACAGAACAGAGACATACTTTTTAAGAAAAGTGTTGTATAATTTAAAAGCAGAACCAACTACATATTTTCTTGCTCAATAAACGCTATGAAATAGAATCATAGACTAAACAATCATAAATACCTTTGTATGGAAAATCCTTGGAACTCTCCCCTTTTATTCCCAGGAAGTGAATTTTTCTTTTGCTAAATCAAGGTGGTGTTAGAAGACACAAGTTCATAGAATGAACTCTTGGATTTATTGGCTATTTCTTGTGAGACAAGCACATTATAATGAATGCTACAACAGAATAATTTTACTACAATTTATTGGTTGATTTTCCTTTAAAATTATAAAGAAAAATAATTATTGACAAAATATCTAAAATCTTGCTTTCAATTTTGTCATTTGTGCTATGGATATGGATTAATATATTTCTCATGTCGCAAGAGACACCACAAAATTGAGAAAAAATATTGCATGTGACGGTGCTGTAAAAAAGAAAATATCATAATTGAAGTGTCATTTACATTCCTTTAAAGCTGTCCAAAGTCCTTGTAATTTGGTGAGTTCATTTTTTGTGTGTGTACCAATCTCTATAGGTATGTTTGCATGAGCTTGTTATAATTTTTATTCACCTGATGGTATAAGCTATAATCTTCTGAAGCTTTAATTTTATGGGTTTTATTACTCAATCAAGAAAAATGTTTCAAGTAAGTATATAATAAACTTATTTAGTTTTCTACATATTTGTGCAGTTTAAAATCCATCTGTCTGATATCAATTCTTCAGTAAATTGGTACCCATGAGAAACATTTTATAAGTATGAAGTAGAAAAGCTCTGTCTTTTTAAGATCACTTCTTTTAAAGCATAGTCGGTTTACTAGAAGTAAGAATGAAGGTGTGTACTGTGGGGAAAACTATACATTATAAACTTTAAAAAGAGACCAAGTTTCTGTTCCCATGACTGCAATTAACTGAGTCATTAGACCTATGGTGAGTATCTATGTATGACTAATTCAACTTGCTTGTATCAGTAAAAGGGACGAGCTTATTTGTAGAACAGCTTTCATCTTGCAAAGAAATAAAGTTCCACTAGTTTAAATGTGCCTAGGATTTCAGATTTCTAACATAGCAAAAATTTTAATATTTGAAATTTTTAATGTCTTGTCTTTACAGATTGAAAAACATCCTTCAGTATCATGTTATATACCTACGTACTTAGAGCAAATAAAATAAATGTAAATATTTCACAAATAAAATCTAATTTGAATAATTATCTATGTAAATTTCATACCAGTGTTTATTTAGAAAGCGTCATTTAAGGTGATAACTAACTATGGATTGTCACATACATCGTGGCAGGGAATGTTTTCAACATATGGTCATTTGGAATGAAATAAAAAATAGCATACATAGATATAGAATTGGTGACTCTCTCCACTTTTCATAATCTTCATATTAATCTGTGCATCCACTTCCCCGCTTGGCTCATACAGCGATTTCCCGGTAGGTCTGTCTACAATTATCTTTGCCTGCGTGGTCTCTTCTTAAGAAGTCAACCAGCAGATTCTGTGAAGAAACTAGCAAACATGTCAGACCACAGCATTACCTACTCACATTCTGCCTGTGCCTCGCTGTTCTCTTAGAGTAAAATTTTTTCTCTGAAGTACCGTAAGATCCTGTACCATCACATCTTAATATTCCCAGCATCCTGTGTTACTGTCCATCTTCCTGTGTCTGTCCCCCTGGTCACTTCTTGGACCATGGGGCAAATCTCTCATTGTCAATACTCAGTGTTTTTAAACTTCTTGTTGTTTTAAGCAAATGCAATTGTTTGTTCAGCACCTGCTTACTTCACATTCTCTTTTTCCTCCAAATATTTTTTAAATCTTTTTTCATCTAAAGATATTTTACCCTTTCTCCTTCACTCATTATGGTCCTTTGTTTCTAGTCTATATTTTTCCTAACACCTACTATGTGTTAAAATTACATACATATAATTCTATGCAGTTATTTGTTGGTATACTAGGCATTTTGCTTGGTATTTGTTGATTGTGTCACTCTAGTGTGATACTGCAAAAGTCACTTTCAAAATTTATATTTTTATTCCTGTGTCCCCAGTACAGAATGCCTAGAATATATTACTTTTTGAATCTGTAAATAAATTATAGAAGTACTATAGGAATAATGAGTAAGCACAATTATAAATTGGAAAAAAGACATTTTTAAGGTGATTTTGGAAAACTAGAAACTTTTTTTTTACCCTAATACAACCCATAGTTTATGGATAATGAATATATTCAGTATTTTCTACCAAGCCAAACGTTTCTTCCTTGAGTTTCTCTCTTCTATACCATCATCATTTTATTGTATATAAAGTATATATAATGTTATATATATAGTATATATAATGTTATATATATAGTATATATAATGTGTATATATATATATATATATCCTTTTTTATTTTACTAAAACAATTCAAAACTCCTTAGGAGCTTAAAACTACCATGCTCAATGTATTTAGGTTGTATAGCATCACAAAAATAATTGAGAAGCTTTGTCCCATGGGAGACAGGGACAAGCAGAAGCACAGGTGGACTGGATATACTCTGAATTGACACCAGACTGAAGTTCCAGATGCACAGTGAATCTTGCATTCTCTAAAGATTCAAAATCCTTTAAGAGTTTTCCCATGGAAATGTATTCACATTCAAACTAATACATATACCTCACTGATGAAAACCATCCAGTGAATTTTCAGAGATTCAAGACTGCAGATTAAGGGCTGTCATTAAACTGTTCTTGCAGAGTCCCGTACACTTGTACTATGGAAGCACAGGCTGCTCATCTCCTGTTTCTCAGACTTGGAGCTGCAGTAGCAGGTGGGGTCTGTGTGGCCTGAGTGCAGTTAATCTGCATCCCAGTGAGCAGACCTGTATTTCTTAAAATATTTTTCTTATTTTTAGTTGCTTTATTGTTGATCCACAGGATTTAAATGGAGCATGAAATTTATTCTTTTAATACTCCTAAGATGGATCAAGTTGACTAAGAATACTGACAAAACTCAATATATGCAAATATCCACTGGGGGAATATGGCAAAATTGGCATGAAAGATAAACTCTCAAAGCAGATTTGGCAAAAAGCCTAAAGAATTGGCATTTTAAAAATTATTTTCAAAGGAAATATTTCTCATTCAATTCCTATCTAATTAGAAAGCCAACCATTATATCATATGTATATTAACCGTTTAGTGCAGAAGTAAAACAGAATTAAATTACATTTAAGAAGTTTTTAATTTAAAAGCAATTTTCGGTGTTCCAATTTTTTATGGTAATTAATTTAATTTTAATCAAAGATAGCAAATTTTGTCCTAAGCTTTGAAATCTGATTGCCATTATATTCTTTTTTTTTAATTTAAAAAGCAACCAAAAAAAGGATGGATACATAACTTAAAGAATAGTAGAAGATTAATACTTGTGAATATATTACATATTGTTATCCTAGATGTGTTTGCTCAGGTTACAAGATCTAGGAATAAAAAATTGATCAAACAGTTAAACAATGAAAGTGCAAACTATGATTTACTACCCATATGTTCATAGATACTTTATTAATACATTAAAAATTTCAAAAAAGCACAAAACAAAATATAAAATATCTAACCAAATATTAATTTCAAGGACTATAAAATATGATTTATATTTCCCAAATGTTTATATTGTACTGAAAGATAATTGTTATTTTTCACTGTTGTATCTTGAAAGTTATTCATGCAATAAACAGAATAATGTCCTCATGAGAAATCACAGGTGCATATTAGGAAGTTTCATCAGGAAACAATGATCATCATTTTATAATAATATATTATGATTCTAGAAATTTTCAACATATATATCTTTATCTTAAAAGTAGAAAATAGGGAGATTGTTAGAGTTAGTCATATTTTCCTAATCATTGAAGCTGGGCCATCTGAATGATTTTAAACAAAACTTTTGATTTCAGATTAAGAGAAACTTAGCTTATAAGATGTTACCAAAAATTCAAGATTTTTGGAAAAAGGTATTGTGAATTTTACTTACATATGTGTCAAGGTATTTTAAATTAATGGTATTTACATTTATTTTAATTTACCATATTTCATTACCGTCTCCAAAATTATTTTCAAATGCTATATGACATTTCAGCATACATTATATATTTTCTTTAGCAACATGAAAGAAGTGAAAGAAAAACAACTTTCTATGTTTTCTGCAGTAAATAACCAATCAACAGTACCCATACATATAGCTGAATAGAAGTGTATACTCATTTCACAGATGAATGCATAAAACATTGGAGGGGAGGTAGAGTAATCTAGAGGATATCTTTGTTTACATGGCATTATTTGAGATGTCTACAATGCCTTGTAGACAATGAGTACAAACATGAACTGAAGATAATAATAACACTCATGCTGAAAATGGGGAAATGGGGTTTATCTGTGGAAGAAGGGAAATGCATGGAGAGTGTGAGGGATTCAAAAAGACTCAAGACATGCTACAGGTAAGTGCTTGCTCCCTAAAATGAACAGCTCCTGGATTGAAAACATGTCCTGTTAAAATAGAATCTTAAAAACTGTAGCATTATTTTCACTATCACATGATTTACTGTGTTAAATCATTTCTACTGAATTCATTATCACTGAAAAACATAGTGTTATTAAAATCACAATTTAGAGACAAATCAAAGATAAATATCTCTCCTTATTATAGAATCCATCTGTCATGGTTTCTGTTGGTGGCCCCTAAGCCTCATGCCTTTCCATTATGCATTTGTGATTGGTTCATTATCTAGCATTTGCATTAGGGGTGTGAGCACTACACTGGCCTAGGGGAGGGGCCAGGATATGATGTAATGGCAGGAAGAAGGCATGTCTCGCTTTCTTGCCGGTTTCTGCCTTGCTGTTTGCAGCTGGCATGAACTGTGGCCCTGCAATGCCATGCTGCCTTGGAGCCAACTGAATATGGACTGAAACCTCCAAATATTGTAAGAAATAAACCTTTCCTTTCCCAAGTTTGGGCATCAGATATTTTGTCTCAATGATAAGTTGAAAGTAACTGAGACGGAATGTGGTACTGAGCGGTGGGGTCCTTGCTGTGACTACACCTGACCATGTTTTTCAAGAGGCTTTGGAAATCACTTGTGGGCAGAGATGGAAAGGTTTGGACATGTCACCTGGATGCATAGAGCTGGAGCAGTTTAGGCTGTTCTGTAGAGTAGATTCTTGTCAGAGCTCAGGAGACCAAAAAGCTTATAGGAAGCCTCATGGTAAGGACCAGGCTTGGGAGGTTTCTGCTGGAAAGAAGGACTGCATTGGTTGTTGGACTCCCGACTATGTGTGTTATAAGTTGGCAGAAAGTTTCTCTGCATTTCGCTCATGCCCAGAGACTTTGCCTGAGCCTGAGACTAAGGGCATGGACTGACTGATAATCTGGCAAAGGAAATTTCAAGACTGTTGAATATTGAGGCTGTGGCATGGCTACTGTTGGGGGCTTTTAGCCAGTTTTATGTTGCAAATGAAAAGCAAAGAGCCCAGCAGGATAATTTACAATGCTGCGAGTTTGGCCAAAAGGAAAACTCCAGGAAAGCTGTGGATTGTAAAGACTGGGTCCAGACTTTAACTGCTGAGGAGAAACAGAGAGATAAGAAAGACAGCCTCAGGGCATCCCAGGAAGCAGTGGGACTTGACCCTTTGCGGCCTCAAAACTACAAAAGTGAAAGAATTTGCTCAAAGGAGAAAGCTACAGGGAATCGTGCTGCAGAATAGCGATGGAGTCCACATGAAGTTTCAGGTTGGGGGCAACATAGAGAAGTTTTTTCTTCACAATCAGGTTCACAGAACCCAATGATCCAGGCAACTGACCCCTACAGCCAAGAGAGAGAAAAGCCTGGCTACTGCTCCAGCTGGCAGCAAACCTTGGCAGCATCCACATGGTGCTGATTTTAGGTGCAAGGAAAATGCACAAATTTGGAGGATAAGATGGCTTCCACCTCAATGGCAGAGGGCCTGGGAGGCCAAGCAGTGTGCCCCTGAGAGGACAATTTGTAAAGATGTAAGGGTGAAGCTAATGGTGCAGTGGAGACACTAGAAGTTTAAAAAAGCCATGAACGCGGATGATCCATGGAAATCTGCAAAAAGCGAGCAGAGAAGATTTAAGAGAAAAGCTGCGGGAGCTGTAATCCCTGGAAGTGCCATGAGGGTGGTATCACACAATCTTTTAGGAGTTTTCAATCAGATTGCTTCAAATGTTGAGCATGAAATTCTAGGACTTAATTTTTGCCCTGCTGCGTGGTGGACTTACTTTGTTTCCAATGCTTTATATTCCCCTGTTTATAACTTCTTGAATGGCAATGGCTATCTTGTGCCTTTGCATTTCAGAAATGTTTAACCTTATTTCATTTGTACAGGGGGTTACAGTTAAGACTTTGCCATAGATCTTGGAGGAGACTTGGGACTTACAGACTTTTCTGCAGCTGAAACTTTAGGACTTTGGCAACTCTTGGAGAGGGACTAAATGTCTTTTGTATACAATTTGTACATGAGTCCTGAAGGCCAGGGGTAGAATGTCTTGGTTTATGTCGGTGGCCCCCAAAACCTCATGCCTTTGCATTATGCATTTGTAATTGGTTCATTGTCTCCTGCTTGGATTGGGGGTGTTTGTGCTACACCAGCCTAAGGGTTGGGCCAGGATATGATGTAATGGCAGGAAGAAAGCATGTCTTCCTCTCATGCCAATTTCTGCCTTCCTGTTTGCAGCCACCGTGAACTGCGGCCCCGCCATGCCACGCAGCCTTGGAGCCAATTGACTGTGGAATGAAACCTCCAAAAACCTTAAGAAATAAACCTTTCCTTTCCCAACTTTGGGCATAAGATATTTCATCTCAATGATGATTTAAAATTAACTAAGATACCATCATTTAAACTCTAAGTAGTTTTGATGTTTTATATTGTATGTTGAGACAATTTAATGATTGTGAGAACATCTTACACTTTAAATTTCACAGATATACAAGATATCATAAGCTATTTTTCCCATAATTTTATAACATATAACAATGTTTTGGACACTTGTCATGTCACATATACAATACTGCTCTCACTGAAAGAAAGCTCAAACTTCCTGTCTTTTCATGGTTTCGTAAGCATCCTAACATGGCACACTATATTACTCACATGCTTGTGGTGGGCTGGTATAAAGAATCCTATTACACTCCGCTTGGTATAAAGGTATAGAGCATGCAACTATGTAGAGAAAAATATCCTGTAAACAGGACGCATTGGTGTCCCAGCCGCAGGCTCACTACATGCTGCTTCTGTCTACTACATCTCTTGACAGTTTTTATTCTGTTTTATCTGGCATTTTGATTATCATATCCTCTAAACATTCAGAAGTTCTTGAAAATGTTCCAGTAAAATGTCACATCAAACAATTCACCTGGAAAGTAGCATTAGAGGTTATGAAGTAATGGAGAGCTAGGAAATCAGTAATGGTTGTATCTTATGGATTACACGGACCCTATTCCACTTTGCTAAGATCTCACAAAACAGAAAATGGTGAATAAATGATCTGTTGTATGGAAAGCAGTAAGACTAACAAAAATTTAAGAAGGGTCTGTTCCAAATATGGAGAAACTTTTAGTGACTAAGGGCCTTTTTCTAAATCACTGTAGGGTATTTCTGCAATGCCATTTACACTGGCAAATAAACAAAATGGCCATGCTAGGTGGCAGAAGGTTGGGAGCCCAGGTGTGCAGTGACATACCAGCCATGTTGGTGAAAATACACCCTGTGATGCTCTCACAGTAACAAAATCACCTGATAACGCAGTTCTCAAAATATAACTGTCATGTTAAGTGATGCTGCTGAGTCTCTCCTTCCCATACTCAATCAAAAGAATCTAAGGTTAAATAATCTGTATTTGAATTTAAACAGAAATCTTTAGGAAAAAAATTATTTTAAAAGTACTAATGTGAAAGTTTATGGTATTCTGGCACTTTATTTCAAGAATATTTTAAAAAATCAAAATCAAATACTACTAATGAATCAATTGTTCTGTGAATATTTGATTTTTACTCTATTTTCTGAGAAGTAGCTGTGCTGGGATAGATTTTATACTACCCAAAATTTAAAATTATCTCTTGATTTTATATAAAACTCCCATCCTCCAAAGTTAAATACACATTAACAGAAAAGTATAAAAAACTATTTAACATTTTGTTTCCATATTTAAAAGAAAGGATTCTGAAATGTAAAAGGTAATTCCTAAAAAAATACCATTTCTGTGGGAAATTTTAACATTCTTAAAACTGGACTGAAACTTCTTACAAAGATGATTATTTATAAGATGTTATAAAAAACTTTATAGCTATATATTTAATTTTAAAATATGGTAAACATTTTCTTTAAACCAATATGACAAGTTATAAAATTTAATAAGAGATTTCTTTTCTAATAATTAAAAAACAAACATGCTTTTATTTTTCCCATATATTTTAAGACATAAATACTCTGTAATTTAGCCACAGTCTTTATTTTCAGGTGACTTACTCATTGGGCCTCCATTCCCTTTTAAATAGCATAGTCTTGTTCCGGAAAGGCAGGTAGTGTTCCATCATTCATTCTGTTCAGATAACATCCAAAGGCAAAGCCCACAGGGACAGATACATGTACCCCGTGGTCACTCACAATCTAAACTAAGTTCACCGTGATGACTACAGCCTGGCGGCCACCAACAAACCTGCAAGCTAGCAGCCTGGCGGAGGCCGCCACAACCTCAGGACCTGCCATGTGCAGCAACCCCATGGGACGCTGGCGGCCCTTTTATACCTCTTCTTATTCAAATTGCTTATTCTCCTCATTTAAAAAAAAAAATCAAAAATTATGCATAGTTTATGAACACAACTGCGGCCAAAGTGAAAAGATCTATGCGTGCAAACACCAAGGCCTTCTTGCTGCTTTGGCTGCATCACCCTGCCGCCCCCAAATTGGTCAGAGAATTTTCTTTTTATAGCAAACCTGTTTTCTCCTTATTCACATAACCATATCCATTGTTTGTGGCCTAAAAGAACCTGGTGTCATAACCTAAATTTTCATTGGCCTCATACTAAAAAAATCCGTAGGATAAAACAATAATGTTAAGGTCAATAATAATTAACAGGGACCTACAAAAAATAAATAAATAAATAAATAAATAAATAAATAAATAAATAAATATTGTAATGCCTTTCACCAAATAAATTTGCAACCCTAAACCACAAAACAAAATAGACGAATAAAAAGTCAAGTACTAAATTTAAATCCTTCATAGAAAAAAACCTGCATCGAAGGAGATAGGCATGTTTTTACAAGGGCAAAAACAAAGACAGAAGAGCTATCAGTGATGTAGCTTTTAAATCACTGGATGATTTCACATTTCTGAAAAATCCAACGTACCACACAACTTATCAGCCCAATTACTTAAATAAAAGATGACCAAAAATTGAATATATTTCATTAATTTTTATAATATAACATGAAATATAAAAAGTTAATTTTATCAAATTTATTCAATGGAAGAATCAATTGGTTGACTCTCTGTTGTTTACCTGTTGACTAGAATGAGTCAACAGGTAAACAGATCTATCACTGTATTAGTGATGCTGGGGAAACATCTGTAAAATGTACTCAGTGTTTATCTGTGAATCAGGATTAGGAACTAATTCATTTCCTCTAACCAAAATAAGTTTTCTTGTAGATGAATGTACAAGATGTCATTAAGAATTCATGCAGGGCACTGACAGGTATTTTGTTATGCATAAATTTCTTGGTTTCTATTTACAAAGAGCAGTCATGCCCCCAATTAGAATAACAATGGAAAGTTCCCAACAAGCTTCAGGAAAAATCAGCAAGCAACTACTAAATTATAAATTTAACACCCATATATTTATAATTATTACAAACAGTAATAGATAGTTTCACTATAGCATGAAATCAATAAGAACCATGTCTTGATGTCTAAAATGTATTAAAAAAGGCTATCAAACTCCGAGAAAATGTGTGTTATTTATTCACGTACAGATTCACATACATTATATACAGTGTTTTGATGTCTCTAATGTATAAAAAAAGGCTATCAGACTGTAGAAAATGTGTGACACTGATTCTCAACATCTGTGATTGTTCTTTTAGCATTTGAGTCTAATTCATCAATTTTTCTCTGTTTCAGAAAAACAGAAAGACATAAAGTTAGCAAATCTCACTTATGATCATTGAGATTTGGTAACTACGGAAATTTCCTTTTAGTAGATTCATAATTTTCTGTGTAAGTTGAAATAGAAAATATAAGAAAGGCAATTCCAATTATGAGTTTTCGCTATAATCATTCATAACCACAGCATATACAGCAGATCTAAATTGTTTCGTCCTGATTTATATACAGCACATAATGGGATGAAAAGTTCAAATACCTCACTGGTATCATTTTTCTTGTGTAACTTATCATCCTCTACTACATTCTTTGTCTACATAAAGGTTTGCATTTTGTTTCAAAAGATATTTTTAATACTTAGTATACTATATATCATTCATGCAACTATTTATAGTTTGCAATATAAACTCATTTATAAAACAGTGAATTTGTTTCTATAGTATTATTTTGGTAACATTTTATTTACTTTTTAAAAAGTTTACCTAATTACACATCAGAATATTGAAGCCAATAAAAATGCAAAATTATTTTTAACTTTAATTTTATATTAACTTTTTGGCCTGGCAAAAGTTTTGCAGTGACTTAACAGAATGCAACGTGCTATCTGATCTTTCTGCATGTGTATCTGTGTTGTATAATACTAAAATAAATCAAAAGATAGAAAAGCATTTTATTTAAATAAACTTTAAAAAATATCTTGCACCAAAACAATTTTGGAAGAAGTAAACCTTTAATGTAAATTTTAAATGCTATCTCAACATAGATAGTACCTAAATAACCAGCAATTCTCTTCAGTTAATTAGCAGGTTCTTTTCATGAAAGAAACATGTGAAATTAAACTAATGCTCACTATAGAAACAAGCCAATATTGTGGAAGCTGAAAGTGGATGTGTATGTATTAAATGACAATTTATTGGTCAAGTATCTTGTAGAATATTTTGACAAAGATAATATATGTTGATTAGCACATAAAATTTGCTTTCAACATTTTATTTGAAGAACAAATGGTAGCATCTCATTCAAAGATTCTTGCTTCAGAATCATCCTGTCAGATTCCTATCACAGTGACTAGATATTGAACTTCTCTTTATAAATATCCTTCATCTGCATAACTATAGAAATAATGAGATGAGAAGGGAATTCTGGTTCACATGTGGTATGGTGTTTTCTTTGCTTCTTGTTTATATATCTGCTTCTAATTTTAATGTCACAATTTGTATGCCTCTGTTTTGTAATACATCTTTCCTAATCCCTAAACTCAAGGAAGGTTATTATATATTTCAATGGACTTCCTACCATTTTAACTACTCATACCACCTTTCTGTACTTTATTATGAGGACTCATCATATTGTCTGGTTTCACTTGATGGTAGTAAACTCTCAGTAGAAGAACTACTTGCATGCCTGCATCTTGGTTTACAACTCTATTGATAATCCTTATCAAGTTGCATGACTCAGAGTACTAGACTCAGAGACAGACAGAGACAGAGACAGAGATGCAGAGAGGCAGAAACATGTAAGACAGTAAAGAAAAAAGATATTAGCAGCAGTTTTTCCATCTAAAACAATGCCATGTTATATAGGAAATGAAGTAAGTGAATCAATTAATAGAGACACAATAATTAAAACAAATAGTGAACATTCATTGCAGCATACTTTACAAATATATTTTTGCATATTTTCATATTCTGTGGAGGAGGATATTATTCTTTCATATTCTATTATATTATCATAGCAAAGATATTAGTCATACTCTTGCTTTGACCACATTTTCTGTGACCACAGAGTTAGTCACGAGAAATGGGATAGGCCTAGTGTAGTTGTTTTGAATTGGTCAGCTTTAATAAAGTAAAAAGAGATTTAAAATAATCTGAGACTTGTGAGGTGCATGTACAAACTGCCCACCATAAATGTATTTATTATGCACTGTAAATATATGCTAGCAAAACTATACATTAATTGAAGGTACATAAATATTTCCTAAATAAAAGCATAAATATAAAGTCAATACATTAGTGAGGGAAAAAGCTATAAAAGCAAAGAATTTCCTCCATAAAGCCTACAAGGTAAACATAGCTTTGTAAACAAATTAATTTTACCGATTTGCAATTCATTTCAGGTTTCTAAACTTCATAATTATAAGAGATGATTGTTGTTTTAGGTACTAAATTCCTTGTCATTTTTCAATGTACAGAAGGAAATTCAAACAGATTTGACACATTTAGGGGCAGAACCATATCTTATCCTTCTCTTTCTGTATTGATGGCACTCCAGGAATTTCCCTTTCTCTGTGCTGCCTCCACTTCCAGTTGGGGAGCGACTGCTCATTCTGACCTCTTCATAGTTATTGCTGCCTCCTAGTTTCTGCCTCTGACCTTCATTTTGAGAGCTGTGCATTCTGTCTTCACACTGTTTCTTGATAGTGCTAACTTATTTGACTCATTTAATTAATACACCTCCTTCAAAATCCCAAAGCCAATTTCCTTTCTTAGCAGGAAAAAGGGAATTCTTTTGGGATTTTCTTATACCATTGATGGCTTAAGATGTCCATAAATAATGATATGACAAATCTGAGAAACCACTAAAGCTGATACCACAGCAAATGTCCTGGTTTATGTGTTATACCTTAGGCATTACTCTTCCACCTCTTCAAAGATAAAAATATAATATCTTCACTGCCTTTGAATTCTCAGCACCGAAATATAAATGATGGTTATCACATAGCAAATATTGATTTGGTTAAGTTTTTTTTTTTTTTTTTTTTTTTAAAGTTGTGCAACACACTGTACTATAACAAATATGTAGATTACACATTTCACAGATCTAGAGTATTTTTGTGAAGCTAATGAGATGTTTATCTTAATGAAGATTAGTGTGAAAATTAATTTTGGTCAAAAGTATACCATTAAAATTTGGCTACTGTTTTGTGACCTGAATAAAAAGCTTAAAATTCAAGATAGTTTGTGATTTGAGGAACTATTTTCAAGATGATATTATGTAATATACTAGCAGGTGATTTCTTACTGTTGTTTTTTTTTGTTTGTTTGTTTTTTTTGTTTTGTTTTGTTTTTTGTTTTTTTTTTTTGTTTGTTTGTTTGTTTGTTTGTTTGTTTTTTTTTTTTTTTGTAGTTCTGTATTACGTGTACCCTTACACCGCTTTGGTTTTATCCTCTTAAATTAAAAAAAAAAAAAAAAAAAAAGATAGTTTGATGGGTAGAGATTGAATGTGCATTTCACTTTTTCAGGGTTCTTTTCCTTTATCTGCTGAGATTTGGCCATGCATCTTCAATTTCTGTCATTTTGGTGAACAGCAAAACCAATAGCAAAATATCAAGTAGATCAGGTTAAATTAATAAATCTTACACAGAAAAAATGTTTTCACATTTAACATTAAAATTTTATGTTCCATAGTAAGATCCTATGAAAAAACATTTGATTTTGAGCCAGGGAACTTGTAACATGTAATGTTTAGTCACATTTTGTATAATTTGGACTGTCAATGAAAAGCCCTAATTTTGACATCAGACTACAGAAATTGTGCCCTTACGTAGTGATTTCATATATTTATGATCATAAATAAATCAAGTAAAGTCTGATAAGAAGGAGGATATTAGTATTAAAACATGGAGTGTGATTGATTGTGGAAACATATCAGGGAAAAATGGAAAGGTTCGGCTTCTATTAAAATGTTAATAAATTAAGTAATTAATTCACAAGTCTTCAAACAGAATGCTCCACTGATTATGATAAAGCTTAGGTGACAGATTGATATTACTAATTTCATCTTGTTTGTCAATTAATTTGAAACAGTAAAATAATCAATCAGATATCCCTAGTAATAAACTCTCATGCATTTTGGAGGAGCATAGATTAAAGTAGAAATTTAAAAAACTGTTCGATTCTCATTCTTCCCAGGAATTACAAAACCTTCCACTAATGATTATTACCTGTGTAATAATTTTCGATGTTTTTCCTGAATTTATTTAAAAATATGTGAGAATTAATAAAGAACTACCAACCACCACAAAAAATACAATAACAATTTATTTAAAAACTAGTCTGAAAGAACATAACTAGTTCTTAAGTAGCTAGATGAAATAAAAGCTATACAGACACAACTTTAGGACTTCAACCAATTTGATTTCATGAATTTTTTTCTGGAAAATTTGAACTGACACTTTCTTCTCCTTTCAGAGTCTGATTTAAGGCTCAGATACCAAGAGTTTCTGCGACTGCAGAGCTTGTTACAGCGTAGACACCCTAAAATGATTTCTGCACACTGAACACATATGATTGAGATATCTTCTTACTTTTGTTAAACATCCTTTCTCAGTGCTTCTAATCTGAACCACTGAATACAGAAAATTATAGGAAAGACTGTTTTCTTAGTTGTACCAGTGATGCTTCAGAACTAGTAAAAGTTAAGTGACTCAATGAATTTAACCCTGTACGCCAATGCATGCCATGGGGCTTTTGAACTTTCTTCTTTTTCAGAACTAGTTGAGAGTGATCTCTTTGATTAGGACCCAAACATCACACTACACATGGATGTTCTGTGAAGGAATCAATGATCAGTCTTTCATTCTATCAGTCACTCATTCCAAACCATATGTCTAAATGTATGTAGAGAACAAAATTCTTAGAAAATAGTTGCCAAAAAGATAGAAGATTGATGTCCAAGTGGAATAGAACCCATGTATAAATTATAATGTGGATAGAAATCAGAATGAATCACCCCTTCTTACGGCATGATGAGATTTAATATTTCTAAGTAACAGATGAACTGCATAAAATCAGAAAAAATATGTTAGGCAAAAAGAAAATTGCTTGCCAACTAGATGTGTCAACTGTATTTATATGTGCGACACCTGACTACAACACAAGTAAGGTCAAGGACATTTTCCATCCAGCAAATAATGTATGTAGAGACTTTATTCCTTGAAGCAATGTGAAATGAAATTTTAGCCTCTATGAAACTTGCTTCTGAACCAAGATGATGTGAAGTTGACTTTTCATTCAATAACATTTAGTAAATATTGTTAGAATCTTGATGATTTTATTAATATTGAAAATACTTTTCATTAGCTTTGAAAATTAAAAATGTATGAAGCATTTTAGAATAAATAAAAATACTATGTAGGAAAACATAATAAAATTGGGAGAGTAATGCATTGTAAAAATAATTTTAATTGAAAATACAGTGCATAATTCAGCAGCATATTTTAAGTGCAAATATAATTTAAAAATCATAATTTGTAAGTAGAGATATTACTTCAAGATTTGTAAAATGAAAAGTTTTTAAAGTATCTTTAAGAAGTAAATTTATAATTATGAGCATTTATAACAGTTTCTCAATTTGAAAAAAGTTATAGGTCTTTACTAAGTGTTTATACTATATTAGTAAATTTCAAATCTGAAAAAAATTCGGGAAATATATAAATGTCTGAACTTTCCTTAGAAGGTATACATCGGAATATGATAATATTCTTATTTATCTGCTATTTTATGTATTTGTGTCTCATAATTTAATGGTAGAATGCTTTATAAATCTTAAAGAAATACATGATCCCTCTGATTTTTATATCTGAAGCACATAAAATGATAAATATTTTAAATTTATTCACGTACTACAATATTTGCCAATATCCCATCTTATAAAAGATAGAATGAAGAGATGTAGAGTAAAAATTCAATACTGGCTGTTGGTATGTATGTTTGCAAAAATGGCACTTTGATAAAAGTCTATTGAGAATAAATTAGGATAAGATTTCTGGAGGGTGAATTGTAAAGTTCAAAAATGTAGTACAGAAATGGGCATAGGCAATATCAAGAAGTAATTTTAATATATTCACCACATATTTCTTATAAGAACATACCTTCAAAAACAATAAAAATCTGCAATAATTTCTTCGTTAATTTTTATCATCAAGTAATTGAAAGTATGTAGCAAATATTTTTAATTGAAGGAATATTTGAAGATATGGAAGTCTGAGGACAATGCTCAACATATTTCATTAAATAAAAGAGGAATTTAGATAACTATATATAAATATCCTATTTTGGTTAAGAATTTATGCAAGTTAGCTGATCCAAATAGAATGCTAGATGCCAAAATGTCGGCAGTAATTGTGATGAACAATTAAAAGTATAGGTGAGTTTTACTTTTTGGATTTGTCCTTTGACATTTTCCCCAAATTATTACAATAAATATGTATTATATAATCAAAAAGTATTAAAATAATAATAGTTCTTAAATACAGTTTCATATATTGAAAGTACTATGCCTACTCCTGATGATTATTTTCCTTAAACATTTGGCCTAAATCTTCTTTCAAAGTTTCAATCTGTTCCATATTTCCAAAAGAATAGATTTTCCTACACTCTAATCAGAAATGATTTCATGGTCCAAAAGATTTTTTAACAGAAGTTTTCAAACTAATTGAATCAGAAGAATGACTAAGATAGTTTTTAAAATTAAGTCTTCTAGTATTCTCAATCTGAAAATTCAGACTGTCTTGCTAGAGGCTAGACATAGGAATCTGTTTTTTATAATCAGAGCTACAAGTAATTCAAATGATTGTGCATGTATGGAAAATCACAAACTTTAAAAAAATAGATTTATGGACTAATTTCAGATATTTTCAAATGTAAAGAATATTAATATGAAAAGTAATGACTATAATTTTTTAGTAGGAGTTAAAATTGGAAAACTAGGATATGTGTCATTGTCAGTGATTTAGGTGAGCTGACAGTACAACTGTTCAATCTTGGAATGAATTTCTCCGGAAATATCAGAAATGATATTGAAACTAATTGGATGTATGACCTTCATGATTGCACAGGGTACATAAAATGGCTTTCAATTTATATTTTCATTTCATAAAATGCTTTCAGTATTTTATATCATTTGCTTAGTGATACCAAAATTTCATGTGACATTTTAAAGTTGTCGTAATTTAGAAATGCAGTTTAAATTTTGTGATAAATTTGTCGAGAATCTGTGATGTGAAAACACATTGAACTCCAATGTATTTCTCAGACAATGAAACTCAGTCTTTTTAGCAACTCACAATGTTATTTAGGTAAGTATTTTTGTTTGGCTAGTATTTCCTACATACAACACTCCTTCCTGTGGCTCACTGCATAGTGTAAGCACACATCACAGTAACATAATGCTTAAATAACATGGCTTCTCTGAGCACTTTCACTAATTTTATATTGCAAATGATAAAGATTTGCTTCATTATAGAATGACATAATAATTTTCTCAATATACAGGGGAAAAGCAATGGAAAAACAATGCCTTTACCAGAGACAGTACTTAATGCTTTTCTATTACAGGAGGCAAATTTCAACTTTTAACTTAAAAGAGATAGGTAACACAATGTATTACTTGGGATGTAGCTTTCTATCTCATGAACTTGATGATAATTTTGTTAATTAAAGGAACTTACATGAGCAATGAAGGAGTAGAATTTTATGATTTTCCATCTGTAGAATGCTGAAGAGATCAATATTTTGGTTACTAGTTTTATATTAATATTATCAACTAACACCAGCATTATTGCTTTATTAATGACCATGGTCTGACATTCTGTGGAGAGGAATCAGTTTATTAGCCAAATAATAAATTTTACCGGGATACATGAATGCAAGTAAATTCTTGATAGATAAGTGACAAAACATGTATCTCATGTAATTAAAAATATTTTTATTTAATAGAACTGTCTTTCAGATAGATGAATTTGACATTTATGTCTAATACAATGTGGCACATTTTCACAAAAACACACTCTTAATCCCAAATATATTTACATCAAGGAGATTCTAGTCTCTCTCTCATCAATCCTAGAGTTCTGACCAACAGATACATTTTATGGAGCTGACTAAAAAAGAATAGCCTTAAATTATTATTTTTTATACAAAATGCCATTCTCAGTGAATATCCAACCACAAGAGACCATCATTTCTTTTGCTCAGGTTCACGAGAATAGAAAACAAAAGGAAAGTATAAACTTTTCCCTTGCCTCTAGATGCACAGGCGTTGTATCTGAGTGGGGGTAAGAATGGGGAAGGAGTATGTTTGTTCATTGATGAGTTGAGAGAGAAAAATAAATAAATAAAGGTGAGAATATTCAAAGCTTTTAATGACACCTGAGCCAGTACAGAGTAAGGATACGAGATGTGTCATGGCAGCATGGATCTGGAGAGTCTGCTTAGCAGTATATTCCTGGGAAGAGTATAAAGTGCAGCTTGTTTGCAAGTTTTACTTAGGGTTCTCTGATGTCTCTGGTAACAGCACAATTATTAAATGCTAAACATTTAAAAAAAACTGCCGCTACATTATTAAATACTGAATGTATAAATACAAGTCATAAGAAATACAATTCAATCAATAAGGAAAACAGCACCACTGTGATTCTGACAGATTTATACCCACCTTCAATCCAGATAAAGGAAATAGTCACATTTCTTGTGAAATACAATAAAATCCTGATGAATAATCACTATCATACATTGAGAACAGCCATTTAAATTTGCAGTTATATTAAATTTTTGTGTTAGCAGAATTACCAGAGCCTTATACCAGATCTGTGTGTTATAACTCATTACACAGATAAGAAAAATACACTGAGAATGTTTAAACAGTAAGAACAAAATTTATTTATGGTCCAATGAGTTGAGGCTTGTGTGTAACAGATTAAGTCTAAAGAAACCTAGTCTAAGAAAATCATTACCTTGAAACTGTGTTACGATTTATCCAACCAATTTTTGGGTCATCTATAAAGTACAGTTTTAAATCCTTAATACCATATACAAAATACTAAGTGCACCTTTTGTTAGCTAGATAACAAACACATACTTTTATTATAATACTTTTCATGCATTTTAATTATTGATTGCTCTTCATTACTTCATTCTATGTCTGTCCAGGCAATAACAAACATACTGCTCATGTGAGTAATTAATTTTGATTAATGACATCTTTGTGCAAGATCAGACTTTGTGATTGGTTATTTACAAAGTTCAAAAAAAATCAAATATACTTTTCAACTGATTACTTTCATTTTTTAAACAGTTGTTTTCCAGCTTGTAGAAGTAAACTATGTTCTTTTCTAAAACATGTTTTGTTTGTTCTGAAGTCTTCTAAATACATTTGAAGGCATTGACAACAATTACAATTTCTAATCATTATCATTCCCTATCGCAGTCATCCTGTATGATTCGTTTTACCATAATAATGTTACAATTTTTCAATAGCTACAAAGTTTACATTTATATGAGTAACAATTTATCAGTATTTACTTTTTACTTTTATTTGACTGAACGGGAAAACTATTTAATACAGGGAATTGTGCTTGACAGTGCTGATTCACATTTTTGGTCTCACTGGAGAGTTATAATAACCTAATTAAGTAGCAGCAAAAAAAAAATAGGGAGAGGAAAGCATGTTAAGAAATTGTACAAAAATCATGCATATCCTTTTTTTCTTGCTATTTTATGATAAGATGATTTATATGGCATAACACCTTGATGATCAAAATTTAAGCTCAAGAGAGTCACTTTAATCTCTCTGTTTAAATTAATTTCAGGCTTAAACTGATATGCCTATTTCTGATACTTTTCTGGTAGGGTCTTCACATTTGTCAAATTTTTCACCCTTGAAGGTATGCTTATATTTCTGTAAGGAGAAAATGGAAAAAAATATTTCCAATCTTGGTAGATTATAGATACAAATGCATGTGACCAATCACCACATGCATTATATGCAGCTTAATAGAATGTAAAAGTCAATTACATGGCTAGAAAATGGTGAATGATCCAGTTTGAATGAAAGGATATTAATATGAAATTGTTACAATTGTTATATTGAATCAATGGAGAATAGTAACACTTGCAATTAAAACCGATTTAGGAGCTGATCTGGAAAGTGGAAACAGTCCAAGGTCAAACACATCCGGGAAGAGCTTAGATTAGAATGTAGATATTCCTTCTAATTGTCAAGGGAGCCTTAAAAATTAATTGCTCTTTTCTCTCCAAGAATAAATATTATTGTATTGTATATCTGATCTTTTTAATGTCTATGAAATGAGACCTATTTCAGCAGTACTTGTTCTAAAACCAGAAAGTATACATTCTCTCAGACATCCCATTAAAATATTTAATTACTTAGATACATATTTCAAACCGTTATGGAATAAAAAGAGAAACTGTCAGAACTTTTGGGAATATGGTAGTATATTTAAGACTCAATTTGGAGGGAGGGATACATGCAAGCTAGTGCATAAGAAAAGCAAACAAGGACTACCAAGGCAATTTAATAAAATAAATACAACATACTCTATATGCCTAAACAATGTTTTATAAACTTGGTAATTTTTTTGATAGTTAAATTGTTTTAACACTGTTGGGTTACGAGTTCTTTCAGAATGCTTTTTTGTTTTCTTTGTTGGTTTGTTTGTTTAGATGTGAATCTACATTTTGGAAACAGAAAATAGGCACACAGCATACAGGAGGTCCCAACATGGTAGGTATTCCTATCAAAATAGTAAATAAATAAAAATACTGTAATGAAAGATCCAAGCATTAGCTTGCATTAAAAATGTTAATTGTCCCAAGGAAATCCATCTTTCATGACTTTCATAGTGATCAAAATAGTGATGAAAATACTTGGGTAAGAACTAAAAGGTAACATGGACCATATACTGAGTAATTAGTATTGAATAACAATTACAAATTCCGTTTTCTGCGTTTTCTCAGAGAACTATTAGGCAAATAGGGTAGATCTGCTACCCTAGCATGCAGTGAGCTGGTGGATGGTACTGACAAATACAGACTCTTCTCTTTCTCTCTCTCTCTCTCTCTTTTTTTTTTTTTTTTTTTTTTTTTTTTACTCCCCAGGTACTTTTGGTTTTAGTCATGGGGAAGGAAGGAAAAACATAGAGTAAATAGACAGATAAAACAGAGGGGAGAGGGGGAGGGGAAATATGACACACGCAATATCTTTTTTGAGCCTAATTTGCAAAACTAAATAGTTATTTTGACCACATCACAGTGGCCAAATCCAAGTCTATTTTCCATATTCTAAAGATAAAAAAAAAAAAAAAAAACCAGGGCTGGGATATAGCTCAGTGGCATAAGTACCTGCTTGCCAAGCTAGGTACTGAATGCAATTCCCAGTACCAAAGGGGGAGAAAAAAAAAATAAGAAGGTAGACTCTGGCTATTGAAGAGAGGTGCTGTAAGTCACAGGGCAGGAGTACGAGTCTCCAGAGACATGTAGAATTGCAAACACTTATTTTGCTGACACGTAAAGGTAAGAACATGTGCAAAGTGAACAATATGAACTGAGATTTCTCCTTAGATTGCCTCCATTTGGACAGGCTTCCTCCTGATTTTACTGTCTTGATCTAATTCCTGGAGAATCTGCTTCACTAAGGTTGTAATTATAAATTTTGTCTGATGCTTTCAAATGTGTATAAATCATGTCCTATATTCTTGGCAATTTTATAACACAGAAATGTCTTTCACAAGAAATTAGGAAGTCATTCATTTGAAATGCAATTATCAAGGAAGACGGTAAACCTATCTGCTTGCTTCTTTGGGGGTGAGGACAGAAGCATTACCATGATTAGTACATTTAATCACAAAGAAAAATGTTTGCAAACACAGTGATTACTCCATATCTTTGACACAATCTATAGATCAAGTCCCCGCCTTGCCAGTGTTCTCTACTAGGTGTTACCCACCTTCAACATTTCAGCAGACTTATATTTAGTTTCCCTTAATTACATAAATAGTTTTGTATAACTCTTTCTTTCTTGTTTAACGTTTTCTCCTATAATGTTTTATTGGTATAAGTGAAACATTTGAACTCTGCTTCTGACTGCTTTATTACATGAGCTCTACCTTCAGGATCATGATAAAAGTATACAGAGTAGAGAGACTTGTCTTGTTCTGTGTGTTCTCTATGCAATCATAAAAATAAAGGTCAGATATAGACAACATTTTAAGAATTTTTTAATCCAATAAAGATATAGCAAATGTTCAAATTTATCTCTATTTTATTGTGGATCATAACAGAGGATTTAGTCCGAATTTAAATTATGTTAGAGGAATAGCTCCCTAATAACATCAACTTGACACATCTTCCTCAGCTTATTATTAATGAAGATCTTTAATGAAAAAGAAAAATATCATAAAATACATTTAAAATACTAATCAGAAATGATTCGACTGCTCTAATTTTAGTGGATGTTGCACTTGCTACAGATGATTCTCTTCAGTTAATCCTGAGAGACTTTCAAAATCAAACCTGGTCATCACAAACTACCTCTACGAAAAAATTTTAAAATGTTATATGATCAAAATAATTTGTTTTATCTATGATAAATTTAAGTAATTAATAAATTGTTAATAACTTATAAAGTAGTATAATGGAGAATAGTTATGTAAAGCACCTTTCTAGAAGAGACTAGCTTACAATTTATTAAAAAACCTTCTGAGGAGCTATAACTAGTCAATGCACATGAACATGTATTTGATAAGGATGAAGGCAAAATATTTAAAGTTGGAATTTTGACAAATATGAGATTAGCTCTATTCTTTTTCTGAAGTACCTGAATATTGATAAAGCTTTAGGATGGTAAAGGATATGTTAAAAAACGCTTATCTGCTTTCCAGTTACTGAAAACATTTTCAAATTCAGTCATGTGCCTTTTTGGTTATAGATGGTTGTTTAATGGGAGTGAGTTGGTGGAAGAGTCTAACCTGTGCATGATGGAATGTTCAATAGTAGCTTAGTTTTCTTTTTCAGCTGAGATAAAATACTGACATCCAAAATTGAAGTAGAGAAGCTTTACATAGCTCACAGTCTGTGGAGCTTTCAGTCCACAATCTGCTAGCTCCAAAGCAGGGTGCCATGGCAGGCAGGCATTACAGAGGAGAAACGGCATATGGAGGACAGAAGACAGAAAATTAAGCAAGGGCTGAGTACACCTCTTTCTAGCCATTATATATTATCTAATAATGCTTTTAACAGCATTGTCAAAACCCCAAGTCCAAAGAAGTCCAAAGTCTTCTCTGAAATTTAAGGCAAACTCTTAGCTGCAAGCCCCCATGCAAATGAATGTAATGTTTACCTTTTTCAACATCCAATGGGACAAGATAGACATTTTCATTCCAAAAGTTACGAATAGGAAGATAGCTAGGAATGTGAACAAAAGAAGACCAAACTTCAGCATGGTAGAACTAAATCTGACAGTTCCTCTTGCAGCCTCCACTGCAATCTGTGGCAGATTATGAACTCCAAAAAGGTTTGGATGACTCTTCTCCTATGGTACTGTAGTTGACTGTAGTTCCCATGGCTTCTGTTGTGGGCTGATTCTGCTCCCACCTTGCAGTTTTTCTCAGCTGATAAGTGTTTCTGGCTTCTTCAAACTTCTGGAGTCTCTACTGCACCTTTGGCTTCACCCTGACAGCCTCACACATTGTCTTCTCCAGGCACATTGTCTGGCCTCCCAGCCATTCTAAATCTGGAGGGAAGACTTCCTGACCTACAACTGTTTTATTCTGCATGCACTTTAAAGCTAGCACTGCGTGGATGATGCCAAGGTCTGCCACCAGCTGGAGCTATAATAACTAGTGTCCCTTCTTTTGTAGGGTTTGAGAACCTGCACTACTGAGGACTCTGGACCCAATGCCAAGGAACAAATTGTCTGGACCAGCAATATTCTTAAACACTGTGCCCTGGGGAACATCATACCTCTTCTTGAAGCAAAGTCTTTGAGCTGTTCAGTGAAAGATTGCAAAGAATGAAATTCTGCTGGTTCTTGTGATGTCCTCAGGCAATGTTTTCTATTGTTTCATGATACTGTCTTCATTTTTTCTTGCTAGCCTTTTTGTTGACAAACTTTTTCTCTGTTCCATCTTTGCAGGCAACAACGTTATTAGAGCTTCCTTTCTGGTCAAACTCACAGAATTTAATTCATTCTGCTGGACTCTTTGCTGTTTCTTCACTCTCAATATAAATCTGATAAAGATAAACAACAGTAGACATGCCAACTTCTTCAATATTGGACTGCCTGGAAATTTCTTTGGCAAGATTAATTAGTCCATTTATCTTAATCTTAGTCTGAGACAACGTCTCTGGATAGGAAAAAATGCAGAAAATATTACTACCAATCCATGACACACATTGTCTATAGTCCAACAGAAACCTCCAAACTCTTATATTTAGCAGCAGGTTTTCTTTCAAACTCCTGATCTTTTGAGCTCTGACCAGAATCTCCCACGAGGTATAGCCTAATGTATTCCAGTTCTGTTTGATTTTCAACTGGAATCTCTGAACTTTCCAAACTCTTCCCACAAACCATTCCTTAAGTCCCTTGAATCACATGATCATATAATCACAGCAATGACCCCTGTTCTCTGGTACCAAATTATGTCTTAGTTACTTTTCTTTCATTCCTGAGACAAAATATCCAAAGCTCAAAAGGAGCAAAGGTTTATTTAGCTCACAGCCATTGGAGGTTTCAGTCCATAATCAGCTAACTCTAAGGCAGGGTGGCAGGGCAGACAGACATTGTAGGGGAGAAACAGTTCATTGGCGGCAGAAGATATAAAAGCAAGCAAGGGACAAGAACAACTCTTTCTAGTCTTTATATCTTATCGAGGTACTAAAACCTGGTAGCACTCACACCCTTAATGCTTGTGTTCTTCAGCCTGACATTACACTATGAATCAGTTCCCGCATCACACATTCTCAATCCAGCCACTTCTGAGAAAACTTCACCTGTGACTTCATTAGGCTTTGTGGGGACACAAACAGTAAGAAGTAATCTCTGCAGTCTCTACCCACTGAATATTACCAGAGTCCTTTTGCTCTGGGAAGCAGAATTGTCATAATTAGAACCACTGATTTGTCAAGAGCAGGTATTGTTGTAGTCAGGAGTTGTACACAGAGAACAATTCAGATCAGGACATGGAGTGTATAATATTTTTATAATGGTCACCGGAAGTTAACACAGGAGAATGCAGGAAATCTATCCATGACACTAACAACATAGATTATTTAGTCAAGAGTCTAAAGCCCACAGCAATGTCCTACATGAGTCCAGATAAAAACCCAGAGCTCAGAACAACGCCTCCACGAGTCCAACTGGAAGTCCAGAGCCCACAAAAAGGATTCACGCCAGTCTCCTTTACGGATTCGTGCCGGGAAGATCCAAGGGTCAGCGGTGGAAGCCAAAAAGTCTATGCCAGCAGGATGAAGGAGCTGTGCTAGTGCGATGAAGGTTCTATGGTGGAGCTGAGAAGTCACAGTCACAAAAAAAGGGCTGTCCTGAAAGGAACCACAGCTGTCCTCAGCGACACAGAGGCCCAGAGCTCCTCCGACGACAAACACAGTCGGGTACGTACCAGGAAGCAGCGTGACGAGTTCATCCTAGAGACATGTCTTCCCCTCCGGAGTCAGGAAGCAATACTCAATGTGAAGACCAAGGCTTCTCCAGAAGAACCAACAGGTCAGACAGCAACTCGTAGGAGAACCCACAATGCCTCCTTCACACCTCAATCCCTCTCCACACCTCTCTTCTTCTCCACCTATTTATCCAGGCAACCCTTCTCTGGTGGAGCATCTTCTCTCAATGCATGCTGATGTAATCCAGCTGGCGTTATGTTGACCACTAGTTATCAAACCATAACAGGTATGTAACAAGCATTATACAAATTAATATTTTAAATGTATTTTTATTTTTAAAATAATATCTAATATTTATTGAACTCTTGCTATATGAGAAACATTACTCACTCAAAGTTTTATGCTTTTCAGTATTAACTCTATGTAATACTTAAAATTTCCCTGAAATACAGAAGTGACACTCAAGCATTCACTCAAGATCACACAACTAGTGAATGCAGGAGCTAAAATAAGTAAGCAGTGACAACTTCACAGTTCTATCATTAATGAACCAGTATCTCTTTGATAATTGAATATGTTCAATAATGACTTTGTATTCAAAAAAACATAAGAGATTTCTACTATAGAAGTAAATTTAATTTTATATCATAAGCTATAATGCTGCTATATATCTATAAAGATACGCATCATAATTTCTTTAATTTCTATTGGTATTTTTCTGTTCTTAGAAATACACACACACACACATATATATAAAATCTTAGATAATTATATTTTGCATATATGTGAATAATATATTGCAACACAGTGCATACTGCCTGAAGTTAGAATATTTTATTATTATCATTTATACCCTTCATCATTCTAACACTTAGCTGTCTCTGTTGCAGCCATGATACACCTAACGTATTCAGTTCATTAACTCTGGTCACTCTAAGCTCAGAGGTGTGATAAGCATAAAATAAAAATTATCATTTTAAAGTTTCACTATGAACAAAGCAGAATGCCATACTAAAATTAATTATATTGATGATAGGCTGAAATGGTATTATTTTGTGTGTATAGCATTAAATAAAATACATTTTAAGATTGATTGATTTTATATATCTTTTCACTCTTTCATGTGTCTACTAAAATATTTGAATTTATATGTGCAGCTTGTATTATATTTCCAGAAGGTAATGTTGGTAAAACATTAATTAGCTGTTAAGTATCTGTTTAGTTGAATGTCAAGCATATGGAAAATATTTATTTTGACTTTTATTTTTATTTATAGATTGTTTATTTCATGACCTTTTAAAAGTTTAATAACACCATGTCCGTATGTGAATATAAATAATTATTTATATGTAATGCAAATGAATATACACATATTAAATTCTACAAATTGGATAATTTATGATCATATTAGGGGCCTGTTAATAGTTTCTTCTTACAATGACCTTCTACCACATATAATAGTTTATTCAGCATATAAATACTAATGTTCTTCTTTTATGCTTAGATGCCAAGTAAACATGATTTCAGAACTGTATATCATTAAAATTCACTTTAACTATAGATGCAGGTTTTCTCCAAAATGAGATGTATTGAAGATCATGAGAATTATTGTTCTTCATTTTCTCAACATGTCTCTAGATGTGGGCTGATGGTCTATAATGTGCTACTCCTTCAGGATCTGATGATTGCTAAAAATGCAGATTCTTATGTTAAAATTAAATTTTCTTCAATAGATTGCATGGGATTTACATCAGAGGAGCAAGAATACTTGCTGGTAAAAAGAAAACAAATTAAATTTTTGATTAAAATTTTGTTTAAAAAAAACTCGGAAAATCTATATACCAGAGTAGCATGTGTGTTACTGAAAAAAATTTTTGTGAATTTTAGATTTACTGTAACTTCACATTCAAATGTTGTGGATGAGATTGGACACCACAAATGCAGAATTGTTCCATCATTTTAGGAAGTTACATTATCCTATATTTTCCAGATCTTTGTATATAAGAGCAGCTTTATTAATCATGACTAATCAAGGGTTTCTCAAATATTTGCACACCATACTTCTCAGAAACTACATCTGCTTTTCAATTTCAAAGATGCAACTAAACCACAGCACCTTGAAATAGGAATATTATCCTGTATTGTACTTATCAGAGACTATATGGCTGTCTCTGTCGAAGCCATGATACTTCTTAGAATCTATAAGAAAAACAGAATAGAAATTTGAGCATAGATTGTGATGAGGACTTACCTTATCTTTGCTGTCTTTCAAAAGTGAAGGAAAATGGACCTGAGAAAAGAAATGCTGGTGACATTCTGCAATTCAGAAAGGGGAGAAAATGGCTTCTTGCCCAAAATCTCAGGAAAATAGTACTAAACCCTTTTGACCCCTTGGTTTTAAACAAATGTTTCCAGTTAACTGTGACCTGAAGAAATAATTACATTTTGTTAAGCTTTCCCTTGTAAATCTAATGCACTTTGTACAATCAGATTCTAAAACACGGTAAAATTTTGATTAATGGAATCAATTAAAATTTCCAGATAGTTAAAAATTTGTATTTTCCTCATTCAATTTAGAGACAATGAATGTAAATGATCTCATATGAGAGCTTCAAGACAAGGCACAAATAACAAGTTATTCTAAATAAAAAAATTATGGAACTCAATAGTGTAGCTATTTTAGTAAAGAAACCATTAGTGAAAGAAGTTAGATTTTATTTATGGATTTGTATAATGTTATTAGCATTAAATGAGGAATTATAAAAGAGTGCTAATGTAAAGAACTGAAAAGTAGAAAATATTCCATATATAAGAATTTAAAATGTATCCTACATTTATAAAATATGGTTCTTTTCTCTAAAGGCAAGCAAAAAGAAGTTTGAGTCAAAGGGTTTCTAAAAAAGAAACAACTAAGACATTGTTAGGGTTTGTGTCTGGCCCCCAAAGACTCATGCAGTCATGGAGGCATGCTTTTCAGAGGTGGGCTTTAGAGTTTGTGGTTGACTCATAGTGCAATCCTGGGGTTAATGATGTGAGTGCTACACTCACCCTGAGGCAGGCAATCGCATACAGTATAAGAAGAGATGAGGTTTGCTCTCTCTTCACTTTTTGTTCTTGTTCATTTTGCTGTCTTCTGCAGCCATGAATGGCTACTCCTCTACCATGACACCCTGCCTTGGAGCCAGCTGAAAAAGGACTGAAACTTCCACAAACTGTCAGCTCGACAAACCTTTCTTCCTTAATTTTGGATGTCAAGTATTTTGTCTCAGCAATGAGAGCAAAATAACCAAGAGAACATTAATCTGTTAAATTCTGATTTTATCTAAGGCTATGCTGAACTTTATACATCAAATATTTGTCTCTTTTCTTTTATTTGAAACCTAAAATTAACCCTTTTTTAGGATTTGAAGAGATTGTGTGTATTTGGGAGATCGAGTGTATCATACATTCTTCTGTTAACATGAAGTTTCAGTGTACAACCTGGTATGCTAACTGAGGTGAAGCTGAGTAATTTTTAACATGCTGTATTATTTTAATTTTAAAAGATATACTTATCAAATTGTATTATCTTTTTATTATCTTAATTGTATTATCTTTTTATTTTGTTTACATTCATTTTAAATGCAGAAAAAAAGGAAAACCTAGTTGTATTTTGATTGATTTTAGTTATAAAGAAAACTAAGCACACATATACACATACACATTACCTTGCAGGTATCCCAGTGTGTTAAATTATGCTTGGTTCAACTATATTTTTAAGAAAAAACTGCATGGCAAAACTCCTAATATAAATGACAAAATTGGAGTTTTAAGAAAATGATTAGTGAAGAAAATTTTGAAATTATATAAGATATTTGCATTATCATTTTATTACTATATTACTTTGAGATTTACACAAATTGATTGATTATTAATTGATTGACTCTTTAGTCTCCTATAACACTCTCCAGAAATGTTTAAGATTAAAAAAAGTCTTACTCATGGTAGAAACTCTTTATTTCATTTAGATACTTCAAAATGCGGAAAGTTAATACAGTGAATTAATGATATAAGAATTAATTGAATCAGCAAAAGGGATCATTCAGAGAGAGTGACTGCAGGAAACAGCTGCTACATCCGGGCTGGAGAAAGAAAAGGGAAGATAAGAGCTCACAACCCCAGAACAGATGGGAGGTGTTGGGCAGGACAGGTGCTCAGATCTTTTGAGAGAAAAACTCCACAACCACATGTGAGAGCCTTGCTATTAGTTCTACATGCAAATGGAGGTTAAAATCTACAGCAACTTCTAGCACCAACAAATTTGTGCTGTCTTTCATAAATATATATTTTCATTTCTCCCTTGTATATATTTTATTATTAAATCCAGTTCCAAACTCAACTCATTAGACAAGTCATTTACATGAAAAAATATTTATTTTAAGTAAATTTTTCTCGTAAGTATTTGAAAACTAAAAGTGAAAGAACGTATTTGTACATACTGTTATACTTTGGACCTGCAGTATTTCCCAAAGGTCATGGGTTGAAGGCTTGGTCACAAACTGGGCATTATTGGAAAGGGGTATAAACCTCAATGGTGGCATCTAGCGTGAGGTATTAGGTTTTTTGTTTGTTTGTTTGTTTTTTAATGGGTACTGGGGATCGAACTTATGACTACCTGCTTGCAAGGCAGGTGCTTATGCCGCTGAGCTAAATTCCCAGCCCCAGAGGTATTAGGTTATTAGGGGGCATGCACTTGAAGAAGATAGTAGGACCCTAACCACTTCTGTTTTCTCTTTTTTTTTTTGTATCCCATGAAGTGAAGTGCTTTGCTCTGTGAGAGGCTTACATCATGATGTGTTCCAAAGACAGGAGCAAGTAAGTCCTGCACAAAAAGCCTCCAAACTCAGCCAAATTAGCTTTTATCTCTATTAACCGATTTGTCTTAAGAATTTGTTAAAGGAATAGGAAGTTGATGGTTGAATGTATGAATGATTAAATTTTTTAATTTCAACAATGTTTGTAATTTACTTGTATCTATGCCTGAAAAGATAGACATTTAGTTTCATATATACATATATAATTAATAAATAATACATGAATATTTCAGTTATTAGGAGAAATTGAATATTTTAGATAAAATATTTGATTTTTGTAGCACATATTGTGGTTTGGGATTTATCTCCTGACCGTTTTATTATTTCCCCTTGTAAAACTTTATAATTGCTGTCATTAATATTCAACCCATGTGATTCTTGCAAATGTGATTTCAATCTCCCAATTTTAAGTATAGCAAAAATTCCAAGAATAACTTAATTCACGTTTTGCATTTATTTAACAAATAAGTGATTTAAATCTTTGCTTGTAAGTATATAATTCAAAATTAAAATGTAGAATTTTCCTAAGAAAAAATATTTCCCTTTTGACTATTAAACAGGAATCTGCAATGTTTTAAGTAATATAAAATCTTTTGCATGCCATATTTAAACCACGTGGTGCTGAATGTTGAGTTCAACAGACAGGCACAGAGCATAAATACGAAAAGAAATAAATTCCAAGGAAGCCTGTTTATCCCTCGATTTTCAGTTTATTTCAATCAGAAGCTTCCCTTTAGCTTAAATCAAATTGGATAAGTTTGTAGTTAGTGTAGAATCCTAGCTAATTAATAAAACATGTGCTTAATGAAGGTTACTGTTTTTATTTAATCACTGATTTACCCAAAATTCCAGGACAATGCTGTATAACACATGTATAATACTCTCTAAGAATGATTTTAAAAGTGTTTTCCTGGAAAAGAAGCTTAATCAATACTAATGAATTAAACACTATAAGTTATCAATTTTCAGGCATTTCTAGGCAATATTGTTGAAGGGAAAAGAAAATATTTCTTGCATGTTTTAATTGATTTTCTTCTCTTTGTATCTCTGCTGAATATGAGTTCCATTATGAACAGCAAGATTTAAATAAAAGTACTTCACATTATGATAAAATTTAGTATCTTCTAAATATAGTGCTAGTACCATCAGGTTCACAGCTCTTGAATGTTGGAGCTACACCTAATCATAGTCTTTCCCCTATGACAATGCAACAGTGGGCTTTCCAGGTTATTTCAGTAAACGTTTGTTATTAGTGACAGAGAAACGACTACATCAAGCATAAGAAGGCCAAATATGTATTTTCATCCTAGTTTTTTCCTCTTCACTGAAGCATGAAGGTCACCGGCAGCAAAGGAAAATTACCATTCTCCCATAATTTATAAAGGTATCAAAATTAAAATTCTTAAATTCTGCAAGAATAATATTTCATATTTATTTATAATTTTATCTATGATTGAATCATACAGATTGCTTCTTTTAATAGTTGAATTTCAATACAAAGCAGTGCAAAAATGGGAAACCTCTAAAAATTACAAAATCTTCTACTCAAAATGTTAACAATTTCCATATTGATATCCTAGATTATTTTTATTTATATAACAAATATGAACTAGATAATTGTTAGAGTGTACAACAAGAATTACTACCCCCCCCACACACAAAGATCTCTTGCACACAAAAAAGGGGCTTTTGGAAAAGAGCTGTACCATGGGGGGGGGGGAGACCACTATCGATGTGGGGGTTAGGCCCTGATCAGTAGAGTGTCACTGAGGGCGTGACTTGCAGGGTGTCACTCCCTCATTCACTCCTTCCTTCTTTGTCTTCTTCCTGAGCAGTGTGAGGTGAGAAACTTTCCTCTACTCAGACCCTGCCACCTGCAACTTCTCCCTTGGAGGCAACTGACCAGGAACTGTAACTGTGAGCGAAAGTAAACCCCCTTCCTTTAAACTGCAGGTGTGGGGTATTTGTTTCAGCAGTGAAGAAAGTGACCAAGCTGTAATGTAAGCTATTACACCAGGGGTTTGATTTGAATTATTTTTCAGTTCTATTTCTAAGGTATATTTTCTTTCTTCCTCTGTTTCTATCTCTGTTAGTTGGTCTCTAGCTTGTTGTTTGTTCCTCTGTTTCTGTTCCTCTGTCTTTGTTCCTCTGTCTGTTTTTCTTTGTCTCTGTCTCTCTCTGTCTCTCTCTGTCTCTCTCTCTCTCCGTCTCTCTCTCTCTCTCTCTCTGTCTCTCTCTCCCTCTCTCTTACACACATTCCCTCTCTCTGCACAAACAGACTTATACTGTCTTTTATTGTAATTTTGAACTTACTGAAGAGTTACAAAACTAGTGCATATGCTTTTGCCAGGTTCTTTTTATGGTAACAAGTGAAAAATGATGAAAAGTGATAAAATTGAGAAAGCAATCATGATACAATACTGTTGTAACTATTGCAAAGTTTATCCCAGTTCTTCAGCATTTCTTTGTAATATTCTTTTTACATTTTCTAGTGTGTAATCCTGCAAATCCTTTATTTTAATATTTTCTTAATCTCTTCCTTCTTATAAGAATACCTCAGTGTTTCTTCACCTGAAAACTTTTGAGATGCCCCAGTTGACTATTTTCTACATTATTGATCTGATATTTCAATATATTAAATATTCACTCTGGAGAAAAATACAATGAATTGACATTATATCCTCAATGCATCATATCAGGTGTTTCATATGTCAACATGCATTAATGTTAAAGTGGGAGTTTTTAATTAATTGAAATGCTGCCTACCAGTATATTCCACTGTAAAATCACTATTTCTACCTTTGGGACTAGAATACAGTGCTTATCAAGAGATATATTGATTGTGTGTGTGTGTGTGTGTGTGTGTGTGTGTGTGTGTGTGTGTGTGTGTGTGTTTGAGATAGAGTTTCACTATGCAGTTCAGGCTGAGCTTGAGCTCATTTTGAAGCCCAGGTTTATCTAAAACGCAATGATTCTCATTCTTCAGCCTTCCAAGGACTGGTATTCTAGTGGTGCACTACTATGCCTGGCTATTGAGGTTATTTTGGTCAAAAATTGTATTATAGGGCTGGGGATTTAGCTCAGTGGCATAAGTGCCTGCCTGGCAAGCACGAGGTCATGAGTTCAATCTTTGGTACCACAAAAAAAAAAAAAAAAAAAAAAAAGTATTATGCACAATTGAAGTACAAAGCTTTTCAATGAATAGCTTTAGAAGATATGAATCATACACCCCTGTATTCTCTATACCTTCTCTGCCTTCTAAAATTTAGTATGTTCTAATAAATACATAGACATTCTGCCTGTAAGGTTGGAGAAAATCTCTCTTTTCTCGTCAACTTGAACAGTACAAATGCTTAATGATAGGATTTGCCAATATTCTAGCTAGATTAGGTATAGATTGATCATTATGTGGAATCAGCACTGTTTTAGATGCTATGCACTTCTAAATAGGTATAAGGTACCTGGGACTACCGAATTTTTAAACTTCTCTTCATTAAGGGAGATAAACATCTGCATTATTTTACTAAACAAATGCTCATCAACCTTCATTTCATCAAAAACATATTCCTTAATTCTTTATGCCACTGGAAACTTTCTGGAAAATTTTAGATGGAACAATGTGGAAGTGTTTGTGCTGCCTATATAATTTTTCAAATGCTAAATAATCACACTTGGAGCATGGATTTTATTCCAGAGCAGAGCATTTGAACTTCTAACTAACTTCCTTTAGGATTTAGAATACAAATATCCTTTACATTCCCTATTTATGTGGAAAAATATTTAAGTACATCACAAATAATGCAGTGAGCTCACACTGGAATTCAGACTCTGTCACTAGCATTTGGTTCACAGCTTATACTCTTTTACTTTTCTATTTGAGATCTAAGATATATCACTTTTCTAAGGACATCAACACCCAAGTTTCTTAGACGATCAATTTAATTTGAATAAGCATACAAAAATGTTGAACTTATTAAGGAAGTAACTTTTTATCCCTCTTAGCCAAAGCTTAAGCATAGATAAATGTGAAATAAAGCACTTGTCTTATCGGCAGCTTTTTATTCCTCAATGTTCAGTCATCATTGCTGTTTTTGACAGTTCCCACAGTTCTTAGCTAATCTTCTCCTGGATTGGTAACAAAAGCTGTCAGTTCATCCCTAGTGATGTCATTTAATGCCGCCTGCTCTGTCCATCCCTGCGGCTATTCCCGCCTGGCGCTGTGAGTGGCCTGCAGTTACGCTCTGCTGGCTCACACCCCTGAGCATCCCCACAGCAAGGCCGGCCAGTGTCCGCACTCTGCTCAGGACCACCTATTCCACAGAGAAAAAGACGTTGTCTGAAAGGTCCGCCTACGCCCCTCTTCTTTGGCATTTTGCTTTATCAAACATCCTCTTCTCTTTCCTTTCCCTCACTCTTACCAGCAGTTGAGTCCCGCTTTGTGCCAGGGTTTCTTTCACTCAGCACCTGACTCTGTTACTGTCTCTGTCCTCATAAATAATTATTTTCTGTCAGGTGCTTCCTCCCCGCAACCGTTCTATTCTTTACTTTCTTTTGCGTTCTCTCTCTCTCTCTCTCTCTCTCTCATATCACCTATTCTGAAGCCCTCACCTTTTCTCTAATAATTCTTTTTTGCACCAACTCCTTTTAATATGGCTCTTCCTTTGCAATAAATTATACCACTTCTGCCCTTCAGATGCGCTTATCCCGACCAAGAATCCAGAGAACAAGAGTCTTTATTGTTACTCAGTGTTTGTGAGCTCTGTAGGGAAAAGTAGCCATGTGTGTAGCACCTGAGAACACTTAATCGGCTTACTTGGGTTCAGAATTGAAAATACTCGTTTCCATTATTTTTCCCTCAAAACCTCTTGTTTCCATCTTTGCACCATATCTTTCCTGACAAGGCCCAAGAAAGAAGTTTTAAACCACATTGTAATAACGAATGAGTAAATATCCCCGAGAGAGGCCTGAATGTCTCCCAAACAGCCAGACAGGCTATTATTTTCAGGGCTGTCACCATGATGTCACGTAACTTTGAAAACTTAGCACTGCCTTAAGCTCAGATAGTGCAAGTGAGAGTTTAAAGAAAGAAAACAACAAAAGACAAAAATGGCCATTATTAATAATTACTGCAAGGAATTACTAGATCAGTACCAAATAATAAACTAATGACAGGAATATGGCATAGACTGTTTGAAAGAAGATATAATTTCTTATGTTTTTATACCCCCAAGTCCCACAACGGGTATAAATTAAATGAAAAACAATTGTGTAGCAATAAGTTCTTTCCATTTGGTTAGTTAAGGTATGAAAATAAAGTATGGCATGTTAAATTGAAATTGTGTTTCTAGGAAAACATCATGTTATAAGTAGTACTGATTGTCTAAAACAACTCATTCCAAACACAGAATACTTCATACTGTATATATTATCGGTATGCACTTGCAATCATATATCTATATCTATATCTATATGTATATCTATATGTATATCTATAACTATATCTATATCTATATCTATATCTATATCTATATCTATATCTATATCTGTATTCTTTGCCAAGAGTCCTTTACCTTAAGGCTGAATGGAGATATGCAAAAATGTGTTGCAAATTATTTAGTACATGTTCTTGGGGTGATCTAAACTGCTGCTTATATATAGATGATTAAGCATAAATATACTATAGAATTATTGCTGTATCCATGTTTTAAAATAAAAACTTTCAGTACTTTTTCATCTAAAATATTGTAATTGAAAAACATGATCTGACATCCCTGCTGTCTTGCTGTTCCAGTGCTGATCTTCACAGTACGCTTCTGTAATTTGCCCTCTTGTCTGTATGCCGATCTCAGCCCTAATCTAATCTCCCCACTTCCTTCCTCTCATTCAGGGTTGGGTTAGGGTTGTAATAGCTTAATTATTGGCAGGATTCTTTGTTCTCTTTACCTGTAAATACTCCAAGTGGACATTAGAAACAGTCTTCCTAGAGCTTTACGGAATGCTGGATTTAGACTGTTCAACCTCAGCTACTGTCTGTCACCCACAGGTATTGCCAAATTGAGGACTTTTTCTACCCATGGCATTTTCTATCATTTTATAAGCAAGAAAATTTTCCAAGTTGAGGCTACACAATTTCCCAATTGATATTTTGTGATTTTTAAAATCTTTTTATGCTCTATTTTCTGATACAAGTAATTCTCTAGAGTAATAAACTATTTGTGCTCTGATGATTTCTATGTAGTTTGTAGTATATCAGTTATACAATTCTTACAGCTTTTAGTGCTTTAATATTATTTTGCTTAAGGACTTACAAGATACGTATTGAATATGTTTTTTTTTTTTTTTTTTTTTTTTTTTTTTCTCATAAAAGTGAACCATGACTAGGTCTCTACTGTTGAGAACAGTTTGGTTCAAGTAAAGTTCCTGTTGTTTGTGCTATACTGCTGCTAGTAACACTGCAAAGCTTCAGCCATCAGAGATCATACAGTGCCTGCCCATAACCAAGGGTCTGCAACGGTGGCTGTTTTGGTAAGTATTTAGTACAAACATACACACACCTGAGCAAGACCTATGTATTTCACATGTAATGGATGGGAAAACTGAGTTCATACAAATTAATCTAAATTAATAATAATTGACAGAATGAAAATTAGAATTCAATCATACTAAACCTTATGGCATTTTCGTTTGCTTTTATATTTTCTTCCCTTCCCCTCCATTCCCTTCCCTTGCCTTTTCTTTTCTTTTTTTGTTTTATTTTATCTTATTTTCTTTACATAGTGACATAGTGCCACAAGTAACAACCACAGAAAAAGTTTAAAATAAATTCAGATAAAAAGCAAAAACTCTAGTCTCAAAATACCTCAATAGTATTGGAAAACTAGAATATTTTTTTTCTAAAAAGATATGGAACCAACTGTGTTTTCAATCATAGTCAGGTTTAATGAGCTTGAACTGGCTGGGGTTTGTGGTGAAGAACTTACAGATTTTCAACCAGAAAGAAAAGCATAATCAGTAAGGCACAGTGACATACTCCTGTGATCTCAGAGTTTGATAGGCTGAGGCATGAGGGCCTGAGATATATAGAGAAGCAAAGTCAGCCAGAGTTACACATACATAATGAGACCCTGTCTGGTAGAAATCAAAGAAAGAAAAAGAAAGAAAGAAAGAAAGAAAGAAAGAAAGAAAGAAAGAAAGAAAGAAAGAAAGATCGATCAAGCATCCCCCAAAAAAGAGGTAAAATACAAATGGTAAATAAATACATGAACAAATGTTCAACATCCCTGATCATTGGAGAGATGCAAATTAAAACAAAACTTATATACTACCTCATTCCTGAAACAATTGCTGTTATCAAGAAATCAAACAATAATAAATTCTGGCGAGGCTGTGGAGAAAAAGGAATCCTTCTCTACTGTTGGTGGGAGTATAGACTGATGCAACCACTGTGTAAATCATTCTGTATATATGTCAAAATCTAAGACTAGAGGTCCCATTTGACCGAGCTATTCCACTTCTTGATGTCTTCCCAAAAGAATTAAAAGCATTATGCCACAGAAATATATGCAAAACCATTATTACACTGTCATGGTTTATAATTGATAATTTTGGAAACAGCTTCAAATACCCATCAATCAATGAATAGATAAAGAAGATGAGGTGGTTTTTTATACAGTGGAGTACTATTCAGCCATGAAGAATAAACTTGAAACTTTTCTAGGTAAACGGGTACAAGTGAAATAAGTCAGACACGCACGTGTAAATATCGTACTGTTTCTGTGGTGTGAGAAACTGAAAGTGTAAATAAGGACAAAAATGTATAAAAGCGGATCAAGGATGCAGCTTAGCAGTACAGCATCTGCTTGTCTGGCACAAGTTTCATAGTTTGATTCTCAGTACCAAAAAACAAAACAAAAATATTTAAGAGATATGGTGAAATAAAAAAAAAATATTCAACTAGGAAGGGGAACTAGGGAGGAGGGGAAGGAAATGAAAGAATGCAAAATTTGAAAAGATAAGAAATGAAGGACAGTTGGAAAGAAAGCTTTTGTAAATAACAGGAGAAAGAGAGGCTTCAGGGGGAGGGGGGTGGGAAAAAAAGAAGAATCAAGATGCATTACGTACAAGTACAAATTCCTGATGCCAAATGTGCTCATTATGTATATATAAAGTGTACCAATAGACTTAATTAGTCTTTAAAAATGAGGTGATGCACATGCAGTTATAGAAATAATTTATACTCAATTTGATGTCAGTCACAAGGCTTAGCAAACTTTTTGGAAATTGTTATAAACAGGGATTACAAAGAAAACAATTACATACAGGACACATAATTTATAATATTATTTATAGTGGTCACTCGAGGGGTAAAATACAAAGAAAGTGAAGGAAATCTGTTCACACATTGAAGACCTGGATCCCATGACAATAACTTCAGCCAACAATGTACAGCCCACAAACTCACTTCCCATGAGTCCAGCTGGAGTTCTAGAGCCCACAACAATGACTCATGCAAGTCTGCTTCACGGAAAGGCCCGAAGTTCAGCAGTAGAAGCTAGAAAAATCTGTGCCACAGAATGAAGGATCTTTCCATGAGGTTGAAGGTTCTACAACGGAGCCAAAGAGTGACACTCAAAATAAGAACCAGGGCTCCCCGGAAAAGTACCACAGCCATCCTCAGTGACACCAAAGTCCCAAGCTCCTCCAACAATGAGTACAGCCAAGTTCACATAAGCAAGCCAGTGTGACAAGCTTGTGCTCGAGATTGGACAGTACATCTTTGAGAGCCAGGAAGCAATGCTCAAAACAAGGACCAGAGCTCCCCTAAGGTGAACCACAGCCATTTTCAGCAACAAGGTCCTGAGCTCCTCTGACTGTGAGAACAGCCAAGTTCATATAAGAGAAGAAACTCAACAAGCTCCTCCTGGAGAGTCAACAGCAGCAAGAGAACTAACCACATCGAACACCACCACTCAGGAGAATCCACAACACTTCTTTGTCCATTCCAGGTGTCCTTTTTATGCTGGAACACTCCTCATATGGGCCATCCAGGCTCAGTACCATGCTGATTCAGTTCAGGTGGTCTTATAAGTTGATCACAAGTTTTCAATCTACAGTAGAAATTTACCATCATTCCACAATGCCCAGTGGCATTGCTTACATTGAGCTTTCATTGAGATGCAAACCCCAGTCTGTTAGATCTTCAAATTCCAACTTTTGATAGCTTATTAAACTTCTACTAGTTTAAGACATGGGGCTAGGTGTAAAAATATATATAAATTTATATTTATTTTATTTATGTATTATTAATAATTGTTAAAAATACTTTTCAAGATAAACAAGACAAACTTAGAGAAATGTACTCAGTATAGCATGCTGTATGATAGTTTAGTATTATTAATTTTAACTTTTCAATTTAGGTATATTATTATAAATCATTGCATTTGCACAGGGACATCTAAGCATCTGGCCAAATATGAGATATTTAATTTCTTATCATCATCAGGTAAAATTATCAAAACATCACAAATAACTTGAAATAGCTAAATCTTGGAAACAGCACAAATATCCACCAACCATGAATAGATAAAGATGTGGGTTTTTTTATTTTGTTTTGTTTTGTCTTATACAATAGCGTACTAGTCATCTCTAAGGAAGGATAAACTTAAGACTTTTCTAGGTAAAGGGAGAATATTCAGAAGTCATATTTACATGAGGGAAACGAGCTTGCCACGTAATCATGCGCTGTTCATCCTTTTGGTCCTTCAGTGGAATGCTGAGTGCAGCATAATGAGCAGAATGTACAGTTGTTCAGCGAATAGAAGGTCGAGTGGGATAGAAAATATATTATAAATTTATAAAATGTTATGAGTTCTAAATTAGGTCTTGAAGAGCCTACAATATAATTAAAAATAAAGAACAGGTTCTCATCTGTGCGAAAGACAGGGAGAGACCCATGATGAGATTGTGGCGTGCTCCTGGGCTGCTGGACACAGCAGCAGTGTAATGTAGTGGGACTAGAACACTGCTTAGGAGAGTGTCGGAGTGGTGATTGGGGTTAGATACTCACATATTCCGATAATACATGACAAAATTAAAAGAATTGGTTGGGGATTATTTCTGGGAAATAAAAGGTTTACTAGGAAACATACAACTCTTATCACTGTTTGCACAAAGGCAGTTGCCATGCAGAAGTCCCCCACTACAGGACTTTTAAGGGAATTTGTTTCTGTGTCATTTGTCTGCAGCTACCCCCTCAGCTGTTTCACTGCCAGGAATCATCCTCACCTTTCCCATGGCTACCGCTTTTGCTAACTCTGATGACAATACACGTGCACAGGCTTCAAAATAGGGTGCACGCAAAACAGCATAAAATTGAACACCCACAATGTGCACATTCCTGTTTGTTCCTCCAAGGGTGCCTCATTCCCTGCCTCCATGACACAACAGCTGAATGTTGCTGTGTTGCTTACAAAGTTAATTTTAAGGATTTTTCAACTAGATGTGCTAAGCATTTCATTAGATAAATTTTACTTCTGCCTTTTTCTGAGCACTAGAAATGTCATCGTCTTTGAAAAGGTCACATTGACTTTAAATTACTCAAGAATCTTAAAAACATTCTCCAAAATGTCTTTTTAAAGTTGAATTTGTCTCCAAAATTTGTGAAACATTTGTAAAAGGAATCTACGTTGATAGGATGGGTTTTTCTTTCTATTTTTATCTTCAAGTGAAAAAAACTGTTAATGCTGGAAAATTTCAGTGAATTTGAAAACAATAAATTTTTAACTTCTGAAATGTTCATTTATTAAGCCAGTAAGTTTATATAAGTGTAATTTTAAATTGATCACACATATAAGTAGTAAAACTATTTTCATTTGCAACAGAATGAAAAAGTACTCATTATTAACAATTGGTGTAATAGATTTCCTTCATGTAAAGAATTTTGCTAAAATTTACTATGGCCTCTGTGGATACAAGATTCCCTATAAACTTTCGTTTGTTCTTTTAATGCTTTTGTTTCTGTTCAAAAATGAATGTTCTGTATCATGAAAATAAAACATGCCTTTTAAAAATTACTCAGTGATTCACATACAGCTTATCAACTTTCTTTTTCTTTATATATTAAGGTGATTTCACATAAAATTCAATGATTAAATTTTTACATGTAACTTTCTTCTTTGTTCACATAGAAAATGAACACTTTTAATCTCAACCTTAGAGTTGCTGTTCTATTCTTTGTTATAAAGGAGAAAAAGTTTCAGGGAAGTCACATGTGATTAAAATATAAACTAACCTTGCACATGTGAACTGTGCTTTCTGAAAACATTCATTATTATACATAAACAATCACATTCTCATCTTGTCATCTCTGGTTTAAATGAAGGACTCCATTATCTTTTCATCATTAAAGTTAAAGTAAGAATCTGACATAATTTTGCTGGTAAGGTTCTGCTTACTTTTTCCTCTTAGGGAATATTCAAAACAATGCAATGTATTGTTGAGTGAATGTGTTGCCTGGAACAAAAGCATTTCTCATAGAACGTGGAGAGGAAGGAGAAGTTGTGTGCACATCCTGTCTTATTCTTTCCCGTGAGGACTGTCAACAGGATGAGGAGATGGGAGAAGTAGAGAGATGGTCCCTCACTTACTACTGTTCAACTCTAAGATTGTGAAAACTTGTTATTTGGTGAATACTCACATTCACTTTTGAATTTTGCTATTATTTTTGGTTAATGATGTGGAGTTCGGTCTTCTGTACCAAGGCTAAGCATCAGAAGTGTGTGAGTTAGCATTTTTTGGCGGGGATATATAACACACAGCAAAGCCAATTTAAAGGAGTGGAAATTAATTTGGATCAGGGAATCAGAGGTTTCAGTCTCTGGTCAGCAAGCTCCCTATTAAAGCATCATGGCTGAAGAACGAGACAGGAGAGCTGCTCACTTTTTTCTAGCTGAGAAGAAGAGACAGGGAAAGAGCCCAAGAAAAGATACACAGTTCAAGGTCACAGTATCTGTGACCTAGCTCCTCAAACTAAGGTGGCAGCTAATAACACGTTCAGTTATAAAGGTATCTATGAGTTAACCCCCTGAGAAGGTCAGGACCCTCAGAATCCATTTGTCTCTCTAGCCATCTCGTGGAAAAAAAAACAACAAATTGGCAATGAAGATTAATCATCACAGGCAGTGAGTGGCAGCTCCCAGTCAGCCATTCAATCAACAGGCTGAGCAATTTGTATTCTGAAGCATACTCTGTTGCCAGCCTGTGCTGCTCTGTGCATTGAAAATATTGAGTGCATTTTCAACACTTGATATTTTCTTTTTTTTCTATTCTTATTAATGTATTTATGTTTATTAATACATTTTTATAGTGCATAGCACCTCAAGGAGAGTTAGTGCATGCACACAATATCTAAATTCTTTTTTAAATTCTATTTCATTCCTGTCTTTTCCATCCACCCTTCTCTCCTCTGTCTCTTAGTCTCCATCTCATATCCATATTATCTATTTAATTTTATCTGGCTACCTATCTTCGACTTTGTTCTTTATGTATCGCAGTTTTCTCACATGAGAGAAACTATCCAATATTTATCCCTGTGTGCCAGATTTATTTCACTTAACATTCCGGTAACAAGGCACATTCATTTTATTACAAATGACTTAACATTTGGTTTTCCTTATGGCAGAGTAGTGCTCCATTGTGTAAAACGGTGTATTTTCTCTATCTATTTATCTGTTGATGGGCATAAAGGCTGCCTCCAAGATTGAGCACTTTCAGGTAGATAACTAAAAAAAAAAAAAAAAAAAAAAAAAAAAAAAAAAAAAAAAAAAAAGCTGGGCCGATGAGAATTCCTGGCTTTAGTTTTTTGAGGACTCGCCATGCTGATATTCACATTTGTACTGCTTTACGTTCCCACACACAGCACAGGTTTCCTTTACCCCAGACAGCTTCTCCAGCATTTGTTGTCTGACTTCATGTTGATAGCCATTCTTTCTGGAGTGAAATAGAATCTCACGTGGTTTTAATTTGCATTTCTATCGTGGCCAGTGATAATGAACATTTTTAATCTATTTGTTCTTCATCATATTTCTTCTTTTGAGAAGAGTCTGTCCATTTCAGTAGCCTATTTTTGATTTATTGCTTTATTGGGGAGGGACATTTAAATTTTCTGTGTTCTTTATTTAATAATCTGTGTGAGGAATAGCTGGTAATTTGTTTTTCCTGTTCTGTAGGTTCTTCACACTGTTAGAAGAATTTTGGGATGCAGAAGCTTTTGTTATTTGCTAAGATCTCGTTTTTTGATTCTGGATGTTTTTTCTTGTACAACAGGGATTTTTGTAAAATATTCTGGCATTTTAAAAAGTGCTTGCATTAAGAGTTTACTTATTTTTTTCCCAGCAGTTAAAGTGTTTTTGGCTTAAAGTTTAGACCTTTGGTGCATTTTAGTACAGTATGGCTAGAGATATGGGTCTACATTTAATTTTCTACATAAGGATAGACAATTTTTCTAGTATCATATGATGAAAGGCTTTTTTCTGCCAGAATAAGTTTTTGGGCCATTTTCAAGGATCAAGTAGTTGCATATGACTGGAGTTGTTCCTGTATCTCCCATTCTCATGGGTCCACAAGTCTGTCTTTGTTACTGTTATTGTTGTTGTTGTGGTTTTTCCAATACCATGACATTTTTATCACTGTAGCTTTGTAGTATAACTTAAAAGTTCAGGCTTCTGGTAACTTCTGCCTTGTTCTTTGTCGGCCAGGATTACTTTAGCTATTTTAGTATCCTGTGATTCCACGTCAACTGTAAGAATATTTTCTCTAGTTCTGTGAGGAACGCTATTGTATTTTGATGAAAATTGAGTTAGGTCTGTATATAAGTTTCCATTGTATGCCCATTTTGATTAGATTGATTCTACGTATCCAGGAATGGAGTATTTTTTTTTTCATTTTGTCATATCCTTTTTAATTTTCTTTTTCAAAGAACTATACTGTAGTTCTCGTTCATGAAGTCTTTCACTTTCTAAATTAGGTTAATTCCCAAGTATTTAAATTTTCTTGATATTTTTGTGAACAGTGTTGTTATCCTAATTTCTTTCTCAGTGGATGTATTATTGCATTATAGGAACATTATTGATTTTTTGTGAGTTTTCCGCGTATCCTGCTACATTAATGAAGTGGTTACTAATTCTATCAAACTTTTGGTGAAATTTTTGGACCTTCTATGTAGAGGACTGTGTCATTTGCATATTGTAATAATTTAATTTCTTTCTTAAAATATCCCTTTTATTTCTTATAATGGCTAATGCTTCAAAAACTCGAACAGAAGTGGCGATAGGAGATGTCATTGCCGTTTTCTTGATTTTAGAGGAAAGGCTTTCAGCTTTTCTCATTTAATCTGATATTAAATGTTTTTGCTATGGATGTATTTTACCAGATTGATATAAGGTCTCTCTCTACCTATTTTCTTCAGGAATTTTCAGAACAGATGCTGGACTTTGTCGATGTCTCTTTCTGTTTCAATAGAGATTATCAAGCCATTTTTCCTTGTTTCTATTAATATGATGTGTTATGTTTGTTATGATACTTACGTTGGACCATTTTGGGATATTTCCTACTTAGCCATAGTGTATGATCTTTTTTGTATTTATTGCATTCTCTTTGGCAGTATCTCGTTAAGAATCTTTGAATCCATCTTCATGAAAATCTTTGGTATATAATTCTCTTTTAGTTAAATTTTTACTGACTTGCAACCAGGGTACTGCTAGCTTCCTGCAATGATTTTGGAGGTGCTCCTTGTCTTTTGATTTCATTACGGAGTTTGAGGAATACTAGCTTTGGATCTTCTCTAACATTCTTTGCAGAATTGCACAAAAATTCATTGGCTTCTGGGCTTTTCTTAGTTGTTAGTTTTATTACTTTAATCTTACTCTCTGATATTGGATTATTCAGAGTTTTTATTCTAAGTTCAGTTCATTGATTTACATGTGTCTATATGTATCTGTCCCTTTATATGTGTCTATATGTATCTATCCCTTTCTTCTGAATTTTCTATTTCATTGGAGTACAGGTTCTCAATGTAGTTATTAATAATCAGAATTTTGGCAGAGTTATGCTTTGCCTGCTTTATTTCTAATTAAACTGATTTGTATTTTTTCCATTACTTTTAGTAAGATTGTCTAGGGAGTCTGTCTAATTTTTAATTCTTTCAAAGAACCAGCTCTTCAATTTATTGATTTTTTATCTCAATTTCATTAATTTGTGCTTTGAAATTCATAATTTACCTTCTTGTACAAACTATAGATGTAGAGTAGTCTTGTTTACCCAGAATACTGAGGTGCATCATTAAGTTATTAATTTGAACTAACTCAGCTTTTCTGATGTGGGCATTCATGACTATAAACGTCCCTCAGAGAAATGCTTCCATTTTGCAAGGCTTTGTTCATTTCCATATTTATTTTGGTACTGAGGATCAAACTCCCGACTGCATGCTTGCAAGGCAGGTGTTTATGCCGCTGAGTTAAATCCCCAGCCCCAGGAAAACTTCCATTGTGTCCCATAGGTTCTGGGACATTTTACTGGTTTTATTATTTGATTGGGGGAACGCTCTAAGTTCATCCTTGATTACTTTTGTGACTCATCGATTATTCTAGCCGGTGTTGCTTTATTTTCATAATTTGTATAATTTATATTGTTTCCTTTGGCATTAAATTTTAATTTCATTGCACTATGGTTGGATAATATGCATGGGATAATTTTGACTCTTTTGCATTTACTTAATCATACTTTATGCATTGGCATGTGGTCTATTTGGAAGAAAGTCCTGTGTGCTAGTGAGAAGAATGTATATTCTGTTGTTCTTGGGTAAACATTCTAGATGTCTATTAAATTCACTTGCTCAGTGTTTTGGTCTGACTTTGATATTTCTGCTTTAACTTTTTTGTCTAGTTATTCTATTTGTGACAGTGGATTATTGAAGTTCCCCTTGATGATGGAGTTGGTGTTGATCTGATTTTTGTAACTAGGAGTATTTTTAATGCAGATGAGCATGCTTGTTTTTGCTGCATATAAATTTATAAGTTTTATGGCTTCCTGCTGTTCCAATTGTTCAACAGGACCTTTTTTACCTCTCCTGATCAATTTTGGCTTAAAATACACTTTGTCTGTAATGCAGAGAGCTATTTCTGCTTTTTTTCCTTTTTAAGTATGTTCAATTATATTGAGTTTTGTTTATCTGGACAAAACCCTACTGCAAATTGTGGAGCATCTATGTCAGTTATGCCCAGCATATTCATAGAGAATAATGTATTTTGCTATGTTTTTTTGTTTCATTTGATTTTACATTCCAGATCTTAAATCAAGTAGTCAAATAGTGACTTCTTTGTTCAGTTCTCAACATATGAGTGTAACTACAGTGTTTTGCCTATTGATTCAAATGTAAGGTCACAAATCATAATGAACATTGTTTATCACAAAATCATAACTGACATCACTTGTTCATAGCAGATCATATAAATCTCTTTCGTTCTTTCTTTCTCTTTCTTTCTCTCTTTCTTTCTTTCTTTCTTTCTTTCTTTCTTTCTTTCTTTCTTTCTTTCTTTCTTTCTTTCTTTCTTTCTTTCTTTCTTTCTGGTGGTGGCATTGGATATTGAACCAGCAGCCTCCCTACAAAGCTATACTCTGAGGTTGTTTTGTTTTGAGACATAGTCTTACTAAGTCATTTCATTTCCCAGGTAGTGTGTATAACTATTTCTTAGGCAGTCTTTTAATCAGTGTAGCTGGTGAGAGTTACATTCAAGTCTGTCTCAGGTCATTGAAATATAGTTGTATATGAAAGACTTCTTTGTTTACATGTGTGGCTGGGGATTTGTCTAGATCATGTTCTTCTTCAAAACTTGACTTTGTGTTTTCCTGTTAACTCGGATATGGAGATGGGTCAGCAGCGCTAGTATTCTCTAAACCAAGTGCTAAGATCCAGGTTCTGTTTGAGAATATCAGCTGATTTGTTTGGTTAGATGGAGTACTTTCTGACTTGTATAGCTAAATTCTTTATATAGGGAGGATCTTTTCAAAACTGAAAAATCAAACTTCATGACCTCTCCTGAAGGTGGCTATTAAACATGTCTTCAGGAGACATGAGGAAAACTCTCGGTACTGTTTCTCAGTACCCAAGATGAAGTAATATATTCCATGTACATAACATGATAATTGTCTCCTGTTACAATGATGAAAAAAGAAAACAATATCAAAGTACTAAATGAGAAATTTTAAAACATACTAATTCACACATAATTTATATTCATATGTCATGGTGCAGACATTGATAGTAAAATTTTAACAGCTATACATTATCCTAATGCAATAATATTTTATTGTTGCAACATGTTGTTCCTAATAATTCTAAAAGTATATCATTTTCTGGATATATCTATGTGTGAAAAGTTAATATTTCCCTAGGAAATTTTCAAAACACCAAGTCAATTTTTCCTTTGAATACCTTTGAAAAGTTTAGTGCTACATTTCTTGATGTACATCTTTATAGTAAAGACTATTAGATACTTTTGAATTATAATTATGTGCAATGTGCTCTATAATTTGAATGGGTATTTTATTATACACAAATATTTCCATGCAATTTAATATAAATATTTCCTTTTGTAATGCCTCCATCTGTTCGCTTCATATCTGAAAATATTTGTTGATTAAAATTTAAGAACAAGGATTTTCCCTCTAATATCGCAAATCTAAGTTTGCACATAAGAAAAAGTGCAATAACTTTAATTTATAAAACTAGGTGCCTTTAATTGTTTTCCCTTCTCAATTGCTCAGTGTACATTTAAAAGGAATAAAATGTAAGAATGTCTAGAAGACAAACATTTCAGGAGATCAGTAGTTACAAATTGTGAGAAATGTAAAATCAAAGTTAGGTCCTGGTTAATATTAGTGATGTTATTGCTAGGAAAAAGAGAACCAGCCACTACATACAACCTTAACTACAGACAGGTAGTTAAGTACTTCTTAGAATTGTTCTCTTGTCAACACACACACACACACACACACACACACACACACACACACACACACACACAATCCTGAGAAGCAAATTGTCCTAAAAGTTTGATTTTATCTAATTTTTAGATGTACTTGGGTGCATGCTTACTTAAATTTAAATTATTTCCACAGTCATTCTCATAATTTCATTTAAGAAAGCTGAAGGTTTGGGAGGTATGGAGTCTAAGGTGTGTGGGCAGAGAAAATGAATAGGAAGCAGTGTATTTGAATCCAGATCCATTTCCATTGTCTTGTGCCAAGTTCAAGTTGCTTACTCAGATCTTCAGTCTCTGTGGTGTTCAGGTGAGGGTGTCATAATAGTAACTTGAATTCTTTTGTCTGTTGTTGATGAAGAAGTAGATTACATTGTGCTCTTTTACATGTCCACTGGCAAATTTACACTTATGTCTCAAAACACAGAAAAAGAACTCTTCAAGAGAAACTAGTGCAAAAATAATGGGTTTAGAAGAAAAGTGTTCTCAACATTGGGTGCAAAGAATGAAATTTACTAGGACCAGATTATTAAGCACAAGAATGCATATGACATCTGATAGCAGGATCAAGTTAAAATGCAATAATAGTTTGTTCTTTTTATAAAAGGATGAAACATAGAAATTCTATTTCAATATACATAATATTTATTTTAAGAGACTTTGAAATCACAAATTTTATATGTTAGCACATTCAGCTACCAGGTTTCTAATATTTGACTCAAAAGTTGGAAGAAAGAAGGACAGCAGAAAAAAGTAAAGAATTCTGTCTTCCTAGATTTCAGAATTGCATTTTTCATTTGCCCATGGGGAGGTTCATCAGCACTGATTTTCTTCTAGCATGTGTCACCCTGCAAGTGACATCTACTGACATCTGCTTTCTCTGTCACCTTTTATTCTTACTTGAGACAGCATTTTTATATGTGAAAACAAAACTGTATTTAAGGAAATAAGCTGAATAATTGGCAGATTTTTTTGGAAAAATATACAGATTTTTCTTTCTGTGACATATTTTCGAGAAACAAATCAGTTTTACTTGAATGCCCAATTCCATCACCTGGTACAGTTTCATTGTTTATATCAGAAGGATACTGAGACAGCACCTCCATATTCTGGTCCTAACTTGACTCTATATAAGTTGATTTAACTGTTCAATATTAACATTTGAAGTTGCAATGAGACAGAGTGAAGATGTGGAATTTAAAATACCCGCCTTTTAAAAACACTTCTATGTTTTATTATACATGAGTTTAGCAATAAAATAAGAATGCTTTTTAAAAATGTTATTAAAAATTTACATGTGATTTTATTAGTGAAATATGAAAAACAAAGTAACTTTGCATAGATAACTAATAAAACTGTTGTCTCTGAAAGTTCGACATCTGGTTTTCCTTCTCACTGTGGATTCATCACAGTGCTGTGAGGTTTGGTGATGAGAGAGGACTTGGGATTCTTAGAGGGAATAACTTTGATTGGGAGCTAGAAGGATATGACTATTTCATCGTGTCATGTTATTTCAGCAACAGAGTTAGGCAGACATATTATAGGCAGTCTGACAGGGTGAGGTACTTGAAGGAGCCAGTGCAAAAGGCCAGATACCTTAGAAAAGACAGACACCTCGCACAGTAGGCCAGACCTCAATATAAAAGATCAACAAATACACCCACATCCTAAGGACTGATTTTCTAAATAGTTCTTTAGCATCCTGAGGAAGCCGGAGTCCCCATTCCAGACCCCTGCAGGAAGAATCACTGCTCTGGACACATGCCCATTTGCTTCCTTGACTGGCTTCCCCATTTGTCCTCCATGCAATCAATTTTACCTGAGCAATCCGGTTGACCAAAGTTCTGTCCCACTTCATACCTGCCTGCCTTAAGCGTTCCTGTGTTTTCCTCACTTAACACCTGCCTCACTTTGTGGTTTTGCTCTATTAAAATCCCTAGAAGAGACAGTCTGTGGTAACACACTCAAAACCCCTTTTGTCTCTCTCTCTCAGACAGAAGCTTTCTTTCTTTCGTAAAATATAGTCTTACTTTAACCTCTTTTGTTAGTAAAATGCAATTTTTCATTTTAGGGGACAGGAACTCGTACTGGACATATAGTAAGTAGATTGGGAATTTCATTCCCTTTTGTCATTGTTCATGTTTTAAAAGTACAGTTTCATGTGAGATATAACTATATTGGTTAGTAATATTTACATTGCAACATCTTTGATACAGTACCACATAATCACCTACGTATTAGAAAGCTCAAGATAGTGCCCTTAATTAATAAGATACTGCAAAAAGGGGAGTTTTCATGGAAAGGAGGATTGCCAGAAAAGAATCTCCCTGTTTGCAAGAAGATGTTTCCTACAGGATGTTTCACAACTGAAGAAAGATCAGTGTGAATCCAAAACCACTAGTCATTTGGCTAAGTTGGGAAAGTTTCAGGCATTGACATAGTTTTTCTGCATACTGTTTGCACAGGCTTAGTAATGAACCTCAGTATCAGTGTTAACCAGTTGTTTGCCTTGTTAGAAAAAATACATCAGATACTCCTGGCTCTTTGGAACTCCTTGCTGTCCCTATCTGTCCTGCTTCAGAAAGCCAAAAGACAAGTATTCACTTACTTTCCAACAAATGTTTATTAGAAGTTTCTAGGTTGGTTCTGCATTCAATTCAGAAGGGCAGTGGCCATGAAGACAGGAAAGATCTCTGCATTCAAGGAGCTTTAGGAATGTAATAAAGTGCATGTATTTCTCCTTGACATTTGACAGCATTCTAATTAGAGCCCTGACTGCATTTTTTGAGCTTTATGTTCAAGCATAACCAGATGACAGTGACTAGGTGCAGTCTTAGGAGGGATTTCTTTTCAGCTCTATTTCTTTGCTCTCATGGATTTCAGAGCTTGCCAATTATGTTTGCTGTTTTATTTACTGATTCAAGGCCAGTCACTTATGTGATGACAATGATCCTCAGAGCACCAACACATAATTTCACTGAATACAGTCTCTTGTCTTGAGTGTGCTCCCTTTCAGGCACCTATAGACCCATGGGGATACATGCACACAGCAAGGTGAAGCGTCAAATGAATAAGGGGAAAAATTAAACAACACAATATATTTTTAAATACTTTTCCCTATTAAAAGAGGAAGATTTGAAAATTAAATGTGCATCTCTCATTCATACTATTCAATTCATAGTATTTTTCTGTAGTACTTTCCTAAAAACCATTTAACATCATACATAGTTTAAGGATTTTTTTCAGGTTTATTGTGGTCAACCATTTGCAACTGTAAATAGCAATTATATTTAGTAAAGAGTTTCAAAAGGCCTTTGCAGGTAAGTAATAGAGTTTAAAGCTTTATTTAGTGAAGAGAATCCAGTTTTTATGGAACCAGAATTCCTAACTTTGTATGCATTGAGAACTCCCTCAGTATCCTCAGTTCACCCTGTTCCTGATCTGACCAACTCATCAATAATGTTTATTTTTTAAGCAATTTAAACATTGTGCTGAGCAGGGCCTGTAGGATCAGGCCTGAATTTCCAGCACTGGAAAAACAGACTGGAGAATCACTGAATCCTTGCTAATCTGAGTCCAGCTGGGGCTCACAGTCATGCAGAGTCAGTGCAAGGTCAAGCTGCACTCTATATAAGGGTCTGTCACAAAAAATGGAAAAAAAAATAAAGTTGAGAAACAAACATCCCTGATTTTTTAATGTTGGATGGATGTATTTGTTGTAGAACAGAACTCTCAGCATGATTTCTCCCACAGTATTATTAACTCATTCTAAAAGTAGTTGAAAGCTTTTATTTTGCCATTTTAAGACAGAAGTAAATAAAATAGGTTGGCCACACTTTCTGAATATACTTATGAGATTTTTTTTTCAAATTTCACTTTGTGTAATATTTAAGTTTTACTATTTCTTTAATGGTTAAATAGGGTTTTCAAAGTGAGGAATTGTTTCTCTGAACAAATTATTATTATTTATTACTCATGAGCAAGATTTAGAAAGAATAGAAAATCATATAAATTTCATTTCTTGCTGCTACAGACACATGCTCAAGCATTTTAGATGAGTAAATCAACACTTCACTAAAATTTGTGTCTATGAAACTCATGTTCTATCAGCCCTCCTAGAATCCTTGATTAAATCGCTTAAATCTGCTTAGTAACCAGGACCTAACTGATAGAAAAGCTGGCCAAAATGCTGGACATAATGCTAAAATTTAGGTCCAAAGATCATTCCACATTCCATTTTGTTAGTACTAATGTCTATCACTGAGTATGTGAAGCAGATAGAGAGGCATTTAACTGAAATTTAAATTATTACTTCAGTGATGAAAAATATATTAAAATGTATGGGCACTCGAAATGCCTCGGACATAAAATAAGTTCAGAAAAATATTTCTAACTTATTAAAAATAAAATCTTTTAAAAGAAAACATTGGAATTCATTGATGAAAGAGTACTTTAAAATAAGTGAAAAGGAGAATGACATCTTCACATACATTTCTTATGTCATTAATTATTGAAATTATTAGTATACTATATAGTAATTATTAGGCCACAAAACATTTATGTGCTTGTAAAAAGATTACATGTGTATCATCTCATTTGAACCTCAACAAAGTTTTTTAAGTTTAAATTTTATAGTAATATTCAGTCATCACAACTGTAGGATGTGTAGCTAAAATATTTGATGGAGACTATAGAGAACACAAGCACCTACCTACAGATGCTGATACCCCTCCCTATTGTCTTGGAATAAATAGCTCTCTTTTTGTATTATGTTGATTATAAATGTAGCACTTGGTTAAGGAATACCTAATTCCAGAAATTTTGCTCATGCCTTCAAACAGTTTTTATGACATTTTGTATAATTCTTAGCAATTCTCCTCCTTATTTTTCCCTGAACATAATGGGATGTATTATGATAAACATGGTTTTCTATCATCTTGTTTTGAATTCTTATAATGCTTTCATTCACTCATTTAATTGGTATTATTCTGGTTTTTGTTTGATTTTATTATGTGTGATGGTATGAACAGCTATTTTGAAGAAAATGAGACATTATGGTAACCGTTGCTGATTTCCTATCATGTTTTGAAGTCCTTTAATGCTTTTATTCTTTTGTTTTGATCAGCTCTATTCTATTGTGTTTTATTTGATTTTATTATGTATGATAGTATGAACAACTGTTTTGAAGAAAACAAGATATTATAGTAGCCATTGTTCATTTCCTATTATCTGAATTTGAAGTCCTGTAATAGTTAAATTCTTTTGATTGTTTTTATACTATTTTGTTATGCTTGATATTCTTGTGTGAGAAGGTAAGATCAACTCTTTCAAAGAAAACAAGAGACATTATGGTAGCCACTGTTGATATCCTATTGTCTTGTTGTGAAGTGATGCATTATTTGCATTGTTCTGTTCTGATTTGCTTTGTCTATTTTGTTTTGTTTGGTTTGTTTGTCTTTAAAATTAAAAAAAAAGTTTAAAATAAATCAGTTATTTTATAGTGATTATCACCTATTCTTCCTCACGTTGCACTGTCTTTTTGAATAAGTGTGATGGCTTTTTTTGATTACCAACCTTACTACTTTAAGATATACCTAGGAAACTGGTAAGCACAATTCTCAGTGTGTCTGCGAGGTCATTTCCAGAGATACTGGCGAGGGAGACCAAGGGGCAGATGGATCCTTTCTGGCAGGATCACAGACTCACAGGCTGTGGGCCTGGTAAGAACAAAGAAAAGGAAAACTTGCAAATGAGCCTGTCTCTGTCTCTGTCTCTCTCTGTCTCTGTCTGTCTCTGTCTCTGTCTCTCTCTCTGTCTCTCTCTCTGTCTCTCTCTCTGTCTCTCTCTCTCTCTCTCTCTCTGTCTCTTTCACTCTTTCTCTCTCTCTCTCTGTCTCATTCTTTCTCTCTCTTCTCTCTCATCCCTATTTTCTCTCTCTCTCTCTCTTTCTCTCTCTCTCTTTCTTTCTTTCTCTTTCTCTCTCTTCTTGCAATGTATAATGGTTACATCTGTTTTAGAGAACTGGTACATGTATGTAGCACATATTAACCATTTTTGATCATTTTATCTCTTATATATCTCTCTATTTTATCTTTCCCTGCCCCATTAACCTTTCTTAATTTCAAAACATCTACCTTTTTGATTCTTAACAACTCTCCTATCCTGTCTCCTGTTGTTGCTCCTATAGTCCATGGAGATCGTCTCCAGATTTTCCAGTTTTTGAAAATGGACTTGCACCAAGGACTCCTCAGGGTGTTTCCAGGCCCTCACCTCGCACTGGGGGTATGTCACTGGTCTCACTTATTCTCAGGTGTCCAGCTTCCTTGACTTAGCAGCTACTGGTTCCCTGGCCTACAGCTCCTGATCATGCAAGCTAGTCTAATAAGCCCATATTACAATTATACTGTACTGCATTGATTCTGTGGCTCTGGAGAACGCTACCTAACACAGTTGCATAAGTTTTAACCTTACTAAGACTTAAATGAAATCTACTCGCTAGTATTAATATCCAAAAGCTATTACATTGCTAACAACTTAGCCAATGTAAAAATGGTGAAAGATATATGCATTCACATAACTGGTGCTAAATATTATCTTTTCCTATCTGAAGTTTTTCTAAATAATATGATGGCAGGCTAATACCACAGTTCAGTTGCCTACAGCTTGCCTATATTAAAGCTGATAAATTCTACTAAGTATTAATGGTAAAAAGAAGTATTTGTAAGGATAATATTTTCTAAATTATAGTAAGTTAATTTTTAAAATGAGAATGAAACTAAACTTCTCCAGGTTATAAATAAATGTATAATTTTATTGCAGGATTCATAGCTTAAAAGATGAATGAAAATTGTTTGAATGATCTCTCTTTTGTGTTTTAACAGAGTTCTGGCTAGCCAGTTCTATACCAAACATTGTGGGCCTGAAAATCTATTGAAGATCAATGGATCCATAAAAGAAACATATTTTTTTTCTGCAGTACACCTCCCAGAAATACCTCTGTGTCTTATTTGTGAAGATTAAGTGTTTTCTAGGATGATGATTGGTTTCTATTTATCTTCCCTCTACCTAATGTGTGTGATGTGGGAATTACTTCTGATGGAGTTTTGCTGCTAGCCATTAATTCTTATATGTTTTTCTGTGATGCTGCTTTCTGTTTAGTTTTTCTTCTGTTAAAATGTTTGTTTGTTGCTTAAGATAACTGAGATAAAAATCAGCCTTTTTATTCTTAACGTTCCATCAATATGCTCTGAAAATACTCAAAAGGAATGTGAGACTAATTGATCGTCTTAATGTATTTCACTGAGGCTTTTACTTGCACATCTAGCTGAAACAGGGTGTTTATCACATTGTTGGTCTATCTTTATATAAAACATAATAACTATTGAATAAGGCAACAATGACAAATTTCCAGCTAATGCAGTCCAAATGGTTGGATAAAAATGGCTGGGAAAGGAAAGAAAAAATGAAAGAAGGGTGCCTTTGTTATAGTCTCTCCAAGATTTGGCAGTATGTGAGTTCAAACTGAGCCACTTTATTGACCTAAGTTCCAATTCACTGACTCTGGCCCCTGTCCGCTGCATAGGCAGCTGACTGAGACGACTCTGCTCATAGTTCTGAGATGTCTCCCTGGAAGAGATTCAAATATGCTGAACGGAACTCTCTCTAGTTTCACTGTATGAATGTCCACTTTATATGCTTTAATTTAGTAATATGGAAAACTGTTTCTGGGAAGATAATATGTAACCTATTAACTGGTGGTTTTGTACTGTATATATATATATATATATATATATATATATATATATATATATTTGAAATACTGTATTATTTGTACTCTTGTACTGCATTGTTTTTTCATGTCCTTTCTTTTTTCTTTCTCTCTTTAAATAAAAAAAAAAAAAAGAAATTCAAATATGCATGGCCACCAGTTCCCAAGGAGACCGAGTGATGATGTAAAGCATCACAGCCTCAGCCCGTGGTTTTCTTTTCTCCTCCACTTTCCTCATTCTTGTCCTCCTCCTCCTCCTCCTGTGTTCTCTCTCTCTCTGTCTCTCTCTCTCTCTCTCTCTCTCTCTCTCTACCTCTCTATCTTATTCCTTCTAATGCTTCTAGCCACACTACTACTCCTAAAATCATCAACATTTCTCTTTCTCCTGATTTCCAGTCATGTGAGAAGGAATTTTACTGGGTGCCTCTACTTCTGGAACCTCCAGGGGACCCAGTTTGCACAATGTTTTAAGATAATAGGAGGAAGAGCTCTTTTACTATTTCTCTGTAAAAGTGCTGTAATGAAGGGTAAGACAGTAACATTTAGCCTTCCAATGATGTTAGGTGTTGTGCCTGTTCTTATTACCCTTGCCCAAAGCAGGCCTAATATTCAGACATGTAGCAAACAGCATAACAGGGAAGTCACCTCTGCTCTAACTCCTTCTCTATATCATGATGTACACTGTCCATGAGGCTTCTGTACCCTTTCCCTCAAAAATGCATGTTAGTTAAATATCCTATTTATCCATGTTTCTGTCATGTGGGACAGGATACATAGCCTCCTGTGTCATATAAAACTCTAGATTTAGTTAGTGTTGAAGGAGCTACCAGAGTACTCCACTACAGAAAAGAAAACTTTTGCACATATTATATCTTTTCTTACTGAAGTTTATTGGGAAATTTTAGATATGTACATATTCCTGAAAGACACTTTTGACTAATTTTTGATTTTTAGCAATCAACCACTTTTTGCTTTTTTTAATATGGAAGAGAAATAGAATATATGTCAAGAATGACTTTCTTTGAAGAAAAACTAACAATAAATTTTTCATTCCAAAAAAAAAAAATAATACATTTCTTGACACCCAAGGAAGAAATGTAAATGCTCTGATGTTTGCAGTGTCTCTCTTCAGCAACATGAAATGCACGGGCTTGGGAGGTCTCAGTTCATATATTATCTCTGCCACATATTTGCAGGATCAGTGCAAATGATGTAGCTTCTCTTCGCACATGTTTCTTATCAGTACGAGTAGGTTTCGCAGTTCATTCCCTTTATCCAAGCAGGACGCTGTGAAAATGACACGACACGATGCTGCTAAACCAGGGAGAATAGTACTAAGACCAGCTCACAGTAATGAGTGTGCATATTAGTCTCATTGGTATTTGCAGAAATGATAGTAGTAGGATTATTTTATTTATTGACTATATAAATGGAAGAAATTGACATTATTGTACCACCAAAATATATTAGAAAATATAATACAAGATCCAAGATGGGAAGCAAATTACTTCAGTCTGCTTCAGGTTGCTCTAACACCATATCATCATCGTGGTGACTTAGAAGCAAGAGTAATTTATTTTTGTGGTTCTGAAGGGAGGAAGTCCAATATCAAAATGGTAGGAATGTTAGTTTTGGTGAGGGACCACTTTCTGGTCCCTCAACACCAGAGCAGTACTAGTTAGGCTCCCAATGATTACACAGCGTGTAATTCACAGAGTAGCAGGATCTCACTGTAACCTCACAGCATGGAAGGAATTAGGGTCTGAACTGTGGCTGTAAATGAGAGCAAAAGAATATTGACACTTTATCTTAGTTTATTGAAATGAAAGTTTTGTGAAGTTATGTTTCTTTTTTGTTATAAATGAACAATTGTAATAATGCTGCTCATATCATTAATAACCTTAAAATAATCAAAATGAATTGATGACAGAGACTTTTATACAAATTCACAGGCAAAGCTGTAATGTGCAACAATATAGGTGGGTCTTAGCAGACTAATGTTAAAGCGGCAAAAAGAAGCAAGTGAAAGTGCAAAACATTTTTCTGAATATATGTAACTTTAGGGCTTATATGTTTAAAGGCATATATTAAAACAATGATTATGTTCAAAAATGAGTAACTAATATGGATTTCAGATGGATTTTTTTTTTTTTTTTTTTTTTTTTTTTTGTACCAGGAATTGAACTATGACCTCGTGCTTGCCAGGCAGGCACTTACGCCACTGAGCTAAATCCTTGACCCTCAGATGATAATTAAAGAGAATGTTTGTGATTAAGAAACCAACGGGTAGATATATGGAGATTGTTTTCTAGGTTTTATTCTTATTGCTGCTCAAACTCACTATGTACCCAGGATGGCCTCGAACTCACAGCAATCCTCCTATGCTTGCTGCCTGGGTGCTGGGACTACAGGCGAGAGCCACCACACCAGGCAAATTTACATGAGATTCTTAATGAGTAACTGAAGAGCAAATAAACTCAAAAAATATCAAGGCCATGTACGGGTTAATGTGGAAACTATGCCAGGACTAGAAAATTGTGATTAATCAAATTTTAGACCACATGAAATATTTTTTAAATAAAACATAAGGTAAAATACTAAAGAGACTATTGTTAAGATTAAATGTGACTAAAAGTGGAAGGCACTGGATCAGATTGGATGCTGAATATTTTTGGTATTCTTTTAAACTTTTTTGTCAGCTCTAAGTTAATGTTATATGTTCATCAATAAAATGACTTGCTTTTGTGCTAGTGTTCTTTATATTATTTATTCTCTACCACCTTGAGAGGAAATTGTATTACATACATTAGTTACTATATATATATATATATATATATATATATATATATATGTGTGTGTGTGTGTGTGTGTGTGTGTGTGTGAGAGAGAGAGAGAGAGAGAGAAATAGTCACATTAATATAAATGAAACTGCAGTAACAAAAGTCTTCTATTTTATTTTCCTTTGACACAATCACTGGATGTGATTTATAGCTTAGTGTTTATTCCCCTTAGGAAAAGGGGAACATGGTTGGTGAAGGGGTATTTAATTTCTGTCCATGTATAGGAATAACGATGTTGAGAAATGAGCAATTATAATTAACAAGAAAAACAGTGAGTTACTTTCTTTTTAAAAATATTCAGTTGCAAACAGTCCTCTGTGTGTGTGTGTGTGTGTGTGTGTGTGTGTGTGTGTGTGTGTGTGTAAATTCTTCTTTTGGAATTATTATTGTTGTGTAAACCTGTGACTTCAGCATAAAATGTAAGAAAGAAAGGAGGCCCGATGTGTTTGAGTTACCTGCTTAAGTGCGTGTAATTGATTCAGGGAAGCACAGTTAGAAGTCCTGCGTTCTTCCTAATATCCTATAACTTTCAACATTATATCAAGTATTAATGAAAATGTGAAATGCCTGTAGCATTACATTGGAATGTGATGGCATATGTGGTGTGAAATGATTATGTTCCACATCCTATTCATTTATCTCATCGTTAGACACACAAGATAAATCTGCTTTGTATTATTTTAATATACTCATATAAGTGAATTTTATAACCATAGAGTATGTCGGCTTTTTGTCTACCTTGCAATGGCACATGTCAGGATATAAAAATATATTTCATAAAGTTGTTTTGTTCAGACAAATTTATTTACAAAATGTACTGTTTTGAATGTAACACACTAGAGATGTAAGATTCTCAGATATTGATGTACAAAATATTAACTACCGGTGAAGACCAAATATGAGTAATAATGGTATCTAATTTGATATATTCTGATATTATTTGAGATAAATCTAGATTAATCATGTAATTAGTTTTAATTTCTAAAAAGTTCCACTTGACATCTTTTAGCTTTTAGCATTTATATTTTGTATGACTCTTATAATGGGAAGTGATGTCAGAGAAACTCTTACCTTGAAAAGTTTTTTTTTTACAGTAAAAATTACACAGTGAGTAATATGAAGACCATTGTTTTAATTTTTCTTTATAATTACTTCTTAAATTTTAACTTTCTATTGAAAATCTAAGTGATGAGAATAACTCCTTATAGAGGTTAACAAATCTCATAGAAGTATTTGAGTCTTCAAGGTAAGTTTGAGAAGTTAGCAATTAAAAAATCATACCTAAAATATTTACATCTTATAAAAATGTATGCATATATCTCAGTTATTTTTCATGTTGCTGAAACAAAATACTTGTTAAGGGGCTGAGGATTTAGCTCAGCGGCATAAGCACTTGCCTTGCAAGCAGGTGGTCATGAGTTCGGTCCCTTGTACCGGTAAACAAAACAAAACAAAAACACTTGTTAAGGTGGAAAAGTTTTATTTAGCTCACACTTTATACAAATATCAGTCCATAATAGGCTGGCTCCATGACCGACTGGAACATGGCAGAGGGACAAGTCTTCATGGTGGCAGAAAACAGTTAAAACAAGAGAAAGTGATGAAAGCTTCTTTCTGTTCTTTATATTTCATGTAGACTACTCGCACTATGGTTAGAGCAGCACTCGCACCATTATTCCCAGTATTGGACCACAAATCAATCAAAAACTCTAGATTCAGTTACCGTTGAAAAACACCCCCCATGACTGTATAAGGTTTTGGGGGACATTTAGACGCAAACATATCAGCACATTTTTTACTGTCTAGAAACATGTGAAAGTATATACAGGCAACAAACTTTTAGTATATTTGCAATATTTATTTTCATTAAAAAGTAGCTTTGAGTGCAGACATACAAAAATATCAAATGGTGTGTCACGACACCTTGTTAAATCTCAACATTTTTGTTAGAACTTTCTTACTTGAAATACATTTTCCAGAAATATACTTAAATAAAAGTACATTATGAGCAAACATTTTTGAAACATTTCTAACACCCAAAGTTCATATGCAGTTTATATAAGTTTGATTCTTCAAGGAAAATAGACAATGATAAAGCATATTCAGGTATCACATCACTACTTTGATAGATACCAACAATAGCCTGGCTACCTCAGGTCCTCAAACCTACCTAATTACCTTTTGGCAGAAGAATCAAACTTTTAGAGTTAATTCATAAACTTTTCCTCAATAGGGAAAATGTCTTGATGCATTTTTTCACTTTCAATGATTTCCAATTTAAGGAAAGTATATTTTAGATTCCTCAGAATGATTTTGTCAGGAGGATTTAAGAGGACAACAACGTCTGAAAAGTTCTTTGAACACTGCTTTCTTGTTTACCCGTGCTGATCAAAGGAAGTAGGGTAAGTTACAGTTGCTTTACTCAAATTATGTCATTAAGAAAGGAATATCTATTGACAAAGTTGTTTTGATTTTTATTTCAGGGGCCTTGCGGCTGAGTCAGCAAGCTGTCAAATACAAAATAATGCCCCACTTCTCAGAGGACAGCTGTTTCCAGGAGCCCAGCCAACGGATAATATTTTATAATCATCTTAGCATCTGGGTCATTCTTGTATGATGTATGTTGCTCTCAGACTCAAAATGTCCTCTCTGTCCATTCCCTCATCCCACACCTGCCAGCTCTGTGCACAAGATTTTGAATATCCAAAGAAAGGAGAAAATCAGACACTGAAAGATGTTGTGTTGTCAGTTTCTATATGAAGGAAAACTGTGTGCACCTTGGCTTTAGACTATCATAGAAACAAAGAAATCAAGATTTGTGGCATTAAAATGCAGTGATTGGAAGAGAGTTCAACTGGCTAGATTTAATATCATTAATACTTTCCCATTTTAGATTTATTACCACATTTACTAAAGAAAAATAAATAAATAAAGCATGGTTCATAGCAATTGAATCAAATATCTTCAGATTGGCATATGGACAAGTAATGATTGCATGCTCTCATAAGTGCTGACCTCTTACCAAAGAAATCATAGATACATTTGCACAGTAAACCAGTCACACTGACTTTCCTGCTCATTCTGATCTATACTTCACAGGCTTCTGAAGAACCAGCTACTTTTTGGACCTTTGTCCCTTTCTCTAATTTTCACTACACATTTTATTATAGTTGTACAAACTCTTGCCTTAAGGCATTTGTATAGTTGATACAAATATCAAGTTTCCCAACTAAATAAGAAATCAACTGCTAAAAATTTAGTCAGTAAAATAAACAAATAAAATAGGAACTAACTTGGGAAACAAAATGTACCTTGTGTCAGTCTGGCAAGGCATTGAAGCATCAAAGTTTAACAGTTTAAAAGGACTACCTTAGTGAATGAAAAGTTGCAGATACATTGAGAAAAAAAATAAGAAAAAAGGCTAAAAGACCAAGGTAAAGCTTTAGAGGATATACATTAATATTTAAAATTACACTTTTTTAAATCAAAAAGATGTATGGATTTTTTTATAGAAGAAAAATTGGTTATAAAATTGTCTTATTGCTAACACAAAACATTCTAGAAATAAATGTCAACACAGCAGGACAAAAATAGGAGGTAACAGAAAAAATTTTGGAGGATATTATTGGGGACCTGACCAAGATCCTTATTTCCCAAATAAATGTACAGTGAACGTTTAAATAAATGCGATAAGTAGCGTGATTTTATGGCTATAGGAGGATCAAAACCCTCTAGCAGGGTTTAAAACTCAGAAGGCAGAAATAAAGAGCTTCTACGGGTTACTACAATTTCTTAGGTTTGCAAACAAAAAGAGGGGATACTGAGGAAATTGGGGGAACTCAGCAGGACCTTGGGAGTCACTTCAAAGACTTCTCCAAGTAGTGAATAATGTCAATGTAGGAGAATCATCTTATCTCCGGGATGACATGTATCGTGAGAGTAAAACATGAGAAGGGAGATGTCATTTGAGGAATGTCTCACACTTCAGGTTACTACAGGCCTCAGCCAGGACCAGTGATTCATAGAGGTTCACTTCTATGAACCCGCTGCCATCTCCATGCAAGGGGCCTAGGTCTATGACATGGATAAACATAGAAAAACAGATAAACATAGAAATACAATTAGTTCATGTTAAAACCTGCTCAAAGCCACTTGGTAGAGGTCTTCATCAAATGTCATTTTATATTTAAATGACATTCTGGGATTTTAAAGAAATATGGATAAGATGCACTGTATGAAAAACAGTAGAAAAAATTCAGACGTAAAACATAGTTGTAATAGAAAATTATAATAATAAAAAGGAATCTAAATATATTGGAAAGTGAGAAATTTAAGTACATATTTCCAACAAGGATACAAACCAGTTAATACATGTATTCTCCATAATATAATAATGTATACTACATTAATATAGAGAAGATATATATATATATATATGTATATAGATATATAGATATATATATAATACTCAAAGACTGAAAAGATACATCATTGAGTGATATTAAAATAGTATTTAAGCAGTTGCTAAATCACCACCACCATCATCAGAAATTAATACTTTCCATACAGCATCAGAGTGCACTCTTATGCCTCCTCACAATCCGTTTGGAAAACCTAAATTCCCCCAAGTTGGTATTTCCTAGAGGAAACTGAGACAGGTGATTAGGTCAGAAGGAAGGAACTGCCAGGCATGGGAAGACATGAACAGGGCAGAGAGACCCTCTTCCTCTGCCGCATGAGGGTACAGTGAGCCGAGTTCATCTCTGAACAGATCGTGCAGGACTTCATCAGACACTGAGTCTGCTGGAAAGCTGCAAATGGATTTAACAGCTTTCACATTGTGAGAAGTGAATTGCAGTGTTTTGACTTTTTATTGCATCATTCAATTAAAGGTATTTTGTTGTAATCCCTTGAATGAACTAAGATTTTTTTTAGATACTATTTCTTATTTGGTAGTTTTATTAGTAATCAAAATGCTCTTCTATTGAAATAGGTTCTTTGCATGTAAATAATAGGAATACATAGTCAAATATCCAAAGCAAAATCTTATATGAAAAACAATTGAGAAATTTAAAGTTATTGTGAATTTTTTCAACAGTCTAATAAGAAACAAATCATGGAGACAAAACTAACTTTCAATGTTTCAGTGGAACAATCCACATTTTAAGAAGAAATGTTAAACTGTAAGGTCCATGAATGGAGACTACCTGTTAAAATTAATATGCATCAAAACTTTACATTGTTTTATATATTTTATTAAATGGCAATATGGGGCTGGGGATTTAGCTCAGTGGCATAAGTGCCTGCCTTGTGAGTTCATGGTAGTAAGTTCAATTGCTGGTATCAAAAAAAAAAAAAAAAAAAAAAAAAAAGGCATTATGTTATGCATATAAACTCCCGAATAGGTGTACAAATTTTAAAAAAGTTATCATAGTATATAACACATTGTTTTAGACAGCCTGTTATGTAATGCAGGCTGCCCTTCAACTCACTGTGTAGGCCAAGCTATCCTCAAACTCAAGAAGGCCTTCCTACTGCAGCATCTGCTTTGCTGAGACTACAGCAGTGCATGATGGCATTGGCTTAAAGCTATACCTTCTCATAATGATTTGATTCTGAAACAAAAAGACCCATATAGTCATGGAGGTCAATAATTCTGTGATCAACTACCAGCAAACTGGAGAATTTAGAAAGTTACTAGTATGGAGCTGGTTCTCCTTTTGCCTTTCTTTAAGTGGAAGATCAGATGATAGCATCCATATCTATCAGGGTGATCACTAATCTCTCCGTAAAATCATTCACAAATGCAACCCGAATTTCTGATTTACCAGCTATGTATCTGGGCATCACGTAGAGCAGTCAAATTAACACATAAAATTGCCATGCCAGAACTACACAGCAAAATTTTCTGAAATGCAAATAAAGCTTATATTAAATCATATTTATAGCTAAGCATGTATTTACTAAAACCTAGAAGGAAGTACTGAAGATATGTGAACTGGAAAGTCAACTATGATAGCTAGAAATGTACAATAAATATAAATAAGGTAGAAAAAATAATAAGCTAAGGAAATATTTTAAAAGGTGTGACAAATACTGCCTTGCTGAAAAAAAAAATACTGATGTCATAAACTCCTCTGAAGAGAAGATCAACAGAAAAAAGGAGAGAAGACTAAGTAACAATATTAACGACAAAAGGGCTGGCATTATTATGAGCAGAAATGTTGTAATTCATGAAATATAGTATTGCAATTTCATCACAATATATTTGAATGTTCATATGAAATTTTCAAACTTCACATTTAATAATTATTCTTTTCTGGGTAATGAGGGTTTGATTTGATATTAATTCATACATAATTTTATTATTTTTTTCTTTTTTATTTAAAGAGAAAAAAGAAAGGAAATAAAAAACAAAGCAGTAAGAGCACACAAGTAATACAGAATTTCAAGAAACATAATATATAGTAAGAAATCACTAGTTAATAGGTTACATATTGTCTTCTGATAAACAGTTGTCCAATTTATAAAATTAAAGCACATAAAGTGGACATTCATACAGTGATATTGGAGACAGTTCCATTCAATGATCCAACAAAAGCTCAGTAACATGGTTTTCCATCCTACACACTCAAACATACCTGCGGTTATATCTCTTAGACCACCTTCCTTTCCTCTCTTTTTTACAATAACAATTACGCTTTTTGGGTTTTATTACTCCCACAGTTCTTATTACTTTTTTTGACGAGAATAAAACCAAACGTGACTCAGCAAAACAGAGTCAGAACAGAAGGATGGGCATAGTACACGATGCAAAAATAGAATACCAGGTGATCAAAAGTGGTTACCATTGTGCCTCTTGCTATTTTTAAATTAAGTTGCCTATATCATCAGGTATAATAGAATTGATCAAAACAGTACAGAACAAAACCAACAAAACCTACACTGGAGACCTTACAGGACTTCAAAAGAAGATAATAGTCAAACCATAATGGGCATCAGTAAATCTTATTGCCTTCTAAGTGGTTGCCTATACTCTCAAACTTGATACTATCAAACAAAATAGAATTTTTTTTACCAAAGAAAAATTAAAATTCTGAATCCTAGAAAATGTCTTTAAAATATATTAAAGAATTTATGTTTCTCAAGAAATAGTTCTATGATCCTGTAAATCTGAGTTTTGTCTTTTGTCATTCTTGACTACATTAATATAGAAACAGTTGCTGATTATGTAAATCTTTATAATCATTTATATTTTCACTCAACTGAAACCATATACAAGAAAACAAGACTCTTACATCATTCTAAATTCTGTTTAATTACACTTATAAAACTTTAATAATATAGCTCCTTTATGAAGTGTTTATACTCTAATCATTTCAGAAAGCAGAATAGATGTAATACTCAGAGCTATTAGAAGAATTATATATTTCAATTTGAGTGACAACCCTCAGGCTTAATATTAAGAGTTCATAGAATGGGTATGTCTCCACTGGGGCAGATACTGAACCAATGAGACTGGTTGTTGTACCATTTCCAATGCTTATTTGGATTCAACAGAGATAACTATTAAGCAGTTGATGAGTGCTTTTTAAAAATTCAATATTCTTATATCTATTCTAGAGTTTTGAAATCGAGTTAATCATCTTGAGGTAAAAGGTGCTTTTTTATAAATGAGTTTCCTTTATTGCCTATCTAAGAAGGAAAGCAGGAAGAATAGTTTGAAGTAATAGGCTGATATAAAATGTATAGCACCAATGTTTACCATTTCCTAGTGTTATACCACATATTTCTACAGCCAAATCTAAGTCCTAAATTTCCTAACTTCTATGCTCACAATTATAAGTCCTTATATTCTGCAGTTCAGGAAATGGATCAGAATTCACTCCTGGAGAAAAATATTCACTTTAGAAGTTGTTTGCACAGAACTGGATAAGTGTTTAACAAGAAAAGACCAAGTTATACTTTTATTTTAAACCTAAAAGTATTTTTTTGTTATCGGGCCAAAACCTGATTTATAGATATCTGGCTCTCCTTGTAACTTATGTTTTCCCACTCATTGGGCTAAAAAGCTATTCACAGACCTTGTGTTATCAATGTTCATAAGTTTCTAATTCCTTCTCATGATATTTATACTAATTGTATTTATATAGTTCATTCTGCAATTTAAAAGCAGCTTAGACAAGCATCAAAATATGAGAAGCTGTCAACTCTGTCTATATATATTCAGTAGAATGTCAAGACTTTGTGTTAAAGACAAATATGATTGCTTATTTAATTATATCTCACCTTTTAGGGGCCCCACAAAATAGATTTTTCTCATGTAATGTATAAAACAGTAATACCAGAGACAAACCCTTGCTGTGATAATTATCTATAGTGGATGATAACAACTGTACTGGAAGAAAATTAATGCAATGTTTTAATGAAAGAAATTGAAGGTTACAGAGATCACTAACAAAGGCCACTGTGAATGACAAATCCATCAGATCAACTGTTTTGACTGCCTCACAAATTTCGTCTCATGTTACTAGAACTTCAGTTCATAGATGAGTTGCTAACCTTGGCCAGTGACCCTGTTCTTCAATAGCAAGGAAGGAAAGAGATATAGGTTATCTAAGTTACTTTCACATTGCTGAAACACACCCAACATCCACAATTTAAAGGAGGAAAATTTTATTTTATCTCACTGTTTGTAGAAGTTGCAGTCCATAATCACCTGGCTCACAGGCAGGTTGGCATGACAGAAGAACATGGCAGAGGAGAGATACTCATGGTAGGACAGTCAGGACGTAGAGAGAGAGAGAGTAAAAAAAGGGGGAACAGATACACTCTTCCAGACCACGCCCCTACTGACCCATGTCCTGTGACCAAGATTCATCTTCCATTGTTATATTTACTAATTATGAGTACATCAGGATTTGGGGAGACATCTGGATATAAACCATTGCATTATACCCTTGGTTCCCAAAAGACTCACGGGGATCTTTTTATGCAAAATGCATGTAGCACATATCTAAGATGTCAAAGCCCTAATAATTGTAGTATAGCTGAAAAGTTCAAGTTCAGTTTATCTTATGAGATTTAAGACAAACTTAGCTGTGATCTTCTGCAAAAAATCAAAGGAAAGTTAAAAAGTGCTGGAATACAAAGGCACAGGGTAAATATTTCTTTGAGAAATGGAGAAATAGGATTCAAAGGAATAAGACCACAGCAAGACTGACACTCCCCTACTCAGGGGAAATATTAAGTCCTATAGCTCCATATCCAAAATGCTAGGAAAATGTTTGTGAGGTTGAACTTCCAGCAGCATGGATGGCCAGCCCCTATGGCACATCTGGTAGTTGCAGCATTCAGGGTTCCTCTCTTGGGCTGGTTTTGCTCATGGCTTGAGGCATTCATTAGACATTCAATATCCTGTGTTTTACAGTTTTCTAGGTCTCCAGTGCACTTTTATTTTCACATTCGCAGCTTCGTGCACGGCATCCCCAGAGGCACACCAACTGGCCTCCCTGGCCTTCTTCTGAAATCTGAATGCAAGCCTCCCTAACACCACAATTCTTGCTTTCTGCACGTGCATAAAGCTAGCATCATTTGGAAAACAACAAAATATGCTACAGACCCAAGTAGTAGCTGAGTCCTTTTGCATTGTCTTTGTAGTGGCAGAGGCCTCTGCGTGCCTACATGGGCAACAATGCTGAAATGAATAATGTACTAGAGTATGAATTCCTTTTCCTTAGGTTATGCCACTCTGGAGTATGTTGACCTGGGGTTCTCTTCTCTAAGGAAAGTAGTTCACTTCTCCACACTGTAGTCTATGCCACCAAGGTGTTCTTTATTTTGTTCACAACCAAAGCACATGGCTTATGAGAATAATTCATTCTAGAAACATGCTTGTAGTCCAAAGCACTGGTATACGAAAATAATCTCTCCATGAAAAATAATGAAAACTCAGATAATCTGTTCCATACTCAAAATTATTAATATAAAATGATTATACTACTGAATATAATATAAAACATAAAGAAAAATAATCAGATTAACTTGCACTTTTTATTTGTGGTTGACATGAGGGAGACAAAAGAGAGGAGGGTTACTGAGTAGGATGTCTTGCACTATCACTAATGGAATTACTGTTATCTATTATTTCAATGAAGTCTTTTTCTTTCCATGTTACTTTAAGAAGAAACCTACTCATGATACTTACTTTTATCTTCCTTCAGGTTTTTACAAAAGTGTGACATTGCACTGTCATTAAACAGATTTGTGGCTCACACTGCCACAACCTTTTTGGGTGGTGCTTCTGTGGAAAATTTTGCATTTAATCACATTTTATACATCTCCCTAATCCATCTGAAGTGAGCTATCTCTCTGCCTTTTTTTCCACATCTACAGATGAAATGTTCTCCATAACTACTTGCTGTGAGATAATCACCCAAAATTCTCTAGTAAGACGTAGACTGAACCATTGGCTCAATTGTGATCATGTGATGTTCACTTTCAGATGCTGCTTGTTTTACTAATCACTGCTTTTTTTTATCAAGCTGAAGTGTATTAGAAATGTTTGCCTGCCTTGCAGGAATCTGACGGAACAAGTTACAATCCGTTACAAATGGCTCCTTTTTAATGTCAGTATTTTAGCAACCAAGTTCTCCTGTACTCCATGTGTGCAGACATCAACTTTATTGGCACTTCTTTGGCCAAACTCAAAACATTAAATGATTTCAGCTTTACCTTAATTGCTTAATTCCAAACACTGAGCTGATTAAAAGTTCCCAGACAGTGCTGCTCCAACTGTTTCAACAGACTGCCTTGAAATTTCCTCAGACAGCCTAATTAATTCACTTTTTTTAATCCTAAACTCTCTTAAAGTCTCAAGACAGGAGCACAACGTACAAAACTTTAATATTAGGGCATAATACACAGGTTCTAGAGTCCAACACTAAATGGAATCCTTCTTCCTAATTGAAAACTCCTGAGCCTAGCCTTTCCTATCTGGTTTATCATGTCTTGGCTTCTAAGATATGATCAGTATTTTTCATTAGCATACAGAATTCTAGGGCTGCATCTCCAGTCTGCACCCCTAAACATTTCCAAACTCCTTCTATGAATAATGTTCAAAGGCTTGGAAACACATGATCAGCTAGCATAAGAGCAATGACTCCACATTTCTGCTACCAAAAATCTGTCTTGGTTACTTTCTCATTGAGATGCAATACCAAAAGCCCAAAATTTTAAAGGAAGAAGGGTTCATTTTGGCTCACAGTTCATGTAGGTTTCAATGTATAGATAGTTGGCTCAAAGGCCGGATGGTATGGCAGAGGAGAGGTTCTCATGGCATAGCTAGCAAAAAGCAGAGGGAGATTCAGCAAAGAATGAGGGTGACATAGCCTTTCATATTATACCCTCAGTGACTCATTTCTTCCTACTAGACTTCAACAACCAGTATCATTTAGCTATAATCTCATCAGATGACTAATCCACTAAATTATCATGGCTTCATTGCCATTCACCTTCCCAAAGCTGTATGAGCACATGAGGCTTTGTAGAGACCTATACACTACACAACAGGTTATCAGCATGGACAGAAGCCTAGTTTGGGAGAACCAACTTCAGGATTTAAGTCTTAATCTTACTACTTTTTCCTCTGTGTGGCTTTGAGTAAGCTAAATAACTTCTCTGAGCTTTAATTTCTGCATGCAGAAATGAGAAACACTGCATAAGGGTAATTAGCACTTTATAGAGTTTCATAGAAAAAAGATGACTAAAAAAATAGATTTAATATCTGTCTTACTTTACATTTCGTAGAGACAAAATATTTGACAACCACAGTTTAAAAGGCATGTGGTTAATTTGTATCATAGTTTCAGAAATTTCAGCTCATGTTCAGCAGTAGTAAATATATAAAAGGCATGGCGAATGGGTCTGGGTGAAGGAAAGCTGCTCATAGCATGACAGTGAGGAAGCAGAAATGAAGCAAAAAATAGGAGAAGAGCTACAAGCTCTCTGGTCTCACTCCCAGTGACCCACATCTTCTGATCAGATTCTACTGCCTAACAGCAAGTCAGCTGTATGGCCACCATGATCCAAGCATCTATTAAAGCTCCACCCATGAGTGAATGATGCTCTTAGCTGTCACCTAGATATAAACCATGGTTTTATGCCTTCGTGGACCAGACAGTTTGGATGGAAAATGCTTAATGAAATAAGCAATCCGATGATGCTGCATACTGAAGAGAATTTCAATTTGTGATGAGCGGATACTTCTCAAACGTTTTCCTTCCCCATCATCCACTTAAATGTCATATCATTCTATTTTTCTTTTCTTTTCCCTCATTTTTTTCTCTGGTAGTGGAAACATTGCCACAAGGTTTTTAATCAAGGGTTACATGGTAAAGGTTCTTTAATGATTGGAATGAATCAGGGCTCTTCTCATATTGTCACAGTAGCTGTTAAGAGGAGCCATTGACAGCTCTCCACTCTCACCTGTGAAGAGAGAAATTGCTCAGCATCTCTATTGCCATGAGAGCTCTAATGAATACAGGAAATTTTTGTGATGTTACATGATATTTTTCATGAGTGCAAAAGCTATTTTTCTAAAGACAGATCTTTAATGGTCTATTATTTTACTCTTGTAACAGGCAGCACAAGAAAATGTTGGCTAAACTTTTCAGAAAACAGGTAAAAATAGATGACTGGAAACTCCTACAAAACCCTGCTTAAATTGTAAAACAATTCCATTGCAGTTTTACTTAAGAAATAGATGACAGAGAATGGAATGGAATGGAGTTTCCAAAGAACAGTTTTTAAATTGGCACTGGAAAAGTAAAAGAACCCAAAAATGATCCCAAATAGCATTAAAAAGAGTCTTGATCCAGAATATACAGCCCTACGGGTGTGCTTGTCACAGCTGTGGGCACATGAGGAGTATCAGAGCCCAGGAAGACAGTGGAGTGGCAAGTTTCTCTTACAGGCAAGAGCAAAGGTATTTATGCAAAGGTCTGAAACTCTGCACTTTGAAGAATGGCCCCACCAGCCTCCTCACTGCAGGATTCCTTCATTTATTTGCCTGGTTAGTCAGAATGCCTCTCTCTCATGTAGAAACAACAGCTGAAGAAACCAACTCCTCTACCCTGATTTCAGCCATACCTCTCATCTTGTGGAGGATCAGAATTTCACAATCAGAAAGTTGATAAAGCAGAAGTAAATCACAGAGCAGTGCTTGCTTCTTGGGCTTGTCTTTGATAATATCAGTTAACAATGGATCTCATTAAAATAAAGATCAGCCAGGTCTTCTGAAGAGAAAATTAAGTTATAAATTTCAATGTTGTGATACAAGTGACTAGTATCTTTCTTAGAGAATTTGAAGGAAAAAGCATAGAGCATAGAATGGAGTCCGTAGAATGTACATTGGATTACATAGAATATAGAATGGAGTCCATATACTATAGAATGGAATCCACAGAAAATAGAGTGGATTCTGTAGAATATAGCATGGAATCTACAGAATATAGATTGATATCCAAAGACTATAGAAATAGTCTGTAGAATATATAATGCAGTTCAAAAATATAGAATGGAGTCTGTAGAGTATTCAATGTAGTGCATAGAATATAGAATGGAGTCCATAGAATATTGAATGGAGTCCGTAGAATGTACAATGGAGTCTATAGAATATACAATGGATTCCATAGAATATAGAGTGGACTTCATAAAATATAGAATGGAGATCTTAGAATATATAATGGCGTCGATAGAATATAGAGTAGAGTCCATAGAATATAGAATGGAGTCCATAGAATATAGACTGGAGTCAGTAGAATATAGAATGGAGTTCATAGGATATATAAGGGAGTCTGTAGAATATAAAGTGGAGTCCATAGAATATAGAGTGCAATCTATAGAATATATAACAAAGTCCATCAAATATAGATCGGTATCCATAGAATACAGAATGGAGTCCATAGTATATACAATGGAGTCCAGAGAATATAGAATGGAGCCCATAGAATACAGAGTATAGTCCATAGAATATAGAATGGAGTCTGTAGAATATAGAATGGAGTTCATAGAATATATAAGGGAGTCTGCAGAATATAAAGTGGAGTCCATAGTATATAGAGTAGATTCTATAGAGTATATAATGAAGTCCATAGGAATTGGTGTCCATAGAATACAGAATGGAGTCTGTAGTATATACAACGGAGTCCATAGAATATAAAGTTGAGTAGATTAAATATGGAATGGAGTTCATAGAATATAGATTGGAGTCCATAGAATATAGAGTGGAGTCCATAGAACATAGAATCAAGTCCATAGAACATAGAATGGAGTCTATAGAATAGTCTATAGAATCAAGTCCATAGAACATAGAATGGAGTCTATAGAATACAGAATGGAGTCCATAAAAAAAGAGTGTAGTACAAAGAATAAAGAATGCAGTCCATAGAATATAGACTGCAGTCCCTTAAAATAGAGTTGAGTCCATAGAATATTGAATTGATTCAATAAAATATAGAGTGAAGTCCATATAAGATACAATGGAATCCATAGAATATAGAGTGGAGTCAATAGAATATACAATGGAATCCAAAGAATATAGAGTAGAGTCCATAGAATACAGAATGGAGTCCGTAGAATACGCAATGCAGTCCATAGAATATAGGAAGGAGTCCATAAAATAGAGAGTAAAGTCCATAGAATATAGAATGGAATCAGTATAATCCAGAGTGCAGTCCATAAAACATAGAATGGAGTTCATAGAATATAAAATAGAGTCTATAGAATATAGAGTGGAGTCAATAGAATATAGAATGGAGTAAGTAGAATATACATTCCAGTTCACACAATATAGAATGTTGTCCATAGAATATAGAATGGAGTCCATAAAATATAGAGTGCAGTCCATTACATATCATATGGAGGCCATAGAATATAGACAATGTCCATAGAATATAGAATGGAGTCCATAGAATATAGAGTGGATTCTGTAGAATACAGTATAGAATCCATAGAATGTAGAGTGGACTCCATAGAATGTAGAATGGAGTCCTTCAAATATATAATGGAGTCTGTAAAATATAGAATGGAGTCCACCTAATATAGAGAGGAGTTCACAGAATATAGAGTCCATAGAATATACAATGGAGGCCATAGAATACAGAGTGTAGTCCATATCCTATACAATGGAATCCACAGAATATAGAATGTATTCCATAGAACATATAGTAGAGTCCGTAGAATATACAGTGGAGTCTGTAGGATATAGAAAGGAGTCCATAGAATATAGATTGGAGGCCATAGAATATAGAATGCAGTCCATGGAATATAGATTGGAGAACGTGGAATATAGAGTGGAGTCCATAGAATGTAGAAAGGAGTCAATAGAATATAGAACGGAGTCCGTAGAAAATAGATTGGAGTCCATAGAGTGTAGAACGGAGTCCTTGGAATATATGATGGAATCCACAGAATATAGAATGGAGTCCATAGGATATAGAGTGGAGTTTGACTAATATAGAGTGAAGTCCATGAAATATTGAATAGTGTCCGTAGAATATAGAGTGTAGTCCATAGAATATAGAATGGAGTCCAAAGGATAGAGAGTGGAGTCCATAGAATATAGAGTACAGTCCACAGAATATACAATGGAAGCCATAGAATATAGAATGTAGTCCTGGGAATATACAATGGAATCCACAGAAAATAGAATGCAATCCATAGAATATGGAGTAGAGTCCATAGAATATATAGTGGAGTCCATAGGATATAGATTGGAGTACATAGAATATAGATTGGAATCTGTAGAATACAGAATGGAGTCCATAGAATATAGAATATAGTCCATAGAATATAGAGTGGAGTCCTTAGAATGTAGAAAGGAGTCCATAGATTATCGACCGGAGTCAGTAGAATGTAGAGTGTAGTTCATAGAATATCAGTTGGAGTCCTCAGAATATAGAGTCGAGAACATAGAAGATACATTGGAATCTGTAGAATATACAATGGAATCCCAAGAATATAGAATGGAGTCCATAGAATATAGAGTGGAATCAATAGAATATACAACAGAGTCCATGAAATATAGAGTATAATGCTTAGGATATGGAATGGAGTCCATAGAATATAGAATGGATTCGGTAGCACATAGAGTGGAGTCCGTACAGTATAGAATGGAGTCCATAGAAGACAGAATGGGGTGGGTAAAACAAAGAATGGTGTCTGTAGAATATATAATGGAATCTATAGAATAGAGTGGAGTCCAAGGAATGTAGAATGGAGTCCTTAGAATATATAATGCCATCCATAAAATATAGAATGGAGTCCATAGAATACAGAGTGGAGTCCGTAGCATATAGAGTGAAGTCCATGGAATATAGAATAGTGTCCAGAGAATAAAGAATGGAGTCCATAGAATATAGAATAAAGTTCAATGAATATAGAGTGGAGTCCGTAGAATATAGAGTCCATAGAATATACAATGGAGGCCATAGAATATAGAATGGAGTCCATAGAATATATAATGGAATCCACAGAATATAGAATGCAATCCATAGAACATAGAATAGAGTTGATAGAAGATACAGTGGAGTCCGTAGGATATAGAATGGGGTCCCATAGAATATAGATTGGAGTTGTAGAATATACAATGGATTCCGTAAAATACAAAGTGGGATCCATAGAATGTAGAAAGGAGTCCATAGAATATAGAATGGAGTTCATAGAATATAAAGTGGAGTACATAGAATATCGATTGGAGTCCTCAGAATATAGAGTGGAGTACATAGAAGATACAATTGAATCTGTAGAATGTAGAGTGGAATCCAGATAATATAGAATGGAGTACATAGAATAGAGAGTGGAGTCCACGGAATATACAATGGAGTTCATGGAATATAGAGTGGAGTGCTTAGAATATAGAATGGAGTCCATAGAATATAGAATGGAGTCGGTATAACATAGAGGGGAGTCCATAGAATATAGAATGCAGAACATAGAAGACAGAATGGAGTAGGTAGAACAAAGAAAACAGTCTGTAGAATATAGAATGGAGTCCATAAAATATAGAGTGTGTTCCATAGAATATAGAATGGAGACTGCAGAATATACAGTGTAGTCTATAGAATATAGACTGAAGTCCGTAGAATGTGGAATGGAGTCCATAGAATATAGAGTGGATTTCATGGAAAATAGAATGAAGTCCATAGACTATAGAGTGGAATCCACAGAATATAGAATGGAGTCGGCAAAATATAGAGTGGAGACCGTAGAATATAGAATGGAGTCTGTAGAATATAGAATGCATCTGAAGAATATAGAGTGGGGACCATAGAATATAGAGTGGAATCCATAGAATATAGAATGGAGACTGCAGAATATAGAGTGAATTCAACAGAATATAGAGTGGAATCTATAGAATATAGAGTGGAGTTTGTAGAATATACATTGGAGTCCATGGAAAGTAGAATGGAGTCCAGAGACTATAGAATGGAGTACATAGAATATAGAATGGAAATCCATAGAATATAGAGTGAAGTCCAAAGAATATCAAATGGAAGCCGTGGAACATAGAATGGTGTCCATAGACTATAGAGTGTAGTCTGTAGAATGTGCAATGGAATCCATGGACTATAGAGTGGAGTCTGCAGAAAACAGAATGGAGTCAGTAAATATAGAATGGAGTCTGTAGAATATAGAGTGAAGTCCATATAATATAGAATGAAGACTGTAGAATATAGAATGGAATCCATAAAAATAGATTGGAATCCATAAATTATACAATTGAGTCCATAGAATATAGGTTGGAGTCCATAGAATATAGTATGTAGTCCGTAGAAAATAGAATGGAGCTTGTAGAATATAGCATGGAGTCCATAGAACATAGAGTGGAGTTCGTAGAATATACAATGGAGTCCATAGAATACAGAATGAAGTAGGTAAAACAAAGAATGGAGTCTGTATAGTATAGAATGGAGTCCATAGAATATAGAGGGGAGTCTGTAGAAAATAGAATGGAGACTGTAGAAAATACAGTGGAGTCTATAGAATATAGAATGAAGTCCATAGAACGTAGAATGGAGTACATAGAATATAGAGTGGAGTCCATAGAATATAGAATGGAGTACCTAGAATATAGAGTGGATACTATAGAACATAGAATAGAGTACATAGAATATAGAATGGAGTACATAGAATATAGAGTGGAATCCATAGTATATAGAATGGAATCCATAGAATGGAGTCCATAGAATATAGAGTGGAGACTGTAGAATATAGAAAGGAGTTCATAGAATATATGATGGATTCTGTAGAACATAGAGTGGAGTGCATAGAATATAGAATGGAGTCTGCAGAATTCCATAGAGTGCATTCCATAGAATATAGAGTGTAATCCATAAAATATAAAGTGGAGTCTGTAGAATATAAAATGGAGTCTGTAGAATGTGGAATGTAGTCCAGATAATATAGAATGGGATACATATAATGTAGAATGGAATCCGTAGATTATAGGGTGAAGTCCATAGAATATCAAATTCAGTCCATAGAATATAGAATTGGGTCCATAGCATATAGAGTAAGCCCATAGAATATAGAGTGGCGTCCATATAATACAGAATGTAAGCTGTAGAACATAGAGTGGAGTCCATAAAAGGTAGAATGGAGTTTGTTTAATATAGAATTGAGTCCATAGAACATAATATGGAGTCTTGAGAATATACAATGGAGCCCATACAATACAACCAGGAGTCGGAAAACATAGAGTGGAATCCATAGAATATAGAATGGAGTCTTTAGAATACATTGTACATTCTGTTGAATATAGAAAGGAGTCAATAGTATATAGATTGCAGTGATAGAATATAGAATGGAATCCATAGAACATAGAGTGGAGTCCATAGAATATATATAGTGGAGTTCCTAAAATATAGAATAGAGTTGGTAGAATATAGAGTGGAGTCACTAGAATATAGAATTGAGTCCACAAAATATAGAATGTCCATTGAACACAGATTGGAGCCCATACAATATAGAATAGAGTCCGTAGATTATTGAATGGAGTCTGTAGAATATAGAGTGGAGTCCATAGAATATAGAATGGAGTCCTTAGTGTATAGAGTGCAGTCTATAGAAGATAGAATGGAATCTGAAGAATATAGAGTGGAGTCCATAGAACATAGAATAGAGTACGTAGAATATAGAGTGGAGTTCATAGAATATAGGATGGAATCCATAGAATATAGATTGGAGTCCATAGATTATAGAATGTAGTCCATAGCATATAGAATGTAGTCTATAGATTGTAGAATGGAGTCTGTAGAATACAGATTCCAGTTCGTAGAATATAGAAAGTAGTCCATAGAATATAGAATGGAGACTGTAAAATATAGATTGGAGTCCGTTACATATAGAATGGAGTCCATAGACGATAGAAAGAATCTGTAGAATATACAATTGGGTCCATATTATATAAAGTGGAGTCCATTGAATATAGGATGGAGTCCAAAGAATATAGAGTGGAGTCTGTAGAATATAGAGTAGAGTCCATAGAATAGTGGAGTCTGTAGAATATAGAGTAGAGTCCATAGAATAGTGGAGTCTGTAGAATATAGAGTATAGAGTCCATAGAATATAAAATGGAGGCCATAGAATATAAAGGGGAGTCCGTAGAAGACACAATAGAATCCACAGAATATAGAATACACTCCATAAACATAGAGTCCATAGAATATACAGTGGATTCTGTAGGATATAGAATGAAGTCCATAGAATATAGATTCGAGTCTGTACAATATAGAATGGAGTCCATAGAATATAGATTGGAGTGCCTAGAATATAGGGTGGAGTGAATAGAATGTAGAAAGGAGTCCATAGAATATAGAATAGAGTCCATAGAATATAGAGTGGAATCCATAGAATGTAGAATGGAGTCATTGGAATATAAAATGGAGTCCATAGAATATAGAATGGAGTCCGTAGTATATAGAGTGGAGTTAGTAGAATATAGAGTGAAGTCCGTAGAATATAGAATAGTGTCTGGAGAATATAGAATGGAGTCCATAGTATATAGAATGGAGTCCATAGTATATAGAGTGTAGTCCTTAGAATACAGAGTAGAGTCCATAGAATATAGAGTGGAGTCCGTAGGATATAGAATGGAGTCCATAGGATATAGAACGGAGACCATAGAATATAGATTGGGGTCCGCAGAATACAGAATGAAGAGGGTACAATATAAAATGGAGACCTTAGAATATAGAGTGGAGTCCATAGAATGTAGAAAGAAGTCCATAGAATATAGAATGGAGTCCATAGAATATAGAGTTGAGTGCATAGAATATCGATTGGAGTCCTCAGAATATAGAATGAAGTACATAGACGATACCATGGAATGTGTAGAATATAGAGTGGAATCCAGAGAATATAGACTAGAGTCCAAAGAATCTAGAATGGAGTCCACAGAATACAGAGTGGATTGCTTAGAATATAGAATGGCGTCCATAGAATACAGAATGGAGTAGGTAGAACAAAGAATGGAGTCTGTAGAATACAGAATGGAGTGCATAGTGTCCATAGAATATATAGAGTGGAGTTCATAGAATATAGAATGAAGTCCATAGAATATAGAGTGGAATCCACACAATATAGAATGGAGTCGGCATAATATAGAATGGATACCGTAGAATACAGAATGGAGTCCGTAGAACATAGAATGGAGACCGTATAATATAGAGTGGAGTCCATAAAATATAGAATGGAGTCCGCAGAATATAGAGTGCATTCCATAGAATATAGAGTGGAATCCATAGACTATAGATGGAGTCTGTAGAATATACAATGGAGTTCATAGAATGTAAAATGGAGTCTGGAGACTATCGAATTGAGTACACAGAATGTAAAAAGGAAATCCATAGGCTACAGAGTGGAGTGCATAGAATATCGGATGGAGGCTGTGGAATATAGAATGGAGACCACAGAATATCGAGTTGAGTTACTTAGAATATAGAGTGGAGTCCATAGAATATTGAATGGTGTCCATGGATTATAGAATGGAGTCCGTAGATTGTAGAGTGTAGTGCATAGAATATAGAATGGAATCCATAGAATATAGAGTCCACATAAAATAGAATGGAGTCATAGAACATAGAATGGAGTCCATAAAAGATAGAGTGGGGTCCATAAAATATAAAAGCGAGTTTGTTGAACATACAATGGAGTCCATACAATATAAACTGGAGTCCGCAGAATATACATTGGAGTCCATAGAATATAAAATGGAGTCTGTAGAATGTAGAATGGAGTCCGTAGGATAAAGAATGGAATCATTGAAGTCCATAGAAGATAGAATGGAGTCTAAAGAATATAGAATGCAGCCCATAGAAGGTAGAATGGAGTCCGTAGAATGTAGAGTGGAGTCCATAGAATATAGAGTGGATCTGGAGGATATAGAGTGCAGTCCATAAAATATACAAGGGAGTTTATAGAATATAGAATAGAGTACATAGAATGTAGAGTGGAGTCCATGAATATAGAGAGTAGTCCATAGAATATAGAATGAAGTCCATAGAATATAAAATCGAGTCCATAGAATATAGAATGGAGTCCATAGAATGTACAGTGGAGTCCATAGAATGCAGAGTGGAGTTGGTAGGATATAGAGTGCAGTCCATAAAATATACAACAGAGTTCGTAGAATATACAATGGAGTACATAGAATGTAGAGTGGAGTCCAAGTAATATAAAGTGGAGTCCATAGAATATACAGTGGAGTCCATAGAATATAGAAAGGAATCCGTAGAATATAAAGTGACGTCTGTAGAATACAGAATGCAGTCCATAGAATATAGAGTATATTCTGTAGACATAGAATGGTTTCCGTAGAATATAGGGTGGAGTCCATAGAATATAGAAAGCTGTCCATAAAATACTAAGTGGAGTGCGTAGAATATAGAGTGGAGTCAGTAGAATGTAGAATGGAGTTCACAGAATATAGAGTGGAGTCCATAGAATATAGATTGGAGTCTGTAGGATATAGAGTGCAGTCCATAAAATATAGAATGGAGTCCGTCGAATATATAGTGGAGTCCATAGAATGTAGGGTGCAGTCCAATGAATATAAAATGGTGTCCATAGAATATAGAATGGAGTCCATAGAATATAGAATGGAGTCCACAGAATATAGGATGGAGTCCATAAAATATAGAGTGGAGTTCGTAGGATATAGTGTGCAGTCCATAAAATATAGAATGGAGTTCGTAGAATATAGAACAGAGTCCATAGTATGTAGAGTGGAGTCCATAGAATATAGAATGGAGTCCATACAATATAAAATGGAGTTCATAGAATATAGAACGGAACTGGTAGAATATAGAATGATGTTCATAGAATGTAGAGTGGAGTGCATAGAATATAGATTGGAGTCAAGGAATATAGAATGGAGACCATAGCATGTAAAAGGGAATCCGTAGAATATAGAAAGAAGTCGGTAGAATACAGAATGGTGTCCATAGAATATAGAGTGAAGTTGGTAGAATCTAGAATGGAGTCAAAAGTATATAGAGGGGAATCCATAGAATGTAGAATGGAGTCCATTGATGGCAGGATGGAGTTCATTTAATATAGAGGGGAGTCCATTAAATATAGAATGGATTCTGTAGAATATGGAACGGAGTCCATAGAATATAGAGTGTAGTCCATAGAATATAGATTGGAGTCCATAGAATGTAGTGTGGAATCCATAGAATACAGAATGGGGTCCGTAGAATATAGAATGGAGTCCATAGAATAAAGAATGGATTCCATAGAATATAGAATGTAGTGAATAGATTATAGAATCAATTCATAGAATATAGAGAGAAATCTATAGATTATAGAATGCAGTCCATAGAATATAGAGTAGATCTTTTAGAATATAGAATGGAGTCCATAGAATATACCAAGGAGTCCAAAAAAGATAGAATGGAATCTGTTGAATATAGAGTGGAGTCCATAGAATATAGAATGCACTCTGTAGACTATAGAATGGAGTCCATTAAAATAGAGTGGAGTCCATAGAATATTGAATGGAGTCAATAGAATATAGAGTGGAGTCCATAGAAGATAGAATGAAATCCATAGAATGTAGTGTGGAGTCCATAGATTATAGAATGGAGTGCATAGACTATATAGTGGAGTCCATAGAATATAGAATGGAAGCCATAGTATATAGAGTGGAGTTCATAGAATATAGAATGGGGTCCAAAGAATAGCGAGTGGATTCCATAGAATACAGAGTAGAGTCCATGGAATACACAATGGAGGCCATAGATTATAGAATGGAGTCCATATAATATGGAGTTTAGTCTGTAGAATATAGATTGGAATCCATAGAATATAGAGTGGAGTCCATAGAAAATATAATGGAGTCAGTAGAATATAGAATGGAGTCTGTAGAATATACAATGGAATCCACAGAATATAGAATGCATTCCATAGAACATGGAGTAGAGTCCATAGAATACACAGTTGAGTCCGTCTGATATAGAATGGAGTCCATAGAATATAGATTGCAGTCCACAGAATATACAATGGAGTTCATAAAATATAGAAGGGAGTCCTTAGAATATAGACTGGAGTCCAGAAAATGTAGAAAGGTGTACGTAGAATATAGAGTGGAGCCAGAGATTATAGAGTGGAGTCCATAGGATATTGATTGGTGTTCTCAGAATATAGAGTGTAGTACATAGAAAATACAATGGAATCTGTAAAATATAGAGTGGAATCCAGAGAAAATAGAATGGAGTCCATAGAATATAGAGTAGAGTCCATAGAATATAGGATGGAGTCCATGGAATATAGAGTGGAATTCTTAGAATATTGAATGGAGTCCATAGAATATAGAATGAAGTCGGTAGAAAATAGAGTGAGGTTCTTAGAATATAGAATGGAGTACATAGAAGACAGAATGGAGTAGGTAGAACAAAGAATGGGGTCTGTAGAATATAGAATGGAGTCCATAGAATTTAGAGTGGTTCCATAGAATATACAATAGAGACTGCAGAATATACAGTGGAGTCTATAGAATATACAATGAAGTCCATAAAATGTAGAATGGAGTCCAAGAATATAGAATGAAATTCATAGAATATAGAATGAAGCCCATAGAATATAGAGTGGAATCCATAGAATATAGAATGGAGTCAGCAGGATGTAGAGTGAAGACCGTAGAATATAGAATGGAGTCCGTAGAATATAGAGTGGAGACCACAGAATATAGAGGGGACTCCATAGAATATTGAATGGAGTCCCGAAAATATAGAGTGCATTCCATAGAATATAGAGTGGAATTCATAGAATATAGACTGGAGACTGAAGAATATAAAATGGAGTCCATAAAATGTAGAATGAAGTCTGGAGACTATAGAATGGAGTACATGTAATGTAGAATGAAAATCCATAAAGATAGAGTGGAGTTCATAGAATATTGAATGGAGGCCATAGAATATAGAATGCAGTCTGTAGAATATAGAGTGGGGTCCATAAAAAATAGAATGGAGTCAGTAGAATATAGAATGGAGTCCGTAGAATATAGAGTGGAGTCCATAAAATATACAATGGAGATTGTTGAATATATAATAGAGTCCGCCGAATATAAAGTGGAGTCCAGAGATTCTAAAATGGGGTCCATAGAATATAAACTGGAGACCTTAGAATATACAGTGGAGTCCATACAATATAGAATGGAGTCTGTAGAATACAGAATGGAGTGAGTAGGATAAACAATGGAATCCATAGAATGTAGTCTGTAGATTTTAGAATGGAGTGCGTAGAATATACAGTGGAGTCCATGGAATTTAGAATGGCCTCCATAGAATATAGAGTGGAGTCCATAGAAAATACAATGAAGTGCATAGAATGTAGAATAGAGTCCATTTAATATAGAATGGAATCCATAACATATAGAGTGGAGTCTAAAGAGTATACAATGGAGCCTATAAAATGTAGATTGTAGTCCATAGAATATAAAATGGAATCCATAGAATATAGACTGGAGTCCATATAACAGAGAAAGGAGTCCATAGAATAAAGATTTTAATCAGAGAAGATAGAATCGAGTCCATAGGATATACAATGGAGTCCGAGAATAAAGAGTGGAGTACATAGAATATAGAATGAAGTCCATAAAATTTAGAATGGAGTCCATAGGATATAGAATGCAATCCGTAGAGTATAGAGCGGAGTCCATAGAATACAGAATGGAGTCCGTAGAATATAGAATGGAGTCCATAGAACATCGAATAGAGACCATAGAATATAGAATGCAGTACAGAGAATATAGAGTGGAGTCCATAGAATATACAATGCAGTGCGAAGAATATCGAATCGAGTCTTTACAATTTACAATGGAGTCCATAGAATATAGAATGGAGTCCATAGAATATAGAATCAAGTCCATAGAATATAGAATGGAGTCGTGAGAATATAGAGTGTATTCCAAGGAATATACAATGAAGTCCATAGAAGGAAGAATGGAGTCCATAGAATATAGAATGGAATCCATAGAATATAGAGTGGAGTCCATAGAATATACAACGGAGTATGTACAACATAGAATGGAGTCCATAAAATATAGAGTGAAGCCCATAAAATACAGAGTAGAGTTCATAGAATATAGAATGAAGTCCATAGAACATACAGTGGAGTCTATAGAATATAGAGTGGAGTCCACTGAATGTAGAATGGAGTCCATAAAATATAGAGTGGAGTCCATAGAATATAGAGGGGAGTTCATAGAGTATAGACTGAAATCTATGGAATATAGATTAGAGTCTGTAAATATAGAATGGAGTCCGTACAATATAGAGTTCAGTCCATAGAATATAGAGTGGAATTCATAAAATATAGAGTCCAGTCTGTAGAATATACAATGGAGTCCATAGAATGTAGAATGGAGTCCTTACAATATAGACTGGAGTCCATAGTATGTAGAATGGAGTCCTTAGAATATACAGTGGAGTGCATAGATTATACAATGGAATCCATAGATTTTGGAGTGGAGTTTGTAGAATAAAGAATGTACTGTGTAGAATATAGAGTGGAATCGATACAATATAAATTGGAGCAGTAGAATATAGAGTGGAGTCCATAGAATATAGAAAGGACTCCATAGAATCTAGAGTTAGCCCATAGAATATAGAATGGGGACCACAGGATATAGAATGGGTCCAGAGAATATAGAATGGAGTCCATAAAATATAGAGTGGATTCGGTACCTACAATGGCCTCCATAGAACATACAATGGAGTAGCTAGAAAATAGAAAGGAGTCTATGGAATATAGAGTGGAATCAATAAAATATAGAGTAGAGTCTGTAGAATATATAATGGAGTCCATTCAATATAGAGATAGCCCATAGAATATAGAATGGCATCCATTGAATATAGAGTGGAGTCCATAGAATGTAAAATGGAATCCATAGAATATACAGTGGAGTCCGCGGAATGTAGAATGGAGTCCCAAGAATATGCAATGAAGTCCATACAACACAGATTGGAGTCCATAGAATATAGAGTGCAGCCCATTGAATATAGAATGCAGTCCATAGAATATTGAATGGAGTCCGTTGAACATAGAGTCCGTCGAATATAGAATGAATTCCGTACAACACCGAATGTAGTCCATAGACTATCAAGTGGATTCTATAGAACATAGAGTGGAATCTGTAGAATATAGCATGGAGGTCATAAAATATAGAATGTAGTCCATAGAACATTGAATAGAGTCCATAGAATATAGAATGGAGTCCATAGAATATAGAATGGAGTCTAGAATATAGAGTGGACTCCACAGTATATGGAATGGCATCTGTATAATATTGATTCGAGTCCATAGAATATAGAGTGGATTCCATAGAATATAGAATGGAATCCATAGAATATAGAGTGAAGTCCATACAGTATAGAGTGATGCCCATAGAACATAGAGAGAAGTCCATAGAATATAGACTGGAGTGCATAGAATATAAAATGGAATCCTTAGAATATAGAGTGGGGTCCATAGAATACAGAATTGAGTCCATAGAAAACGTAATCGAGTCCATGGAATACAGAATGGAATCCAGAGAATATGGAGTGGAGTCCATAGAATATTGAATGGAGTCCATGTAATATAGAGTGGAGTCCGAAGAATATAGAATGGAATCCCTAGAATATAGACTGGAGTCCATGGAATACAAAATGCAGTCTGTAGAATAGAGAATGGAGTCCATAGAATATAGAGTGGTGTCCATAGAATATAGAATGGGGTCCATAGAATATAGAGTGGAATCTGTAGAATGTTGAACATAGTCCATAGAATATAGAATGGAATCTATAGAGTACAGAACCGAGTCTATATAATACAGAATGTAGTCCATAGAGTAAGGAGTGGAGTCCGTATAATGTAGAGTGGAGTCCACATATTATAGAATGGAATCCGTAGAATATACAGTGGGTCCATAGAACATAGAATGGAGTTCATAGAATATAGAGTGATATCCATAGAATATAGAATGGAGTCCATAGAATATACAATGGAGTCCACAGAATATAGAATGCAGTCCATAGAATATAGAGTGTAGTCCATAGAATATAGAATGCAGTCTGTAGAATATGGAATGGAGTCTGTAGAATATAGAGTGGAGTCTAAAATATACAGTGGTGTCCATAGAATATAGATTGGGGTCCGTAGATTATAGAATGGAATTTGTAGAATATAGAGTGGAGTACATTGAATATAGAACAGAGTCCATAGAGTATGGAAAGGAGTCCATAGAATATAGAATGGAGTCCTTAGAATACTAGTAGATTCGAAAAAATATAGAGTGGAGATCGTATAATATAGCACGGAGTCCATAAAATATAGAAAGGAGTCCATAGAATATAGAGTTGAGTATATAGTACATACAATGGAATCCGTAGGATACCGAGTGGAGTCCATAGAATATAGAATGTAGTCCGTAAAACATAGAATTGAGTTCACAGAATATAGAGTGGATTGTGTAGAATATAGAATGGAGTCCAGAGAATATAGATTGAAGTCCATGTATTAGAGAATGGAATCCGTAGAATATAGAGTGCAATCCAAATAATATCGAATGGAGTCTGTAGACTATAGAATGGAGTTGATAGAATATAGAATGGAATCCATAGAATGTATAGTGGAGTCTGTGGAATATAAATTGGAGTCCATATCATGTAGAATGGAGTCCATAGAATATACAGTGAAGTGCATAGAATATAGAGTGGAATCCATTAAATATAGAGTGAAGTCTGTAGAATATCCAATGGAGTCTGTAGACTATAGAGTGAAATCCATAGAATATAAAGTGGAGCCCGTAGAATATAGAGTGGAGTACATAAAATATAGAATGAAGTCCATAGAATATGGAATGTAGTCCACAGAATACAGAATGGAGTTCATAGAATATAGAATGAATTCCATAGAATTAAGAGTGGAGTCCATGGAATGTTGAGTGGAGTCCACACAATATAGAATGGAGTCCATAGTATATACAGTGCTGTCCATAATATATAGAAAATTGTCCAGAGAATATAGAATGGAGTCCATAGAATATAGAATGGAGTCTGTAGAATATAGAATGGAGTCTGTAGAATATACAATGTAGTCCAGAGAATATAGAATATATAGAGTGGATTCTGTAGAATATTGAATGGTATCCATAGCATATAGAATGGATTCCCTAAAAAAAAAAAAAAAAAAAAAAAAAATGGAGTCCATAGAATATAGAGTGGATTCTGTAGAATATAGAAAAGCATCCATAGAATATAGATTGGAGTCCATAAAATTTAGAATGGAAATCATAGAACATAGAGTGGGGTCCATAAAATATAGTTTGGAGTCCGTGGAATATAGAATGGAATCTGTAGAATATAGAGTGTAGTCCAAAAATATAGAATGGAGTCCGTAGTATGTATAATGGAGTCCATAGTATATAGATTGGAATCCATAGAATAGAGAAGGGAATGTGTAGACTATAGTGTGTAGTCCATAGAATATAGAATGGAGTGCATGTTATATAGAGTGGAGACCATAGAATATAGAATGCAGTCCATGGAAAATAGAGTCGAGTCCAAAGAATATAGAATGTAGTTCATAGAATTTAGAGTGGAGTCCATAGAACATAGAATGGAGTCCATAGAATATAAATTGGATTATGTAAATTATGGAATGTAGTCCATAGAGTATAGAGTTGAGTCTGTAGAATATAAAATTGAATAAGTAGAATATAGAGTGGAGTCCATAGAATATTGTGTGGAGTCCATAGATTATAGAATGGAATCTGTAGAATGTAGAATGGAGTACATAAAATATAGATTGGAGTGAGTCCAGAGAATATACAGTGGAGTCCATAGAATATAGAACAGAGTCCATAGAATATAGATGGAGTCCATAGAACATAGAATCAAATATATAGAATATAGAATGGAGTCTTGAGAATATAGTGTGGAATCCATAGAATATATAGTGGAGTCCATAGAATATAGACTGTAGTCTGTAGAATATAGAGTGCAGTTTGTAGAATATAGAATGCCATCCGAAGAATAGAGTGGAGTCCATAGAATATAGAGTGGAATCCTGAGTGTGCATGACTCTCTGGCATGAAAGGATTGAGGCTTTTTCAGTTTTGACCCTCCCCACCAAGTTGCCGTGCTTCTCTTCCATGTATTCAGTCTTATGTGCGCATTTTAACTCTGTGCCTTACTACGACTTCAGGGAGAAATAATGCACATAGATCCAAGCCTGCAACATTGGACTTGAGACTTTTTTTTTTTTTACAAGAGATGTGTTTTTCTGCCATTTTAGACTGTAATTTTCTTTTTACAAGAGATGTGTTTTTCTCACATTTTAAACTGCAAATTTGGTGTTACAAACTTAAGGCTATTTACAATTTTTCCACACCTATTGCAATCTCTTTTTGAGCCAAAGATTAAAAACAGCTTGTATTTCAAGCTACTAAGTGTTTTAAACAAATTTTGATAATGGTGGAAAGTAGAATTATGGGAAAGAAAAAAAATTAAAAATAAGATTTGATAGTTCAGAGGTCTTAGTTAATGATACAATTGTTTTCTGACTTCACAACAACAAAATTTCCCAGTATTACATTACTACATTAAAAGTATTTTCTAGTTCTTATTACTAATCAAATGTTACTGTCATTACCTGATTGAAAGTGACCCAGGCTAGGAATAGAGCTCCGTGGCAAGTGTTTTCCTGGCAAGCACCAGGTTCTGTGTTTCATCTCTTTTACACACACACACACACACACACACACACACACACACACACACACACAAAGACTCTACGACCCCAGTATAAACTAGTTAGCTGTATTATCACTCCTTGCTGAAAATACACACCCACAGTAGAAAGTCTCAATTCTTCAGCATGGTTTGTTTTTACATGCATTTTTTATTTATTTTTTTTTGAAAAAATGCAAGGTTCTTTTAAATTCTGTGATTGAATTCACTAAATCCCTAAATTGCAAGTTGCCTGAAGTAAATTACCTCTTGCAATCTTCTTGCCTCAGCCTCCCAAAGTGGCACACCAGGCTCACAGTATTTTCTTTCTTTTCCTACTTTTTTTTTTTTTTTTGAGTATTTATTCAACTGTATGAGCACTGAGTTAAACTCAGGGCCTTGACACAGCTCCATTCCACAACATAGCTAGCCTCCAACCTCATACCCTCCATCTGTGTTTTTGGTTTTTGGTATTTGTGTATTTATTTAATTGAGAAACTGTCTCACGAAGTCACTAAGTTGCCCAGGCTAGGTTCGGACCTGTGATCCCCTTCCCTCAACCTCCCTAGTGTGAAGATTTTTGGCTGGCATGACAATTGTGCCAGGGATCAAACTCCTTACCTGGCGCTTCCAAGGCAGGTGCTTAAGCCACTGAGCTAAATCCCCAGGCCCCTGTTGTTGTTCTTAATTAAGCCCCTATATCACACTGTCCTCATTGGTTGCCCGTAGTAATGTGTATTCATTTGCTACAATTTGCTCAGGTACATATCATCTAGATGTGTATCATTATCTACTTGATTTAAAAGTCTCCTTTCAAGCCTTTGTTACGTAGTTCATTATGTCACTTGTTTCTAGATGTTACCAATAATAGCATCACTTATCTTTTAGATAATCAGTTATATCCACCACTGTTCCATGAGGTCTAATAATAGACATTTTATTCATGTTTTTCAGTAAACACATAGTTTTCTTTTGGCTAATATATCAAAAATGTTGTTTCTTGGAAGATATTAATTTATTATGTTACAGTTCTGTAGGTAAAATATCTTCATGAACTCCAGGGCAGATCAAACTTTTGTCAAGGAGAGAATTTCTTTTTAGAGCTTCCCTTCGGTAGCTGCATCAATACTGGGGCCAACAGTATCCTTAGCATAGATTCCTTTTTCCAGATTCAAAGCTGGCATTGGCAGCTTGAGTCCCTTTCTGCTGTCACATCTTTTCCCAGTTTCTATTGGAAAAAGTTATCAACTTTCAAGAACTCATAACACAGACTGAGCACATTTTGGTAATCTGGAAAACTGTCTTTCTTCCTCTCAAGGTTTCATCATATTGACAGAAGTCTCTAAGACATGTATGGTAACATTTTTATTTTAAACTTGTGTTTAATATTTTGGTTCCAAGCTGACCACAAGAATTATAGGACAATATACAAAGTCTTCTTCATATGAAAATGATTGCATTCTTCATTTTATTTTCAAGACTCTCCCACCTCTATATACTCTTGTCTAATGTGGGCCCATGGAAACTACATATTTGAAAGAATTATAACCCACAATTCCTGATACAACACAAATTGTGTTTCTTTTCTTTTAAAAAAAGAGAATAAATGAAAATTTCACATGGAATTTATTTCCAGGGCAAGAATCCTCTCAGGATATTCATGTCTTGAAGAAATATGAAAATTAATATTTTGCAAAAATCTTTGCTACTGTCCCACTTAATTCAATCCTGCAAACAAGAGTTAGCATTTATTGAGTCGTACAGCTTACAAGTGTAACAGTAATCCTTTTACAAACATATTAATCAGCAAGAAAGCCCTTGGTGATGTATTTTAGAGTACAGGTTTAAAAGTGTTAACAGCGGGGTTAAAATCATGCCTTTTTTTTTTTCCACTTTAGTAACTAAAACAAGAGTGGATTTTTAACATGTGACATACTGCAGATGGTTTAGAATCTCTTCAAAGTTCTGAGTGACTGATTTGCTAGCTTCTTAATTTTCTACATTCTGCCTCATGCACAATATACAATGAAATTCAAAACTTATTTCCTGATTAGCATTAAAGTGCTATCAGGGACAATTTCAAACCTTATATGTAACCGTATTACTAAAGTTCTCAGCCTTCTCTCTTGCTCTTAGAAACACAGATGTAAACATTTATCTTTTTGTATCCTAACTTTCTTGTAAAGTAGAGATATAAGAGTTCCAACTGTTGGGATTTTGCCAACTGAAAGAGGCTCTCATCTACAATTATTTTGAAAAAATTAGATAGAGTCTCTGTAGAGTAGTTTCTTGAACATTGAGTTTCTTACATTACTTACTAGTGATCCATCATAAAACATTTTTATTACCTTGCAAAATTTTCTTCTTAAAATTTCATTTGCTGTTTTCTGTTGGCTCTTGTCCCACTTTAAAAGAAGCTTACTATGGAGGTACATTTTCCAGAACCTGGGACTAAGTCTATCAGTTGCAAGTTGTAACCTATGTTTTAAGCACAGAATAGTATAGTCTGTTACATAATTTCCCTTTGTGATTGACGTTATTAACTTGATGGATGTTTGTTCTTTTGGAGGCCTAATAGATTTAGTTTTCATATGATATTTCATATGATATTGTTGTATATTGAGATCAGGGTGAAAAATGCAAGCTTTAGCTTATAGAACCCTATATTTTTCCTATCTTTCAGATGTAGCTTTACCTAATCAAGAGCTTAAACAGAACAGTGTGTAAAGCTTCTGTCATTAAAAATATTTAAAATTTCCTTGATTCATTAGATGACAATATTGTTATTTCTATTCATAGTTCATGGAAATGCAATGCTTTACAATTAATGCAGCTATTTAGTGTTTTCCTTAACTTTTCATTTTTTTTTTTAAACTGGACGCTGTAGTCATCAACACTTCTTTATTCATTGTAAATACAATAAATCATTACAGATCAGAAACAGACATTTAATCAACAATTATTGTATTAATTAGCATAGTAACAGTCTCTGTTTTCTGAAGATGTACAGAGATATTGGGGAGGTCTAGACTTCACCTGTCTGTACTGATTCATTCTTTCCAGTTCCTACAGCCTAGGACTCACAGAACCATTTTGAGGAAGTCAGGAAGAGGGTCCTCCAAGCTGAGGCAGAGTTAGAACAGGTGTTAAACTATGACTTCACTTTTTCCCTGCAGGTGAAAAGGCATCAAACAGAAAGCCACTCCCAGGTCTGCACACTCCCCACTCTTGGAGGCATCTCTGCAGGCCTTCTTCTCACTTATTCAGCAACAGATGGTTTAATGACTGCAGCCTCCCCGTCATCTTACTCTCCAAGACTAATGCAGCTACCTTCCTTTGGATCTGTTTACCTGATCCCTTAGAAAGTTATGCCTGTGACCTCTATATTTTTGAATTTTTCCTTCCACTGTTGCTTAGCCTACTAATTAGACAGATTTCAATATTTCAATTATCCAAGCAATAAAAAAGTTTATAAAAACAGAAATAATTAAAATCCTACTGTCATTCCTTTTATGATCCCTTATTATCTATTTGCAGTAGTCCACTTTCAAAGCAATAATTCCAATAATTCCTATAACTGTTATAATTGATAACAAAAGACATCATGGTAATCATTGTAAAACACCTTGTATTGTTGTTTGAAGTCATGTAATATGTTCAGCCTTTGTTTTAAATGACCCCATTTTTGTCTCATTTGGTTTTATTCTTTTCAAAATAAAAATTTTAACAATTTACCAATAATTCCTATATTCACACTCTTTAATATATGCTAAATCAAAAGTAATATCAAATACTGAGTACTTTGGAAAAATTTTATCTGAATCGGAGACATTCATTTTCAAATTAAACAATATTAAATCTGTTTAGGCTCTCTGAGACTGGTTTTATTGAATGTCTTATTTATTAAAACTTTTGAATTATTTCTCTTGGAATTTCATTCTATCCTGAGTTTATTCTTATTTTTAAAAACATATACAATAACTTTTTTCATATTACATATGAAATTAAATTAGATGATATTGTCACAACATTTTAAAGATGATAATTGTCACTACAACAACCACTGCCTTTAATATTTTTAAATTATTAATTTTGTATTTGTAGGGCCTTTAAAAGATAGCCTTTTTCTAACAACTATACTTCAGATAATGTCACATTTAAAGTTACATTTGACGATATTGTAGTACTGTTAAAATTATAATAATTACTGAAACAGCCACTGCTTTTTCTCTTTTTAAAATTTTTGCGTTTGCAAAATCTTTCAAAGATTGTTTTTTTCTCTCTAATAACTTTACTTCAGATAATGTAAGATATAAAGTTTTTACCTAAAAATATTTTATAGTCAATTAGTTTTTGTTATTCTTCTTGAAGAACTCACAGTCTGTTCACCACTGCTATTGCCTCAATGGTTTTTGTTCCCACAAAATTCACATGCTGAATCCCACTCACTGTTGAGATAGTACTAGAATGTGGTTCACTGGGGGGTGATCATGTCATGAGGATGAGACCCTTGTGATTAGGATTAATGACTTCATGAAAAAGGCCCTGAAGAATTAGATCTCTTCTTTCACCATGATCTGCACAGTTAGAAGGTGCAAGTTCAAAATAGACACCTTCCAGACACTGAATCAGGTAACACCCAGATAAGTGATTTCTAGCCTCCAGAACTGTAAAAATTAGATTTCTGCTGTACCACACTCACCCTGTTGTATTTTTGTTATCGTAGCTCAGAGAACAAAATCAATTCCCACTATATAATTATCATGTGTCAAACTAGAAACATATAGTGAGTGTCTTTACCTAATATCTGAGCTGCTAAAATGCTTGTATGCTCTCTATTCTCCTTCCCCTATAATTAAAACAATTCCCTTTCCTGAGTGTGGAAGATCTTTTGAAAAATCTTCCAATGTTTTTCAATCACTGGAAAGATATGTTAAGACATCTTACTATGTCACATTATGTCTGATTGATATTTTTGGTAGATATTCTGTGAAAAGCAAATTTTTTTGTATTGTCCAAATGAGGCCATTTTACAAAAATATAATGACATACTGATTATTTTTACAGAGATCATTTTTTAATGTAGGGATAAAACTGAATGACTCCCTTAGAGTCAATTGAGTGTCCATCATGTACAGGCTTTATCCAGGGGATGAAAGTAATGAATTCAATAGTTACCTTACTTTAGCACAAGATGACTTCTTCAGTGACATCCCAGATAAAATGGTTTCAGTCAGTTTGTGGATGATGTTATTAATCAGTAGCACAGATAATAAAAGACAGGGCATGATTGTGAATTCTGTTTTACACTCTTTGAGTCTGAGGTGGCTGTTAGACATTACTGTGGAGAAGCATAGAAGGTGAACAGACTAGATTAGAAGAGATTTTCAGCTCTTGGTAGAAGGGACTGGGCTGGTGACTTTGCAGTTAATGGTAGATTCTGAAACTTGAAATCTGCTGCAAAAATTACAGCGAGGATAATAAAAATAAACAAAACATTATTTATAATGATGGAAACAGCAAATGCATATTATTTCTATATAAATATCACCTCAACACCAGCAAAATAGAATATCATTAATCAACTACTAAGCACTAATATTATCCTGTCAGTGTTTCCTCTTGAAATCTGCTGCAATTCATTTTCCAAAAATGAATTATTTTAAAAGAATCTTACTTTAATAAAAACAAAATAGATTATCGAATATAGACTGGGAAAACAAGTGTGTGAGCCATTTTCGACAATTCAGAACATTAAGGTAATGGAAACAGAAGATGTTAAGTCTTGAAAGTTTGCCATCCAGCCTTATTCTTACACAGTTAAAAGGTTTTGAGATGATTCAAATTAGATCACGAAATTCACAGGGTTTGTCTGGTACTAAAGACAATGATGCTATCTGGGAATATCCCTAGTTAGTTGAGAGTGAAGAGTTTTATTTGAGAAAAAAGCATCTGTTATGAGCCAGCCTAATGCCGGCAGCTGAAATTAACACAACAATGTGCTCCTCTCAGGAGAGCGCCATGAAGTCAGAGAAGATGATAAGCGTGTTCGCGTTACTGCATCAGATTTACAGTGTTTACATGCTGCTCTTTCAGAAATTAATTCCTCAGTGCGCAGCTTATCAGCTTGAAGCAGGAAACTGGTAAATACAGAGAATCAATTTTAAATTTTTTGGTCCGAGGTTCGAGTTGAGAAAAAAGCACAGTGATTAGAAGATAAATGTTTCAGTGGCAGAGCTCTTCTAGGGACAAAACCACAGGGAGCTTCCAGCTGCAGCACGGAGCCCAGAGCTCTCGGTGCTGAGGAACCAGGGCCTGAGGATCCATCCGTGCTGGGAGGGAAGCTCAGGGATGATCCTCACCATTTGATGGCTGGAGCAGCAGCCCTAACGACACTGATGGTAAAAAGCTGGACAGAGGATGCTGACGCAATAGGATGGTAGGCGTTATGGCACCTGAGTCACAGTGGTAGAGCTCACACCTTTCTTAAGAGGGTTTTACGTGCCTTTACACGCCATCTCCACACCCTCTTTTCTCAGAACTTTCCAGCAATGGTCTTCAGGGTTTGAGCAAAATGAGGCAGAAAACAGGGGAGCAGAAGAAAAGTGTGCTCATCGCATCATCTGTGTAGACTGCTGATTCCCGGGAACTATGAGACCGAAGAGGCCCTATGTGCAGGTTACAGGCTCTGACTGTCAGAGCTGCGCACCCTACACTATGAATGGCAGGAGCTAACTGAGCAGTTTGCATGTTTCAGATATTATGATGAGAACTTCGCAAACATCATCTAATATACTTCTTAGTCCTCATGAACAATTTCATGAGAACAATTTTATGAGGCTGTAAAGGTCGCGTGCATGAGATCACACCTGAGGGAGAGGACCTGGGATGAGAACATACACCTGCTCACCTCACACCCTCTTCTCCTGAATTCTTGGGATATTGCTTCTCACTATATCACATCTTTGCCTTCACTTGGCCTGAATTCTAAACCTATCATGAACACACCTAGAGCACTTCCTTAGCTAGCAAATGAAGAAAGAAATGGTGTGATATTCAAAAAGGAAAATCAGGTGCAAAGGAGAAAAATATCAGGAGTTTCAAAAAGGAGTCTAAAGGGACATGTGGACATTCTTTGAGAATAGAAATGCTCTTATCAAATAGCAAAAGGAGCTTGGATGTTTAGTTTTATCTCATTCCCCATTGCTTAAAAAGCACAACCTTAATTCATGTTAATTTGTATCTTTGACATTCCTATTATACCAAAAAATAGAGAGAAAGAGTATAAATGATATCTTTTCTCAAGACGACAAGTGCTTTTATTCTGAATATTTTTTAGGTATGAGTACTCATCCATTGGACTCATAGGTGCACATTAGCAAGTAAATACTACACATGGATCTTGTTGCTAAGTAACTGCAGGTTAAAAAGCTGCCACTGTTTCTCCTTGTTTATTTTTGCAGTACTGCACTGGAGATTACTCGGGCTTTGGTTTAAAATAGTCATCTTCCTGCCTCAGCCTCTCAGACTGCCACAATTAGAGCATGCACAGATACAGTTTGCTCCCTTCTAGATTTCATGAAAAAAAAAAAAAAAAGAAAAAGAAAGAAATCACATTTCCAGGTACAAACTGAAAGTTGCTTGAGTACGTAATCTTCTCCCATATGTTAACTATGTGTAGTATAGGAAACCTTTACTTACATTATTTTACATTGTTGGTGGTACTCCCAATTGAACAGAGAGAAGGAGAGAGAGAAAGAGAGAATAATTCTATGATAAAATTAGCATTTTATGATTTCACAAAGTTACAATAAATATAGAAGTTTTCAGACAAAGAAAAATGGGATCTCTTAGCCCAATTTCTAAAATGTGGCACTTCCGCTATCAGTGTCTGGAAACAGGCCAACACATATCTCTAGAAACACAACTTTGTCTCAGGATACTACTTGAAGGGGCTTTTAAATCCAACATTACAGACATGTAATGTAATGTAATGTAATGTAATGTAATGTAATGTAATGTAATGTAAATATAATGTAATGTATTTTAAGAAAGAAGAGGGCTGGGGATTTCACTCAGCGACATAAGTGCCTGCCTGGCAAGCGCGATATCACAAGTTCATTCCCAGTACAAAAAAAAAAAAAAAAAAAGGAAGAAAGAAGAATGACTCATATGTATAAAGTTCATGATTTGTTAATAATTGAACCATTATAGTAAGTCTAACTTCCTGACCTTTAAACACCAGTGTATAAATAGATGATTACTATAGCTTCATAAGGAACGACTTCCTATTTACTCTCCATTGTCTATCCTTTAATACAAAATTAATTTTCCATGACTCAATCTGCAATCTCTTCAAAGAAAGACTACATAAATACTAATATTTTAAGTTATATAAATATACAGGTACTTACATACATTCCATACATGACTATCTATATAAATACAGAGACATGCACGCCTTAGAAGCTCTACTTGCATTTCAATTCTGCATAAATCTATACCAAAAATGAAAAGAAGATTCTCAACGATCTATTTTGAAAAATTCTTGCCTTATGATAATCTGATGCTCTTTTATAAGTTTACTTGAATTTTGTTGAAACAAGGAGTGTCTCTATATTCAATACCTTTCTATATTCAATACCTTTCTTTGCTCTAAATGAACACTTTGCTTAATGGTATACTCTGGATGTAAAAATCAAATAAAATATTATCCCCAGCCAATACAGTAACACAGCAAAGGACTTGCTTTCCTGCTAAAGTGTTATTGTTCAATCTGGAGACGAATACATGTAAGGAAGTAGAAAATGCTTTGAGAATCTTCACTATCAGATAATATACCCCTTGGAAGTTCTTATAATATTTTTATCTCCCCAAGAAAGGAAAGTTGCCTTTGAGAGTTCTTTTTGAAAATTATAGTCTGCATTAGAAATGTGAAACTGGTAAAAATTAACCCCTCTCCAGGAAAGAAGTCTCCTTTCTTCATATAATATCTTGATTGAATATAGTTTATGCAGAAAAAAATTAAGAGCCCCAACTTGTCCCCTTGAAGATTATGTGTCTTTCTAGAAGGAATGTCATGTGCATCATCTGAAGAGCTGTGATGGGGTTTCAGCCAGCAGTGCCTTCCTACAGCCACATAATCTCTTATATCTGGATTGTTGTTTTTAAATGGATTGCTGAGTTTAATAAACACACACACACACACACACACGCACGCATGCACACACACACACACACACACACACACACACACACACACACACACCTAAAGAAAAAATGTAAAGGCCTTTACATGGATTTCATAAGTTATATTTCTCAAAATCGAGATGATCGATGATCACTGCCACTGATCCAGAGCAGTCCTTGGATGGTCCTGGCATAATTAATAGTAGTCCACATGAGTTTTCAGTGTTGTGGGGAGTTTGATAACATATCATTGTAACATCATCTGCTTAAATCAGAAACAAGAAACTATCCAGTGACAGAAATTGCTAGAACATGCATTTCTTTAGTTGCCACTGAACAGATAAATAGCTAAATAACTTTCTGAAAATTCTTATATCTTTCCTAAGTTCATTTATAATAAAATTACATCTGATGATGAAAAAGGTGTATTTTGCTTTCAGACCATCTTCCAGAAAGTAAAAGAACCTGACTCTAATAAAACAGTGGAGCACTGAGACATCCTATTTTGTGGTTCCAGCCTTGTCTCAGTTGCTCTTGGAGCAGATGCTGCCTTTATTGGAGATGCAGCCACATTTGGTCTTCATCCAAGCAAAGTACTTCAGTTTTACAAGATTTAATAATAGAAATGGAAAATGATCCAGAATAGAACCAGAACAAGCAGCAGAATATAACAACCTCATTCTCTTCTTTTGGTGGTTTTAATTCTGGGACAAAGATTCTGGAAAACTCTAGATACTGTGTCTCCAAAAATTATTTAAGGTAATACCCAAATGCTAAGGTTTTGAACTGCCTCTAAATGTATGTTAGCTTTGCAGCCTGTGGTTTTATCCTTTGAACAGATGCTATATTAATGATCAAGAGAAATGCTTTGGTCCTTTATGTGACTTTCCGAGATGGGAGCAGAAAGATCTACAATCTGAGCCCAGGTGGGATGAGAATTCTCTGAACAATGTATTTTTGTCTTTTTAAAGTAGCATTCACTTTATCAGTTGTTGGAAATTATAGAGAAGTGGTATGCCACATTAAAATGGGCATAATGTTACTTTAAACACTGGTAACAGTAATGCAATTGCTAGAGAAAAATAAAGGTGAAAAGACTTGGAAGGCAGCAGCCAACTTTATCTGATGTGCTAAGGCAGTAAGTATCTTTCCTTTGACAATTGGATCTCTAGTTACTCTAAATTAGAATGAAGCATATAATTACCTTCAAATTCTAAAATTGAAATATCTCCCAATGACACTAGACTTTATAAACTGCATTCATAATTAAGTTTATTCTTTTCATAGATGGTAAAATTCTTTGTTGCTTAAATATGCCCCATAATTACTTTATCTTGCCAATAGGTTATGTTAGCTTTAGAGGAAATCTAAAACCTTCATTATTTCTGACAAAAGGAAGCCACAGATTAATTTTCTAAGATGAACTTCCTGGTCAGCAGATACTGTCTGTAAGTACCAACTGACACACTGAATTAAACAGTAAACTTGTTGCTACTTTTCCATCATGTCTATTCAGACACTGAAAATCATAAGCATGATGTTTAAATTATGGTGGTAGTTACAAAGAAGTTTTGAAGATATTTGTTTAAATGTCCTTAATTTTCTAATAGCAGTGCCACATGTAGTGATAAACGACTGTTCATATAGAATTATTTGGATTAAGTTTCTGATTATCAAATATTATAAAAAGAACATGCCACTGTTGATATTGGATGATAAGAAAATATAAAATGTGTCAGGAAATACAAAGGATCATCACTTAGACTTTAGTGTTTATACATTGTAAATGATAGATGCTTTAATGATAAGGAAATAATTATCTAATCTAGAATTTTTGCCTTTCACGAAAAAACTCAACAAATGGAGTCAGTGGATACAAAGTAACTACTCGAATCTGATTTACTGTACAGTTTTATCAAATTTATAATTTTTCACTCTGAAACTCTGTAAACATATTAAGGGTTCTTTTTCAATTCATAATAATTATCGATTGCAATGAAAAATTATCAGACAAATACAAAAAATAATTAGAATAACCACCCTAATAAATAACAACTTTGACATACTATACTGTGGCTATGCACACATAATTATAAATCATTATTTATGTAAAATTCCTACCTCATTTGTGTTACTCAGTTACTATTTGTTTATTTTATAGATAAGGAATATTACCTAAATTATGACTAATAAAATTATATTTTAATGTTCAGATTGTCAGCTTTTGCTATAGCAATGTGTTACAGTAAAATATTCTAAGTCCTGAACTTCTTAAAAAGACTTTGGATAAGGGCTAGATGAATTCAAAGTCAACCTGTGTTGCATAGTGAGTTCAAGACCAACCTGAACTACAGGACTTTGTCTCAAAAAAGAATAAATAAAGCTAAGCAAAAGATTGTGGTGGCAAACAAAAGAGAACTATTATCTTTAAGCATATACATACCACTTTTATTGGTACTCTACTGATTTGCTAATATTTAGAAATTTTAACTTTGAGAAGTACTTTCCCAATGCCCTGCTGATTAGGCCTTCCCCTACCATATTCCTGAAGTAAACTCTTTATTCAGGTCTGTGCCCTTCTCTAGTATGCTGGGTCAGCTCACTTGATTAGCCTGTGCTCTGGCCCGTGATTGTGTTTCATTTTTAACTAATAAAAATTGATTGTAGATGTATACTTACAAACATGTCTGTATAAAATGAATAGTAGACTGGAATGAAAGTAAGGATATGCTGTTAGGATACTGAATAAAAGTAAATAAAAATAGACAGACGAGAGAGAGAAAGAGAGAGACAGAGACAGAGAGAGAGAGAGACATGAAGAGACTTCCTCATTATTTTTTTATCCTGCTAAGGGCTGTTCATCATCAGGTTCATACCATCAGTGGGTCCTCCATGAATATAATCTTACTAAGTGTCTCCTATTTTATATTACTTCCTTTAAAGAAAGTTTTTTTTTCTGTTTTTCTTCCTAGTAGAAATAACAGGAAAGAAGAAACATTAGCTAAACACTGCTTCTAATCACTTTTTGATCACTGCTAAAAGTTAAAAGCCAACCAAATGAGCTGATATCACTCTCATTTGCCAAGTTTTCTCTTACAAACAGGCTCGCAAACTTCCTTACATTTATGTGTGACTTTACAATACCTCAGTGTAAAATATCTGTATTCCTGACCATTTGTCCCAGCAATAAGTGAATTTCCTGTCATGCTTTACCTTGATACCACTATTATAATCTTGTCTAAAATTAATTCTTCTTGAGAAAATTTTATTCTACCTATTTTTACATAAAACAGTTTCTTTCTTTTATGCTTGATTATTTCTGAGAGTTGCCTGCAGGTTGCTATATATTTTTCCCACTGGAGAGTGAACAGAGAGTCTTGGGTATGTGGTAGTGGGTGACGCTAAGTCAGAACTGTGTGGAAATCATAGCTACAGGTATTGTCCAGTTAGTGGAGAAGAACAACTGAACAAAACAGGTAAGTCATCTTTTGAGACGCTGACAAACTCAGTGTGAAACCAATGCAGCTTTAAGATCTAACTTAGATTAAAGAACTAGAAAATAGGAACGATGCAAATTATCCCTATATGACTGCAAAATTTGGACCTGGTACAGATGCCATTTACTGAACAGTGCATTTAGTATTTTCCTCAAGCCATACTTAACAACTAGTGACAAGACAATATGGTCGTGGCACCCAGCCAGCCCCAGCACTACCAGTGTTTGTCATAACATTAGTTTGCTGGGCAGGAAGCGTTAGGAGAACAGCTGACAGGACGTGGTGATGCAGCTGTCACGTCTGCTCCTGAAGAGGTTGAATGCCAGTAGCAGAAATGCCCTCAAAAACTGACGAAGGCAGTTTAACCGGCAGAGCTTAGCTGTGAGTGGCTTATTGAAGAAACATCATGAAGACTATGAGCCAATGCATAATATTGAAGATTAAAACAAAAATATTTTGAGGAAAACATTAAAACCAATGTAATTTACAAGTTCACAGATCACTAAATATCTAAACTAAAGGCGCCTCCTGTACTCTCTTTGTTTTTTAGTTGTACTTGTAGCAAGTACGTAGCTCTGATTGGTATCCCAGTTAGGGTCTGTTCCTTCTGCATCCTAGTGTTACTTGAGAATATAGATCTTCCAATCGGGGAATTAAAAAAAGGAGTTAGATACAATTTATCATTGTATCATAAGTATGTTGAGGTTACATACAGACATGTGGTGCGCATGGCCAGGTATGTTTAAAGATAATGATTTTCCAATTGTATTATTCTGATAAAATATTGTTCCTTATTGATTCAGATGAATCAGTGAATCACCAAGGAGGCTCTGGTTGTAAGATGGAATAGCTGAAACACTGTCACAGTATAGAGACTGATTTAAGCCAGATTCTTTTCACATGCTACAGACGTATCAAGGTGGTTTAAGATGCAATTCAACAAAAATAAGAACTGGGGGAGTAATAAAATCCAAAATGTGTAATTGTCATTGTAAATAAGAGAGGAAAAGAAGGTGCTCTAAAGGATATAACTGCATGTATATTTTAAGTGTATGAGATAGATAACCATATTACTGAGTTTTTGTTGGATCATTGAACAGAACTGTTTGCAGTCTCACTGTTTGAATGTCCACTTTATATGCTTTAATTTTGTAAATTGAACAACTATTTCTAAGATGACAATATGTAATCTATTAACTAGTGATTTCCTGTTTATTTTTTGAAAGTGTTTATTACTTGTATCTTTTCTCTGTTTTTTTTCTTTTTCTTCTTAAAATTAAAAAAAAAGATGCAATTCAAGAAAGTTAGATAAAATTTTTGATCAATGACAAGTGGAGATTTATCTAACTGACCTGTCTTGCTAAAATGAAATTTAATAAATAGTTTTAGGATTGCTATGTTTTGGAATCTTTGTTAGGCATTTGGGACATCATTTAGAATTATTAATCAAAGCCGTTGGAAAATAGTACTTGTTTTTCAGGCACCTGCCATAATGTTTTCTAGGGATTAATTTAGTCAATTATCACAGAAGTTTTACAGTTTCATTATTGTAGACAGTTTTATTCCTTTCTAATTGTCAAATCTTTTCAAGTTACTGTTATGTATTTGCTACTATTCCAAGGAAACTGAGACAGATGGACAGCACATAGATTACCAAAAGTTGCACTACATGGAATCGATTTGAATTTTGGCTCTTTTTCTCCAGAAGTCAAGTGGACAATGATGGCACCATACAGCTTTCTGGAGAGGTTCCTGGATCGTCTTATCTCTCAGATAATAATTGTTGTTGAATTAAAATCACCTAAACTAGTAATATTTGTGCATCTAAATAACATTATTGTTCATTCAAACCAATCTTACAATCCCTTCTTTGTCTTAAATATTTGCTGTAAAAAATCTATTTCCTTTATTTCCATGTTATGAATACCTGTACAGTGTCTACAATGTGGTAGGTACCCTGAGCATCCAAAGCAAAAGCACACATTAAAGAGTCTTTGAAGCAATTGGATAACTGTGGATGGAGAATTTAAAATGCTTCTAAATCTTAAAGAAACATGATTCATTACTCATAAGATCTGCATTACAGAATACTTCCCTCAGATATAACACAAAACTCAATATCATTATCTAGACCTCCCCTACTTACCTCCTGCTTGAATTGTATTCTCTATAGCCAACAACATGATTTTGTAGAATCAAAACTTTGTATATTATCCTCTGCATACTTATAGTGAAATCAAACCAACCAACAAATCAACTTTTTACATTTTAGAGTATGCAAAACTGTTATGCAGAAGTAATGACCTCTCTTTCAACAGGGGAACAGTCAGTAAAAAGCCACTTATTTTTCCGTGGAAATTTTCTAAATGTCACCTCTGAAATCCCTATTTGAGTCTTCCTACATTGCTATTATAAAACCTTTGCTTAGAATTTGCTCTAATTCTCTCTTATAATCTCAGATTGGATAATTTAGTGTATCACAGTGTCAACACAAGAGAATTCAATAGCTAGGATACTACTATGAGGTCCCCAATATTATTTTATAGAATCGTAGGCCAAATCTCTGTTTGCCTTTATTGAGCCCTGTCTCTGGAATTTCATTCCAGGAACAGTGATCTCCTTATTTTTGTCTAGAGTCAATCAGCATTAGGAAGCATTGCATCATTGTTTTGATTTAACACACACCATTGTCAACCACCTGTAAACTGGTGGAGGGCTTGGGTTGTGTGTGTGTCTTCACTGTTGATTTATCTTTACATCTTATACATAATAGATATTGAAATTTTTTTTTTGTCTTTTTTTTTTTTTTCACTTTTATCGGTACCAGGGATAGAACTCACAACTGCCTGCTTGCAAGGCAGGCGCTTATGCCGCTGAGCTAAATCCCCAGCCCAAGATATTGAAATTTTTGATAATGGACAAATGAACTACCATAGTGAATTTCTGAATATTAACGTTGCTGGCAAGTCAGAGGCACTTACCCTTCCCTCATGTGCTCCATTGTGTTGTGTGCATTCTTTCATAGATTGTTTTCAAATTCCTGCACCACTTCTTTTAAAACACGGTTTTCGGGGCTGAGAGCAATCTGAGAATTTATGCAGCATTTTTCTAAGAAGTGTGGTCTTTATTAGCTACACTGTTTCTGAATGAAAGGTGGCTCTGCACCCAGCAATTTCTCCTTGACTTTTTGTCTGGCAGCACCTTTCCTGCACCTTTTTGGTCCACTGACTTTCAATCTTTTACTCTTATATCTGCAAACCAGTTTTCCTAATCCTTAGATACCTACACACTATACACAAGGCTCTGATTTTCTGTTAGAGAAATGCTTCACCATGTTTTTCATTGCAAATGTAAGAATTAGCTCCCTTGAGGTAAAACCATAGATCTATAGGTAAGGAGTGTGAAGTAGGAATTTGTATCTAAAGATGTTAATATGATGTGTTGCTTAATTAAGAGAGCAAGCCTTTAGCAATAAAAGCTCATCTCCACCATTACCTCTTTGAATCTGATTTCCTTACATACAGTCCAGGGATTTTTATATACAGTATGCCATCCTTAAAACTAAAATGTGTTCATTTCATCTTTGCTTGGTACTGATTTGTATTAGCATTTCTGTATGTATTTACTTGCCTCCTAATGATAAAGATTTTTAATGACACATGAGATAAATACAAACTATATATACATGGCTCTTTTATTATTATAATTCTATATATTGAGAAACAAAATGTTTCCTTTATAGTATTTCCTCTTACATAAGTACCTTATCCTCCTGTCGTCTTATTTCCTCTTTTGTGTTCTTTTTACACTGAAATAAAAGTTACTATTGATAAAATAGTAACTTTTCTACAGAAAATACATTTTAATATTGTAGACCTGATGAAAGACTAAAGTATCCTGTACGCTGTGAAATGGAAAGTTGTACCCATGATAAGTTAATTTTCTTATTATTATTTTTCCTTAATTTAGGAAATGCTAGAGTGTAAAAATCACATAAATCTATAAAATACGGTTTAATTTCTTACTTAAAACCAAGATACTTCATTATCAAAAGTCTAGGAAAGCAACAGATATTCATGTAACAGCAGAATTTTGTTGTTTCCTTTTTTAATAAAAAAAAGGAAAACTGAAAAAAGGCTAAAAATAATACAGAATTACAAAAATAAAAGAAATAAATTATCACTAGTTGATATATTACATACTGTTATATTAGAAGTAGTTATTCAAGTTACAAAATCAAAATGAACAGATAATGAAAAAATGACAACACAAACTATTCTGTTTGATGGACTATCAAAAACTTAATAGCATGGTGATTTATCTTGTATACTTAAACATACATACAGTTACATGCGTTTAACTACAAGTTGTTCTTTCCATTAGATCACTTTCTTTCCCTTTCATTTTACAATATCTATTTTATATTTTGAATCTTATTGCTTTTCATTTTTAAATTATTATTTATAACACTAGCGATACAACACAATATTTACAAATGTAAGTCTAATTATTTCAGTTATGAAGATAGTCTCATGTTGCCTCCATTTACCTATAAAAGCCTCAAAATCACCCTTTTTATAGATAAAAAGTATTCTATTGTATGTGCAAATAAAAGGAACACTTCTCTACTGTTGGTGGAAATGTAGACTTGTGCAGCCACTGTGGAAATCAGTATGGAGATTCCTCAAAAAAACTAGAATTGAAAGTCCCATTCAATCCAGTTATTCCCCTACTGGGTATATTCCCAGAATAACTGAAAAAGATCATGTCACAGTGATATATGTGTACTCATGTTTATAGCAGTACAATTGTAATACCTAAATCTTGGAAACAACCAAAATGCCCATCTACTACACAATGGATGAAAAAACTATGTTGCTTCTTTTTTAAGATGAAGTATGATATTTTAACATTAGAAGGTATGTTTCACATATGGTCAAAGACATTTTAAAATATCATAATTCAGCGTGATAGGTTTTTGGAATGTTTTCTTTATAGGAAAGGAAACAAGACCTATATAGTCATTTCTAAATACTTAAAACTGCATTCAAGGTTAGAGGAGTAAATACAGAAATTTAATAAAGCACATTCCATTTCTAGAAATATGCATAACTGAATGTCCTAAAAATTAACCTAGTTTTATGAACATGAAAGCTCAACAGAATGAGGAGATAGGAAGGCAGAGATAGAGACAGAGACAGAGATGGAAGAAGAGGGAGATGGAGAGATGGAGAGACAGACAAACAGGCAACATTAAAGGACACACGCAAAAAGAAGTTAGTCCCAGAGCAATACACTGTCACTAAGACTGATTACATGTTGAGTTTTCTAGAGACTTTCTGAGCTTTGTAAGTTTAGTTTAATCTACTACGGGATGGGAGTCTTGACCAAGTTTATGAATCACATAATGTGGAAAAAAAATTACACCAGAAGTAAAATGCCTCCTCCCTAAAAGTAAAACCCACCACGAGCGCACTGGAAAACACACTCGTGGCTAATGGGAGAGAGCCCAGTAATTTATCTTTTAGCTCTAACATACAGGTAGAGGACTTGGGTATGCAACCCATAATCATTCTATTTGTAGAATAACAAATAATTCCAGTGAAGAATTACATCGGAAGGGGTCCCCTATATATACCCTGTAAGAGCACCCTCAAATTTTGTCAAAGCAGTTTAGAAAAATTTCTCGAGATGACAGTTCAAAAAACATGAGCCAAAAACAACAGATCCCAAAGCACATGACCAGATTAACCGCTTACCATGTCAGCAAAATTAATGAATATCCAAATCAAATGTGTAAATAACATGCAGTTAGTGAATAAATGAGTGTGCTAAAATACTGAAGAAATTAACTCACGGCAAGAGACTAAATATGTTTGAGAGTTTTTTGCTATGGACTCAATATTTATTTCCTTTCAAACTAGACAGAAGACCTATCCCTAACATGACATTATTTGGAAATGGAATCTTTCAGACATAATTAGGCTTATATGAGGTCATGAAGATAGGATCCTGATCCGAGGGGATTACTGTCCTTCTGATGAGACACTTGAGAGCTTGCTTTTTTACCTGTCATTGAGAGCATGCAGCAAGGTGATAGTCATTTATAAGTCAAGAGACTCTTCTCCAGGACTTAAGACTGGCATGAGGATCTTAGACTCATGGCCTCTAGAGAAAAGGTAACTTTGTGTAACATTTTATTGCAACAAACCAAGCATACTAAAGCAACTCTCATGACTGTGCTTTTCTAATAAGGATTTGTGTTTACTAAACTCTTTCAGTGTTATCTGGACTTCGTTTTGTACATTCTGATCTGTGTTTGAATT